>NC_044038.1:245676464-246315908 GCF_901765095.1 Microcaecilia unicolor
TTTGAAAAACTTTTTTTTTTTTGAAAGAGTAAAAAATCAATTGACTTCTACTCATTCTATACCACTCAGGATTTTGTAGACCTTGATCAGTTTTCCCCTCATCCATTTCTTTTTTTTGTTTTAACCGTTTTTATTGATGATTCAACATTGTAAACTTTGCCATCGAATCAAACATTTGACATTGTCAATAATATATCATGCTTGTATACATCCATCATTAACTTTTATCATCAATGTTTTAACATTTTTCCCCTCCCCTCCCTTCCCCCCCAATCGTTCTCAGAATAATCAAGATGTTTACAGTTTGCTTGTTAAATAAACATCAAAATAAAGTTTTGAATTTAACTTATGCTTCTTTACCCTCCCCTCATCCGTTTCTTTTTCAAGCTAAAGAGCTCTAACCTGTTTAGATTTTCCTCATCTGAGAGGAATTTCATCCCCTTTATCATTTTGGTCACTCTTCAAAGATAAGCATTGAAGGAAAATCAGGAAAATATGAACCAGAAAAAAACCCCATCTGTGTCTTGGGTATATTCAATCAAAATCTATTTGCAGATAATCAAGTTGATATCACTGTTAAACATAAAACCAAATAAATCAATAACCTCAGAAAGACTACTAGAAACTGACACCCCCCCCCCTTGTAAATCATCAGCAAATAGATGATATTTAACTCCTAAACATGCATGGGGAGACAAATAGATATTATATAGCAAGGAAGAGAGTGCTGAGTCTGGAGGCACCCCCTGAACTGGCAATCCTCCAAGCTGACATCAGCTCCTCATCTAACTTGAAAATGACAATCTGTCAAAAAAGGCAGCAACTACTTTTACACCTTAAATTCCAAATTATTCTAACAGCTCCAGCAAAAGTTGTTGCTTGACAGCGTCAAAAATCCGTACCACATTCAAAGCCACACTGAATAATATCCAGTACTGGATTTAACGGTGTCTGTATTATGTTCGTGCCTAAAACCAAACTGAAATTGATCCAAGACTCCAGTCCTATCAATAAATTGTTCAATTGGACCAAAATCTCCTTCACTAAGAGAGAATCTATAGAAATCAAACAAAATAAAACATGGAAAAGAAAATAAGATGATACCTTTTTTATTGGACATAACTTAATACATTTCTTGATTAGCTTTCGAAGGTTGCCCTTCTTCCTCAGATCGGAAATAAGCAAATGTGCTAGCTGACAGTGTATATAAGTGAAAACATTCAAGCATTACTAAGACAGTAAAATAGATACCATTGGAGATTCTACATGGAATGTTGCTACTATTGGAGATTCTAGATGGAATGTTGCTACCATTGGAGATTCTACATGGAATGTTGCTACTATTGGAGATTCTACATGGAATGTTGCTATTCCACTAGCAACATTCCATGTAGAAGGCTGCGCAGGCTTCTGTTTCTGTGAGTCTCACAGAAGCAGAAGCCTGCGCGGCCACATTGGTGATCTGCAAGGGCCGACTTCTACATGGAATGTTGCTAGTGGAATAGCAACATTCCATGTAGAATCTATAGAAATCAAACCAAATAAAACATGGAAAAGAAAATAAGATGATACCTTTTTTATTGGACATAACTTAATACATTTCTTGATTAGCTTTCGAAGGTTGCCCTTCTTCCTCAGATCGGAAATAAGCAAATGTTGGTAGCTGACAGTGTATATAAGTGAAAACATTCAAGCATTACTAAGACAGTAAAATAGATACCATTGGAGATTCTACATGGAATGTTGCCACTATTGGAGATTCTACATGGAATGTTGCTACTATTGGAGATTCTACATAGAATGTTGCTTCTATTGGAGATTCTACATGGAATGTTGCTATTCCACTAGCAACATTCCATGTAGAAGGCTGCGCAGGCTTCTGTTTCTGTGAGTCTGACGTCCTGCACATACGTGCAGGACGTCAGACTCACAGAAGCAGAAGCCTGCGCGGCCACATTGGTGATCTACAAGGGCCGACTTCTACATGGAATGTTGCTAGTGGAATAGCAACATTCCATGTAGAATCTATAGAAATCAAACAAAATAAAACATGGAAAAGAAAATAAGATGATAACTTTTTTATTGGACATAACTTAATACATTTCTTGATTAGCTTTCGAAGGTTGCCCTTCTTCCTCAGATCGGAAATAAGCAAATGTGCTAGCTGACAGTGTATATAAGTGATAACATTCAAGCATTACTTTGACAGTCTGACAGGGTGGGAGGATGGGGAGGATGATTGAATATTTTAACACCCAACAGAAAGGACTTAACAAGGATCTGGGGTTCCTAGCCAATTATAAACCATAAAGCTGTATGTCTCTGTTGATCACCCCACCCTCACCTATCCACACCCATCCTGTTAGAATATCAATGAAATGCTTTGATGTCCCCATGCATACCTCCTACCCACCCCAATCCTCCCACTCTGTCAGACTGTCAAAGTAATGCTTTGATATTTCTCTTATATATACGATCTGCTACCACATTTGCTTATTTCCGATCTGACGAAGAAGGGCAACCTTTGAAAGCTAATCAAGAAATGTATTATGTCCAATAAAAAAGTTATCATCTTATTTTCTTTTCCATGTTTTATTTTGTTTGATTTCTATTGATAACCTTAAGAGTGGACTAACACGGCTACCACACTCCTCTACTAAGAGAGAAGAAATTGGATGATAATTCTCTCTCTGGTGGAGCAGGATCTAATTAAAACATTTTTTTTCAACAAAGGTTTCACTACTGCTTGTTTCAAACACTTAAGAACAGTCCCTTCCTCAAATGATTTGTTCACAATCAGAGTAATAAAAGGAGAGATGTCTTTAACTAAAAATAAACATGCGCTAAACGCTCGAGACGCCTATATATTCTTATGGGCGTCTCTATTTATTTATTTATTTTTATTTATGTTGATTTATATACCGTGTCTTGTTGCAACTGCAAAACAGAACGGTTTACATATATATAAAAAATTGGTATATACAAATAAACAAACATAGGAATTCCATTCGTGACAGGAAAGCACAGCAATCAAGATAGACTACATAATAAATCAATACAAATTAAAAATCTAGTATACAATTAAGCTATCCCATTTTTCTTTGTCTTTTTGACCTTATCTCATTATGCCAAGTTCTGTTCTACATAGCTTATAAAGAGAAAGGTTTTCAGAAGTTTTCGGTAATGGAGATAAGATTTCTCTAGTCTGATCTCCTTTGGAAGGCTATTCCAAAGAGAGGGTGACAGGTAGAAAAAAGCCGATCTCTGTGTAGATTCCCACCTAGCCTTAGTAAGAGGGGGAATGACTAACCTGTTATCTGTTAGGGATCTGAGAGTTCGCATAGCGGTGTAGGGGATTGTTAAATTCGACAAGTAGCTGGGGTTTAATGTGTGAAAGGCTTTGTGTGTAAGGACAAGAGCCTTAAACTTTATTCTTGCTTCGACCGGGAGCCAGTGCAGATGATGCAATAAAGGTGTTGCTCGATCATCCCTCCGGGCCCTACAGATCATACGTGCTGCTGTATTTTGAATTCTTTGTAATCGCTTTAAATTTGCTTGGGTAATCCCTGCATATATAATGTTACAATAGTCTAAACGTGAAGTAATATATGCAGATGTCAGCGTTTTGAGAGAGCCCTTACTTATTGAATTTCTGATTGACCGAAGCCGTCTCAGTGTTTACCTTGTGCTAATCATTAATTCGCCTTTGTAAAAGACCCTCTAGATGAATTATTTATGGACAAAATTGTATCAATCATTTCATAACCTTTAAGACGGCTACCACACCTCTCTATTTCATTCTTTGAAACCAGTAAAACCAGGTTTGCAGGTGTTACGATATGTAAGATTGTAGATAATGTACTGCAGGGTTCAGTTGGGATCATCCTGGTGTGTTGGCCACCTGGCCTTTGGTCTAGGGTTGAAACCCAGTTATCAGACTACATTGCTAAATACTCATCCTCCTTTTTTAACGTTATTCTAGCTGGACATCTAAACCTACATTTGGAAAATATGTTAGATTTATTACATTATCAGTGCAAGGTTGATGATATTAGTCATGAGAAGGGTTATTCACTTGATTTAATTCTTTTTTTTTTTTGTTTGTTTGTTTTTTTAGAATGGCTCAAGATTTTTTTTTACTATCGCAAATAGGCTGGATTACAGTTGCTTGGCCCAATCATTATTTGGCTAGTTTTACAATGTACTTACAATATAACCAAAAAAGGAAGTCAAATGAAAAAAGGCTAAAAAAGAAAAGGCAAAAAAGTGAAAGTAAAAGTTAAATTATAATCCTAGAAGGAAGATAGATACTGGTTGTTTCTGGTTGTATATAAGGTTATCAATAGAAATCAAACAAAATAAAACATGGAAAAGAAAATAAGATGATACCTTTTTTATTGGACATAACTTAATACATTTCTTGATTAGCTTTCGAAGGTTGCCCTTCTTCCTCAGATCGGAAATAAGCAAATGTGCTAGCTGACAGTGTATATAAGTGAAAACATTCAAGCATTACTATGACAGTAAAATAGATACTATTGGAGATTCTACATGGAATGTTGCTACTATTGGAGATTCTACATGGAATGTTGCCACTTTTGGAGATTCTACATGGAATGTTGCTATTCCACTAGCAACATTCCTGCGCAGGCTTCTGTTTCTGTGAGTCTGACGTCCTGCACGTACGTGCAGGACGTCAGACTCACAGAAGCAGAAGCCTGCGCGGCCACATTGGTGATCTACAAGGGCCGACTTCTACATGGAATGTTGCTAGTGGAATAGCAACATTCCATGTAGAATCTATAGAAATCAAACAAAATAAAACATGGAAAAGAAAATAAGATGATACCTTTTTTATTGGACATAACTTAATACATTTCTTGATTAGCTTTCGAAGGTTGCCCTTCTTCCTCAGATCGGAAATAAGCAAATGTTGGTAGCTGACAGTGTATATAAGTGAAAACCTTCAAGCATTACTATGACAGTAAAATAGATACTATTGGAGATTCTACATGGAATGTTGCTACTATTGGAGATTCTACATGGAATGTTGCTATTCCACTAGCAACATTCCATGTAGAAGGCTGCGCAGGCTTCTGTTTCTGTGAGTCTGACGTCCTGCACGTACGTGCAGGACGTCAGACTCACTGAAGCAGAAGCCTGCGCGGCCACATTGCTGATCTACAAGGGCCGACTTCTACATGGAATGTTGCTAGTGGAATAGCAACATTCCATGTAGAATCTATAGAAATCAAACAAAATAAAACATGGAAAAGAAAATAAGATGATACCTTTTTTTATTGGACATAACTTAATACATTTCTTGATTAGCTTTCGAAGGTTGCCCTTCTTCGTCAGATTGGAAATAAGCAAGTGTGCTAGCTGACAGTATATATAAGTGAAGCATCCAAGCCTTTCATTGACAGTCTAACAAGGTGGGTAGGAGGTATGCATGGGGACATCAAAGCATTCAATTGATAGTCTAACAGGATGGGCGTGGATAGGTGAGAGGAGGGTGATAAACAGAGAAATACAACTTTATGGTTTATAATGGGCTAGAAAACCCAGATCCTTGTTAAGTCCTGTCTGTTGAGTGTCAAAATATTAAATCATTCTGACTTCAAAGGTCTTACGTTCCTGTATTGTTTTAAAGTTACCTTCCAGGTTTTATATTACAAATCATTTAGGGTCCTGTTGACTAAGGTGCGTTAGTGTTTTTAGCGCACGCGCTAACCATGTAGGCGCCTATAGAGATATTGTAGGCATGTACATGGTTAACGAGCATTAAAAACTTTAACGCACCTGTAATTCTGTTTAGTAAACAGGGCCCTTAGGTTTTACTTTTGCAGACTCAACCCAGATGTTAACAGATTGGGATAAAATTGTAGATAGTGCTTTAAACCAATTTCCTATAGAAAATCCAAGAAGTATTCCCCGTGGTAAAAAATGTCCTTGGTTTAATGATAAGTTTAGAGACTTGCTTAGGGCGTGTAGATGCTTAGAGTCTGGCGTAAAACTAAAAGTGCTGATCATAAATTTTTAATGGAAAAAGTTGATCAAATTATATAAGTTAACGGTTATTGAAACCAAGAAGGAATATTATCAGAAATGAATAGGATCTGGGCAATTACACAGTAAGATCTTAATTAACATTTTTAGATCTTTGACTAATTTACAACCAGTTATACACATTTTGGAGGATCTACACAGCGGAGGAATTGGTAATATATTTTAGAACTAAGATTGAAAATATTAGATCAGTATTGTTGCCTGAATACTTGTTGAAACCATACGATGAAGTTGAACAACTGTTGCTTGGTATTAAAGCTGACCTACTTTGGTCTGAATTCAGTCCAGTTTCTACTAAAGAGGTTCATCCTAGACTAAAAAACGTTAGCTGGTAGGTTTTGCATTCTAGATAATTGTCCTTTTCACTTACTCATGTCTGTCCCAATTCAGTTAGTTGACTGTTTGTACGTTTGGGAAGCTCGCCAGGTGCCCTTGGCCTGGGTTGGCCGCTGTCGTGGACAGGATGCTGGGCTCGATGGACCCTTGGTCTTTTCCCAGTGTGGCATTACTTATGTACTTATGACTGGATTACATTATGAGTTAATTCTTTACTAAGAGAAGGCAATTTTCCTCAGAAACTTGCAAAAATTATTTTGACTCCTATACCAAAGTCACAAGGAATGGATTTGACTGAAGTGGCTAGTTTTCGACCTGTTGCCTTGCTAAATTATCTGAATCAGTAGTTGCAGCACAGTTGAGGTCCTACTTAAACCAGCACCATGTCTCCCAATATGGATTTAGAAAAATTCATTGTACTGAATTTTTATTGGTTACGCTGGTCACTAAGATTAAGACGTTAAGTCAAAATATCCATCTGTCTTAATTCAGTTCGATGTTTCAGGGGCCTTTGATACTGTTGATCATGTATTATTGCTAAATAGGCTGAAGGGATTGGATTTGGATGGTACTGTTCTGAAGTGGTTCTTGGTAATAGCCAATACAGTGTCAGAAAAAAAAACGGAAAATGTTCAGAGTTTTGGAGCTCAGTTTATGGCGTCCCTCAAAGTTTGCATTTGTCACCAATTTTATTTAATGGTTTTTTTTTTTTTATAGTCTTTAAACTTTTATTTAGTAAGTCTATTGCGAATCTATAATTAAACAAACAGGTGTTCTAATAGCCAGTTGTTCCTCAGTCTGTGCATTGTGTTGTTTCTACCTGTTGCCATCAGATTACATGCTGTTTGAGTATACATCAACCTTTGGCCTTTTGGTTGTGGCAACAATGAATGTCAACCTTAATGAACTTGGTATACTGCCAGCAGCTTAATGTTCTCATCATCCAGTTAAACCAACACTCAAAGAAACTTTACTAACAAATTAGCAGATGAACACTCCTTGTAATGCTCTTACCCCCCCCCCCCCCGCCATCCCTTTATCCCCCCCCTTACCCCCTCCCTCCTGGGATCTCATCGAATGTGTGTTTCTAAGAATAAGGTCATACATATGTATTCTCGACTGCTTCTCGGTTATAATGTGTTAAGTATAAGACTCCGTCCTTTTTGAGTTAATATGTCTAACATTGGCCCCCAATTATTTAATGTTTTTATGAGTTCTCTAGGTAATTTCTTTACATCCTTTATTTTATGCTTCTTCTTATGCAGATGGTATTTTTATTTTGGTACCATTGCTAAATGGTACTGCCGATATAGATGATTTAATTTCAGAATGTATTTCTAAGACACATCACGGGGCATCAATGAACTTGTTAAATCTTAATACTGCTCAGGTCACTTCACTGGCTTCCGATCAGATACCGCATTCAATTCAAGCTTCTCCTTCTTACCTACAAATGCACTCAGTCTGCTGCCCCTCACTACCTCTCTACCCTCATCTCCCCTTACGTTCCCGCCCGTAACCTCCGTTCACAGGATAAATCCCTCCTCTCAGTACCCTTCTCCACCACCGCCAATTCCAGGCTCCGCTCATTCTGCCTCACCTCACCCTATGCTTGGAACAACCTTCCTGAACCCTTACGCCAAGCCCCCTCCCTGCCCGTCTTCAAGTCTTTGCTTAAAGCCCACCTAACCCTTACCGTTCAGTGAATCCAGACTGCCCCAATTTGACTGCCCCTATCGGACCGACCGTTCACTTGTCTATTAGATTGTAAGCTCTTTGAGCAGGGACTGTCTCTCTTTGTTAAATTGTACAGCGCTGCGTAACCCTAGTAGCGCTCTAGAAATGTTAAGTAGTAGTAGTAGTAGTAGACTAAATTGCTCTACTTTGATACATCTTTAAGCAGAGTTCCACAAAATCTGGTTCTCAACACTAGGGAATCTCTCCCTTTTGATATATCTTCTAGAGTTCTAGACTTTGTTCTAGACACACAATTAACTTTGAAACATCAAGTTGCTAATCTGTCCAAAAAAAGTCTTTGCAAAATTACGACAGCTTAGAGTTTCTTGGCCCAGGCCATAGTAATACCTCAGCTAGATTATTGTAGTTTTCTGTACGCTGGGATTAAACAGCTTCTTGTAAAAAGACTTCAGTTATTGCAGAACTGTGAGGACGATCTTTAGCTGCAAGAAATACGAACATGTGACACCTTTGCTTAGAGATCTTCATTGGCTGCCTGTCTCTGCAAGGGTTGAATTTAAGATGGTTTGTTTTAATTTATAACATCTTCTATAGTTCTAGTCCATTTGACCACATTACTCTGATCCACTATTCTACTGTAGATTGACCTACTCGTAGTCATTATTCTTTAAATCTAGTTCTTCCCTCAGTGAACAAAATTCAATATAAACTTTTTTTGATAGTTCCTTTAGCTATTCTGCAGTCAAATTGTGGAACTCAACTCCCCTATTCAACTCAGGGGGATTTCAGACAACTATTAGTTTAGGAAGTCTTTAAAAATTTTTATTCAACAAATATTTTGGTGTGAATGATACTGTAGTGAAATGATTACATGTTGTAACCGGCTTTGATTCTTTGAGTGAAATTAGCGGGGTAGAAAAACCGCAATAGAACAGAATAGAAAAAGTATCCCAGTGTTCAGCACACTAAGGGGTCCTTTTTATAACACTGCGGCGTTGGCATGCACCAATCAGGCACTACTGCTGGGCTACCGCAGGAGCCCGGTGGTAGCGCCTGCCATTTCCAGCAAGTCTTACCCGGTGGTAATCGGGGAGCCCTTTCCACCTCTTAAATAGGTGGCAGTAAGGGCTCCCCCAGGAAATGGTTAACTTGCTGCACAGCCATTTCCTTTAAAACAAAAACGCCTTGACTCCACCGCAGGACCCCTAAATTCCAAGTCTGTAAATGATAATGGAAAAGATTCAGAAGAAGCAACAATCTTGTTTGATTAAACTTGTCAGCAAACTCCTGACTCGATGGCAACAATGTAGCAATAAGTTGGGGTTTAGTATATAAATGGGAGACAATGGAAAATTAGTCTTTTGATGCAGGAGTAGTGGAAGATATTTTCTGGTCAAATCTTCTTTGCCAAACATTTAGCGTCTGGATAGGCAGACGGAGCAGATTGATGTAACAGTTTAGTTTCAGGCAAAAAATGTATTGCCAGTCACGCTCCAGCTTTTCTCCTCTCTCAACTTGGAAGTAAACAGAGTTTCCACTGACATTGTTACATAGTCAAGCTGAATATTCAGTTTGAATTTACAAAGCAATTGTGTGCTGAAGCTATTATGTTGGTAGAAGCTCAGTTGTTTTTGGCAATTGATATCGTACATATCAATAGAAGATTAAAAATCCTTTCGTGTGTTGTGTTGTAATTCTACACAGGAATTATTCATTTTTGTGGAGATGGAAAAAACAAGCTTTAACTGATTGTGGTTTATTAGCATGTTTTCACTGAGATCTTTTTTTATTTTACATGATCTTGAATTTGATTTTTGAAACATTTTGGAGCTTCTTCCTTCACATATTTAGGGCTGTGATTTTTCAGCTCTTTCTGATATTTTAGGGTTTTGTGATTTTTTTTTTTTTTTTGTTACATTTGTACCCTGCGCTTTCCCACTCATGGCAGGCTCAATGCAGCTTACATGGGGCAATGGAGGGTTAAGTGACTTGCCCAGAGTCACAAGGAGCTGCCTGTGCCTGAAGTGGGAATCAAACTCAGTTCCTCAGTTCCCCAGGACCAAAGTCCACCACCCCAACCACTAGGCCACTCCTCCACTGTTGCTACTATTTGAGATTCTACATGGAATGTTGCTATTCCACTAGCAACATTCCATGTAGAAGTCGGCCCTTGCAGATCACCAATGAGGCCGCCCAGCCTTCTACATGGAACGTTGCTAGTGGAATAGCAACATTCCATGTAGAATCTCCAATAGTAGCAACATTCCATGTAGAATCTCCAATAGTATCTATTTTATTTTTGTTACATTTGTACCCTGCGCTTTCCCACTCATGGCAGGCTCAATGCGGCTTACATGGGGCAATGGAGGGTTAAGTGACTTGCCCAGAGTCACAAGGAGCTGCCTGTGCCTGAAGTGGGAATCGAACTCGGTTCCCCAGGACCAAAGTCCACCACCCTAACCACTAGGCTACTCCTCCACTCCACAATTACCCCAATATTGACTGGATAAAGGTAATATCGGGGCATGCTAGGAAGGTAAAGTTCCAAGATGAAATCAAGGACTTCTTTATGGAGCAGCTGGTTCAGGAACTGACAAGGGGAGGTCCAACGGCAGATCTAGTCATTAGTGGACTGCATGATCTGGTGCAAGAGGTAACGGTGCTGGGGAACCCTTGACAATGACACACACAGGAAATCCAATACGTTAGTATTTAACTTTCAAAATGAAGAAAACAGTAAACAAAATCCTTAAAGGAGCAACTGCAAATGTGAAAAATTTGTGTGGGTGTGGATGCTGTTAAAAAAAAAACTAATCCTGTAAGCTCCAACCAGATATTAAAAAGGGTGGAAGGAAAACCAAACAGCTAGCATGGTTAAAAAGTGAGGTGAAAGAGGTTATTAGAGCTAAAAGAACATCTTTTAGAAATTAGAAGAAGGATCCAACTGAAGATAATAGGAAACATAGGAGCCAACTTTTCAAAATTATTGGGGGTGCTAAGCCCAATGGAAATAATCCCTCCCTGGACACATACAAGGAATTTTTCCAATATTGGGGGTGCTCAAGCACCCACAGAGTCGGCTCCAATGATAGGAAACAGCATAAGGAATGGCAAGTCAAATGCAAAGTTCTGAGCAGGAAGGCAAAGAGAGACTTTGACAAGAAGCTTGCCTTGGAGGCAAAAACCTATAATAAAACCTTTATTAGAAACATTTGAATCATGAATCCAGTAAAAGAATCAGTTGGACCACTAGATAATTGAGGGGTAAAAGGAGCACTCGGAGGATAAAGCTATAGCAGAGGACTAAATGAATTTCAGTCTTCACTAAGTTTCAGTCTTCACTAAGGTAGATGTTGGAGTTTGGAGATGGGGAGGACATCCACGCCAGAAATCATATTTAATGGTGATGAGTCAGAGGAACTGAAACAAAATCTCCTATAAAAGTAGCAGATATAATCAGGCAATTAGGCAAACTAAAGAGTAGCGCATCACCTGGACTGGATGGTATATTTCCCAGAGTTCTGATAGAACTAAAAAATTAAATTGTACATCAATTATTAGTAATTTGTGATTCATCTTGAAAATCAACACTGGGGGTTGACTAAGCCCTTAGAGCAGCTGGCTGTGCTCTAGTGCCGACACAGCCCATTCACTTGGAATGGGCTGTGTTGTCAATGCTGCATGGAAGCCGCTAGGGCAGCTTAGTAAACAGACCCCCGTTTGGTACCGGAAGATTGGAGGGTGGTCAATGTAATTCCAGTTTTTAAAAAGGGTTCCAGAGGTGACCTGGGAAATTATAGACTGGTGAGCCTGACAGTGGTGCTGGGCAAAATGGTAGAGACTATTATAAAGAACAAATTATTGAAAATATACATAAGGATGGACTAATGGGACAAAGCCAACATCAGTTTAGCCAGATCAGTGTTAAGTGGTCAATATTCTCAGTGGAGAAGGGCAAATAGAGGGGTTCCCCAGGGATCTGTGCTGGGACCGCTGCTTTTTAACACATGTTTAAATGATTTGGACACAGGAATAATGAGTGTGGTAATCAAATTTGCTGATTATACAAAGTTATTCAAAGTTGTTAAATCACAAGAGGATTGTGAAAAATTAGAAGAGGACCTTACAAGACTGGGATACCTGGGCATCCAAATGGCAGATGACATTTAATGTGAACGCGTGCAAAGGTGATGCATATGGTGAAGAGGACCCGAACTATAGCTACAAGATGCAAGGTTCCACATTAGGAGACACCAGTAAAGGGATCTAGATGTCATCGTTGACAATAAATTGAAACCCTAAACTCTGTGCAGCGGTAGCTAAGAAAACAAATAGAAAGTTAGGTATTATTAGGAAAGGAATGGGAAAAAATGAGGACATTATAATGCCTTTTTATTGCTCCATGGTTAGGGTTACCATATGGCTCCAGAAAAAGGAGGACACATTGATCCAGTCCGGGTTTTGCTTCCATTGAAAGGAATGGAAGTAAAACCCAGACTGGCTCAACCTGTCCTCCTTTTTCTGGAGCCATATGGTAACCTTATTTGGTGATACCGCACCTCGAATACTGTGTGCAATTCTGGTCACTGCATCTAAAAAAAAAAGATATAGTGGAATTAGAAAAGGTACAGAAAAAGATGACAAAAATGATAAATGGGTTATGAGGACAGGCTAAAGCAACTAGGGCTCTCCAGCTTGGAGAAGAGACAACCAACGGAGATAAGATAGAGGTCTATAAAATCATGAGAAGAGTGGAATAGGTAGACATTAATTCCTTGTTTACTCTTTTCAAAGGACTGGGGGCACACAATGAAACTACTAAGTAACAGATTTAAAAATAAATTGGACAAAATATGTCTTACCAGATATGCAATTAAGCTCTGTAATGCGTTGCCAGAGAATGTGGTAAAAGCTGTTAGCTTAGCAGGGTTTAAAAAAGGTTTGGACAATTCCTAAAAGTCCATAAACCATTATTAAGATGGACTTGGGAAATCTACTGCTTATTCCTGAGATAAGCAGCATGAAATCTATTTTACTGTTTTGGGATCCTGCCAGGTATCTGTGACCTGGATTAACCACTGTTGGAAACAGGATACTGGGTTTGATGGACATTCAGTTTGTCCCAGTATGGTGATGTTTATGTACTTACTAGCCGTTACGGGCTACTTTTGGAATGGGGGGGGGGGGTTTCTGAGCCCCCCCCCCCCCGAGTCGCTGCCGCCGCCCCTCCACCCGGCCCGAGCAGCACTGTAAACTTACATCAGTACGCAGCAGCAGGCACATCAGCAAAGCTGCCGTCGGGGCGGGCTTCCTTCTCTGCCTGTGTCCCGCCCTCGTGTGACGTAACGTCGGCGAGGGCGGGACAAAGGCAGAGAAGGAAGCCCGACGGCAGCTTTGCTGATGTGCCTGCTGCTGCGTGGTGATGTAAGTTCACAGTGCTCGGGCCAGATGGAGGGGTGGCGGCGACTCCGAGGGAGGGGGAGTGGTTCCGACGTCTGCAGCATGCCAGTAGAGACTTCCCTCTCTGTCCCGCCCCCATCATCACGTATTGACGCGGGGGCGGGGCAGAGAGGGAAGTCTCTACTGCGCATTTGCGAGTGAGTACGCCATTTATATGTTTGATGTTATCTGGTTAATTTGGACCACTAAACTTGAAAAACATTTTTTTAAAGTCTTTTGTTGTCTGACCTGTTTATTGTCCTATTCAGTGACTTTGCTAGGATTGAACGGGCCCAGGGCAGCAAAGTTAAGAAGGGCCTCTATAACACCATCTTTTCCAGTTGGGGACTCTTTTTTTTTTGGGGGGGGGGGGGGGGGGGCACAGATCAGTAATAGAAATATGAAAGCAAAAATGAATTGGAAACGTCAAGAAGCTAGACTCTGCATGTACAACAAAGCTAGAGAAATAGAAAATGAAATGCAAGATATCAGAGATGCACATTACCCAAACTGACACATTTGAATTAATAAATTCAGATAAAATACCTTTCTTTTATTTCCTCCCAGTGACTCTCTTCTCGTTTTCTGGTTTTTTTTTTTCCTAACTCTCTTTGCAGGGTCTCCTGTCCATTTGGCATTTCTTCTCTCACCTTGTCCACCATCCATCTTCCCTCTGCATCCCTATCCATCCTGTCCTCTGCTCCCTCCAAGCCTAGCATTTATTCTCTGTGTCCCTGTCCCTCTCCGCATCCAGCTTTACTGGCTCAAAAGTGCTGCAGCTAACTTCCACACTTCACTGCACAGGTCCCTTGCCTCAACATTAATGTAGGTGGGAAGGATCTCCAAACACCGCCAGCCAAAGAAGTGGTTTGGCTGCTGGAGTGGCCTAAGCTCCTGAGGCTTCCACCTTTCTGACTTCCCGCAGTCTCATTCTATAGCACTTTGGTGTCTAGTGTGGCTTTCTAAGAAAAGAAGCAGGAGCCAAGATGGGCCAGCATCTTGCCTCTGCAGTAGAACTGGATTACTCTGGTCTGGACAGCACCCAAGTAAAATACTAAGAAAGCAGGTACACTTTCAATATATACAGTGTCCTGCTGAAAACAAACACGTTATTCAGAGGAAGCAGACAGTAAATGCGATCTGACTTCAGTTGCATTTTATCCCATTTGAAAAGAACCTCTAATTGGTTCTATAAATGGTATCGTTGACAAGTCCAAATAAGATGTACTGTTTATGGTAAAACAGTTGTTGCTGTGTGCTTTCAAAGGAATGTATTAGCATAATTTTGTATTGTGAAGTTTTAAAAATATATTGGAAGATCTTAATGGTTTACAGAAGACACACAGGGCTGTAATAGTGGAGAATCAGACAATCAGTACAAGCCCAAGATCTTCAGTGGTGTCTCGGAGTTCTCTAGGTGCATAATTGTGTATATTTTTTCCTGTTTTTCAGAGCTGGTTGAAAACATACGGCTATCTACTACCATATGACGTGCGTATGTCGGCTCTGTATTCAGGGAAGGCCATGCAGGCCGCAGTCACCGCCATGCAGCAGTTTTATGGAATCCCAGTAACGGGCGTATTGGATCAGACAACTATTGAGTAAGGCTTTCATGATAGTGCTTTTTACAACAGTTTCTGGATGCATTTGTTTCCTTTTAAATATGTTTCTTGTAATACTTAGTTTAGGAGATTATGGGATTAACGGGGCAGTAACCAAACACAGAACATACTCTTGCAATAAAGCATGAAAATTCAACAAAAAAATTCAACAAAAAAAGACAGAATGAACTCGAAGCAGATGAAATGAACTGGTGATATAGGAGAAGATATTTAACGATTTGTAGGTTGAGGTTATAGAAACACCTCAACCTACAAATCGTTAAATATCTTCTCCTATATCACCAGTTCATTTCATCTGCTTCGAGTTCATTCCGTCTTTCTTCATATAGATATATGACTATTTAAAATAGTTCATTCCACATGTACCCAGTCCAAATGTATAATTACAATATTCTGCAGCAAATATGCAGACATCTATGGAAAAACTCCATTGCTTTTGGGGGGGGGGGGGGGGGGGAAATGATCACTGGTCTCTACAGAAATCTACAAAATGAAGGGGTCCTTTACTAAGCTTCAGTAAAAGGTGGCCGTAGCATACCCTTATCTGAGTTTTCTAGCGCACTTAGGCCATTTTTACCGCAGCTAGTTTTCTATTTCTGATGTCAATGGCCATTCGCTAATGTTCCATTATTAAAACAATGACTGCATCAGCTCTCACTACCACCCATTTTGTAGGCAGTAAGGGCTCATGTGGTCATCCTTTGCTAACCAGTTAGCATGTGCTAATGTAGATGTGCTAACTGATTAGTGCAGGAACGCCCAGTCTCTGTCCCCTGACATTCCCCCTCACCATTTCAAGTTGGACTAGTCGCATGTAAGCACATAACACAGCTTAGTACAAGGGCTCCTTAGTGGCCTATACTGTATCTAATCCACACTGTAACTAGTTCATGCCTCTTAACACCTAACGTACTTCATATATGAGTAGTTAATCTTAAAACAGTGGAGGCAATAATTAAGGAAGAAATACTTTCCAGAGGTATTTCCACAGGTAAAAAAAATACTTTACGTGTAGAAATTGTCCATGAGATACCCTAATAAGTGTATGCATAGATGACCTGTATACAGAGCCGCCAAGAGGGGGGGCATGGGGGGGGGGGCAAAATTCTCCAGGCCTGGGCCTCCAAGGGGGCCCAGCACTGGGGTCAGACCGCCAGCACTGCAGTCCCCGGTCTCACCTGCCTGCCTCCTCAGCTCTGAGCCCCCTTCATTCAAAGTGGCAGTCGCAGGTCGCGTCTCTTCTGGCCTTCCGTCCCTGTGTCCCGCCCTCGTCTGATGTAACTTCTGGTTTCTGCGAGGGCGGGACACAGGGAGGGAAGGCCAGAAGAGATGCGATCTGCAACTGCCGCAATGAAAGAAGGGGGCCCGGAGCCGTGGAGGCAGGCAGGTCAGACTGCAGCGGCGGGGGGAGTGACGGGGGGCTGCAGCGGCGGGGGGAGCGACAGGGGGCGGAGGCGGGGCAGCCTTACCCCAGCCCCGGCCTAGTCTCTCGGTGGCCCTGCCTGTATACTTGTAAGTTTGTCCGGTGTTTGTAGAGATATTCTCAAGGGTAGGGAGTGGAGGAGTAGCCTAACGGTTAGTGCAGTGGCTTCAGAAACAGGAGAACTGCAGCAACTGCAGCTCCTTGTGACTCTGTGTTCTAGATTGCACCTTGTGGGTTCTTTTGTGTTTTCAGATGACAAATGTGCATGTGAGACTACAGACTCACACATTCACCCAGGAAATAAGATACGATAGGTATCTTTAATATGAAGCCAGAAGAATAATTAATTCACATGGCTTCTAGGTACAGATGGACAGTATTCACAGTAGTCTTATGGGGAGGGGGCAATGAAGGGTCTGGACTGTAGAGATTCATAGCTATGTTTCCATAGTGCACAGAGATGGAAAATCAGGGGGAAAGCCGCAGAAAGAAAATAGCACCAAAGAAGTTCCCCTAAAAATACCAGTGTCTAATGCAGTTATGTTCCTGCTCTGCCCAGCCCAGGTGAGGCAGGACCTGACCAGGAAGACCAATCAAATATGTACATGTGAGTAGAGCCTGGCCAAGGTAACATGCAGGTCCACAGAAAAAAAGAAATGTTTCTCCCCCTCAGTTACTGACTGATAAGGAGGCAGGTGAAGGTCTCTGGCAGTGGCAGGGGGATTCAGAGACAAAGCAGTGTAAAGGTGGACATATCAGATAAGAAAAACAGATGTGAGGCCTCTAGAAAACCCAATTCACTGCCCATGTGGGCCCAATTTCCACTGACTGCATCATTCTGTCAAGTCACTTAACCCCCCACTTGCCCCAGGTACAAAATAAGTACCTGTATATAATATGTAAACAGCTTTAATTGTAACCACAGAAAGGCAGTATATCAAATCCCATCCTCTTTCCCTTTCTTTTCTCTAGGGTTAGGATGGGATTTGCATTGATGCACATACTTAAGAAAATTCCTGCATCTGTGTGTGTAATTTTATCCACAAAAAAGGTGTGTCTTGAAAGGCAGGTGTAAATGTAAGTACATCATTCCAGTATTTCATGAGTGGCAGTCCAGGCATTCTTTAAATTGAAAGTTTGGCAAAGGCGACACAGAGAAGTACGCAGGTTATACAATTATTCCTGGGAAGAATGAGCAAAAATGAGCCCATTTGAAGGAGTTGCATATTCAGTTCAGTTCTTGTACACCGCTAATATCCCCTTTCCAGGGTTCAGTGTGGTTTACATTCTAGGTGAAAACTTATGCACAGTTTCTCTGATATATAGTGCGTGCTAGCACCAGTAACACATATTATTAGATATCAAGGATACATTTTTATTTATTTATTGCATTTGTATCCCACATTTTCCCACCTATTTGCAGGCTCAATGTGGCTTACATAGTTTTATTAACATTGTCATTCTAGGTTATCAGATACAGTTAGTATTGTGCCGAGATTAAGTAGGGAAGAGAGAAGAGGAAGGGAGTGATTAGGGTAGTTATAGAAGGTGGGTTTACATTGTAGCTTTGCAAACAGTGTAAGGTATGGCGTGGCACTACCTATGATAGATTATGGGCTGATGTTGAGAAATTGTATTCTTTA
The DNA here is from genome assembly GCF_901765095.1 of Microcaecilia unicolor. Lineage (NCBI taxonomy): Eukaryota > Metazoa > Chordata > Amphibia > Gymnophiona > Siphonopidae > Microcaecilia > Microcaecilia unicolor. Next base: position 245,694,695 of record NC_044038.1, read on the forward strand.
TGGTAATTTTATTTTATAAATCGTCTTGCAGCTTCTTAGCAAAATAAATTGAATAAGATGGGACCCTAATGCTGGTTAATTACATGTTAGTGTGGTAGCTCCTGTTCGTAAATCTGGTTCTCCATTGGTCCACAGTTTACATAGATCCAGGGCTTTTTGTTGAGGGGGTACTTGGGGGTACTGAGTACCAGCACCTTTTCTATTGTCTGTTAAAATTGACCCATGGTCCCCAAGTTTTAATGAAACAGAAGCTCTATACACAAATTCTGCCTTGTCATAGATTCTTTGACTGGTTGCAAGGTGCCTGGCTATTGTGGGGTGGGTCCCTTGGTGATCACCCCACCCCTGAAGGGTGGCCTGGCATTTGAGTACCGGCACCTTTTGGGCTAGAAAAAATGCACTGCCTAGATCCCACTTTTCTCTAGCACCAATATGGTTACTAGTATTTTGCACTGCAAATGTGAGATAATTAGATGGAACTGGGGACTTGGTTAAATTTTTCTGAATCTTAAAAATCCAAATTGTGATGATGCAGAAAAAGGTAATTACACCTTCCAAACTGAAATCAAAATTAAGGAAATCTCATTATGTCCGTTTATCACTGAGTTGTGGAGTCTGGCAAGCATACAGTTTGTCTCACAAAGTGTGGATGAATTCACATATAGGCTATTTGATGAATTGCAAACTGAATTCCTGGGTATACACGTCATCAGTTTCCAGTTTGGAGAAGCAATGCTTAATTATGCTGAGCAAAGACTTTTAGACTTTGAGAGCCTAATGGAGTGGAGAGAATTTTGACTTCAAACCAGCTACATACAAAGATATTATCATTGCTTTGTAACAATATAATGGTGGAGAAGCAATGTCCATATGATTGAAAAGTGGAATAAGGACTTCGACCTTCATTTGACAGTAGATGATCCATCACAGATTTGGATCTTCGTGTTTTGCAAGAGAGTGGATATGTTAACTATTTTGAATATTTATTTGTAATTCCGCATAGGACTTGTGATTTGCAAGCTATAAAGTTTCTTCATTTTGTCCAATTGTGAGCCTGCTGTGATGGAGAGGGTGTAAAAATGGGATTATGGGCATCAGCCACTCAGAGGAGACTGGAGGCAAGTTAGTAAAACAGGATCTTTTACTGTTAATATTGGTACTTACAATACCTACCCCTTTTGCATGCAAACCTAAAAGCTGGAGTTTGCATATTCGTGGGTGATGTGGCCCAGGCAGTCCTGTTCAGTGGAGGGTGTTGGCTAAGATCATTACAGGAGCTTCTGGAATTATTTATTTATTTATTTTATTGCATCTGTATCCCACATTTTCCCACCTATTTGCAGGCACAATGTGGCTTACAGAGTTTGGTTATGACATAATCATTCCATGATATCAGTTACAATTAGTAATGTTCAAAGATTAGGTAAGGGAAGAGAGAAGGAAGATGTTAGGCAGGGTAGAAGTGGACTGTAGTAACTGTGTGGATTGGTGAGGTAGTTTTGTAAGGCTATGGGTTCTGTTTGTAGGCCTTGTGGAAGAGATGTGTCTTCAGGGATTTGCGGAAGTTAGTTATTTCGTCAATAGCTTTCAGGGCTGTAGGTAATGCATTCCACAACTGCGTGCTCATGTAAGAGAAGGTGATGGCGTGTATCAGCTTGTATTTTAGTCCTTTACAGCTGGGGAAGTGCAGATTGAGAAATTGGTGGGATGATCTTATGGCGTTTCTGGGAGGCAAATCCACAAGGTTTAGCATGTAGATTGGGGCATCTGCGTGAATGATTTTGTGTACTATCATGCAGATCTTGAACGCCACGCATTCCTTGAGAGGGAGGCAATGAAGTTTCTCTCTTAGGGGTTTTGCAATTTCATATTTATTTTTTCCAAATATGAGTCTGGCAGCAGTATTCTGGACTGTTTGGATTTTTTGATAGTGTGTTCTTTGTAGCCAGCGTACAGTGCATTACAGTAGTCCAGATGACTTATTACCATTGACTGTACCAGGGTACGGAAGATATATCTCGGGAAGAAAGGTTTTACTCTTTTGAGTTTCCACATGGAGTGGAACATCTTTTTCGTTGTGTTCTTCACGTGAGTATCGAGTGTGAGGTTTCGGTCGATGGTAACTCCAAGAATTTTTAGATTTTGTGCGATGGGGAGAGAACAGTATGGTGTGGTTATTGTGGAGTAGTTGTTTTTGTTGTGTTGTGAGGTGAGGACAAGACATTGAGTTTTCTCTGTGTTGAGTTTCAGCTGGAATGCATCCGCCCAGGAGTGCATGATTTGGAGGCTTTGATTTAAAGTTGCTTCTGAATCAGTTTTGAGTAAAGTGATGTGGTAGCCATGCTGGTCCACTTTTAAAGGACATAATTAGAAATAAAACAAAACAGAGAAAAGAAAATACTACTACTGCTTACTACTACTTATCATTTCTATAGCGCTACTCGACGTATACAGTGCTGTACATTGAACATGTAGGACAGTCCCTGCTCGATAGAGCTTACAATCTAATTAGGAAAGACAAACAGGACAAACAAGGGATAAGGACAAAGAGTAGCAAGATTCCGGAATCCCAAAGTGTGACAAGATTCCGGAATCCCAAAGAGTAGCAAGATTCCAGAATCCCAAAGAGTAGCAAGATTCCGTGCAGAATCCCAAAGAGTAGCAAGATTCCGGAATCCCACTGTAGCAACATTCTGTGCAGAATCCCAAAGAGCAGCAAGATTCCGGAATCCCAAAGACTACTACTACTTATCATTTCTATAGCGCTACTCAACGTTTACAGTGCTGTACATTGAACATGTAGGACAGTCCCTGCTCGATAGAGCTTACAATCTAATTAGGAAAGACAAACAGGACAAACAAGGGATAAGGACAAAGAGTAGCAAGATTCCGGAATCCCAAAGTGTGACAAGATTCCGGAATCCCAAAGAGTAGCAAGATTCCAGAATCCCAAAGAGTAGCAAGATTCCGTGCAGAATCCCAAAGAGTAGCAAGATTCCGGAATCCCACTGTAGCAACATTCTGTGCAGAATCCCAAAGAGCAGCAAGATTCCGGAATCCCAAAGACTACTACTACTTATCATTTCTATAGCGCTACTCAACGTTTACAGTGCTGTACATTGAACATGTAGGACAGTCCCTGCTCGATAGAGCTTACAATCTAATTAGGAAAGACAAACAGGACAAACAAGGGATAAGGACAAAGAGTAGCAAGATTCTGGAATCCCAAAGAGTAGAAAGATTCCGTGCAGAATCCCAAAGAGTAGCAAGATTCCGGAATCCCACTGTAGCAACATTCTGTGCAGAATCCCAAAGAGCAGCAAGATTCCGGAATCCCAAAGACTACTACTACTTATCATTTCTATAGCTCTACTAGACGTATACAGTGCTGTACATTGAACATGTAGGACAGTCCCTGCTCAACAGAGCTTACAATCTAATTAGGACAGACAAACAGGACAAACAAGGGATAAGGACAAAGAGTAGCAAGATTCCGGAATCCCAAAGTGTGACAAGATTCCATGCAGAATCCCAAAGAGTAGCAAGATTCCGGAATACCACTGTAGCAACATTCTGTGCAGAATCCCAAAGAGCAGCAAGATTCCGGAATCCCAAAGACTACTACTACTTATCATTTCTATAGCGCTACTAGACGTATGCAGTGCTGTACATTGAACATGTAGGACAGTCCCTGCTCGACAGAGCTTACAATCTAATTAGGACAGACAAACAGGACAAATAAAGGATAAGGACAAAGAGTAGCAAGATTCCGGAATCCCAAAGTGTGACAAGATTCCATGCAGAATCCCAAAGAGTAGCAAGATTCCGGAATCCCACTGTAGCAACATTCTGTGCAGAATCCCAAAGAGCAGCAAGATTCCGGAATCCCAAAGACTACTACTACTTATCATTTCTATAGCGCTACTAGACGTATGCAGTGCTGTACATTGAACATGTAGGACAGTCCCTGCTCGACAGAGCTTACAATCTAATCAGGACAGACAAACAGGACAAATAAGGGATAAGGGAATTTTATTTATTTATTTGTTACATTTGTATCCCACATTTTCCCACCTATTTGCAGGCTCAATGTGGCTTACATAGTACCGTAGGCATTTGCCAAGAAACTGTAGGGGAACAAATACAATGTGATATTGTGGTCATATAAAGGGTCCATTTCTTTGAGGCATAAGGGGGGATTAGAGAGAGGAAAGGTTAAATAGTGTCCGATACGATCGTTGGATATGTTGCGTTGCAGGGTGTTGGGTTCTCTATAACAGACATGGGTACTGAACAAGTAAATAAGGAGTTAGGAGTTAAACGCTGCCTCAAAAAGGTGGGCTTTTAGCCTAGATTTGAAGACGGCCAGAGATGGAGCTTGATGTACTGGCTCAGGAAGTCTATTCCAGGCATACGGTGCAGCAAGATAAAAGGAACGGAGTCTGGAGTTGGCAGTGGAGAAGGGTACAAGTAAGAGAGATTTAATTTAACCAATGAGCAGAGTTCCCAGGGAGGAGTGTAGGGAGAGATACTGAGGAGCTGCAGAGTGAATGCACTTGTAAGTCAATAAGAGGAGTTTGAATTGTATGCAGAAATGGATAGGGAGCCAATGAAGTGACTTGAGGAGAGGGCTAATATGAGCATAGCAACATGGCAAAATATAAGTCGTGCAGCAGAATTTTGAACAGACTGAAGGGGAGAGAGATGGCTTAGTGGGAGACCTGTGGGAGACCTGTGAGAAGTAAGTTGCAGTAGTCTAAGCGAGAGGTGATAAGTGTGTGGATAAGGGTTTTGGTAGTGTGCTCAGAAAGGAAGGGACAAATTTAGGTGATTTTCTTAGCTGGCTGTTCTAACCATTAGGCTACTCGTTAATATGGACGTCTGTGTGTCCATTTTATAATACTAGCCGTTAAGCCCGTAAAAACGGGCAAGTATTGCAGTCCTCCTCTCTCCCCTGGCCTCACCCCATCCACCGATCCTCCCCCCCATATCCAGCGACCCTCCTCTTTCCCTTGGCCTCCCTCCCCCCCATGCCCAGCAGCCCTCCCCCCATGTCCAGCTACCCTCATCGCGGCCGCTCCCTCCCCCCTCCGTGCCGGGCCCCCTGCACTGATCTGACAGCGCCTCTCACCTCCGTGTGAAAGTGCTACAGGCAGCAGCAGATCGCTCTGCTGCTGCCTTCAGCGCTTCCACACGGAGGTGAGAGGCACTGTCAGGTCAGTGCAGGGGGCCTGATATGGAGGGGGGCGGGGATGGGGGGGTGGAGGTTGTTTCGCGCAATGTTCCTTTCCAGGCGGCAGCGGCAGCATCCGACAGTTCGACTCCGTTTCCCTCTCTGTTCCGCCCTCTGATGTCATGACGCGAGGGCGGGACAGAGAGGGAAGTCTGTACTGCGCATTTGCAAGTGAGTACGGTCACTTGCCGTTTATATGTTTGATGGACGTTTCTGTGCCATCCATGTCCCTTTTGCCCTGTTCACAGTTTGGATTTTTCTGTTTGTAAAATGGATGTTCATGCTGGGTACAGCCAGCACTTGGGCATCTCTTTCTCATGGGTGTTAGAACAGGCTGTATGTCGATAGATCCTCTTCTAGAATACACGAACGTGGATGTCCATATTCTGGAGCTGGATGTCCTGTCTAAAACCTGCTCCTCAGTACTTTAGATACTAACTCAGTAACATGAATAGAAGATGCTGCTGAGCTTTATTATACACGACTGCCAATCTCTTTCATGTCTTTACATAAGTACATAAGCACCGCCATACTGGGAAAGACCAAGGGTCCATGAAGCCCAGCATCCTGTCTCCGACAGCGGCCAATGCAAGCTTCAAAAACCCGGCAACCCCCCCCTCCCCAAAAAAAAAAAAAAAAATTAATAATGTTCAATGGACTTTTCCTTCAGGAATCTGTCCAAACCCCCTTTAAATTCCGTAAGGCCAGCTGCTGTCACTACATTCTCCGGCAACGAGTTCCAGAGTCCAACTACACGCTGAGTAAAGAAAAACTTTCTCCTATTTTTTTTAAATCTACCATATTCTAGCTTCATCTTGTGTCCCCTGGTTTTGTTGTTGTTTGAAACTGTAAACAAACGCTTCACATCTGTCCGCTCTACTCCGCTCATTATCTTGTAGACTTCTATCATATCACCCCTCAGCCGCCTTTTTTCCAAGCTGAAGAGCCCTAACCTTCTCAGCCTTTCCTCATAGGGAAGTCGTTCCATTCCCTTTATCATTTTCGTCACCCTTCTCTGCACCTTTTCTAATTCCTTTATATCTTTTTTGAGATGTGGCGACCAGAATTGGACACAATACTGAAGGTGCGGTCGCACCATGGAGCGATACAACGGCATTATAACATCCTCGTGTTTGTTTTCCATCCCTTTCCTAATAATACTCAACATTCTGAGCGCTTTCTTAGCCACCGCAGCACACCGGGCAGATGTCTTTAATGTCTTATCAACGATTACTCCCAGATCCCTTTCTAGGTCCGTAACTCCTAACACGGAACCTTGCATGACATAGCTGTAATTTGGGTTCCTCTTACCGACATGCATCACTTTGCACTTGTCAACATTGAACTTCATCTGCCATTTGCACGCCCAATCCCCCAGTCTCGCGAGGTCCTCCTGTAATCTTTCACACTCCTCCTGCGACTTGACGACCCTGAATAATTTTGTGTCATCTGCGAATTTAATTACCTCCCTAGTTACTCCCATCTCTAGGTCATTTATAAATATGTTAAAAAGCAGCGGTCCCAACACAGACCCCTGCGGGACCCCACTAACTACCCTTCTCCACTGAGAATACTGACCATTCAAGCCTACTCTTTGCTTCCTATCTTTCAACCAGCTCTTAATCCATAGTAATACCCTACCTCCGATCCCATGACTCTCCAGTTTCCTCAGGAATCTTTCATGAGACATTTTGTCAAACGCCTTTTGAAAAGCCAGATACAAATATCCACCAGCTCCCCATTGTCCACATGTTTGTTCACCCCCCTCAAAAAAATGCAGTAGATTGGTGAGGCAAGACTTCCCTTCACTAAATCCGTGCTGACTTTGTCTCATCAGCCCATGTTTTTGTACGTGCTCTGTAATTTTATTCTTGATAATAGCCTCTACCATTTTGCCCGGTACAGACGTCAGACTCGCCGGTCTATAGTTTCCTGGATCTCCTCTGGAACCTTTTTTAAAAATCGGCGTAACATTGGCTACCCTCCAGTCTTCCGGTACTACACTGAATTTTAGGGATAGATTGCATATTACTAACAGTAGCTCTACAAGTTCATTTTTCAGTTCTATTAATACTCTGGGAATGAATACCATCAGGTCCTGGTGATTTACTACTCTTCAGTTTGCAGAACTGACCCATTACATCCAAGTTTACAGAGAATTCGTTTAGTTTCTCCGTCTCGCCTGCTTCAAATATGCTTACCGGCACCGGTGTCCCTCCCAAATCCTCCTCGTTGAAGACCGAAGCAAAGAATTCATTTAATTTCTCTGCTACGGCTCGGTCATCTGTGATCGCCCCTTAAACACCATTTTCGTCCAGCGGCCTAACTGATTCTTTAGCTGGCTTCCTGCTTTTAATGTATCTAAAAAAATTTTTACTTTGTATTTTCGCTTCTAATGCTAACTTTTTTTCAAAGTCCTTTTTTGCCCTCCTTATCTCTGCTTTCCATAAGCTCAGCATTAAATTAGTAGTGTTTTTCTTTGCAGGTGGATGAAACGGCCTCGGTGTGGAGTCCCTGACCATCCTCATCTAAGCCATAGACGAAGGAATAAACGCTACGCACTAACAGGACAAAAATGGCGGCAGAAACACATAACTTACAGGTATAGACTGCTTTCTTCTGGTATCATTTTGGTCCATGTGGTTTCTGTGCATGATTTATTAAAAATCCTATGCCTTCTATTTTTTATCATTTATTGTTTAATAACATTTGGAAGTGCCTGGCTTTACCAGATGAAGGTGGTTTACAATATATAATAAAAATTGGTGGTTATAAGAACTCCAATAAAAATGTCTTTCATTAATATAGACGTTTGTGCGGCCATTTTATAATATCAGTGTTCCTCTGCTGCCAAAGAGATGTCCATGTCCCTTGTTTTGCCCTGTTTGGATGTTTGGATGTTTCTGATTGTAAAATGGATGTTCATGCTGCATAGAGCCAGCACTTGGATGTCTATTGCTCATGGATTGTAGAAGTTTCAAGTTTACTGAAGTCTTACTATATCGCCCGATGGAAGGCCTTCTAAGTGGCTTACAGTCTAAAATTAGTAGAGAAGACAGACATACATAAAAGAGGGAGAGATACATGATAAACAGAGGATAGAGGGGTAGAACTACAATTTTAGATAGTATAGTAGGGGGGTAGGAGTGCTGCAAGTATTTCTTGGGTTCTTCTCGGAGCTTGTTGGAGGGATACGTCAAGAGATATTAATAAAGGCATTTCTGAAGACATGAGTTTTGAGATCTACCTTAAATTTGTCTTGAGAGGACTGCAAGTGGAAGGGAACAAGGAGGGCATTCCAGTGCTGGGGTCCTTGGACACAAAAATGGTCTGACGAATATGCTTGTGAACTATTTCTTGATGACTGGGCACTATGAGTTGGTTGTGTACGTGCAGGAGTGTATGGGAACAGGCTGTATGTCGGCAGATGCTGTTCTACCCTGCTATCTGCTGCTGAACATTCAGTGATTGTTGATCCTGCGCGCTCCATCCCTTCCCTTGAGGTGACATCAGGGAGTGTGTGTTTTAAATTTGTATTACTGTTGTACTATAACAAAAATCAATGTATGGACAGCAAAACTATTAGAACATAAGAGTAGCCATACTGGATCAGACCAATGGTCCATTTAGCCCAATATCCTGTTTTCGCAAACAGTGGCCGAGCCAGGTCACAAGTACCTGGCAGAAACCCAATTAGCAGCAACATTCCATGCTACCAATCCCGGGGGCAAGCAGTTGCTTCCCCATGTCTGTCTCAATAACAGACGATGGACTTTTCCTCCAGGAATTTGTCCAAACCTTTTTTTAAACCCAGATACTACGGAACTTCAAAAAATAGTTTACTCACTATGGAAAATACATGGGAGTAAACCTTATAATTTTATTATTTTAAATAAAGGAAGCCTGAACTGCCTGGGAAGAGTCTTAGACTTTTCACAAAACCCCTTATTGAGCTTTTGTCGTAGGCCTCGGTAGGAACCGGGGAAAAAAAACCCACAGGGAGGGGAAAAAAACACTACATCTAAAACTGGTTACACCCCCCCAACATTTTCTAAACACAGTTCACTTCCCATGTAGTTTCCAAACTGGTACAAAAAATATAATATAAAACAAAAGACTAACATTCCAAATAAACATACACTAAAAATAAAGAGTCCAAAAAACTTAAACTTCAATATCCAACTGAAGGACGATCCTCTGTAACTGTCAATAGCAATCCTTAGTGACAAGGGCTAGGGACCTCCCCCCCCTCCCCGCTTTTGTTTTGAAATGGCCGCGTCAGGAAGAGGAATAAGTACATAAGTACATAAGTATTGCCATACTGGGAAAGACCAAAGGTCCATCAAGCCCAGCATCCTGTTTCCAACAGTGGCCAATCCAGGTCACAAATACCCGGCAAGATCCCAAAAATGTACAAAACATTTTATACTGCTTATCCCAGAAATAGTGGATTTTCCCCAAGTCCATTTAATAACGGTCTATGGACTTTTCCTTAGTACAGCGGACTTTGTTCCTGGGGAACTGGGTTCAATTCCCACTGCAGCTCCTTCTGACTCTGGGCAAGTCACTTAATCCTCTATTGACCCAGGTACAAATAAGGACCTGTATATACTATGTAAACCATTTTGAATGTAGTTGCAAAAAACACAGAAAGGTGGTCTATCAAGTCCCATTCCCTTTTAAGCTGCGGTAAGCACGTGCTAGTGCTTCCCACACAGCGCTATGTACATCTAATAGCGCAATACAAATGATTAGCAGTACATAAGAACATAAGTGTTACCATACTGGGAAAGACCAAAGGTCCATCAAGCCCAGCATCCTGTTTCCAACAGTGGCCAATCCAGGTCACAAATACCTGGCAAGATCCCAAAAAAGTACAAAACATTTTATACTGCTTACTCCAGAAATAGTGAATTTTCCCCAAGTCCATTTAATAATGGTCTATGGACTTTTCCTTTAGGAAGCTGTCCAAACCTTTTTAAAACTCCGCTAAGCTAACCGCCTTTACCACATTCTCTGGCAACGAATTCCAGAGTTTAATTACACGTTGAGTGAAGAACAATTCTCTCCGATTCATTTTGGATATGATATTGCATGCTATGGATTTGAAAAATGTAGCGCAGAATGACCTTCTTCAGACATGGCGTTAAGATTTTAAAAGGATGCTCCAAGGTTCTACAACCAATCAGCGAAGGCCACGAGTCTGCCTTTTCCCCAGTTTCTCAGATACTAACTCAGTACAGGGATGCATGCATGTGAAGCTTGCACCACTGTTGGCCATGATGTGCCTGTTCTGTGGTAGGACAGGATGTATGTATTAGGGCTGTACCGAATATTCATATTCGATTCGGCCCTGAATAGTGTCCCGAATACATTTATTCATATTCGTCCGAATAGCAATTTAAATTCAAATATGAATAATCCAGGACTCTACTGTTCTAATTCCTACTGAAATAAACACTGATTTCGTGTTCCTTCTTTTATTATTTGTTATGTTAAATCTCAAGGACCATTATTCATATTCGGGTGAATAATATTCCATTATCTGCATTTAGCCAAATAGTGTAATACGTGTGAGGAAAGCTTGCATTGATGTTGTGATTTGCCTGTAGTGTGTTGTGTGTGTGTGTATATATATATATATACATATTTATTTATTTTAGCTTCGAGGACATGCTTCATCAAATACAGTGGCAGTGAATTACAGTAAAATATTTGTGTAAGATAGGCTTGCATTGTTGCTGCCTGTGTTGTACCTGTTCTCTGGTGGGACAAGGGTGTTCAGGGTGCTTGCTTGATAAATCTGTTCAGGCCATGGAGATGACATTTAATAAAAATGATAAAAGATTAATAGCATGAATGATGACAGCGACTGCTTGTTTCTTGCAGAATTCTTTTCCCTCTTTCCCACCTATTACCATCCTTTTATAGCCCCGGTCCGCCTCTCCTCTATCAGTGCCTCACTACTTTTAATAAAATACTTCTCGTTTTTGTTTCTTACAGTATTCACAACTATACCCCAAAGGTTGGGGAGCTTGATACAAGGAAAGCAATCCGTCAGGCATTCGATGTCTGGCAGAAAGTGACCCCTCTGACCTTTGAAGAGGTTCCATATCATGAGGTGAAGAGTGAGAGGAAAGAGGCTGATATCATGATTTTTTTTGCGTCTGGTTTCCATGGAGACAGTTCTCCATTTGATGGTGAAGGTGGGTTCTTAGCTCATGCCTACTTCCCAGGCCCAGGGATTGGAGGGGACACGCACTTTGATTCTGATGAACCGTGGACTTTGGGAAACTCTCATCACGATGGTAAGTGCTTCTTACGATCTCTTGTGAAATCATCTTAGAGGAAACAGGCAAAACCAGACACTTGGAAGAGTGTGTTTCGTAGAATCCTGTGATTGGTGCCAGTTCTAACATTTGGCTCTGCTACCCGTAGATTCTTTACTGAGCTCCCTGTTTCCAACAGTGGCCAGTCTGGGATGCCAGGAAGGGAAGATTCCATGCTGCTTTTCCCCCAGAATAAGTAGTGGCTTTCCTCAAATCTGCCCTTCCCTTCTTGCTTTGAGAATACCTGAAACATTTTTAATTATGAGCTTTTGCCAGTATAGAAAACTTCTCTAATTTTCTCTTTTATCAGTCACACAACAGAAGGAGAGACAGGAATGGAGCTATAGACAATATAAACAAGCTGCAGAAAAATAGCTTGAAAACAGTAAGAACAAATGCACAAAGGGGCCCATGCAGAAAACGTCATGCACAGTTAATGTGGGTGTAATAGACGTTTACTGCGGGATATCAATGCAGGAAGGTTTTCAGCACCCTTACCACAGACTGCATTAAAATTATAGTACTTATGACAATATTTATTTTTGTTACATTTGTACCCCACGCCAGTGGCGTTCCTAGGGGTGCTGACACACAGGACGGATCGCCGATGCGCCCCCCCCCCCCCGTGCAGCACGACCCCCCCTCCGGCGAAAGAACCCCCTCCCCCCTGGGTGCACGCCGCTGGGGGGAGGGTGCTGCGCGCCGGTCAGCGTAGTTCGTTTCCATGCTCCCTCTGCCCCGGAACAGGTTACTTCCTGTTCTGGGGCAGAGGGAGCATGGAAACGAACAACGCTGACCGGCGCGGCACCCCCCCCCAAGCGGCGTACACCCGGGGCGGACCGCCCCCACCACCCCCCCCCCTTGGTACGCCACTGCCCCGCGCTTTTCCACTCGTGGCAGGCTCAATGCGGCTTACATGGGGCAATGGAGGGTTAAGTGACTTGCCCAGAGTCACAAGGAGCTGCCTGTGCCTGAAGTGGGAATCGAACTCAGTTCCTCAGTTCCCCAGGACCAAAGTCCACCACACTAACCACTAGGCCACTCCTCCACATTAAATAAAACAGGAGCAAGAGGTGATCCTTGTGGCACCCCTACATATCAGGCATCTCTGTGGTGTCTTGTAAGGGGCAGGGTTGACCTTCTGGTACTGCTCAACCCCTAGTGTAGTGGTTCTGAAACTTGGTCCTGGAGGCACCCCAGCCAGTTAGGTTTTTAGGATATCCACAATGAATATTCATAAGAGGGATCTGCATGCAGTGGAGACGGTGCATGTATCTCTCTCTCTCGCGGATATTCATTGTGGGTATCCTAAAAAAACCTAACTGGCTGGAACCAGGTTTTGGAATCACTGCTCTTGTAATAATCTCGCAGTTCTTTGCAAATCTCTCTTGTCAGTCATCCCCCTTCTCCTCCACCGCTAACTCCAGACTTCGCTCCTTTTATCTTGCTGCACCTTATGCCTGGAACCGTCTTCCTGAACCCATACGTCTAGCTCCATCTCTACCTGTTTTTAAATCTATGCTGAAGGCTCACCTTTTCACTGCTGCCTTTAGCTCCTAACCACTACTCAGTTGCCCTCCTCCTCCCCTCTTCCTCTTTACCCTGTAATTCCCTTGCCCATAATGTCTTGACTGTCCGTTTTACCTAGATTGTAAGCTCTTTGAGCAGGGACTGTCTCTCTATGTCAAGTGTTCAGCGCTATATAAATGCTATTAGTAATAGTAGTTGTTATACAGTTTAACATATAATGTCATTGATTTTTTTAAGTTATAATAGGCTATGGTTTTTGTAGTCAACTCCATTGAGGATCATAATGAAGATGAAGATAATTTCTGATAGGCATATTTGTAAAATATCTTTTGTCCCTAGGAAATGACCTGTTTCTGGTGGCTGTGCATGAGCTGGGTCATGCCTTGGGCCTGGAGCATTCCAATGACCCCAGTGCCATAATGGCTCCTTTTTACCAGTATATGGAGACGCACAACTTCAAACTGCCACAGGATGATCTGCAAGGAATTCAGAAAATCTATGGTTAGTGACATTGTTTGTAATTTTGTTTCCCGTCAGACTTATCTGGTAATGTTTTGATGACTTAACACTAAGAAACATCTATCGTATGTTCAGTGGCGTTCCTAGGGGAGCTGACACCCAGGGCGGCTCGCCGATGCGCCCCCCCCCCCCCTGGGTGCAGCGACCCCCCTCCCCCCTGCGAAACACAACTATCCCCCCTCCCCTTACTCTGCTATCCCAATCCCTGGTGGTCTAGAGGTACCTCTTCGGGGCAGGAAAGAGCCCCCTCTTTCCTGCCCGGAGCTGCTAGCTGCCCTGCATCCTCCTGTCCTGGTGAGTCCGGCTCTCGGCGTTTCAAAATGGCCGCCGAGAGTTGAAGCAGCCTCGCGAGACTTCAACTCCCGGCGGCCATTTTGAAACGCCGAGAGCCGGACTCACCAGGACAGGAGGATGCAGTGCAACTAGCAGCTCCGGGCAGGAAAGAGGGGGCTCTTTCCTGCCCCGAAGAGGTACCTCTAGACCACCAGGGATTGGGATAGCAGAGTAAGGGGAGGGGAGGGGGAGGAGAGATGACAGGGGGGAGGTGAGGGCGTGGAAGGGGCGGGACAGGTGACAAGAAAGGGGCAGCTCCCCCCAGCGAAACAACCCCCCCACCCAGCGCATCTTTACATGCTGGGGGGGGGGGGGGTGGCGGCGCGCGTCTGTCAGCAACGCTCGTTCCTTGCTCCCTCTGCCCCGTTACAGGAAATAACCCGTTCCGGGGCCAGAGGGAGCAGAGAACGAGAGTCGCCGACAGAGGCGCGGCGCCCCCCCCCCCCTTAGTACGCCACTGCATATGTTGTCTCCTGTACCAGAGGGAAACACACAGCTCTTTAAAGCTCAGGGATGTTCACAAACTGAACCAGTGATTAAGATCTCAATTGTGTTTAGAAAGCCAAACATCAGTTAGGCGTTCACTGAAGTCTTTTATGCCACTTGTAATAGCATGGACTGCTAAACTCTATGGGACCAATAGTCAGTAGCGTTTAACTGGGTGGGAGAGGCTCCAAGCAGTGGCGTAGCTACGTGGGACCTGAGGGGGCCTGGACCCCCCTCCCGGTGAACCCTCCCCCGGCGCCGCCTACCTTCACTTTTGCTGGTGGGGGACCCCACTCCCCGCCAGCCGACGTCCTCTCCGTCCTGCTCCTGCTGTTGCATGCATTGATGACGTCCTGCACGTTGTACTTGCAGGACGTCAGACTCAGAGGTTCTCTGAGTCTGACGTCCTGCACAACCTCTGAGCCTGATGTCCTGCAAGTACAACATACAGGACGTCAGCAATGCATGCAACAAGAGCAGGAGCAGGACGGAGAGGACGTCGGCTGGCGGGGAGTGGGGTCCCCCGCCAGCAAAAGTGAAGGTAGGCGGCGCCGGGGGAGGGTTCGCGGCGGGAGGGGGGTCGGAAAAGACGTGGGGGGGGGGGGCTAAAATGTGCCCCTCCCCTCGGGCTTTGGACCCCCCTCCCACGGAAGTCTGACTACGCCCCTGGCTCCAAGAAAGTATTTCATGCTCATCTCTTTCTGAGATTCTATCTTTTCTTACCCTTTTCTTTTCAGCACTTGTTCTGAAACTGCTCCTTCTTTTCTTAAAGATGTACTGCCTTTACAAGGACTCATTTATTTTACTATACATCAAAAAGACTTCACTGGAAACCACAGAATACAAAATAGCAAAACATAGTAGATGACGGCAAAAAAAGACCTGCATGGTCCATCCAGTCTGCCCAACAAGATAAACTCATATGTGTAAACCTTACCTTGATTTGTACCTGCCTTTTTCAGGGCACAGACCGTACAAGTCTGCCCAGCAGTATTTCCCGCTTCCCAACCACAGGTCCCGCCTCCCATCACCGGCTCTGGCACAGACCGTATAAGTCTGCCCTCCACTATCCTCGCCTCCCAACCACCAACCTCTCTTCCCCCACCTGCTCCGCCACCCAATTTCGGCTAAGCTTCTGAGGATCCATTCCTACTGCACAGGATTCCTTTATGCATATCCCACGCATGTTTGAATTCCGTTACCGTTTTCATCTCCACCACCTCCCGCGGGAGGGCATTCCAAGCATCCACCACCCTCTCCGTGAAAAAATACTTCCTGACATCTTTTTTGAGTCTGCCCCCATTCAATCTCATTTCATGTCCTCTCGTTCTACCACCTTCCCAAAGTAGCATTAGTCTCTCTCTTACCTCTCGCCTCCAGCTAGTCTCAGTCTCTCTCTCTCTCACACACACACACCCCCTGCCCCCAGCAGTCTTTCTCTCATACCCCTGCCCCCAAAAGTCACCTATTCCCTTCTCTTTGTTGACTGCAGAAGAAACAGTACATTTCCTGCTTCCCTGTTGCCGTTCGGTTCTCTGTAAGCTTCAGCCTTACTGTGCCTTCAGACTTGAAGCCACAAGACTTCCCAAAGTCCTTCCAGCAAGTGGCTCAAGATTGTAGCGGGGAGGTAGGAAGTTTGGTGTCCTCAACAGCAGTACAACACCACCACCACTATTTTGGAACAAGAAATCTTGAGTGTCGGGGTGCAATTTCTAAGCACCATGGTGACCTGGTGCATGAGATTTGTGAAGCCTTTTCCTACCACGTGGTCTTGGGGTGCCTAATTGAATGCACCCAGTTGTAGACTTGTCCCACTGATTATTACAAAAGATCCAATAATTTACAATGTTGAATTAAGCAATCAATGTTTGGTCACAGCTCCGATTCTGAGGATCCCTTTCTAATATTTACAGTGAGAGTCCTTTTGGTTTAGTTTGTGCATTTTCTCTTCCCACTTGGGGTTGAAATATATTTGTTGAAATGGTAAGATTCAGGGCACATGTGTATTTTATAATTACATGCATAAGTGCCAATCCTGCCTCTCTTCTGCATCCAGGAGTGCCTATGCCATTTTATACGAGCCTACTGCTATGTATAGAAAACAGTTCTGCACCATGTGATTCTAGTGCACAGAAAAACGGTGTGGATGGTACAAGAGCCTACTGCTACGTATAGAACCTAACCCTAAGGAGCAGGAAAGGCTTCATGACAAAGCCAGGTTTTAACCAGGGATATACTGCAAAGAAAAGTTTAGAATGGATGAAAAGAGGTAATGAGTTCCATAGAGCAGGTTCAGCAAAGTAGAAAGCATGGTGTCTCATAGATGCATTTTTGGATTGGGAAGAACTAACCGATAGTCATTTAATGAGCGGAGGACACGATAAGGTGAATAGGGGATGGTCATAAATGCTAGATAGGGTGGTTTGCCAGATCTATAAGCTTTGAAAGTGAGGATAAGAACTTTGAAGAGAATGTACTGCTCAGATGGAAGCCAGTGATGCGTCTTAAGCAGTGGAGAGATATGATCCGAACGATGGACGTAACAAAGGATTCTCATGGCGGTTTTTTCCAAAGTGAATGGTTACATCCTAGGTATACTATGTTGCATCCTAGGTATACTATGTTGCAATAACAGAGTCTTGTTTTAAATAAAGATAGGATGAGTGCATGGAAAGAATCATGGTCAAAAAACGTCAGATTGAGTGCAATTGTCTAAGTACAAAATAACTGTCTTGCCTAGATGAGAGATTAGAGTGGAAAATAACAGCTGAGTCAAATATCATACCTAGATATTGGAAAGAGTCAACTGGATAACAGAGTTGACTAGATTAAGAGGAATACTAGGAGGCTCATTTTCAAAGCACTTAGCCTCCCAAAGTTCCATAGAAACCTATGGAACTTAGCCTCCCAAAGTGCTTTGAAAATATGCCTCTAGGTGTAGTTAGACTGCATGAGAACTGTTTTCTGAATATTGAGGACAAGCCTGTGGTCAGCAATCTTGAAGGGAAATGATAGAAGGAGAAAAGGGATTAGTAAGCCAAATCAGGAAGATATCATCTGCATACAGGTAGCATGAGATCCCAAAGGATTGGATGAGTGTGGCAAGAGGGCTGAGAAAAAGATTAAATAAAAGTGGAAACGAGAGAGCCCTGTGGTACACCGCATGATAAAGGTTGGGGAGAGGAAGTGGTGATGACTTGGAATGAGCAGCCAGAAAGGAATGATGAAAACCAGTCCAAAACCGAGTCAGATATACATAGTGAGGAGAGTTGGAAAAGGAGAAGATCATGGTTCGAGAGGTCAAAAGCGGCCAAGATGGCAAGAACAGCAAGATGTTTGTCCATGTGGGAATGGTTTCACTAAGGAGAGCTGTGAGGACTGTCTCGGTGCCAAAGTGCGGATGGAAATCGGACTGTTGCGGATGAAGTGCAAGCGACTTTTGAACAATCTTTTCGAAGTTGATATTCTTTTGGCAGAGTTACTATATCCAGTTCACTGATTGTGAGCAAATCAGAGTGCACATATGCAGTCTAGTTAATGGGCTAGCTAGTTGCTGCTTCTGGTAATTCTGTGCTTTTTTACGAAGCCTGTGGTGAGAGCAGGTGGAGGAGATGAGAGATAAGGAGCAGGAGATGGTTCTGTGGTAGTCCATGTGTCCAGTTCAGGCAAAAGAGAAAGAGACAGAAGGAATGTGTGTGTGTGTGTCTATATGCAGCTGAGGAAAGGAATAGGGTGTGTTGGCTTTAGCAACCTAGATAAGGAAAACAAACCAAGGGGCAGCAATATGTACCCAGTGATTCCCAAACCTGTCCTGGGGAAACCTCAGCCAGTCAAGTTTTCAGGATATCCATAATGACTGTTCAAGTGATCAGTTTGCATATACTGCATCCTTGGTATTTTAAATCTATCTTATGCATATTCATTGTGGATATCCTGAACACCTGCCATGGCTGGAGCTCCCTCAGGCCAGGTGTGGGAACCCCTGATGTACACTAATTAAACTTTCTATAGGTCATCTAAGTAGATGTTTAGGTCTGTGCATTTAAAACTATGTTAATATTTTATAAATAGCTTGGTGTCATGCACAACAGGGGAAGCCATTTTTTTTAAATGAACACTTAAAAAAAAATAGCACCATGACAAGAGGGTTTAAATGTGTAAGTAGCATTACATACACGTAGAAGTTGTGATTTTACTATATAAATGGTGGATTTTCTAAATGTGCATGTCCATGGGGAGCTGTCCTCCAAAACCTCAAACCTTTTGCAAAGTGAAGTAACATAGTAAATGACGGCAGAAAAAGACCCGCACGGTCCATCCAGTCTGCCCAACAAGACAAACTCATATGTGCTACTTTTTGTGTATACCCTACTTTGATTTGTACCTGTCCTCTTCAGGGCACAGACCGTATAAGTGTGCCCAGCACTATCCTCGCCTCCCGCCACCGGCTGGCTCTGCCACCCAATCTCGGCTAAGCTCCTTAGGATCCATACCTTCTGAACAGGATTCCTTTGTTTATCCCACGCGTGTTTGAATTCTGTTATCGTTTTCATTTCCACCACCTCCCGCGGGAGGGCATTCCAAGCATCCACTACTCTCTCCGTGAAAAAATACTTCCTGACATTTTTCTTGAGTCTGCCCCCCCTTCAATCTCATTTCATGTCCTCTCGTTCTAACACCAGTGGTTTTGAACCCCAAAGACGTAAGCCCAATTTCCTTCTTAAGTGCTCCTCCTAATTCCAGGTGTCTTTGTGTGGTGTTTCTCCTGGGAGCACACAGGGTTACAACCAGGGGTGTGCTGGTAAATTGTTAACAGGGGGCTCTCTCTCGCCAGCAAAGTAAAAGAGAATTCAGGAGGGGCCCAAGCCCACATTTTGGGATCCATTTGTTAAAGTAGCCATGGAGAACCGGCTCCCAAAATTCTTAAAAACTTAACAAACGGCTCTCGAGAGCCTGTGAGAGCCTGCTCCAGCACACCACTGGTTACGACCCTTAGAGTGCCTCCAATTTTACTATGGCTAATGTACATGAGCACCTTTTGTTTATTTAAATGCTGAACATCAGTTTGGGCCCATTCAGGCATTTTATCCTTTTAACATTGTATGTGTAGCTCTTGAAAATGTAATAACTAAGTCTTTTCCATACACAGGGCCTCCTGCCGAGACACTAGAGCCTACGAGGCCTTTGCCAACTCTACCTGTCCGTAGAATTTATTCAACCTCTGAGAGGAAGCACGAACGACAGCCACGGCCTCCACGGCCTCCCTTAGGGGATAAACCATCATTGCCCGGATCGAAACCCAACATATGCGATGGAAATTTCAATACTGTGGCCCTTTTTCGGGGAGAAATGTTTGTCTTCAAGGTATGAAAACTGGGAATGTGGCAAATGTTTCTATTCATGTTGCACATCCTCTTCTTTTTTGTTTTTAATCTGTCGGCTCTGCCTGTCTTATACCATAGAAGTCCTATTACAACAGATTTAATTTGTCTGCAGTTTCTTTATTGCACTACCAGCCACACGGCTGCTCACTTATTGTATCATGTTATCAAAAACTGCTGATAATTATTTTGTAATGTAGCTGATAGAATGCAACTTGTTTCCCTGTAGTAAAACAAACATGGAGAATAATTTTTGTAACAGGGTGTGTAGGCAGAGAAGGGCAATTCGCACATGTGTTTTCCGTTTTATAAAAGCCAAAAGAAGCCCAAACAATCGCAATTTTAACCTAACAAGTTCAAAAGGACCATCATTCAAGAAGCAAGTTCAGAAAGAAACTGAAGCTCTCTAAAATAGAGTCATTGGTTCATTAAAAAAAAAATTTGTATGCATTTCTTTGTCAAAAATAATTTGGTTTTCATGTCAAGAATACAGAAAAAAAATGTACTTATACAAAGAAATATTGTATAGAATTGCCTTCAGAAGGAAGCAATCAGCACTTTATATTAATCATCAAAAGACTGCTGACACAAACACATTTCAGTAATTTTGGACTCTATAGACTTCCTTATGAATATCAGATTAATGCTCCAGTGAGGAAATGTTTTTTTTCCATTTATATAAACTTCAAGTAATTAGAGCATCCTTGAGCTCATCTGGATTTCAAATAATGGCACAAGCAATTTTAATTCCATTACTTGATTATTGCAATTCATTATATTGTAATATTAGTAAACAGCCAATTTGTGTCGTCATCAGATTTTGCAAAATACTGCAGCTGAATTGATTTTTGGTTTAGGAAAATTTAGTTAAGTTAGTCCTGTTTTGGAAAATTTGCATTGGTTAAGAGTGGAAACGCATATTCAATTTAAAATTGCTTGTCAAATTTATAAATGTGTTTATGGTATGAATTTGGTTATGGTGGGGCAATTATTACCATCTCTACGTTTAAGAGGGCATTTGAGAAGTAAAATATATATATATATAATCTGACACTTGATATTCCTTCTATAAAGAAAATGAAATCTATCTGGGAATGCTCTTCTTTATTCCAGGGTCCAAAAATATGGAATAATATACCAATATCTGTACGACCGATATCTTAACTATATTCTATTTTCTAAAGTTTTATTTATTCACTTTGTAGAATTATTATTATTTTAACCAAAATGAAACTGTTTATCATATCTGATTAGGATATTTTATCTTTGCTGGGAACCGCTTTGAAGACATTGATAAAGGTGGTAGAAAAGCATCGGAATAGAATAGAATTGAATCACTAGCTCTGCATCAGAGCTATAATCTAATCTACTAAGCGCCAAGGCAGTATGTTAGCTAAGGCTGGTGTACATAGGCACGTACAGACCTGATGAATCGAAAAGGTGATAATACGACTCCTATGGGACACTGCACTGCAGAGGCTGCTTCCTGAGTCTCCAGGAGTGACTGGAAACATTTGTGAGGCGTTCTCAATTGCCTTACCTCAGGTAGAGGACAGGCAATGAGGGAACGTACAAATAGTGACAAAATTAAGTAAGGTAGCACTCTGGGATTTAGATCAGGTCACAAACGTCTCTCCAACTACACACCTGAATTCATTACAGCCAGAAAATACACACTGGAAAGAATAGGACACAAGGCTCAGATATTATTTTTAAAAATATATAAAAGCTAATTTATTATATTGGCAGCAGTAGAAACGGTTTAAATCAGAGATTATTATTATTATTAGCATTTGTATAGCGCTACCAGACGCACGCAGCGCTGAACACCTGACATAGAGAGACAGTCCCTGCTCAATAGAGCTTACAATCTAAAAATAATACAGACAGACAAGACAATTAAGGGCGAGGGAAGTACTGGGCGAGAAGGAACAAGGGGGGAGGCAAATGAGTAGTGGCTAGGAGCCAAAAGCAGCAGTGAAAAGGTGGGTTTTCAGCATAGATTTGAAAAGAGGTAGAGATGGAGCTAGACGTACAAGCTCAGGAAGTTTATTCCAGGCATAAGGATAATGCACATATGCTAAATTACCCAAAATGATGGCAAGACAATGAATATTTATACACCTGTCAATTCAAGTTAAAAATAATGCATGCATTAACCTAGTCCTGAACTGATTAGGATCCCTAACCCCCCTCCCCCCCCCAAGCACTATAAGATAATAAACAGTTGCAACCTGACTTGGGGGCTCATTTCCTAAACCGTGATAGGGCTACCGCATGCCAAATCGACCCTGCCGCCAGGGTAGTGCGGGTTCCCAGTGGTATTCCAAAGTTGGTGCATGCAGTTTCCCCGCGGAGGGAATTCCTAGCCAGCGTTGCCATGTGTTGCCCGATTACCACATGAGTAGCACGAGCCCTTACCAAGTAAATAACCACACACTATTTTTACTATTAGTGCACGGCCATTTACTGCCCCATTTAACAAAAAGTCTTTTTACCCACCGCACGCCAATTTCACGCGCCAATTTCACACGCCAATATTAGCGCAGGCCACTTTTTACCACAGCTTAGTAAAAGGGTCCCTTGATGATGAACAGCTCTCAACCCTCACAGACACCGGAGGAAGAGAGCGGGTCAGGGAGCTGTAGAGTCTCTCAGGAGGATACAGGAGTCATAGCAGGGATGGTCAGACTGCAGACAGGAGCAGATAGCAGGCTTTCAGGTGCTTTCACTCTTCTGGAAGGGGCAGGCACACCAGCAGGCAGGAGCAGATGGCAGGGCTGGGTTTTACGAGCTTCAGATGTCTTCATAATATGGTTGGCTCGGATCTGGGCAGTTGACTACTTCACTGACGGCAGTTCCCAAGCGAACTGCTCCAGATAACACCCAGATAACTTCATGTTTTTTTTCCAGAGGCTTCTCACACCCTTCCCTTGGGTAAGGTGAGCCTCTCAGTCTGCAACAACAGATTTGGGGTTTGCCAATGTTGTGGGCTTCAACGGCAACTTCACTAGTTGGAACTGGGCTGACTTCTATTGTCTATGTCCCAGAAATGCCAAAGAAAGACAATGATCAAATATTTTATATCACATTAGTTGTTCGTCTAATCATGAATTGATAATGAGTGTGACTGTTGGGCGGACTGAGTGGACCATTCAGATCTTTACCTGCCGTCATTTACTATGTTACTATCAAGTTTCTCTGCAAAACAATTTGCTAGTTGATCGGCCGATACACAGTGTCAATTACCTTCTGCATGACCCAATAATTACCTAGTTAATTGAAAAGAGTATTCTCTCTGGACAATTGCTTGACCAACTTTGTTGTGAGCAATAATTCCTCTTAACTAGTCTTAATTCCGTCAAGTAACACCTATTACTTCCTTTTGTAGAGTCGTTTTGCCTCTTCTGGTCTAGTAGCTCATCATTTTATTTAATCTCTTCTAGCACAACTTTTCAGAGCTAATCATCTATGGTGCCCAGTGTTATACTATTACAATTACTACTTACTTTTCAGCTTAAAGTAATTAGTTACAGTAATTAAATTACTCATTTACAAACATAATTGATTTCTGATTTCAGTTACCTGCTTAGAGTAATTGCTTTTCCTTTACTGATACCACATCCAAGAATACTTATGGTAAAAGCTTATGGTACATGAAGAGGTAAAATATCCATCTTATACACAACCCCAAATGTGAATATTGCATAACTTCATTGCTTGATGCTTATTTCAAGGAGGTTTGACCAACTCATGCCAACCACATCCTCTGTCATGTCATGCTAGTTACTCTTCAAAATTAATTAATTAATTACAGTTACTGGGATAGTGAATAAGTAAGTTACTTTATTGATTACTGTAAGAAAATAGTTAACTATAGTAACTAATTACTAGTAACTCAATATCGCACACCGGTAGTACCAAGACCATTTTGATTTCTGTTTCTCGTGAAACATGGCAATCCAAGGTTTGAGATAACATTTCGTTCCACTGAGAAACCTGTTTGCTCAAAGATTAAAAACTGGCTGAAGAGGAACAATCCTTAACAAACAACTCAGAATCTGTCCTTGATTGGAATGCAAGATATTTTCCATGCATATCTACTCTTGAAGGGTTTTGGAGGCTGAGGAAAAGTCAGTGTAGTAAAAGCTAATACATGATCTGTCTACAGAAATGATTGTCTTTACAGCAGAAAGAGATGAAGACAAATTTAGTTGTGGTCACTCAGAACTAAATCTGAAAGATGGCATTTGGAATGTGAGGGGTCTTTGACATATTGCTGTAACTTAAGCCCCTCAACAAAATGTTTAAAATTCCAATTCTTAACAGAGGCTTGTGGTAGCCGTGTTAGTCCACTCTTAAGGTTATCAATAGAAATCAAACAAAATAAAACATGGAAAAGAAAATAAGATGATACCTTTTTTATTGGACATAACTTAATACATTTCTTGATTAGCTTTCGAAGGTTGCCCTTCTTCGTCAGATCGGAAATAAGCAAATGTGCTAGCTGACAGTGCATATAAGTGAAAATTTCAAGCATTACTATGACAGTCTGAGTTAACAAGGATCTGGGGTTCCTAGCCCATTATAAACCATAAAGCTGTATCTCTCTGTTGATCATCCTCCCCTCACCTATCCACACCCATCCTGTTAGAATATCAATGATATGCTTTGATGTCCCCATGCATACCTCCTACCCACCCCCATCCTCCCACCCTGTCAGACTGTCATAGTAATGCTTGAATGTTTTCACTTATATACACTGTCAGCTAGCACATTTGCTTATTTCCGATCTGAGGAAGAAGGGCAACCTTCGAAAGCTAATCAAGAAATGTATTAAGTTATGTCCAATAAAAAAGGTATCATCTTATTTTCTTTTCCATGTTTTATTTTGTTTGATTTCTATTGATAACCAATTCTTAACAGAAATTGTGGATTCAAAGTGTACATTAAAATCACCTAAAATACACAAGTATTGTGCAGTAAGATCTAAAGTAAGCAGGAGCAACAAGTCTCGGGAGGTAGAAGAAATAGGTGGGGGAAAATAAACTGGCAAAAAATAAAATGGGACTGGAAAAGCCAGCTGCCACTGGATCAGCTCAGCTCATGTTGAGGTTTGCCAAGATTCAAACCCATGACCCTGTGTACCAGAGAATAGAAACTTGTGGCCGAGCAGCAGAAGTTAAGTTTTGCACGTACCACAATGGTAATGAACCTCAAAGTTATGGGGCGTATGATCTTGGTCTCTCAAATTTACTGCAGATGCCTGCTGTAGTAGTTTTATCATGCCAAAGAGGGCTTCCTTCTGTAGTTCATAAAATGTAATGTGTATAGGAAAAGTATCAGGTATGCTTGAAAACTCCTTTTAATCAAGCCTGTGCCACAAAGTATTTCTGTATCGTTTCCTGGTCTCCAACTGCATTTCTTGGTACTTAAGGATCTCCTCTCACCCCACAATCATTTCGGACTGACACCTATATAATCACTGTAATCCTGTTATTTTTCTGCTTTACCATTATGTCCAGTTTCCCTGCATCCAACTTTTTATTGGTCAGAATGGGAATGTCCCAGGAGATCATAACCTCTTCATTCTCAATAATATTTTTTATTTTATATATATTGAAATTTTAAAATAAATTACAAGTATCCACTTGTTACAGAAAATTTTGATAAAGGGGTAGCCAAAAATAAGCATTACAGGAAAAAACATTTACTACTACTTACTACTACTACTTAACATTTCTAAAGCGCTACTAGGGTTACGCAGCGCTGTACAGTTTAACAGAGAAGGACAGTCCCTGCTCAAGGAGCGTACAATCTAAAGGACAAATGTACAGTTAGTCAAATTGGGGCGGTCTAGGTTTCCTGAATAGAGGCATAAGGGTTAGGTGCCGAAGGCGACATTGAAGAGGTGGGCTTTGAGCAAAGATTTGAAGATGGGCAGGGAGGGGGCTTGGCGAATGGGCTCAGGAAGTTTATTCCAAGCATAGGGTGAGGCGAGGCAGAAAGGGCGGAGCCTGGAGTTGGGGGTAGTGGAGAAGGGTACTGAGAGGAGGGATTTGTCCTGTGAGCGGAGGTTTCGGGTGGGAACGTAAGGGGAGATGAGGGTAGAGAGGTAATGAGGGGCTGTGGACATAGAAGTAACAAATAGTCCCCCCACCGCATTGGACCACAACAAATAGGGGTAGAGACTTGAACAGTGGAGTTATTCAAAGGGGAAAAGTAGAACTAAGTACTAGCATAATGCAGATTGCATCCCTATTACTACATTGCAGAATCCTAAATCGGTAGCGGTGTAGCAGATAAGACACTTTAAAAATCAATATCAATTTATTAGGGGTCTCTTTCTAAGCCATGGTAGTGTTTATAGCTCGCGGTAGAAATCAGCTGGCAATAAATGCAGAGATGCACATTATATTCCTATGGGCGTCTTGGTGTTTACCACCAGCTGATTTCTATCGCAAGCTAAAATCGCTACCGTGGCTTAGAAAAAGACCCTCTTAGTACTTATATTCAACATTATACAACCATGTCGTTTCAATGTGACTTACATAGTTTTGAGAAAGACATACAAAGGAGAGATATATAAAAGATGGACAAAAGTTTAGAGAAGCTATACAGAAGATTATTCAAACCTATGTAGGTACATACAGTGGGGGAAATAAGTATTTGATCCCTTGCTGATTTTGTAAGTTTGCCCACTGACAAAGACATGAGCAGCCCATAATTGAAGGGTAGGTTATTGGTAACAGTGAGAGATAGCACATCACAAATTAAATCCGGAAAATCACATTGTGGAAAGTATATGAATTTATTTGCATTCTGCAGAGGGAAATAAGTATTTAATCCCTCTGGCAAACAAGACCTAATACTTGGTGGCAAAACCCTTGTTGGCAAGCACAGCGGTCAGACGTCTTCTGTAGTTGATGATGAGGTTTGCACACATGTCAGGAGGAATTTTGGTCCACTCCTCTTTGCAGATCATCTCTAAATCATTAAGAGTTCTGGGCTGTCGCTTGGCAACTCGCAGCTTCAGCTCCCTCCATAAGTTTTCAATGGGATTAAGGTCTGGTGACTGGCTAGGCCACTCCATGACCCTAATGTGCTTCTTCCTGAGCCACTCCTTTGTTGCCTTGGCTGTATGTTTTGGGTCATTGTCGTGCTGGAAGACCCAGCCACGACCCATTTTTAAGGCCCTGGCGGAGGGAAGGAGGTTGTCACTCAGAATTGTACGGTACATGGCCCCATCCATTCTCCCATTGATGCGGTGAAGTAGTCCTGTGCCCTTAGCAGAGAAACACCCCCAAAACATAACATTTCCACCTCCATGCTTGACAGTGGGGACGGTGTTCTTTGGGTCATAGGCAGCATTTCTCTTCCTCCAAACACGGCGAGTTGAGTTCATGCCAAAGAGCTCAATTTTTGTCTCATCTGACCACAGCACCTTCTCCCAATCACTCTCGGCATCATCCAGGTGTTCACTGGCAAACTTCAGACGGGCCGTCACATGTGCCTTCCGGAGCAGGGGGACCTTGCGGGCACTGCAGGATTGCAATCCGTTATGTCGTAATGTGTTACCAATGGTTTTCGTGGTGACAGTGGTCCCAGCTGCCTTGAGATCATTGACAAGTTCCCCCCTTGTAGTTGTAGGCTGATTTCTAACCTTCCTCATGATCAAGGATACCCCACGAGGTGAGATTTTGCGTGGAGCCCCAGATCTTTGTCGATTGACAGTCATTTTGTACTTCTTCCATTTTCTTACTATGGCACCAACAGTTGTCTCCTTCTCGCCCAGCGTCTTACTGATGGTTTTGTAGCCCATTCCAGCCTTGTGCAGGTGTATGATCTTGTCCCTGACATCCTTAGACAGCTCCTTGCTCTTGGCCATTTTGTAGAGGTTAGAGTCTGACTGATTCACTGAGTCTGTGGACAGGTGTCTTTCATACAGGTGACCATTGCCGACAGCTGTCTGTCATGCAGGTAACGAGTTGATTTGGAGCATCTACCTGGTCTGTAGGGGCCAGATCTCTTACTGGTTGGTGGGGGATCAAATACTTATTTCCCTCTGCAGAATGCAAATAAATTCATATACTTTCCACAATGTGATTTTCCGGATTTAATTTGTGATGTGCTATCTCTCACTGTTACCAATAACCTACCCTTCAATTATGGGCTGCTCATGTCTTTGTCAGTGGGCAAACTTACAAAATCAGCAAGGGATCAAATACTTATTTCCCCCACTGTAGGTAGGAACAATGTAGAGGATTAGAGAGTGAAAATTATTGGGTGATTCAATTCGATGTGGTTGCCTGAGTTTCAGAGGGGAATTGCCGAGGAAAAGGGCTAGTCTAGGGACTGATGAAAGGGGCTGTAGTCGTGGAGTGGGGGGGGGGTGCATGATGGGCAGAAGATGAAATGAGGATTAGAATATGATGGGTTATCCGTTATCTATTAGAAATTTCGTAAAGAGTTGAGTCTTTAGCCTTTTAAGCAGAGGACCATCTTATGTTGGTTGGTAGAGCATTTCAGAATTTTGTTTCCAGAAAGGGGAATCTTATGCTGGAGATAACCGTAATTGGTCAGGGACAAAGAAAAGATACTTACCCGTAGGTAATGAGATTAAACATTTACATGGGATCCTAAGAAAAAACTTGGTCCCCAAGACCAATGTCTCTTGTCTTACTGAAAGAAATAATTTTGCCATTCCTGCATCATCTGGGGAAACAGGGTAAATCCATATTCTCTGTCCCATAGAAAAAGTATTGGATTTTCTAAAGTAAAGGCGAATAAGCAAATTAAAGTCTTGGTCAAACACACAATAGACCAATAATGTTGATCTCTCTTGAACCTCTTTATTTGATGATTCTAAAATTGCTGACAAGTCCAAAGCCTCATAACTTTGAAGCTCTGGATTACTTCTTTTCAGGAGAAAATATACCTTGTTAAAAGGTGGCACTTTAGATACAGGTATATTTAAAATCTCTGAAAGGTATTTCTTCCATGTTTCCAAGGGAGTTTGACCTAAAACTTTAGGAAAGTTTAACACTCATGTTCAAATGCCTGGAATAGTTTTCCATCTTTTCCAGCTTTCTATGTAAAATAATCTTATCTTGAACAAGAGCATTTATAGATGACTTCACTTCTTTAGTGTCTCTCTCTCTAAAGTCTCAATTCTTCAAATGATCTCTCTCAATAGTTCCTTTCTTATTTGCCAATTACCCTCATAACCAGTAATTTGATAGTGTGTCAGTGGCCTCTTACAGGTGCTTCAGGGCAGGTGTAACTGTGCTTGCGGTATCGGCCCAATTTCTGCCACTTAAGACTATTTTATAAAGACAAGTAGGTGCAACTTGTCATTTTAAAACAGACTTAATATAGGTGCCTAAAAAAGTGCTTACACTAGGCGTCCTCTTATAAAATATATCCTGTGTGCAATCTTGCCCCTCAGGGTATACATTTTTGCATATGCCTAGTGCAATAAGTGTGTGAAAGAGTGGGTGTGACGTACATAAGTAATGCCACACTGGGAAAAGACCAAGGGTCCATCAAGCCCAGCATCCTGCACACGACAGCGGCCAATCCAGGCCAAGGGCACCTGGCAAGCTTCCCAAACGTACAAACATTCTGTACATGTTATTCCTGGAATTGTGGATTTTTCCCAAGTCCATTTAGTAGTGGCTTATGGACTTGTCCTTTAGGAAACCGTCTAACCCCTTTTTAAACTCTGCCAAGCTAACCGCCTTTACCATGTTCTCCGGCAACGAATTCCAGAGTTTAATTATACGTTGGGTGAAGAAAAATTTTCTCCGATTTTGTTTTAAATTTACTACACTGTAGTTTCATCGCATGCCCCCTAGTCCTAGTATTTTTGGAAAGCGTGAACAGATGCTTCACATCCACCTGTTCCACTCCACTCATTATTTTATATACCTCTATCATGTCTCCCCTCAGCCGTCTCTTCTCCAAACTGAAAAGCCCTACCCTCCTTAGTCTTTTTTCATAGGGAAGTCGTCCCATCCCCATTCTCATTTTAGTTGCCCTTCGCTACACCTTTTCCAATTCTACTATATCAAAGATGCTTAAATATTAAGGAAATCTGTTTAAGATTTAAGATATGTTTTTATTAAATGTCCATCTGAAAACTGAGCAATTCCAAATATCAAGATATCAAAATTGACAAATAACCATAAGTAACAAAGAACTACTTAGTCATACGTAAACACCCTTCCCTCTCCTCCCCAGACACAGAATGCACACAGCGAGGCATAAGTACATAAGTACATAAGTAGTGCCATACTGGGAAAGACCAAAGGTCCATCTAGCCCAGCATCCTGTCACCGACAGTGGCCAGTCCAGGTCAAGGGCACCTGGCACGCTCCCCAAACGTAAAAACATTCCAGACAAGTTATACCTAAAAATGCGGAATTTTTCCAAGTCCATTTAATAGCGGTCTATGGACTTGTCCTTTAGGAATCTATCTAACCCCTTTTTAAACTCCGTCAAGCTAACCGCCCGTACCACGTTCTCCGGCAACGAATTCCAGAGTCTAATTACACGTTGGGTGAAGAAAAATTTTCTCCGATTCGTTTTAAATTTACCACACTGTAGCTTCAACTCATGCCCTCTAGTCCTAGTATTTTTGGATAGCGTGAACAGTCGCTTCACATCCACCCGATCCATTCCACTCATTATTTTATACACTTCTATCATATCTCCCCTCAGCCGTCTCTTCTCCAAGCTGAAAAGCCCTAGCCTTCTCAGCCTCTCTTCGTAGGAAAGTCGTCCCATCCCCACTATCATTTTCGTCGCCCTTCGCTGTACCTTTTCCAATTCTACTATATCTTTTTTGAGATACGGAGACCAGTACTGAACACAATACTCCAGGTGCGGTCGCACCATGGAGCGATACAACGGCATTATAACATCCGCACACCTGGACTCCATACCCTTCCTAATAACACCCAACATTCTATTCGCTTTCCTAGCCGCAGCAGCACACTGAGCAGAATTATTCTTAATAAATGATTGAGCTTCTGCTTGCCGCACAGAAGTCTACACTTTCAGAGAATTCAACAAAGAAGTGCGCAATCCCATGGGGGAGATTCTATATATGGCAATTACGTGCATAAATTTCAGAATGCGCACAAAATACCCATTTTTCCACCTATAACCATGCCCCTTTTTGTCTGCGTGCGTTAGAAAGGCGCACTACATTTCAGAATATGCTTAGCGAGTTGTTTGCATAAGTTCTATTTATTGCCAATTATTGCTTGTTAAATGCTGTTATCAACGCTAATTTGCCTATTAAACCAATTAAGTTATGTGTGTTATAGAATAAGCCTGATTTTCGGGGCGGATTTCTAGGCGTGCTATATAGAATCCAGGGAATAGTGAGTGAATTGAGAAAGGGGATCCATAATGCATTCAAACTGATGAACCAGTGAAAATGTAATCGTTTGTTTATGGTATTCCAGATTATTGTTTTGAAACATTATTGGATTATATGTCTGGATATTTGTTGGAAGAGGGTATTTAGTTAATTTTAGGTTTTATATACATGGAGATGTTAGTTTAAATAAATTGTAAAGGGTTTTGGTGGAGGTTTTGGAAAACTATGAATTATGTTCAGTTAAAAGCATATGTTTACAGCGGAGCATGTATGCCTTAGGACTGTGGAGTAGATGATGTGTTTGATATCTTGTTCCGATTATCATTTTATCCACTGTAAATTAGAAAGAATGATTTGCCCTAAAGTGGGCAGAAAATTGAAATAGACGTTTGAAATTTAGGAGCATAAGGTGCAGATGATGTATGAAATTAATTTGGAATAGTCAGTTAATGAGTAATTGACCCAGTACAGCCGTTCTTACACCACCCTATCATCAGATTCACCAAACCAAATACATAGTAGATGACGGCAGAAAAAGACCTGCACGGTCCATCCAGTCTGCCCAAGAAGATAAATTCATATGTGCTACTTTTTTATTTGTACTGTCCTCTTCAGGGCACAGACCGTATAAGTCTGGCTAGCCCAATCCCCGCCTCCCAACCCCCAACCCCGCCTCCCACCACCAGCTCTGGCACAGACTGTATAAGTCTGCCCAGCACTATCCCCGCCGCCCAACCACCAGCCCCGGCACAGACCGTATAAGTCTGCCCAGCACTAGTCCTGCCTCCCAACCACCAGCCCTGGCACAGACCGTATAAGTCTGCCCAACACTAGCCCCGCCTCCCAACCACCAGCCCCAGCACAGACCGTATAAGTCTGCCCAGCACTATCCCTGCCTCCCACCACCGGCTCTGGCACAGACTGTATAAGTCTGCCCAGCACTATCCCCGCCGCCCAACCACCAGCTCTGCCACCCATTCTAGGCTAAGCTCCTGAGGATCCCTTCCTTCTGCACAGGATTAATGATTTCCATGTCTCACTCCTAGACTTGTCCAACTGATAAAACATACTTTTCTCATTCTTACTGATTTATATCTAGACTGCAAAACTCGCCAGTGCCTGCCCATGGCCCTGCACTGAATATCCAGAGCTAATCTAGCCAGCAACAGTCAGCATGTCCGTCGCCAGGTGAATGTCAGCCGGGGTATTACCACTAGAGGGTCTTTTTGGGCGTCTTGGGACATTTAAATACTGACATTTAGACGTGGGGATACTTCTAAAATAAGCCCCTATGTCTGCAGCCTCACTTTTATCACATGTTCATTCATGCTTTCAACAAAAAAAATAAAAACAATGAGAGAGAGAGAGAATAGTTAATGGAATAGGAAGTTGCAGGTCATTTGGATACTTTTGGATTTGGATCCTGAATTGACAATCATGACATTTTTAAAACCAAAGATTATTTACAGTGTCCTTCAGAATACCTAACCATTTGAAGAAGTTAAATTCCCAGGGGTATTAAAGTACCCGTTTGGTTTTAAAAGGAAAAAATTAAACTCTTTGAAGATTGACTAGTGTCATATGTGCCTTATTGGCTAAAAGTCTTTTGGACTTAGCTTATATTTTTCTTCAGTAGTTCAAGCACAGAGTTATCCCCTGTCCCCAGAGGGCTTATTGACATGGACATAAGGGAAGCCACTGCTTGCCCTGGGAGTGGTAGCATGGGGGTCTTCCTACTATTTGGGTTTCTAAAAACAAAACAGGGCAAAACACTACTCCAGAAATAATAATGTAACGAGAATCGGTCTTTCCAGCGCTGTGTGTTGTGTACTGTGGGCAGACTTCAGCTAAGTAGTCGCTGTTTTATCATTTCAATGTTTTTGAAGTTTGGATCTGATAAATGGTGTGTCTTGTTTTTAAATGAAAGCTTGAATTAGGTTATTGAGGCAAATGATTGATGAAACCTTTAGAGCTTGGATCTAGAATAGCTGTGCACTGTAAGAGATCCTTTAGCTCATTCTATGATAACATCTGATGCCATATGGTCTATATCGGAGACTTATTATCATTGGATAGAGTTATGTATATGAAGATTAAAATAGTAACTTAGTAGATGACGGCAGAAAAAGACCTGAACGGTCCATCCAGTCTGCCCAACAAGATAAACTCATATGTGCTACTTTTTGTGTATACCCTACTTTGATTTGTACCTGTCCTTTTCAGGGCACAGACTGTATAAGTCTGCCCAGCACTATCTCCGCCTCCCAACCACCAGCCCCGCCTCCCACCACCAGCTCTGGACAGACCGTATAAGTCTGCCCAGCACTATCCCCGCCTCCCAACCACCAGCCCCGCCTCCCACCACTGGCTCTGGCACAGACCGTATAAGTCTGCCCAGCACTATCCCTGCCTCCCACCACCGGCTCTGGCACAGACCGTATAAGTCTGCCCAGCACTATCCCCACCTCC
Organism: Microcaecilia unicolor; assembly: GCF_901765095.1. Taxonomy (NCBI): domain Eukaryota; kingdom Metazoa; phylum Chordata; class Amphibia; order Gymnophiona; family Siphonopidae; genus Microcaecilia; species Microcaecilia unicolor. The sequence goes on from NC_044038.1 coordinate 245,728,364, forward strand.
CACCACCAGCTCTGGACAGACCGTATAAGTCTGCCCAGCACTATCCCCACCTCCCACCACCAGCTCTGGCACAGACTGTATAAGTCTGCCCAGCACTATCCCCGCCTCCCAACCACCAGCCCCGCCTCCCACCACTGGCTCTGCCACCCAATCTCGGCTAAGCTCCTGAGGATCCATTCCTTCTGAACAGGATTCCTTTATATTTATCCCATGCATGTTTGAATTCCGTTACCGTTTTCATTTCCACCACCTCCCGCGGGAGGGCATTCCAAGCATCCACCACTCTCTCCGTGAAGAAATACTTCCTGACATTTTTCTTGAGCCTGCCCCCCTTGAGTCTCATTTCATGTCCTCTAGTTCTACCGCCTTCCCCTCTCTGGAAAAGGTTAGTTTGCGGATTAATACCTTTCAAATATTTGAACGTCTGTATCATACCACCCCTGTTTCTCCTTTCCTCCAGAGTATACATGTTTAGTTCAGCAAGTCTCTCCTCATACGTCTTGTAACGCAAATCCCATACCATTCTCGTAGCTTTTCTTTGCACCGCTTCAATTCTTTTTACATCCTTAACAAGATACGGCCTCCAAAACTGAACACAATACTCCAGGTGGGGCCTCACCAATGTCTTATACAGGGGTATTAAAACCTCTTTTCTTCTGCTGGTCACACCTCTGTCTATACAGCCTAGCAGTCTTCTAGCTACGGCCACACACTAGATACATTGATTTGTGAGAACTTCAGTGTTTGCCACATTGTTGCTACTCCTTTTTCTTTTGACACTATTTGGGTTTCTGACAGGTACTTGTGACCTGGATGGGTCACCGTTGGAAACAGGATACTAGGCTAGATGGACTATTGGTCTGACCCAATATGGCTATTCTTATGTTATGTTCTTACAATCCAAGGAGCCCTTTTACTAAGCTGTGCTAAGAAATGGACTTAACGCACCCTTACACGGGTCTTTCCTACGTGCTGAGCCCATTTTTAGCGTGGCCTTAAAATAGTCCTTTTTTTCTATTAGTTTTGGGGGGGGTCGTTCGTTAATGTTAACATCAGCATGCGGCCATTTTAAAGATTAACATGGGCGCACTTGCTGCCTCCTGTTTTGGAGGTGGTAAGAGCTCCCACATTGTCTGCGTTATTCAATTAGTGCACGCTAATGTCTGTGTGCTATATAGATAACACATCCATGCCCATTCTCCGCCCCGACATGCCCTCTCCAAATAAAATGACCATTCGGTGTGTGCAGATGGCAAAACTAACCTGGAGGCTTTAGCGCATCCCATGTTAGGTCATTCTTGCTGCATTAGGTGCACGTTATTGCCTAACACAGATTAGTAAAAGAGCCCTTAACTTTGTACCTGAGGTAGTGGAGGGTTAAGTGACTTGTCCAACATCAAAAGGAGCATCGGGAAATTTTGAACCCTTGCTTCCCTGGCTTTCAGCCCACTGATCTAACCATTAGGCTGCTGCTCCAGTCTTTGTTAAAATGAAACAAAGACAGTAGGGCATCCATAACACAATATCAGACAACCAAACTAAAATTTGGGACTGGATTCCTGATGGCGTTTCTGGTGTAGCTAGGTAGATTTGAGAGTAGTCAGCATTAAAATGGAAGAGATCAGAGAACCAAGGGAACAAGTATAGAGAGGAAAGAGAAGAAGACTGAGGAGAAATCCCTGAGGCATATCAGTTGATGGTAGAATATTGGTAGAGGAGGATCCACCAGAGAAATGTAATGAGAGAGGTAAGAAGAGAAACAATAACAGACTCCCAAGCAAATAAAAGACAAAAAGCCAAGGAGTGAGTAGTGAATAATAAGTTTCAAAACCAGCAGACGTGGCCAAAATAAAGGCCTTTGGCTATGACAGTGAACAGGTCACTGGAGATGGGCAAAGGCTGTTGCTTTGGAACGTAGAGAGCAAACGTCAGACAGGAGTGGACTGAGAATAGCTTGAGATGAGAGTCAAGACAGAGAAGGTGAATGACACATTCAAATAGTTAGGATGTAAAAAGGAAGAGGGAGATGCGATGATAGTTACCAGGGAAAATAACATTCCTGGAGGATTACTGCTCAGACCTTCTGCCACACTAATGAAAGGAGGTTATTGACACCACAACACAACCTGGATTATCTCCGAAAAGCACTGACATCTATAGGTAGAAAGAGTTTAGTTCTCAGTTCAGGCAAGATAAAAGTCTGGTTAGTGTCATCCACATCATAGATGGGATAGACTCAGGTTATCTAGTACATTTTGTGCTGGTTGTTTTAAATAAATAGGCAACTGTTTATAGGTGATCCCAAAACATCTGATAATTAGGGTACACATAAATTAACTAACTGTTTTCATAGTTTACATACAATTTTATTTCATTCATTCCTGACAGATAGTGAGCCTTGGGACAATCGCATTGTGATTATCTAATTCATTACCACCCCTATTCTGGTAGGTTTATGTTTACAATCATATCTGAACAAGATTTGAATTTTTTTTTAAACTTTTTGTTAACACATATTTATAATTGAAACTGCATATTTTTGTTTGATATTTTGATTTTATTGATGTTATATTTAATGAATTATATGTTCATTTATAAGCCATCCCATTGATTTTTTTTTTTAATGAAGTTTCATTCATTTCTTTTGTTTACTGGTCTGGCTATTTTGATTTTATTGCTTTTGTATTTATTGTTAGTTATTTCCATTAGTTTTAAATAATTTACATATTCATTTCTATGTAATTATTTATATTTATGTTCCAACAGATATCACCACACCCCTGATGCAGGCAGTCATCGAAATGTGGCCATGTCGGATCACTAGTTGATGCACACAAATACTGGTTCCTGCTTGAGATTGGGTTCCTTGAGACCTGGTCCTGTTATCTTTTCACCTGTTCGTAATGAATATACAAGAGGGAGTGCATGCAAATCTATCTTCATTGCATGCAGATTTCTCTATATTTATTGTGGATAGCCTGAAAACCTGACTGGCTAGAGTTCTCACAGGACACATTTGGGAACAACTTTCTAAACCATAGTGGAAGATTTATAGAGACGGATGAGTCTGTAATACCCAGTTAAAGGAAAGGCAATGAAAGTTAGTAGAAGAATCCTATGGAATTATATATACACAGACATACATGGACAGGTAATAACCTAGCAATACACAACTTTGTTTTTCCCAGGATCGCTGGTTTTGGCGTCTGCGCAACAACAAGGTACAAGAAGGATACCCCATGCAGATCGAACACTTCTGGAAAGGTCTTCCAACCAGGATTGATGCTGCCTATGAGAGGTCAGATGGAAAGTTTGTGTTCTTTAAAGGTAAAATTTTCTTATCACTGATTTCACATGAACAGCCAGAGTCTCTGTGTGCACATATGACCTGGAATTCTTAAAGAACTTTGTCTATGTCTGTACTATGTCTTCTTTTTCATCCTCCTGTTCTGTCTACTCTTCCTCTCAGAGTATGCTACACTTTAGACCTACAGAAACTGAGCAACAGTTCTGCAGCAAGATGTACCTTGATCCTTAGATCAGTTCTTCTTTAGAATGGTTTTTGCAAGATGCTAGCTTTCCTTGGGTTGATATTCAAAAGCATTTATGGATAATTACTTTTTTCTTTAATTTGGTGCTGGCTTCGCTCCTTTTCTCTCGCGGCACCTTATGCCCGGAATAGACTTCCTGGACCTATACGTCTAGCTCCATCTCTACCTGTTTTCAAATCTATGCTGAAAACCCACCTTTTCACTGCTGCTTCTTAGCTCCCATTAATTCCCTCACCCGTAACTGCCTTGTCTATCTGTATTATTTAGATTGTAAGCTCTTTTGAGCAGGGACTATCTCTTTGTATCAGGTGTTCAGCGCTGCGTGCGTCTGGTAGTGCTATACAAATGCTAATAATAATAATTTTGGATCAATAACAATGCCCATTCAAAATGTATCGCTTTAGAATTAAAAGGGGCCAGGGTGAAAGTTTCTGTGAATAGTGGCAATCGGACACCAGCTCTGTGGGTGTCTGAGCACCCCCAATATTTTCCCCTCTAAGTCTGTAGATTGAAGCAGAAAGCTCTATGCTATCTAGATAAAGGAAATACATAGGAAGTGCTTCTTTTTCCTAGTTGATGCTCCTTCCTCCCCCTGTAGCCCGTTGGCTATGTCTGACCAGTAGACAGTGTTGCCAGGTACTCGGCCCCGAAACCCGCCCAAAAAGTTCACACCCCGCCCCCCGCCGTCATCAACCCCGCCCCCCGCCGTCATCAACCCCATCCCCGCTGTCATCGACTCCGCCGTCATCGGCCCCGCCTCCTTTGTCGTCGGCCCCGCCTCCTCCATCATCGGCCCTGCCCAAAACATCACTAGCCCCGCCCAAAACGTCACTAGTCCCCCAATTGGCAACCTTGCCAGTAGACTATAGAGGGAGGAGGGAGTTGCTGTATCCTAGCAGCAGCCAATGGGGACTAGGGTGCAGCAGACAGACACAGGGAAAAGGAAGAGACAGATTCAGTTAAACTTTATTGGTATGACAATTTTACTTATGTTACCAGATTAATACCTTTAGCAGCACACATGCCAAGTAACATGCATTCGGGGCCCCTTCTCCAACTCACACTTTGGCTTCCTCGCTACTCCCCAGCAGTCTCCCGGGGTGTAAACTGCAGAGAGTGCCAGGCAGAACTTTGGCCTCTTTGTTGGGCAGATTGGATGCACCATTCAGGGCTTCAACTGCCATCATTATATGTTACTGTGTTGTTACGTTTAACACATCTGTGCTGTCTATAAGCCAGTATGATTTCCATAGTCATTTAGTAGAGGAGTGTGGTAGCCGTGTTAGTCCACTCTTAAGGTTATCAATAGAAATCAAACAAAATAAAACATGGAAAAGAAAATAAGATGATACCTTTTTTTATTGGACATAACTTAATACATTTCTTGATTAGCTTTCGAAGGTTGCCCTTCTTCCTCAGATCGGAAATAAGCAAATGTGCTAGCTGACAGTGTATATAAGTGAAAACATTCAAGCATTACTATGACAGTCTGACAGGGTGGGAGGATGGGGGTGGGTAGGAGGTATGCATGGGGACATCAAAGCATATCATTGATATTCTAACCGGATGGGTGTGGATAGGTGAGGGGAGGGTGATCAACAGAGACATACAGCTTTATGGTTTATAATGGGCTAAGAACCCCAGATCCTTGTTAAGTCCTTTCTGTTGGGTGTTAAAATATTCAATCATTCTGACTTCAAAGGTCTTACGTTCTTGTATGGTTTTAAAGTTACCTTTCAGGATTCTCACTATATAATCAGTCATTTATAAACATACCAAGTAGTAGCAGACTCGGACCATTTTAATGACACAAATACATTCTAGACAGTTTACAGTTCTCAGCTGGCATTCACGCATGTAAATGCTACTTATTCTGTCAACTGTTCCAGTCCATTCCCAGAATTTTTATCCTGCTTATATCCATTATAGAGTCAAAGCGGGTTACACTAAATTCATATACATTCAAAAACTATATAATCAGAAATATTTACGAAACAAAAAGGTTTTCAACGCCTGTCGGTATTTCAGGTACATATCTATACTCCGTATCTGAACAGGAAAAGAATTCCACAGTTTAATAGCTAAGTAGCTAAAAGAACTATCCCAAAAGCATTTAAAGCGGATCTTATTTGCCAGCGGAAAGCCTAAATTTAGGTGCGGTTTTATAGAATGAGGGGTCTAGTGTATGCTCTGGTGGAGCCTCCTCCATTGTGCGTCTCAGAGCTCTATCTTGGGACCTTTTCTCTTCCCTCACTCTGCTTTGTTCCGATTTACCTTCCATGGTTTTTGGTATCATTTTTACACTGATGAATCACAGATCTGCCTCTTTATACCAGAAGTTTCACTAGGAATCCAGGCTCAAGTCTCGGCCTACTTGTTTGACACTGCTGTCTGGATGCCCCACCACCATCTGAAACTGAATATGGACAAGACTGAGCTTCTTATCCTTCACTCTAAACCCACATCTCTTCCCACTCTCTCTAGCTATGTGGATAACTCTTATCCTCTCCATCTCCTCCACTGTTAACCTTGGGGGTCATTTGACTCCTCTGTCTCTGCACATATTTAACAGACCACTAAAACCTGCTGTTTCTTTCTTTATAGCAATAAAAATTCATTCTTTCCTTTCTGGACAGTACCAAAACCCTTATCCACTCTCATCACCTCATGCTTAGATTACTGCAACTTGCTTCTCACGGGTCTCCCACTAAACCACCTCTTTCCCTTTCAATCTGTTCAAAATTCTGTTGTACTACTTATATTTCGCCAGTATCACCACATTCACATGACCCCCTGTCCTCAAGTCACTTCATTGGCTCCATTTCTGCATACAGTTCAAAGTGGCCTTACAAGTGCATTCACTCTGCAGCTCCTCAGTATCGCTTCACTTTTATCTCTCTCTACTGCCTTCCCTGGGAAACTCCATTCATTGGGTCTTTCTTATCTGTAACTCTCTTCTCCACTGCCAACTCCAGACTGTTCCTGCAAACTTATTGCGCCATATGCCTGGAATAGACTTTGAGTTGGTATGTTGGGCTCTGTTTCTAGCCCTATGGCTGCTTTTACCTGTTAACCCAGTATCCACCTGTTCAGTACCCGTGTTTTAATCTTTCCCATAATAATTCTCATTCGTCATGTTAGTCTGTTTTGACTAGATTGTAAGCTCTTTCCAGCAGGGGGCTGTCTCTTATGTGTACACCTAATAGTGCTATAGAAGTGAAAAGTAGTAGTTCTGATATCTAGATCATATCTAGCATTTAATCCATAATGCTTTTTGGTTTCTGTATTATCATATTCTTTTCTCTTTACTGGAAAAAAGTTGAAGTTGCATAAGAGACTATTGTACTATTTTGTAAACATTTAACACTGATATATTGAGTTTTGCCGAATCTCATGAACGTGCTTTACATCAAGATAACAAACCATAACTTCTGCATAAGAAAAAGGTCAATTTCTTGTGTTCTCTCTTTTCCCCGACATCCAGGAGATAAGTATTGGGTGTTTAAGGAAGTGACGGCTGAGCCAGGCTATCCGCATAGCCTTGTGGAACTTGGAAGCTGCCTGCCCCGTGAAGGTATTGATACGGCTTTGCGTTGGGAGCCAGTTGGCAAGACCTACTTCTTCAAGGGAGACAGATACTGGAGATACAATGAAGAGAAACGAGCTGCAGACCCAGGGTACCCAAAGCCTGTCACAGTATGGAAAGGGATCCCAGAAGCACCCCAAGGAGCTTTTGTGAGCAAAGAAGGCTGTAAGTGAAAATCTTTGACATGTTTGCATCGAGGCATTATTTAAAAATATCTGATGTCCCATTTCTCATTACATCAGATGATTAGACTCCCTCTGCAGTTATGCCAGATCCAGGAGCTTTCTTGGTTTTTCTGCAAGATCTGGAGACTTATACTGCTGTCAGGTCCAAGAATTCCAGTCTGATCTGCAGAGTTTAGGGACTCTTTCTACTGACACCTCTCTGCTGACACGTGTATGAAGAGTCTTTGCTCTTTTACCCTTATCAAACCTCAGATGGTATGTCAATGTATTATGGGATTCCTGGTGATTAACAGGACTATAAACTTCTGGTGTGGAAGAGGGGCTGTGCTAGGCAAGTCAACTTAACTACATCTTGGAATTTCATTTTGAAGTCCAGGCATAATCTTTACTCTGTATACTTTGTGCTTACAAAGAATGGAGTATAGATAACTCACAACACTGGCAACTACATGAGAAGTTCATATAGAATGCAATATTTATTTTTAATTAGTCCATATTTAGTATTTGTTAAAATATTTTATTTGTACTGTTCAGATTTGTAATCAATGTGTTTTTTTTCCATCTAGTTTATACGTATTTCTACAAAGGAAAGGAATACTGGAAGTTTGATAACCAAAAGCTGACTGTGGAGCAAGGTTATCCAAGGTCAATCCTCAAAGACTGGATGGGCTGCAACCAAAAGGACGTGGACGGTCGGAAAGACCGACATCACATCCATGATGATGTGGACATTATGGTTACAATAAATGATGTGCCTAGCACTGTGAATGCCATTGCAGTGGTCATTCCTTGCATCTTGTCGTTGTGCATCCTCGTCTTGGTATACACAATCTTCCAATTCAAAAACAAAGGAATCCAGCAAAATGTTACTTACTACAAACGGCCTGTTCAGGAGTGGGTATGACAGGCTCAGGATTGTGCTTCAGACTACAAGGATCCTGCAGTGGAGCCTGAATGGTGGATATTCTTGTTATGGTGTTGACAGCGCAGATGGACACAGAGATGGCCTTACACAGTGGAGCCTCTTTCATTAGTAAGAACTGCCTCAAACTTAGCTTCTTTTGGTGTGCCATTCTCTGCAGGCCTACTTTGTGTGAGTCAGATACTTCTTGTGGAGTTTCCTTCAGAACAAGAGAGCATCATCCTACATTGTCCATCATCAAAGACACCAGCATTCTGCAGTGTAGCTAGACACCACTTGCATTTGCATTTCTATAGCTGTTGCGTAGAAGGATGAGGATGATGATCAGCCGTGAGGACCATGGCACTGTAACACATTAGCTCTCTTTTAGTTGAGTACAAGAACCAGGAATTCATCTGGCTACATCTTTTCAACACCTGCTGGTCAGAACTTTTGTACAGATTGGGGGCTACTAGTGATCACAGAAAATTGGCATTTGGGCCCAGGTTCATTAGTGGAGATGAACCTGGGACTTCTATTACTTCTAGAAAGTTGTGGAAATAAGAAAATATGCCAAACTCTAGTTGGATAGTCACTTGATTGCAAGATTTTGCAAGAAAAATCAGTTGGGGACCAAAGCACCGTGAATCTGTCCACAGCATTAATCAATTTTGTTTGAGGTCTTGTAATAGATTGAACATTGCTGTTTTCACTCCCACCAGTCTCAAATCTCATGAGCCTGCAATGCTCAAACTTAGTCCCTAACTAAATAACTAAGAACCCCAGTAGCTCTGTAGCCGTGGCAGGCCCGGCGATTACATAGCCATGGTGTCACTCTCCCCTTCAACTGGAACTGTTAGAAAACTGAAGGGAGAGAAGGCATTTCCATGATTAGAGGGGAAAAATGTCTCTTCACATACCGATGTCAGAGAAAGTAGAGAAAAAGCACATTTTCACCATTTAGGAAGTATTTGGCATTAGATTTTAGCTCCCCCCCCCCCCCCCCAGAAATAAGGGGAGCATTTCAACCTTATTTGTTGCGTCAGATGTGTAGTAAAGCCTCTTTGATATTGGTCCGATCTTGAAAATGTTTGCCAGAGCACAGGATACGATGATTTCTACAGTTTTGGTATATGGAGACTACACTTAGTGAACAAGGATACAAGATGTTGTAATCTGTGTACCATATACAGACTCTTTCTCGCAGTATTTCCATCGATAGAGCTGAGTCTCTGGCATTTTCTGTAAATTGTTTTTCTATATTGCTTTGCACATGTTGCTTTTGTTATTGATGGAAAGAGTCTAACTATTAGTTATCAGATGAACGAGTTATTTCATCAGTTGGAAACATTTATTGCACGGCATGCTGTGAGGCCGTCAAGGTATTAATGGATATGGTAATTCAGATATCCGATAGGATCAGACGGAACAATGTAAGCCACATTGAGCCTGCAAATAGGTGGGAAAATGTGGGATACAAATGCAACAAATAAATAAAAATAAATAAATAAATAAAAGTTGATCCTAAGAAATGCATATCTTTTGTGAGTCTGGAACGCTACAGCTTGGCTGTTTTGTAGACTTAATTCATCATATGCCAGTATCAGTGTTGTGCGATTATTGAGTTACTAGTAGTTATTACACTGAGTAGTAATGCTATTTATAAATTTATGCTGTTGAAATGTTAATAAATCACAGTAACTTGAAAGGGGTCATTCAGTAAAGTACAGCATAGGCAGATTCAGTTCATAGAGGAGAATACTGCAGACTTACAGACCCAATGAAGAGAGAGTGTTGGGGGGGGGGGGGGGGGGGGGGAATTAGCCCAGCATGCATAGAAGAACAAGGCAAGCAAATAGGAAGAGTCCCATAAGACACAGAGATCTGGGACATGTGCTCAGGAAGAGCCTATGACAGAAAACTACAAGATTACAGGGATTTGTAGTCAAGGCATAACCTTAAAGGTACAGGCAATGAATTTATTACCATCAATACTTAACATATATTTATAAACAACAATCAGCCTGCCTCCATGCAAATGGGAGCAGATACTCCCCACCTGCTATCGGTAGATACCACTATTTAATTCCTCAAAATATAAACATTATGAGCATGCAAAATCTATTAATAAAGCTAGGTCTCTGAAGGTTGACAACTCTTTGCTTGTCTCAAGTTCTCTGGTGTTCAGGTGACTTATCTTGTGCAGTCTCGCAGGAGCTGAAGTAAGAGACAGATAACACAAACAACAGACAATATACAAGAGAAAAGTCATGTGCATGGAGTGGACAACTGCATTAAGCTCTGGAGTGGACAATGGTCCACGGAGTTTGGCTCATCATGGTGTTTGCAGATCACTGGCTCCGTGATGGCTGTGCTGAAGAAGTCTGCCGTTTTCCATGGGAGTCCAGTGTTGAAGTTCTCAGGTGGTGTGAAGTTGTCATGGATGATCTGCAGTATCTCTGATGGCACTTTGATGATAGGTGTCTGGTCTTTCAACAGCTGGTTGATAAACTGAAGGCACAATGTTGATGACAAGAACTGTTATTTCTGGACAGATCTCTGTGTCAGAGTCAGGGTCTGTAAATTCAAAAGAGTTCTACATAGCTGTGGACATGTGGCCAGGTTTTAAAATGAAATCTGGTCCTGAAAGCCACATGGTTTTCATTAGCAAGGACACTGCCACAGCTCAGGTGGCACAGTCTGCTGGGTTTTTGGTTAGTTGGCAAGTAATACTGCTGTTCTGGTCATGTTTACTTCTGTATATGTTGCTGACGTACACATAAAATCTCCTGGTTGGGTTGTAGATATAACCCAGGACAATTTTACTGTTAGTGTAAAAATTGACTGCGTCCATTTGAACGTCTATTTCACTTAGTATCATCTCTGCTATTTGTACTACCAGCACTGCTCCACACAATTCTAATCATGGAATGGTATGATTTGATTGTGGTGCTAACTTGGCTTTGCTGAAGATGAATCCCGCGTGAGATAGCCCATCTGCCTCTGTAGCTTTCAAGTAGGCCACTGCAGCTATGTCTTTTTCAGAAGCATCTGAAAAGATGCAGATCTCTTTGCGACAGGCAATCCTGAGTGCTGCAGGGATGTAAATACATGAGATGTGCAGTTGTTCAAGGGAACCTTTTCCATTTCTCCCATTCTTGTCACATTTCTGGTGATAGTGGGACATCCCACTCATCAGTACGTTGGGAAAGTTCCCTCAGTAGGAATCTTCCCTGACTGGTGACTGGAGCCACAAACCCTAGTGGATTGTACAGACCAGACCGTTGACTGTGGACAGACACCTTTGTGTGTATATGGTTTCTCATGGATGGAGACTTGAAAAGGTAAAAACGTCCTTTTAGATTCCAATGTTATCCAAGTCTTCTCTAAAGTGGAAGGGTGCCTACTCCTAGATCTGAATCCTCTGCAGGAAATGCTACACTTGGTCTCCTCAATCTGTTGAGGCAGATGTCACCTATTTTCATCCATCTGAAGGTGAGTTGTCAGCATATGTAGTGTCAGGTGGACCTGCATAAGTCTCATGAACTCTGATCAATGTTGGTACATCTCTTCGCAACAAGGGTAAGAACTCAGCATGTAGGTCCAAAGACTGCAGACACTCCGCTATAGGTTGCAGATGAGTGGTGGTGTGCAACCTTTGGTATGGGAACTTCCTCCCTATTATCACATATCTGATTACATTCAATAAGAGTCAGTAGATGGGTCTTGTTGAAACCATCCATCACTTCTACCACGTATTCACTTGCTTTTCTCCTCGTCCTCTAGGTTGTAGGGATAGCGATCTCCCTGGATCTCAAATAAGTCAAAGAATTGTGTCCTTGCCAGGGACCAATTATCCTGCTCTTTTAAGGTGACATACATCTTTATTGCCTTTTCTGGTTGCTCTTTTGGATATAATTTGGTGCATGACCTTCCACTGTACAGTTTGGAGTAGTATTTGGTGATGCTTGCTCTGCCTTCTCCCTGCTGTGGCTTGACTAAGGCTGGGGTTCCTGGAGAAGTATGCTTATTTTATTGGGGTATAAGGTGCAAACATGGTAGTTACTATCAGACTATAGGACTCTATATGAAGCTGAAGAAACCAAAATTGACAATGTATCCCTGCATCAAACCTATCAAATGATGACTTATTGCTGGGAGGAAAAGACCTCAAATGTCCTGTGCGCGGCGACAAGCTTAAAGCCAGCTCATCTTGGGCTGTTGTCATATCATTGGTCAAAAACCTCATCTGCTCCTCCTGCAATCATTCAAGTTTTCTTATTTATATTTTTATTATTTTTCGTTATCAATTTTCAAAATTTTCGTTTTAAATACCAGCACCCAACTGTACTTCAAATCGAACATTAGGTGTACTATTGCTTAAATTATAGCACTTAGCTTTAAAGTCTTGTCCCAACGGGGCTCTCCATTTCACTCTCATGATGAGCTTCTTCAGGGGACTAAGTGCTACGATAAGTGCTACACCTCTCTCCTAAGATGGCGTTCCTTCGGACGTATGATGCTGACCTATCACTATCTCACACCATACACTTGATGGCTGCTTTATAAGCCATATGGTTGGATGAAGAGCAACATTTGTAGAAAAATTCTGTACTTTGTCAATTCTTTACTTGTCATTGGTCCATTCCAAATCTTATATTACTTTTTTATTATTAGTCAATTACTTCCAGGCCTTTTTTGACTTCATAAATGACTTTATCAATATATTAAATCAATATATTAAAGTATTACAATGTACTTCCCCTTTAACTTTAAGATAAGTACATTGTAATACTTTAATATATTGATAAAGTTGTTTATGAATTTGAAAATAGACTGGAAGTAATTACTACTAATAAAAAAAAGTAATAATATAAGACAATTTGAAGTGGTAACTCCCTTTGATAGGATTCACTTAGCAAGAAATTGCAACAACGATGCTCCACTACCAAATAAAGAACGTTTTGTTACTTAATGATGGATGGCATCTAGTTAGCAATGAATTTTGATATATCCATCATATTATATCAATAGTCCATTTATCGCTTATGTCATGCAGCAGCTTTCTTATAATCTCATTTATGCCCCAAGCTGTATCCAAGTAGCACAGGCCTGGAAGATTCAGTTCAGCTTTGATGACTTCCAGTTCCTGGAGGAGATCTCTATTTGTAACCTTTGGATAACTCCTTATTCTCTTTATCAGTGCTTGTTGGGTAGCTTCTGGGCTGCCACAGTGCTGGTCAAGTCTGTCCCACATTTCTTTCAAATCTCTGGAGGGGTCGTGTAAATATGCATCCTTCAATCTCTTTACATGATCAGCTGACTCAGTTCGCAGCCATTTTATTATCAGGTTCATTTCTTGCTTTGGGATGGGTTACTTAATTGCTATGGCATCCTTTAAAAAAAAGTCAGATTTCTATCCTCTATACTTTTTAGGCTAGTCATTGAACTGGGTAAGCCCCATGTTCACCATCTTTTTGTGAGCCATATGTGTTGCTATGTCTTCTCTCTCTGAAGCTTTTAGCACGTTAGCAGTAGGTACCTGTGGATGGCTGTTTGCTGCAATTTGTCTGGAATCACGTGTGGCTGGTCAGGTGCCTCTTGCACAATCACAAGGTATTTAGCTGGTGCCCTCCCTTGGCGCAGCTGCTCAACCTTTTGAGCCCAGTTCCCATCTAGCGCTCGAGTCTGTGGTTGAAATGAAGAGTTTCCTTTAATGCACTTTCCTGGAGCAAGAGCCAGTGGTAGTTCATCCATACACATGTAGGTGTGTGGATCACTGATGGCAGTTTGCCTCTGTGGCATACTTTGCCTTAGGCTTGCTTCTTTCAGGTAAGCTAGACTCTGTTGTGAAGAGATGTACTTTTTCTAAATCTAATGACTCTTCTGAGTCAGACTGTACCTGTGCGCTAGCATGTGCTGGGGTCTGAGCCTTCACATAAGCTGCAGTTCACTGGGCAGAATCTTCTCCAATAATGTGACTAAATTGGCTCTCCCCACCATCCTGTTTCGTGGCTGTTTCAAGTACCTTAACTTGGGTCTCAATGGTATCCGCTTCTTTCTCTTGCTGGAGCTCCTCCAAGGTGATGTCCACCTCAGCTCTTTTTAGCTTCAGGGCTGCTTCTTGTTTACTATAAAGAACTCATGATGTCAGCCTCTGCCTCCATTTGCAATTTGATAGCAAAACAGCCCATAGCAGACCTGCTAGAATGGCCTGTCCTGTGTGATTTTGAAGTTCTAAGATTTTGAGGTTCTAGAGCTGTGCCTAGAGGTGCCAGATATTGGGACTCATTCTCCCCTACAGGATCTATGTGAAGTTCTGTACCTTTAATTGTCTTTGTCACCATGGCCTGACATGTGAGATCTTTAGCTTGCTGCCTCTCTCTTTCTCTCTGGACAAAACTACCATCTGTATTTAATCTGCCTAGAAACTGGCAATATTCTTCCAACTTGTGCTGGTACTGCTTATAGATTGATTGTAATTGCTCTATATATGGAGGCTGTCGGATTTGTCTTTTTTTTTCAAACCTCAAACATATCTTTCTATACTTTAAACTAGAGCTTGTTCAAAAGAAAGAGGGATGTGGTGACTATAGAGGAGACATACAGTATATCAGGAAGTTGGAGTCATATGTAATCTGTAGAGGCCCAAAACAGGCAGCAGTATTGATATTCAGTCTATAGCAGAGGTGCAACAGAAACAGTATAAGATTAGTTAAACTGCACTGGTGATAGAGTGGAGCAGAGGGGTGCAACGGGTGGCAGTGGTGGATGACAGCAGCCAGTAGTGGTAAAGTCTCTTTGCTTCACTGTTTAGGTAAAAATAGATTCTGTATTTTCTGCCTTCCAGCTGAGGATTACACAGTCAGCAGTCTGAGGCAGTCCTGATTCCATCTTGTATCTTACAGACTGGACCAGACTGGGTAGCAACATGTGCATCGCACAGCAAAACCCAAAGAAGGCAGAGAGCCAGGTCTTGAGAAACATCCTATGAATAACTGCATTAAGCATGGCAGAGTTTGTCACATTTGAGCAGTTGACATTTTGTACAATTGGGCCAGTAGTCAACTAGTGCAGGAAGCAGCTTTTAAATGCCAGCTGTAACATTTATCACAAACATATTATACGTATATGTCGCTGACTGTCACCAGCTGTATGGAGAGCACCGATATTCAGCCACCTTGGGGGCAGTTCTAGACCTGGGAGCTGAATCAGACCCATTCTGCAAAAGGAACATAGAATACTAGTGTAAATGCTTAAATGCACACTTAAGTTATGCACAAGCACTGAGGCCAGCCATAGAGCTGGTGCAGAACTGCTGAGAACACATATGACAGACAGTATTCTGTAAGTCACGCAAGTGTGATTCTTGGTTACACTCCCCCCCTTGAAAATACACTAAGCAGATATTTAGAGAACAGCAGTGGCGTACCAAGGGGGTGGGGGGGGGCGGTCCGCCCCGGGTGCACGCCGCTGGGGGGTGCCGCGGCGCGCGCCTGCTCCGAGTTCGCTAAACTTCTTTGCTCGTTCGCTGTTAATTCCTGTTCCGGGGTAGAGGGAGCTACAGCAAACGAGCAAAGAAGTTTAGCGAACTCGGAGCAGGCGCGCGCCGTGGCACCCCCCCCCCCAGCGGCGTGCACCCGGGGGGGTGTCATTTCGCCGGAGGGGGGGAAGGTGTAATTTAGTGGGGGGGGGGGGGGGCGCATCGGCGCTCCGCCCCGGGTGCCATCCAGGCAAGGAACGCCACTGGAGAACAGCACTTAGTGCCTACAGATCTACCCCTATTCATATAGTCAAACCGCTTCAGTTAGGATTGCCTCTTTGTCGTCTACTAGCACACCATGCATGTGCTGGAAGACTGGATGGGCTACAACCAAAAGGATATGCACAGCAGGAAACAGCAATAGCACCTCCATGACAGCCTTTTCAGTCCTAAATTAAACCACGTAGCTACCCTGTTTCCCCGAAAGTAAGACATCCCCCGAAAATAAGACCTAGTAGAGGTTTTCCTGAATTGGTAGATATAAGGCCTCCTCCGAAAATAAGACCTAGCAAATTTTTGTTTGAAAGCAGGGCCGCCGAGAGCCGGACAAGGCCGCCCCCGGGCCACCCCCCCACCCGAGGTCGCCGGGCCCCCCCTCCACCCACCCTCCGTCGCTCCCGGAACTAACCTTGAACGCCTTCTTTCACCTTCTCAGCAAGCAGCAGCAGGGCAGACCTCTCCTTCCTTCCGTGCCCCGCCCTCGTGGACGTTACATCAGGCGAGGGCGGGACACAGAAGGAAGGAGTGGCCTGCCCTGCTTGCTGCGAAGGTGAAAGGATGCATTTAAGGTTAGTTCCGGGAGCGACAGAGGGCGGGCGGGCCAACCCCGATGTTTCCCCGAAAAATAAGACAGCCCCTGAAAATAAGACCTAGCGCATTTTTGGGGGCAAAAATTAATATAAGACGGTGTCTTATTTTCGGGGAAACACGGTATATGTATAGTGGATGAATATTGCTGGCTATCCGTAGAGTTAAGCGGAACTGCCAAGGTACATCCTCATAGCACATCACTATCTGGATCGTGGCAGGCTGCTCTGTAACAATTTCCAGTGGTACTATTTGGATAGTGCTAACAGAAATTCAGCGAATGTCAGTGGTCTTAACATTGCAACAAGATCTGGCGATATTAACATCAGCTTCCATCCCCCTCATCTTCAGCGTTCTTCATGGCTCAGTGCAAGTACCCACCTTAGCTTTTTTTTAAATCCCCTTTTTCCACACTCATTCAACATTTTGGAATAGTGTTCTGTACCAGTAACTTTCAGCTTATTGGTAATATTGACCCAGATGCTTTTGACCTGGGCTGTCTTAATTCTTGCATGATACAGTGGCCCACTGGCTGGAGCAACACAGGTTAAAATTAACAAATCTGAAGCAATTTTATTTATTAGAGACTAAACCTCTCCATCTTTTATTTTCCTCCTGTTACCATGAAGGACTGTGTCTCTGTCCTTGTTCACCTTGATTCACATTTAAAATAAATTTTAACATCCATATCTGTCATTTATTTATTTATTAGGATTTATTTACCGCCTTTTTGAACGAATTCATTCAAGGTGGTGTACAGTAAGAAAATCAAACATGAGCAATAGACAATTATAGCAGTAAAAATATTCAAATAACAATACAAAGTATGGCATAGTATACTACTTACAATGTCAATACAATACGTAATATAACAGTTTTTTGTGGTGCATTCTATGAGGCCCATACTTGCCTACTGCCCTATCTTTGATGGGCAGGGGTTGAGGGAGCAGGTAGTTGATTGAAGGTCTCTTAGGATTTTGTCAAGGCTCTCCTCTGTCATTGGATTAAAAGTGTCCCATCTGTCTCTGTAAGGTGGGGGCGAGTTTGTGCACTCCTAGTTGACTGATTGGAGAGTGGGTGGGATTGCCTGTAAATCCTGGCGGAGACTTTTAATTTTGTTGGCAAAGTATTCAGCAAAATCACTGCAGTCCAGTTTAGACTGGGCAGGCTGGTTCTGTTGTGGAGGTTGCATTAGGCTGTTTACTATACTGAACAGCTGCTTGGTTGAATTGGCAGCCTGTGCAATGCATTGAGAGAAATAATTGTTTTTTGGTTGATGTTAAGGCTTGGCAGTACTTTCTCGTGTGCTTCCTACAGTTTAGCCTGTCTTCATCCAGGTGAGATTTACGCCATCTCCTTTCCCGTTTCCATCCTTCACGTTTAAGGATCTGAAGTTCTGGAGAAAACCAAGGTGAGCGTTTGTTAGTGGGGCATAAGACCTTTTTTAGCGGTGCCATTTTCTATAAGGTCTTGGCTAAGTGTGTATTCCAAATGTCAACCTGTTCCGATACTGTAGTTGTCTTTTCATCCAAATGTGGATAGTTCAAGTCCTCTAGGAAATTCTCAACGGTCAGCTTTTTTTTGTCTCTGACCTCCTTCCAAACTCTGGGAGGTGCCATTTGTTTCAGGTGGTCACTTAGGAAATATTTAATTAGGAAATGGTCTGACCATGATAGAGGTGTTGTTTCAATATACATTTATCCCAGAATTCTGGGATGTCAACCCCTTTGTAGAATACCAGGTCTAGTATGTGACCCTTTTTGTGGGTTGGAGAATTGATTACCTGTGTGAATCCTAGTGCTGACATCATATCCAGAAAGGTAGTGTGGTGGTATTTGGGGTTTTGAAATGTTAATTTAAATCTCCCATAACCACCAACCTAGGGTCACTTGAGTAATAAGGTCTAGGAGGAATTCTTGCACAGATAATGTGTTGTTATCAGGTGCTCGGTATACCAAGAGCAACCAGATTGGTTTCTCCTCTTCAAGCTGGTTTAAAAGAGATTCTGATTCATTTAGGTGGGGGGTGGAGATTCTGCAGTTTGTATACCGAATAAGACTGCTATCCCTCCACCCCGTCTTCCTTGTCTTGGTCGATGTTGGATGTTGAAACCTGTTGGGTATAGTTCAGCCAGTGGTAAACCCCCACTTTCATCTAGCCAGGCTTCACTTATTCCTAGGATGTCAAGATGCTGTTCATATATGACATCATGGATCACTTAGGATTTCTTTGCACCTGATCTAGAATTCAACAGTCCTGTCGTTCTCAAGGACGGTCTGGGGATACTGGGTGTAGCTTTGGTGTGGCAATGAGGTGATCTTTTAAAGTACTGTTAGGTAGGTGTTTGACCTCTTGCACTTTTGCCTTCTCTTTGGTTGGAAGGGGTTATAGTGTGCTCTCCCACATGCCACTGGGATCCCCGAGGTCTTTTGGTCTGTCGCTCCAAGGCATATTCTTTGTGTCAGAATCTAGTTAGGCAAATTTTCACTGGGTGGCACTGCAGTCCATCCTATGGATCAGCAATATTACTAGTTGGCAATGCAGGGTTAAGGCTTTAAATTAAAGTTGTAAATTCAGACCAGGCCTGGGAGAGCAAAGGCTTCCAGCAATAGAGAAACAAATGGCAGTACTTAGCACTTCTATGTGAATTTCTTTGGAGACTTAATGCAGAGGAGGTTGATCGTTGATTTTAGTTTTAAGGAATCTAACAGATTCAGGATTCTAGAAATAGTTATGTAGTTAAAATAAAACTTTAACTCACGGATTGTAGGTATGCACTTTGTAGTTTCTAGTTCTGATATCCTTGGATGATCCAATTGATGATGATTGTTGTAGGCTTTTTCTTTGTTGTCCAGGAGGAGGGTTAGATGTAAATATAGATCCAGCTCTGATCATAGAGCATGATTAGAGTTATTTGTAATATGAAGGGAAGATAAAAGTTTCCTTTCTCCAGGCAAAATTTAAAAAAAAGAAGTTCAAAGTGAAATTGAGGACTGGTGCCTCACCACAGACAGTAAAAGTTTGGGTTGTAAATAAACAAAAAGTGTATTATTTAATCTAAGTTGCAAGCCTGATGTGATCCCAGCCACTTCTATGGGCTGATCCCTGTTATCTCTTGCTTGCTTTTCTTTATATTTCTTGCTTAAGATTTATATTCTCAGGTATTCAATAAAAGCTTTTAGTCTATGCTTTCATTTATGTCATTTAGGTGGGAGGGAGGAGTTAATCAATGCAGGTATCGTTAAGACGGGTCATTTTATCACAAGTTGTGGTATTTCAGCACAGAGTCTCATTGAATAAAATGGGCCCTCTTAATGATAGCTCACATTGATAACTTTCCCCCTTACCCTAGGGTGTTATTCTGTTGGCAAAATCACAGTTAATTGTATATGGTCCTCATAATACATACTGGCTGTATTTTTAGACAGCAGCAGTGGTGTACTGAGGGTGGGGCACTGAGGTTGGTCCGCACCGGGTGCACGCTGCAAGGGGGTGTAGGGAGCAGCTGTCTGCTCTGCCGGTTCCCTGCTCCCTCTGACATTACTTCCTGTTCTGGGGCAGGGAACCGGCAGAGCAGACAGCCATATGAGTGCTCCGAGCATCCCCAAGAGGTAATAGCAATGCGCTGGGGGGTGGGAGGGCTGGAGATGATGTGCCAGGAGGAGGGTGCGCAGCTGCGATACGCCCCGGGTGGCAGCCGACCTAGCAAAGCCACTGGACAGCAGGTTAAACCAGATCAACATCTATATAAAAAGAATCAGTTTTTACATTTTAAGCTGTTTATTACAAATAAGCAAACGAGGAATTTGTCGTAGATAGCTGAAATCACAGTTGCTGCAATGATTCTGGTTTAATACATGTATTATGAGCCCTTCCGTTGATATATTTCAGTTGAATGTAGACTGTAAGAACTGAACACAATTTACAGAGGCAGAGAGGGGAGGAAAACAATGAGGCCACTGCTTTCTTGAGTTTTTCAGTAGTGAAGCCTCTCACTGTTTCTGTATTTTAAAGGTAAATGCTTCCTTTTTAGGAGTTCTCTTTCTAGTGCCCATGAAGGATCTTTTTAAACTTTGCTTTTTCGCTGTGCTCCAGTACAATATTGTCTTGTTACCGCACTGTCCTCGTAAAACATATTGGCCATAGTATTAGACAGCAAATTATACCAGACTAAACATTCATATGAAAAGTCTTGCTATTGTAATATTCAACTATTACAAATAAGCAAACAAGAACCTTACTGTAGATAGTTGAAATCAACCGTGTTGTACTGATTCTGGTTCAATCCAAGTGCAACAACTGCACCTGTTGATATTTCAGTTGAATATAGATGGTAAAAAGACTTTGAGGTGGGGCAGAAAGAGGGGGAAAAAGTAATAAGGCAGCTTGCTTTCTTTTCAGAAAGGAGGGTACAACAGATTACCCATAAGGACATGGAGTTCCTAAAGATGACTAATGGGTTCAAAGCTTAGATTTTGAGCTAAGAAATGGAAGCAGGGAGATCTCAGTGACACTGGATTGACCATTCACATTGTTGGGCTGCCCTTAAGTGATCAAGATTTCTTCATCTTCCCAGCTCCAACAAGAATTCACCTTGAGATTAACTGATACCCAACTAATCTTAGGCTTCAGCCCTCTTCCCTCAAGTTTAAAACTAGTTTTAAAAAAACTTTGGGTTTTTTTTTTCCCAAGCAGTCCCTCTTTTTTCCTGCTATTTATTTGGCCCGAATATTCAAGCTCTTCATCTCTTTAAACTCCCATTGCTAAGCTGGCCCAATCTCAAAACTTCCACTGGGGTTACCTTCAGTTGTTCTGACTCGTTGCTGTGAGGTTTGAACTCCTACCCTGCCTTAGGCCTGATTGTTGTTACTTTAGGCCACTGCACTGTAAACTCTCATTACAGTGGTTTTAATCAAGTCTCTTGGGATTTGGTCTAGCTGACTCTTGTTTACCTTCATTAATTTCTCAGGCTTGTTTTATTCATTTCTTTATTCTTTAAAAGCTACTTTAACTTGTGCATCGCTTTGCTGTCCCATGTTAAAAAGTGCTTAATCAAATCAGTAGACATTAAAATGTTAAGAGATGGGCATATTAGAACTTGTAAATTGCAAATGGCAATGGGCATCTTTTTTTTGTCTTCCTGCAGCAAGAAAGTCGCTTCTGTGTGCCCCGATATTCTAACGAACCATGCAGTCTGACTAGAGCTGTGGCCTTTGCTTTATCTTTCCCTGAGGGCTCCACAAATAACACTTTTCTTTTAATTACCACTAAATTTGCTACATCAGTCTGTTCGTATAGTTTATAATGTAAGCAACACATTTAAAAGCTGGGGCCAATGGTGATTTGAAAAAGCTGTATGGAACAATACAGTATTTATTTTTAAAATGGTCTCTGTGTCCCCAAGTTAAACCTGTCCAAAGCAGTCTAGAACTGAAAAATAGCTGTTTGTACAATATGGGGATAGTTTTATTTATTTATTTGTTACATTTGTATCCCACATTTCCCCAACTATTTGTAGGCTCAATGTAGCTTACATAGTTCCGGAGAGGAGGTTACAGACTCCGGTGTGAACAGTACAGGTTGG
Source organism: Microcaecilia unicolor (assembly GCF_901765095.1). Classification (NCBI taxonomy): domain Eukaryota; kingdom Metazoa; phylum Chordata; class Amphibia; order Gymnophiona; family Siphonopidae; genus Microcaecilia; species Microcaecilia unicolor. The sequence continues at coordinate 245,750,521 of NC_044038.1, forward strand.
TTTGTACAATTAAATTAGATTTGGGGTGATTCAGCCCATGCAGAATGCAAGGGTGGGTATTGTCTGTTTCCTAGTTTGATTATTGTGCTTCATATTCAATGTTTATGAACATTTCTTCTACATTTCAAGCCTGTTTTATACACGGAAAGTGGGGTTTTTTATAACAAAAACTGTAACCGCATACATGTGTAATCAAGTGAACAGAAAGTGGATGCCTACTTTTATATGAGCTGCAAGTAAGGTATTCCTGAGGGCATAATTCAGAAATTATAAGTGTGTGTGGTGGTGGTGGGGGAACCATTGTGTTCATGCATACTGTATAAAATATAAACCAAACAACCTTTCGTAAATCTTCTGGATTTATGATTACCCGGCCCACCCCCTGCCAAGGATAGTCTGGATAATCAGCGTCATACTGTGGTCCATAGAACTAATTAGCAAAGCATTCATGGCTGTATGTAAAGTTGAATGATCTAAAGGCAACTTGTAATGGACATTTTTCAACGCCATCACAGTGCAAACCTGAGAATCCAGTTTTACCCTGAGATTCTTTATATTTATTTATTTATTTATTTATTTTAAAGGAAGTTACCACCCCTTCAATAGAGAGGTCCTTTTGCTAAGGTGTGCTAATCATTAGTTACCTTAGTAAAAGGACCCTAGAAGGCCTACCCTGGATCGTGTACCAATCCAACTTCCCTACGCTTAAGGCCTCAGATTTTGGGGATATAGCTAGAGGAAAGAAGGTTGATTTGAAGTACAACCTTTCTGATTTACTTGATAAAAGCAGCTCAGTATTCCTTCCCCCCCCCCCCCCAACAAAAAAAAAATAAAGGTAAATGGAAAAGATTGTGTTAACTAGCCCAAAGGCTTCAAAAATTATTAAAAATGTTGGAGCAAGAGAGGAGTTTGAGTTTATTTGCAGTCTTCTGTCAGTCAAAATTTTTTTTATAATTTATTCTACAACCATGCCAAGATAACCCTGGTTAAATATATCTGGAAATATGAAAAGGTATGATCAACCAGATCAAATTAAGCTGAAAGACCTAATAAAATTGGGAGAACTGATTTACCTTTAGAAATGTTTAAAAACCTCCATAGCATAAATGCGCTGGAGGCGAGTCTTTCAATTGAAAAACTGTCAAATGAGGGCAGTAGGATAAAAGTGAAATGGAACAGATTCAGGCGTAACCTAAGGAAATACTTCTTCATGGAACAGGTGGTGAATTCCTGGAATGGCCTTCCAGTGGAGATGAAAACTGGATCCAATCTCAAGAAAGTTTGGGACGTCCATGGGATCTCTAAGGGAAAGGAAGGGATAGTAGATGGCATGGTTGAAGACTTGATAGACCACATGGTCTTTATCTTCCTATTCTGCAAAGCCACAAGAACTTCAGTTCCTAGTCCCACATCCATTCCATGAATCTACTGGGCCACCTCGTTTTCAGTTTTAGAAAGAAGAGGCAATAACTGTTGCCTATGTTCACCTAGTGGCACTTGCAGAATTCAATTGAGACAGCATAAAAGGGGGGGGGGGGGGTCTATATGAGTGGCTTCTGCCGGTGTTGAGGAGTTCTAAAGAGGACCCCTTTCTCTATGCTTTTTTACTTGAGCTCTCAGGAAAGGCACCTCCCTCCTTTCACCATCACGAGAGAAAGCATGAGATATGGCCCTCTGTAAAAGAAATCTCCCCCCCTCCCCCCCAAAAAATAAAACCCAAACAAACCTACTTTATAGTTAAGGTAAACAACACAATTCAAGTAAGTCTGGGCTAAGTGCACCCCACCCCTCTGCTTAGCTGCGGAAAAGTGAAAGTGAAGCCCGAGAGCAAGCTGGGTCTGTAGTATTGCAACCAGTAGAGAAGATGGGCCTGATGGTTTCTGTGATCATGATTTATTTACAATATTTATATTCCGCATGATCCAAATGTTCTTGGCAGATATTATTCTCCCCCCCCCCTTCCAAAACATTTAAACAGTGCAGCCAGCATTGGATTGAAATACCGAGGCTGGTATTTATATCTGTAGCAGATATTCAGTGGCAGCTGGTGTACTGATATCAGCATTGAATATCAGGTCTAGAATAGCCTCCAGAGGTTATCCGGGCACTGTCTAAACCCAGCTGAATAGTGACAGGACTCGGATACCTTCCTACTCTGGCTGAGCGCTGTCCCTGGTATTACCTGGATGATGCCATGGCAGGCAGATGATTCATGCAGATATGGCCCCAGCGAGTGGCAGCTGCTTCTACCTGGATAAATGCCACCAAATGTCAGGGCTTTTGTTTCTAAATAAAGCACTGCAGTAGCTGTGTTACTTCTATTTATTACCTTTAAAAGTGGACTAAAAAGAAAAGAGGATACCTTAGTTGGGACCCTTTTACTAAGCTGCACCAACAAATGGCCTTAGTGTGCCTTGTGTGGCCTTTTGCCCCGTGTACTAAGGCCCTTTTTACCACAGCCACAAAACAGATGATTTTCTATTTTTTTGCATTAATATTGCACCATTAGCATGCGGCCATTTAAAAAAGTTAAAAAAGAAAGTTACGACTGGAGCACTTACCGCCACCCATTTTGTAGGTCATTAAGAGCTCACATGATAATCTTGCGCTAATATGGAGGTGCCACTTGTTCTGCACCTCCTGACAAGCCTCTCCCCCCCCCCAATATTTTATAGCGCCTAGATTAGCATGTGCTAATTTAGCAGTTATTGCAATATGCCATTTTAAGCCACATTAGGAGCGTGTTACAGCCTAATGCAGCTTAGTACAAGGGCCCCTTAGTCTGATAGACATAAAAGAAACTAAGATACCTCTTTTAACACTAGGGTTTACTAAGCTGCTAGCATGGCTGGCATTCAGCAATGCCACAAGGCTTAGTAAACAGACCCCCGAATGCATTAGGTTTCTAAATAAAACCAAAGTTCTTTATATAAGGGAAAGAGTACAGACTGGATACTAAACGTAGATTTAGTGCATCTGATGTACAGAGATATCAAGTTGTCGAGTTGCACATGGGATTAAGTAGATGTGTTTATTCAGTTTAAGAGCTGTGCATAGGGATATGGAAGCTACAGTTTATTCATTGTGAAAATTAAGATAATGATGGTCTATTAAGAAAGGAGTCTGTACTTCAGTGAAGGCCATACCTAAGCTACATAAAACACCCCAATTTTATTTTATTTTTTTTAAATTGCTGTAAGCCTGCATTAAAGTATTTTGCTCTATTTTCATTCTTTGTAAAATGTCAGAGAAGCAAAACTTGTATTCAGCTTTAAAACAGGAACCTCATACATGGAAAGGAAACTCCTGCAAAATGCACTGGCATTTTTAATCTTAACTGCTATGTAGAAGTTAATCTGGCATTGCATTGGGTGGGCAACAGCCAAGTTTTGAAGTGTCACACATGCACACAATACTTGAATAAAATGTTTGAACTGGATTCCTTATTTATAATTCTCTCAGAAGTAGCCTCAAAAAAATGGGAGACTGGTTGTTTCTGTTCACTGATTTCCCGTCTCTTCAAAAGCATCATCCTGACTCTGCATTCATTATGTGCATTTTGCATTTAAAGTATTTGTTTTTACTACCATACACTACATAATTTTTATAGCATGTTTTGAAATAAAAAAAAATATTGGTGACCTGCTTTGGCATCATTCACATCTGAAATATGCTTGTGTGTCTCTCATGAATTCTTATGGGGACAGATGAAACAGAGACTTTGTTTTCTGACAAGGGAATTCTCCCTATGCCACCGTTATTCATTCTAATGGTGGGATTGTCTAGTCAATACAGAAAGACTCTCAACACCACCAAAACCACAATAATGAGAACATTGTTCCTGCAATGGCTGTTTCAGATCTGTGGTTCTCCAGGATACTATACTGCCAGTACTGAAATGTGTTATTACAGGACCAAAACTTATTTACTTGTTTGAAAACTGCTTTCTCTGTCAATTTGGTCACAAATGGTAGATTTGCAGTGGGACAAAAATTTGAGAAAAGAAATGTAGCTTAGGTGCACCTTCTAAGTGTGGATGAACGATGAAAACTTTCCATTGTTTTGGAAATACACCTAAGCTAAGACTGGTACTAATAACATCTAGAAAAATAGGGGAGAGAGAGGACCAATATTTTTTCAGAAGCCAAGAACAGGTCCCATCTAAAGGAGATCTAGGGAGCTTGATGGAACAAATCCATTTTTGTAAGGGGGAGGAGGGCAGAGCAAGATGCTGACTACATTACTGTCTACATACTGAGCTCCGCTGTTTACCTTACCTTTTCCCTGTCCGAGAACATGGGGAACAAAAGAGCTTGGCTTGTGGAATTGGGACTATGTCACACTCGATGACTGCTGTTGCCCGATTAATATTTCTGCTTGACATAGGTCTTCCCCAAGTCTTAACCTCAGCACTTGGTAAGTGGGTGGTGGTACAAGAGCTAGGCAGCAGAAAATGAGCAATGTGATCTTGAGGTATGCAAAGATTTGAAACGGGGAAAGAGACTGGGAAAAGTCAGTATCAAGAAAAGAATGTGTACTGCTCACTGAGGAGGTCCTGCAGCCCATTTACATATTTCTCCTGCATCACAGAGGTTACCTTTTTTCCCTGTAGACCTCATCCGGTTGGCTGCAGAAGTGGTATCAGGATGCTACTCTCACATTCTTATAGATTTCAACCTCCTCTTCCATCTGTTTCACTGCTTGTCTTCCTTTGAAGCCCACTCCGTCTAATTCATTTATCAAACTCCTGATAGTCCCTTTCTCACTGAGTGACTCCTAGCTTTCCTTCTTTATCAAACCTTCATCTCTTTCCCTCATTCTTGGGAATTTTAATATTCATGCAATTGACCCCTCTTATGCCTCACATTTTCATTCAATCTTCAGCTCCATTACCCCTACTCACCAGAATGGCCACTGCCTTGATCTCATCTTCTCATTCTCCAATTTCTCCAGCTCAGTCCCTCTTCTCTCTGGCCATCATCTGATAACTTTCACACTTAATCCCCCCATCCTATTCCCTCTCTCCACAAGTCCTGTCCAAGGAAGCTTCAGGCTATTGACCCTTGCATTCAATTATTGAAACTTAAATTTCAAAATTCTAAAATGATGGATTCATGAAGAATTATGGCAACAGCTTTTTGTTGAAGATTTTCAACAAAGCAAACCCTACGATTATCCAAGATATACAAAACATACTTTAAGAGGGATTGAATGATTAGTTATTGTAGTTATCAACTAAAAAAATGTTTTTCAGGAGACACCTGCTTATTTGTACTATTGAGGAAGAAACTATTATCCAGCAGCTATCAGGGAGTGCCAACAAGGTAGTAAGGCATTGGGAAGAAAAGCAATCCTTGTCAAATAGACAATACTTACAGGAGAAGCAGGTAGGGTTGTGGTAGAGGAATGAGGCCAAGGGCAAGACCATTCCAAGCAATAAGATAATGGCCTATCCAAGATAAAGGTAATGTAAGAAAAGAAACTGGAAGCTCTCTAGTTGGCAACCAAATCCAAACAATGACCCACATGATGAGATGGTGCAGATGCCTTATGTGACACTGCGAATGAAATTAAAAAGCCTGGGATAGGAGGCAAGGTCCTGTTCTGGAATTGGGAACTGATTAAAACTGAGAGCAGGGTTAAATGGCCAATTTTCTCAGTGAACAAATCTGAATAGTGAAGTATTACAGGGATCTGTACTGGAACTGGTGCTTTTTAATGATCTAGAAATGGGATCAGTGAATAAAGTGATCAAATTTGCAGATGACACAAGATTATTTAAAGTTGTTAAATTGAAAGCAAATTGTGAGAAATTGCAGGGGGACCTTGGGAGACAGGGCATCCAAATGGCTGAGAAAAATTTGATGTGAACAAGTGCAAAATGATGCACAGAGAAAATAATGTAAATTATAGCTAAACAATGCTAAGTAACACATCAGGTGTCATTAACCCCCGCCCCCCCCCCAAAAAAAAAAAAAAAAAAAATCTAAGTGTCATCATAGACAATACATTGAAATCTTCTCCGTGTACAGCAGCGGCCAAAAAAGCAAATAGAAAGTTAGGAATGTTTAGAAGAACAGAAAATAAAGCAAAGAACATGTCCTTGTATTGCTCCATGATGCAACTGTACCTTGAATACCGAATGCAAATCTGTTGCCATATCTCAAAAACCTAGGTGTTCATTTTCAAAGCTATATAGAGGGGCATAATCGAACGCGAACGCCTATCTCCATGGGTGTTTATGTCCAAGAACGGGTACGTGAAGGGGCGGGACAGACCGTATTTTCGAAAAAAAATGGGTGCCCATCTTTTTTTTTTTCGATAATACGGTTTGTGCCCGGCAAATGCATCGGATTTGTGCGGATTTGAGCTATTTGGTTTCGTTTTTCAGCGATAATGGAAACCGAAGGCGCCCAGTTCAAAAACGAACAAATCCAAGGCACTGGGTCGTGGGAGGGGCCAGGATTCGTAAGTGCACTGGTCCCCCTCACATGCCAGGACACCAACCGGGCACCCTAGAGGGCACTTGTAACAAAAAAAATTTTTTAATACCTCCCAAGTCCATAGCTCCCATCCCTTAGGTGCTCAGCCCTCAAATCCCCCCCAAAACCCACTGCCCACAACTCTATACCATTACCATAGCACTTATGACTGAAGGGGGGCACCTACATGTGGGTACTATGGGTTTTGGGGCGGTTTGGAGGGCTCCCATTTACCACCACAAGTGTAACAGGTGGGGGGGGGGGGGGCCTGGGTCCACCTGGGTGAAGTCCACTGCACCCACTAACAACTGCTCCAGAGACCTGCATACTGCTGTGATGGAGCTGGGTATGGCATTTGAGGGTGGCATACAGGCTGGGAAAAAAAGTTGTTCAAGTTTTTTTTATGGTGGGAGGGGGTTAGTGACCACTGGGGGTCAGGGATGATGGGGATGATCATCCCTGATTCCCTCTGGTGGTCATCTGGTCATTTAGGGCACTTTTTTGGGACTTGTTTGTGGAAAAAAGGGTCCAATAAAAATGACCCAAATTCACGCTAAAAACGCCTTTCTTTTTTCAATTATCGGCCGAAGGTGTCCATCTCTCCTCGGCTGATAAACACGCCCCAGTCCCACCTTCACCACACCTCCGACACGCCCCCGTCAACTTTGTTTCCGTGACAGATTGCAGTTGAAGACGCCCAAAATCGGCTTTCGATTATACCGATTTGGGCGCCTTTGCGAGATGGGCGCCTATCTCCCAATTTGGGTTGAAATCTGGGCGCCCATCACTTTCGAAAATAAGGCTGATAGTAACCTAGCTTTGTAAGCTTATGCTTTAAAATAAAATTAACATTAACACTTGTTTAGCTTTCCCTAACATCCAAGGGTCCTCTAAGCTTGCTGTCTTTGCTGGCAGAGATTAAACTAAACTAGACTGGCCCTGGGGTCCTTCTCTCTAACACAACCTCCTGGTGCAGCATGGGCAGGAACTGGCAAAAAGAAGGCCCTTTAGATAGCTGGAAGCACTGCTCAGTGTTGGCAAAGATTGCAAGTTAGGAGGACTGGAGAGGAAGGAATGGAGAAAGAGTGGGAAAGATGCTGGACTGACTGATGCAGAGAGGAAGGAAGGGGGAAGAAAAATGCTGCAGACAGATGGGAGGGGGAAAGGGGGGGGAGAGAGAAAAGGGAAAGGAAAAGAAATAACAAATAGCCAGGAAGCCCAGAAACAGCATTCAGAGCAGCCGGAGGGAAATGGAACCAAAGGGTGGGAGCAAGATGATCTGAAAAATAAAGTCACCAGCCAACCAAGGTATGAAAAATGATTTTATTTTCAGTTTAGTAATTGAAATATGATTTTGAGAATTTACATCAGCTATCTTTCTATTTTGAACTGTACACAATGAAATATAAGGGGGTGGTTTATGTCATTCATTTTGCAATTAAAAATTTTTAATCTTGATTAATTGAGCAATTAACATTTTTAATCAACATGCAGCCCTACGAAATAATGGAATCAGAAAAGGTATAGAGAAGGGGATGGAATTACTCTCCGCCAAGGAAAGGCTAAGAAGATCAGATCTCTTCAGCTTGCAGAAGTCTATCAAATCTTGAGTGGAGCTGAATTGGTAAACGTGAATCGATCATCTCATCCTGCCAGATCCTTGTTCTTAAAGATGGACGGAAGCCACAGGAAGAGGAAGGCAGGCAGCGAGCCAATTCTGAACCCAAGCAAACAAAACGACCTATATGGAGAGATCTTAGACAGAAAATGTCCTTCCAGCTGAGCTGAGACTTCAGACCAGCATTCATTTTTGAGGTGGTGTGTAAAAAATGACAACGTTGAACAGCAGAATGAAACATTTTGCTTACAAAACTTTACTTTTCAAAACAAATTTACACAGCTAATATAATGCAAAGCTAATCAAAAAGTACACAGCAAAAAGTTTCTTTTTCTTTTATAAATCTGAATGAAACTCTCATGACACTTTATGCTAGACGGCACAGATAATACGGAAAAGTGAATCCACGAGCACACTGGGGATAAAAGTGAAAGGGCATTTGATCATACACAAATCATCAGCTCTCATGTGACACAGATGAACTGATCTATTTGGTACAACCAGACACTAATTTTCACATAATACCACAACAGGGTTTCTCAACCGACTACAGGTAATATCAAACATATAAACGGCAAGTGACCGACTCACCTGCAAATGCGCAGTAGAGACTTCCCTCTCTGTCCTGCCCTTGCGTCAAGATGTGATGACATCAGAGGGCGGAACAGAGAGGGAAATGGAGTCGGAGTCACTGTCGGACACTGCCGCCTGGAAACGAACATCGCACGCACCAACCTCCCCCTCCCCCCCATCCCCGCTGCTGCTCCCACCCTCCTCCTTATCGGGCCCCCTGCACTGACCTGACAGCACCTCTCATCTCCGTGTGGAAGCGCTGCAGGCAGCAGCAGAGCGATCTGCTGCTGCCTGCAGCACTTTCACACGGAGGTGAGAGGTGCTGTCAGGTCAGTGCAGGAGGCCCGGCACGGAGGAGGGAGGGAGCGGTGGCGAGGAGGGTATCTGTAAATCTTGCCCGTTTTAACGGGCTTAACGGCTAGTACAGAAATAAAACAGAGAAAAGAAAGTAAGATGAAACCCTTTTATTGGACTAACTTAATACATGGTTTTTGATTAGCTTTCGAAGGTAACCCTTCTTCAGATCAGAAATCACAGCTACATCACACTGTTCATAAAGAAAACCCAAACAGGTTACTACAACTACTACTACTAAACATTTCTAAAGCGCTACTAGGGTTACGCAGCGCTGTACAATTTAACATAGGACAGTCCCTGCTCAAAGAGCTTACAATCTAAAGGACAAGTGAACAGTCAGTCCGATAGGGGCAGTCTGGATATCCTGAAGGTAAGAGTTAGGTGCTGAAAGCAGCAATGAAGAGGTGGGCTTTAAGCAAAGACTTGAAGATGGGCAGGGAGGGGGGCTTGGCGTAAGGGCTCAGGAAGTTTGTTCCAAGCATAGGGTGAGGCGAGGCAGAATGAGCGGAGCCTGGAGTTCCCTCTAGTACCAATTAGTGCAAGTAATCATGAACCGCATGTCATCCACTTTCCTGTTTCCAATCTGACACTGAGGTAAGTCACATGTTCCCAGTGTTTTTGAGTTTTTCGCCTCAGTCTCTAAACTCTTGGTGTCTTCTTTCATGTTTGGATCTGGAACATTGCTTACGTCTTTCCTCTGCTCCTCACTTTCTTGTTCATCCATGTCCTGTAACTTGGAGAGGTAAATAAGAACCCTGTAACCCCAAGGGGCATCTGAAGACAACCTGGGCATTAACTATGGCTAAACAGTGTTCTCCCCAGTCAGATGGTATGAAGGAGCAGCAGGTGATATGCTCCTTCGAAAGGTACTGGGAAGAATACTGCTAAAAATTATGAATGTGTTTTTGTTTAAACAAAAACATCGTTTTCTACTTTAGTTTTTGTTTAGTTAACAAAACAATCAAACTTTGGAAACACCACAATCACCCAGTCAACTTACCCTGTGAAACAGTATTTAAAAAAACAAAACAAAAAGCCTCGTCCCATTATGCTGCCCACTCCCTCCTTGTCACCCTATAGCAAGGATCTAAATGGAGAAGGAGCAAGTTACTTCTGCACCGCTGGTGTCGTACTTGAAAACTGCACCTGACAGGTCATCTAATCCCATTTTAGAGCCATGGCACCAGCAGCGAAACAGCAATTGGGGATTGCTCCTGCCCTATTTGGCTCCTAACAATGGGATAAATGCAGGTAGGTGGGAGGTCTATTTTTAATGAGTTGTTGAAGGAGCAGGGCAAGGGCCCAGACCTGACACTACTTTATTTAATTTCAAATAAATGAAACAGAATAAGTCACGAATGAAAAACATAAGAAACGCCATGCTAAAATGAGGCCAAGGTCCACCCTGTCTCCAACAGTGGCTTGACCAGGTCACAAGTACCAGGCAGATCCCAAAAAGGACATTTATTTCCTAAAGTTAATTTCCAGGGATTAACAATGGCTCTCCCATGTCTACTTTTTTTTTTGTTACATTTGTACCCTGCGCTTTCCTACTCATGGCAGGCTCAATGCGGCTTACAGGGGGCAATGGAGGGTTAAGTGACTTGCCCAGAGTCACAAGGAGCTTGCCTGTGCCTGAAGTGGGAATTGAACTCAGTTCCTCAGGACCAAAGTCCACCACCCTAACCACTAGGCCACTCCTCCACTGTTGCTACTATTTGAGATTCTACATGGAATGTTGCTATTCCACTAGCAACATTCCATGTAGAAGTCGGCCCTTGCAGATCACCAATGTGGCCGCGCAGGCTTCTGCTTCTGTGAGTCTGACATCCTGCACATACGTGCAGGATGTCAGACTCACAGAAACAGAAGCCTGCGCAGCCTTTTACATGGAATGTTGCTAGTGGAATAGCAACATTCCATGTAGAATCTCCAATAGTAGCAACATTCCATGTAGAATCTCCAATAGTATCTATTTTATTTTTGTTACATTTGTACCCTGCGCTTTCCCACTCATGGCAGGCTCAATGCGGATTACATGGGGCAATGGAGGGTTCCACTAGCAACATTCCATATAGAAGTCGGCCCTTGCAGATCACCAATGTGGCCGTGCAGGCTTCTGCTTCTGTGAGTCAGAAACAGAAGCCTGTGCAGCCTTCTACATGGAATGTTGTTAGTGGAATAGCAACATTCCATGTAGAATCTCCAATAGTATCTATTTTATTTTTGTTACATTTGTACCCTGCGCTTTCCCACTCATGGCAGGCTCAATGCGGCTTACATGGGGCAATGGAGGGTTAAGTGACTTGCCCAGAGTCACAAGGAGCTGCCTGTGCCTGAAGTGGGAATCAAACTCAGTTCCCCAGTTCCCCAGGACCAAAGTCCACCACCCCAACCACTAGGCCACTCCTCCACTCCTAAAAAAACGTCTTTATGGACTTTTCCTTCAGGAACCTGTCCAAACTGCTTTTGAATTCTGATATACTGCCTCCATGATCGCATCCACCAACAACCAATTCTACAGCTGTGCAAACAATTGTTTAATTCTTTTTTTTTAACATGCTGATCATTGGTTTCATCATGGACTTTGCTCTTGTTTTTGTGTTGTGTGAAAGGTTAAATTGATTTCTATTAACAGTTCTACCCCACTTTTTCTATCATATCGCCTCCTAGCTGTCTTTCTTCAAGCTGAAAAGCTGCGTGCACCTCTAACCCAGTGATTCCTGGAGGCACACTAGCTAGTCAGGTTTTTTTTGGGATATCCTCCATGAATAGGAGGCAGTGCATGCAAATCTGTCTCATGAATATTCATGACGGATATCCTAAAAATGTGATTGGCTGGGGTGCCTCCAGGAGCAGGTTTGGGAACCCCTGCTCTAAGCTATGGGTGAGATGGGGATGATATACGAGAAATGGAAACAGTTGTGCAAGTTGAAAGTAGCTATAAAAATAGCACTGGAAGTTTATGTAAGAAAAATTAATAAAAGACAGAGAAAAAGCCGGTGGTGGGAGGCAGGGCGGGTGGTTGGGGGGCGGGGATAGTGCTGGGCAGACTTATACGGTCTGTGCCAGAGCCGGTAGTGGGAGGCGGCACTGGTGGTTGGGAGGCAGGGATAGTGCTGGGCAGACTTATACGGTCTGTGCCAGAGCCGGTGGTGGGAGGCAGGGATAGTGCTGGGCAGACTTATAGGGTCTGTGCCAGAGCCGGTGGTGGGAGGTGGGACTAGTGGTTTGTAGGCGGGGATAGTGCTGGGCAGACTTATACGGTCTGTGCCAGAGCCGGTGGTGGGAGGCAGGGATAGTGCTGGGCAGACTTATAGGGTCTGTGCCAGAGCCGGTGGTGGGAGGCGGGGATAGTGCTGGGCAGACTTATACGGTCTGTGCCAGAGCCGGTGGTGGGAGGCGGGGCTGGTGGTTGGGAGGTGGGGAAAGTGCTGGGCAGACTTATACAGTCTGTGCCAGAGCCGGTGGTGGGAGGCAGGGATAGTGCTGGGCAGACTTATAGGGTCTGTGCCAGAGCCGGTGGTGGGAGGCGGGGATAGTGCTGGGCAGACTTATACGGTCTGTGCCAGAGCCGGTGGTGGGAGGCGGGGCTGGTGGTTGGGAGGCGGGGATGGTGCTGGGCAGACTTATACGGTCTGTGCCAGAGCCAGTGGTGGGAGGCAGGGATAGTGCTGGGCAGACTTATAGGGTCTGTGCCAGAGCCGGTGGTGGGAGGCGGGGATAGTGCTGGGCAGACTTATACGGTCTGTGCCAGAGCCGGTGGTGGGAGGCGGGGCTGGTGGTTGGGAGGCGGGGATAGTGCTGGGCAGACTTATAGGGTCTGTGCCAGAGCCGGTGGTGGGAGGCGGGGATAGTGCTGGGCAGACTTATACGGTCTGTGCCAGAGCCGGTGGTGGGAGGCGGGGCTGGTGGTTGGGAGGCGGGGATGGTGCTGGGCAGACTTATACGGTCTGTGCCAGAGCCGGTGGTGGGAGGCGGGGATAGTGCTGGGCAGACTTATACGGTCTGTGCCAGAGCCGGTGGTGGGAGGCGGGGCTGGTGGTTGGGAGGCGGGGATGGTGCTGGGCAGACTTATACGGTCTGTGCCAGAGCCGGTGGTGGGAGGCAGGGATAGTGCTGGGCAGACTTATAGGATCTGTGCCAGAGCCGGTGGTGGGAGGCGGGGATAGTGCTGGGCAGACTTATACGGTCTGTGCCAGAGCCGGTGGTGGGAGGCGGGGCTGGTGGTTGGGAGGTGAGGATAGTGCTGGGCAGACTTATAGGGTCTGTGCCAGAGCCGGTGGTGGGAGGCGGGGCTGGTGGTTGGGAGGCGGGGATAGTGCTGGGCAGACTTACACGGTCTGTGCCCTGAAAAGGACAGGTACAAATCAAGGTCAGTTATACACAAAAAGTAGCACATATGAGTTTATGTTGTTGGGCAGACTGGATGGACCGTGCAGGTCTTTTTCTGCCGTCATCTACTATGTAAAAGAATTGCCAAAAGAGGTAGGAGATGACATGGAAGGTATTATTGCCAGCAGAGCTCCAGTATTAAAGGCAGTTTTGGTTACCTCCATCTCAGGAAGGCTACAGTTTCTGCAGCTCCAAGAGGTTCAGAGAACAGAACAGGCTGAAGGTCCATCAAGCCCAGCAGACCAGAGACAGCCACAGCTGCCAGGGGAGGAGGAGGAGGAGGAGGAGGAGGGACCAGACCAGCCCTGAGGCAACACCAGCAGAAACAGCACTTCATTTCCATAAAAGGGAAGGAAGGGGAGGAGCGGGCCCCGCCCCCTCCCTTATGTCAACGGTCATTCAATAAAAACATTTCTTATTTACCTGTTGTTGTGACTTTGGGTCCCTCTGGCTGCTCTAGTCTGGCCAGTGTGTGTGAGAGGCGAGCAGGTGGGCGGAGCTAACTGTACAAGCTGATAACTCAAAACAGGTCGGCCTCGCCCCGCCCAGACTGCAGGAGCTTCCAGTTCACTTCTTTTTAACAGCTGAGCAACGGTTAATAGACTGGTGAAGTGACGTAAGAACGCTGAAACCAATTAGGTCTGTCTAGGTTTCCACTGTGCAGCCGTCATCCCCGTTCACTCAAAAAAAAAAAAAAAGCAAGCAACCAATGAGCCGCTGCGCCCACTAGTTGTCCTTCTTTATTGTTGGTAGCTTTTTTTTTTATTTATTTAATCTCACTTCTATTTTCAAACGTGCCAGCTTGTGCAGCATACGGAAGTACACACAGGAAGTATAATAACTGAATAACTTTTCATTGTACAGTAGTAATTTGTAATAAATCTTAAAAGTCAGTGAGGGGCTGGTTACAGGGAAACCCTAGCACTAGATTCTTTTCTCCTGGTAATGGACCACTAAAACAGACGTCATGTTATGAGAAACAGGTGCTTAATTCTGTTTTGAAGAATGCAGTGATACATCATGAAAATGCACTTAATATTATTACTATTATTTACTACTGCTTGATCTACAGCAGAAGTTACCCAAGTCAACTTCATGCTTTGTAATATAATTTTAATAGCATTTTCTCAGTTATTACCCAAATACAAATAAAATTATAATGTTAATTATACGACCGTGTCTGCCTGTTATGATACTTAGGATAACCTGGTCCTGGAGTTACCCAAACCAGTCAGGTTTGGCAGGATATTGACAATGAATATTCTACTACTACTACTACTTAACATTTCTAGAGCGCTACTAGGGTTACGCAGAGCTGTACAGTTTAACAAAGAAGGCCAGTCCCTGCTCAAAGGAGCTTACAATCTAAAGGACGAAATGTCAAGCTGGGTAATCTACATTTCCTGAGTAGAGGTAAAAGGTTAGGTGCCCAAGGCAACATTGAAGAAGTGGGCTTTGAGCAAGGATTTGAAGATGGGCAGGAAGGGGGCTTGGCATATGGGCTCAGGGAGTTTATTCCAAGCATAGGGTGAAGCAAGGCAGAAAGGGCGGAGCCTGGAGTTGGCGGTGGTGGAGAAGTGTGCTGAGAGGAGGGATTTGTCCTGTGAGCAGAGGTTTCGGGTAGGAATGTAAGGGGAGATGAGGGTAGAGAGGTAATGAGGGGCTGCAGATCAAGTGCATTTGTAGGTTAGTAGGAGAAGCTTGAACTACTACTACTACTACTACTATTTAGCATTTCTATAGCGCTACAAGGCATACGCAGCGCTGCACAAACATAGAGGAAAGACAGTCCCTGCTCAAAGAGCTTACAATCTAAGCTCGCAGACCGGGTGCATTTGTAGGTAAGGAGGAGAATCTTGAACTGTATGCGGTACCTGATCGGAAGCCAGTGAAGTGACTTGAGGAGAGGGGTGATATGAGCATAGCAGTCTAGACGGAAGATAAGACGCGCAGCAGAGTTCTGAACGGA
Source organism: Microcaecilia unicolor (assembly GCF_901765095.1). Lineage (NCBI taxonomy): Eukaryota > Metazoa > Chordata > Amphibia > Gymnophiona > Siphonopidae > Microcaecilia > Microcaecilia unicolor. The sequence continues at coordinate 245,765,915 of NC_044038.1, forward strand.
TTGAAGGGGGGCTAAATGGCTAAGCACACCACACAAACTCTCATCCACGCTCTCATTACCTCTCACCTTGACTACTGCAACTTACTCCTCACCGGCCTCCCACTTAGCCATCTATCCCCCCTTCAATCCGTTCAGAACGCTGCCGCACATCTTATATTCCGCCAGAACCGATATACTCATATCACCCCTCTCCTTGAGTCACTTCACTGGCTTCCGATCAGATACCGCATACAATTCAAGATTCTCCTCCTTACCTACAAATGCACCCGGTCTGCGGCTCCTCACTACCTCTCTACCCTCATCTCCCCCTATGTTCCCGCCCGTAACCTCCGCTCACAGGACAAATCCCTCCTTTCAGTTCCCTTCACCACTGCCAACTCCAGGCTCCGCTCATTCTGCCTTGCCTCACCCTATGCTTGGAACAATCTTCCTCAACCCCTATGCCAAGCCCCCTCCCTACCCATCTTCAAATCTCTGCTTAAAACTCCCCTCTTCAATGCTGCTTTCGGCACCTAACCTTTCGTGAAATATAGTATGCCCTATCAGACGGACTCTACACTTGTCTTTAGATTGTCTTTAGATTGTCTTTAGATTGTACACCTGTCTTAGATTGTAAGCTCCTTGAGCTTCCATGTTAAACTGTACAGCGCTGCGTAACCCTAGTAGCGCTTTAGAAATGTTATGTAGTAGTAGTAGTAGTAGTAGTAGTAAGTGGGAGGCCACTGAGGAGTAGGTTGCAGTAGTCAAGGCGAGAGGTAATAAGAGAGTGGATGAGAGTTCGGGCGGTGTGCTGATGTAGAGAAAGAAGCGACAGGTCTTGGCTATCTGCTGGATATGCACAGAGAAGGAAAGGGAGGAGTCAAAGATGACTCTGAGGTTGCAGGCAGATGAGACGGGGAGGATGAGGGTGTTATCAACTGAGATAGAGAGTGGCAGGAGAGGAGAAGTGGGTTTGGGTGGAAAGCTCGGTCTTGGCCATGTTCAGTTTCAGGTGGCGGTTGGACCGTGTCTGCCTCTTATGATACTTAGGATAACCTGGTCCTGGAGTTACCCAAACCAGTCAGGCTTGGCAGGATATTGACAATGAATATTCATGAGAGAGATTTGCATACAGTGGAGGCAGTGCTTTTTATGAAATGCTGCTTTGACATCTACTGCTTTGTACATCTGTTGTGTTATTTTGGCAGGTGCAAACAGTCCGGTGGTCTTATAGGGAGGGAGGGAGGGGAAGGGTTCTTGGGGTATGTTCTCTGTAAAAGTTCTTATTGTGCTATGTTGGATGGTTTACTGTTTTTTCTTGTTCTGTATGAAGTTTATCAACCAACATGTTTTGTTTTTAATAAAGATGATTAAAACATTAAAAAATAAGTTTCGGATGTTACTGAATTCTATTATTCTGTCTCACTGTATTTCCAGTTTTGGCACAGTATAAGCCATTACATGAACAAATGACAGAAAATATTTTTTATTATTTTGACTTATAAACCACTTGTCCCTGAAACATGCTCAAACAACAGAATAAGCCATTTGTGTATCTAAAAGGTAAACTTACACAAAACAGATGAAGATGCGATTCCATGTGCGCCAATGAAAGGAGAGTTTAATTCTACTTCCATTTAATTTCTATATATTCCATCATTTTTATAACACCAGGCATCCCAAGGCAGATTACAACAACATTTAAGATGAACCCATCAGGAAGCAGGATATCCTCACTGAAATGTGACCATCTGTATTGTATACAGTGTGTTTATTTAGTTTTTAGTGTAGAACAATTAGAACAAAATATAGAGTTTAAAATTGCTGTTTCTACCAGCTATAATAATTTTAAAGCTGTTTTAGTGATATTTGTTATTTCATGATATTTATATCTACATATGGGAAGCTTTCATATAAATTAAAAATCTGTCCAATAAGTAAAAAAAAAACAATTTTTATCCTACACCTTTTAAGGCACTGCCTATCCAATTGAAACTGCTATAGACTTGATACAGATGGACCAACACTAAAAAACAACGTGGATGCAGTAGCTTATAGGTTTGCTTGCTTTGTTTTGAGTGAATGGGGATGACAGCTGTGCTGGGAAGGGGAAACTTAAGACTGTTTGAATTGGCTTCCTTGCTTACAGTGGACTAGATAGGCTCACTTCCACTTCTGTTTATTAAACCTCCTTGGATGGACCGAGCCAACCGAGTCTCTATCCCAACTAAGGGCTAGGTTTACGAAGCAGTGCTATGGACAGGTTAGCATTTTTAATGGGCGTAAATAGTTTACACACATTAAATGCTAACGCACCCATAGAAATGTATAAGCGCATTAGTGTTTAACAAGCCTTACTATAACACTCCTCCACTCCGCCCCCACTCTGAACGTCATCTCTCTAAAATTGCTTGATTAATTCTTCTTGTCATCCTTTGATCTTATTGTAACTCCAGCTGTATCGTGTACCCTTTCTGGCGATGCCAGAACAGGTCTCTGTAAGCCACACTGAGCCTGCAAATAGGTGGGAAAATGTGGGATACAAGTGCAATAAAATAAATAAATTTAAAGGTGCGTTAAAAACACTAACGCACCTTAGTAAACATATCCCTACGTGTGTGTGCTAAGTGCTGCTGAGGACGACTCCTCAACAGCAGCACACACACTTGGCCAGGACAGAGTCTGGAGACTCAGTTGGGTCGGTACCACCATCGCTCACCACTGCTCAGCTGTTAAAAAAAAGTGAACTCCAGTAGTACAGTAAATAACTTATCCAGCCAGACAGGGCTTTAAAAAAAAAAAAAGTCCCTCCCCTCCCTCCTCGGAGCAGCCAGAGAGAGAGCAAGCATGAGCAATAGCACTGCAGCAGGCATGAATCGATGACCGAGCACGAGCGCACACTGAGCAGCAGCGAGTGGCCGAGGCCATCCCGAGCATGAGCAGCAAGAGTGTCGCTGGCATCTAGAGGTTTAATAAACAGGAGTGGAAGTAAGCCTATCTAGTCCAATTAGGATAGTAAGTTTCCCCTTCCCAGCACAGCCGTCATCCCCATTCACTCAAAACAAAGCAAGCAAACCTATGAGCTGCTGCAAGGAGGTTTAATAGACAGGAGTGGAAGTGAGCCTATCTAGTCCACTGTAAGCAAGGAAGCCAATTAGGATATTGAAAGTTTCCCCTTCCCAGCACAGCCGTCATCCCCATTCACTCAAAACAAAGCAAGCAAACCTATGAGCTGCTGCAAGGAGGTTTAATAGACAGGAGTGGAAGTGAGTCTATCTAGTCCACTGTAAGCAAGGAAGCCAATTAGCATAGTGAAAGTTTCCTCTTTCCAGCACAGCCATCATCCCCATTCACTCAAAACAAAGCAAGCAAACCTATGAGCTGCTGCAAGGAGGTTTAATAGACAGGAGTGGAAGTGAGCCTATCTAGTCCACTGTAAGCAAGGAAGCCAATTAGGATATTGAAAGTTTCCCCTTCCCAGCACAGCCGTCATCCCCATTCACTCAAAACAAAGCAAGCAAACCTATGAGCTGCTGCAAGGAGGTTTAATAGACAGGAGTGGAAGTCGCATTGAACCTGCTAATAAGTGGGAAAGCGCGGGGTATAAGTGTTACAAATAAATAAATAAATCAATAAGCCTATCTAGTCCACTGTAAGCAAGGAAGTCAATTTGGTTAATCTCTGTTTCTGCTATCCCTAAGCAGCCATCATCCAGTACAGTCAAAACAAAGCATGCAAACCTATGAGCTACTGCAAGGAAGTTTAATAGACAGGAGTGGAAGTGAGCCTATCTAGTCCACTGTAAGCAAGGAAGCCAATTAGGATAGTCAAAGTTTCCTCTTCCCAGCACAGCCATCATCTCCGTTCACACAAAACAAAGCAAGCAAACCTTCTATATGCTGCATGCATCTGCACTGTCGTTTTTTTTTTTTATTGTTTGTCCATCAGTAACAAGTCTGAAGCTGTTTCAATTGGATTGGCAGTCCTGGGGTTGTCAGACACTCGCTGGCTGTTCATAGCTGCTTGTGTTCAGCATGTGCTTGAACCAATATATGATGAACTAAAGTTGCTGTATCAGATGTACAACACGCCAGAAAACAAGCTGTAATTGGTGTTTTTGAAGCCCATAGTACAGGAACAAAACCGAGTGAACAAGTTGTTTGAGTCTGATAAAGTGAACCCTGTCCGTCTGCTCACCGACCTGATAACGCTGTATCGTACCATGCTGCTGCGACTTGTGAGACCAACCATGTTCACATCTTGGAGAGCAACTATGATGTATGATTTGGAGGACAGGTCTAAGCATCTACAGTTGGCAGCTATTAACTTTGGTATCGAATTGCAGGTGGTGCTGCATGAGTCTCGAATCAAACACACATCTGCAGAACACATTAAAGAGCGCTGTAGGGATTACATATTTGAACTTCTCAAGGAAAGGCTACCATCAAATGTACAGAAGCTAGAGTCTCTGGCAGATCTTTCTCCATCAGTTGTCCTTGGAACCCTGAAACCACAGCTGTCAAAGTTGTCATTTTTACCTCTGTATAAGGGTAATGTTGGAGATCTGGAGCAACAGTGGATGCGGATCAGCACAGTGTTGTGGCCAATCTACAGTGACGAGGTCGAGCAGTTTTGGGTGACTGTAGCAAAGCACACAGATGCTACAGGAGATCATGACTTCCTTCAGCTAGGGCATTTTGCCCTATGTATGTTGGCTTTACCTTTCAGCAAGGCAGCTGTGGAAAGAACCTTTTCTCAGATGAACCTTATCAAGACAAAATGGAGAAACAGGATGCGACAAGGCACTCGGAAGCCTTGTTGCACATTCGTAGCTACATGAGGCAGAAAGGCTTATGCTGCAGTTTATTCTTACAGCTGAGATGCTGAGTAGACAACTCTGATATGTATGTGAGCAGATGCTGGGATTCGATCGTGTTCTGGAAAGTGACAGTGTTACTCTTTTCACACTTGCCCCAGAGATCAGCATTCACGCACTATCTGTCATAGCCCGGTGGTGTTTTCTTTTTTTGCTTCATATTTTTGGGAGGTGGAAGCGGGGGGGGGGGGGGGGGGGGGGGGGGGGGAAGAGTCATGTCTTCTCTTCTCTTCCTCAATGTTCCTGTCTGTAGAGTTCAATGGTCCTGTGTGGTAACATATGTTGTAGCCTAGTGAGTACTATTTTTCTTCACAGAATGGAAGGGGGGGGGGGGTCCTTGATTGCTAGGAGTAAGAGGGAGAGGGTCACTCATCCCTGATTGACACTGGAACGCTATGGCAGGAACAGGAGGCAGAGAGTCTAGCTTTTCTGCAGTATAATGTCCAAGGCTGTCGGAGCAGTGGAGAGTACAAATTTTTTCACATTTTTTGGAGGGACTTTGGGGGGGGAACTTTGGGGGGGGGGGGTCAGTGACCATTGGGGGAGTAATCCCCGATTCCCTCCTGTTTCTTCCTCAGTCAGAGGGGACTGTGCCTGCTCCATCAAGAGGCAGCGTGCTTCTGTGCCTGGCTGCATCAAGCCAGTGTGCTTCTGTCTGTGTCGAGTTGGTGTGCTTCCGTCTGTGTCGAGTTGGTGTGCTTCCGTGCCTGCCTGGCTACGTCAAAAGTCAGTATGCTTCTGTGCCTGGCAGCCTCAGTGTTCCTGTGCTACAACATCTAAGGCTGTAATAGAGGTTGGTGAGTACTATATTTCTTCACATTTTTGAGTGTTGGGAGGGGGGGATCAGTTATCAATGGGAGTAAGGGTAGGTCATCCCTGATTCCTGTGCCTGCCTTGGTGTTCTACATTCCTGTGCCTGTTGATCTTTTTCTGTTTCAGCGTTGCTGTGCCTGTTCCAGTTCCTGCCTTGGTGACAGTGATGATCCTGTTCCTGGGCAGGAACAGGAACGCTGGGGCAGGCCTCAGTATGTATCCTGTTCCTGGACCTGCCTCAGCATTCTGTTCCTAGCCTGGGCTTACCTCAGTCAGCGTTCCTGTTTCTGCCTCAGTCTGCAAGCATTCTGTTCCTGTTGCCTCAGCAATTCCTGTCTGGATCTTAATACTTAAGCTAAGTGCTTGGTTACACAAATTAAATTTTAAAGTTTACTCAAAGAAAAATGTAGTTACCTCATTAATATTCATATTGGGTAGGAAGTCAGAGTTTCTTGAAAATGCCTCTCGAGGCAATAATTTACGCTTTATAAATTTTCCTTTTCATGTGCTGATCTCCCCCAGGGAAATGCTGAAACTTTATTATAAAGAAATTCTTAATATAAATGAAGATCTTATTCCTCCAATGACACAAGCTTTCTACATTCCTATAAAGACTGAAAAGAACTTGCAAGTACAAGTAAATAATCAGCCCCTAGATGTTTCGGAGTTTTTAGAAGCATCTGACTCAGAACAAGTAACACCATCTACTTTAATAGTGACTTTTGTATTACTCACAGACAAGATCTGGATACTTAAAAAATTTTTTCAAGTTAGAGAAAAAATGTTTAAAGGATTATTAGTTCGAGTATTTCCAGACCTGGCCCGAGAGACACAAAAGCGTAGACAGAAATTTCTACAAATGAAACAAGAAACACTTCAACTTGGGGCAACTTTTTATTTAAAATATCCCTGCAAGTGTTTGGTGTCATATCAATCTGTAAAGTATGTATATTTTGACCCTTCGCAACTGTCCTTATTTATAACATCACATAATAAGAAATAACTCTCTTAAGGATATAATATAACTAGCTTGTATACGCTTACGTCTTGATCTAATGAATGATTTGTATTTCTTTTTCCTTTTTATCTCCTTTGTTGGATTTTTGGACTCCCAAATAGTGGACTGTTATGATGCTAATAAGGGATTTCAATTTATATGTGCTTAATTTCCTAAAGAGATATTGTTTGTATTCGCATTATTTTCTTGTCAAGTGATTTAATTTGTAACTATATAAATATAATTATAAAAAAAAAAAAAAAAAAAAAAAATATTCATATTGGGCTACATTTGGCCACAAATTGGGCTGGAAATTTTTCTGCCAGCTGGCAACATTTGCATTTTCAGCAGCTACGGCACGTAAACGCCATCAAGTCACTGTGTTCTTGTGGTGATCCCTAATTCAGAACTCAGCACTTTGAACTTCTATTTTGGATTACTTTTCCCGCTGAACACTTTGCACTTGTCCACATTAAATTTCATCTTCTGCTCAGATTTGCAAAACTCGAATGGCCCCATAAAGGGAGTGAACTTTGACAGCAGCTTCAGAGGCTGAGAAGACCAATGCTGGTCAAGCTTCTAAAAGCTGGGTCCAGTAAATGGCAAACATGGATCAGGATTAAGGTTGGAATGGGGTCTGATGGCATCTCCAGATGGGAAGCAGAACCAGTAGCAGGCAGACTTCTATGGTCTGTGCCCCAAAGACAGAGATTAAATATAGCAAGGTTTAATCATGAAGACATGTAACCAGTACAGAGTGGATGCACCGTGCAGTCTTTACCTGCAGACATTTAATAAGTAGGTGCCATGTCTTCTAATCTCACAAAATTCTTCTGGAAAAGTTTTTAAAAACAGCAGAGGATTTCAAGTTTTGCATCATCCACACAGCTCGCTCGAGTCATCTCTTCACCCGGTGATAACAGCACAGGTCCCAGTACAGACCCTTTTTCATATAGATAACTGACTATTCAACGTGTAATTAAACTCTGGAATTCATTGGCAGAGAATGCAGAAAAGGCGGTTAGCTTAGCGGGGTTTAAAAAGGGTCTGGACAGCTTCCTAAAGGAAATGTCCATAGCCCATTATTAAATTGACTTAGGGAAAATCCACTGCTTATTTTCAGGATAAGCAGCATAAAATGTATTGAGCGTTTTGGGGATCTTGACAGGTATTTGTGACCTGGATTGGCCACTGTTGGAAACAGGATGCAGGGCTTCATGGACCTTTGGTCTGTCCCAGTGTGGCAATACTTACGTACTCTTATGCGCAATTCACAAAAGGGCATTGCTTTGTCCCCTAATCCATGAAAATTCAAATACAGCATATCGATGACTTGTTTACAGATTGAAATGTCTAATACAAGTGGTAAGTCACGACTCCTGAAGAGGACAGTACAAATAAAAAAGTAGCACATATGAATTTATCTTCTTGGGCAGACTGGATGGACCGTGCAGGTCTTTTTCTGCCGTCATCTACTATGTTATGTTGTATTAGACTTATTTCAATCTGTCACGACTTGCATTTCAATTTTGTTTTTCTAGTACATCTTCAAATGTTTCATCCAGTAGCGACGTCAGGTTCACACCATCCTCTGAACACTCACACACCCCTCTCCTCTTCGTCCCTCATTCCCGCCCCCATCCTACCTTCTAACTTATTTTCCAAATTAGCCCATCTGCAGAGTTCCAGCGCCTCACGCGCAACAGCCTTCTCTTGGTCTCGTTTTGAAACAGGAAGTCGGGTCATAGGAGAGCAGAACTGCCAGCAAAGGGAGGAAATTACGACGGAGGAGGGCAAGACGCCGCACCGGCGGAGAACAAATGCAGATCCAGAGGAAGAGATGTTACTGAGAGAGCTGCATTGGCAGATTTAATACCTAGGGTGGCTTCGACCTTCTTGCACAGCACCTGTCCGTGGACATCCCTGAGGGAGCTCCCATTCCCTGATGTCCACAGCGCAGTTTCAGATTGGCCTTGCAGCATGTCCAGTAAAGGATATGCAAGCTTGCGAAGTGCCGTCTGCACTTGCTGTATAGTCACTTACTACCATGGAGTCTGTAAATGCAAGACTTATTTCTATGGGCTGTAGCTTTAGTTTACTGTTGTGGTTTTGAAGGAAAACCCCCCCAAAAAGGATTTTCCCCTTTAACCATTGTGAATAAAATTTCCTAACGCATTTTCTGTGTGTATGTGAAGCATGTTGTACTCTGGAAATGGCTTTTATAAAAACTGTGTCTATGTGCATGCATGTGTTAGTCATAGAATACGTGTACTTATAAAAGGGCTGCAGGGAGGTGTTCCTTAAGTCTGTTTTATCCCTGTAAACACCCGCACAGGAAATCCAGTCTACCCAAGAAGGTGAAGAGCCACTCCTGCCACTCAAGCTTAAGGACTATAGGGCTCTTCAGCTTGGAAAAGAGACGACTGAGGGGGGCTATGAATGAAGTCTATAAAATCCTGAGTGGTAAGAACAGGTAGAAGCAAATTTATTTTTCACTCTTTCAAAAAGTACAAAAGGAGCAGGGGCCACTCAATGAAATTACATGGAAAGTGTTGGAGGGAATATTTTTTCATTCAAAAGAATTAAGCTCTGGACCGTGGTTAGCGTATCTGTTTTTAAAAAAAGTTTTGGACAAGCTCCTGGGGGGAAAAGTCCATAGTCTACTATTGAGCTAGACAAAGGGGAAGCCATTGCTCGCCTAGGATTGGTAGCATGGACTGCGGCTACTAATTGGATTTCTTCCAGGTACTCGGGACTTGGATTGAACATGGTTGGAAACAGGATACTGGGTTCTCTTGTCTTCCCTAACCCCACTTACACTGCACAATCGAGGACAAAGTGATCTACAACACTGGAGTTGTTGAAGCAGCACCAGTCTTATCTGGCATCACTTGTTTCCAGCAGTGCTACTTACCAAACATTTAGCACTCTTTTGCTCCATTCAAAAATGTCACGACTGCTATTAAAAAAAAAAAAATCTGGCTCTTTAATCAAGTCCTTAATGAGCCCTGATTCACTAGGAATCACATTCAGATTCACAGCCTTTCTTCCTCTCTCCTCGCCTCCCTTTTCATTCTCCCCTCTCCTTTTCCCTTCTATGACCCTTCCTACTTGCTGCTCTCTAGTTTATGTATCCTTCTGTGCGTATGATTTATTCCTTTCTGCCCATTTATGTACCCTTAGTTTTCTAAACCGCTCAGGTCTGCAAGTTAGGTTGAACAGTAAATTCTAATAAACTACTGGCCTTAGTTCACCCACACACACGCTTGCACTACCCTTGAAATCAGCTGTAATTTTGTTGCTGCTGAGGAGCATTTATGAACTGCTGGCAATTATTGCAAAGTCTCTTCTATAATCAAATACCTTCTTTATAAAAATAAGTTGTAGCAAAAAAAAAAATCCCCGTTGAGTGGCCCTGCTTTGCTAAGCTTTAAAAAAAAAAAGCTATTGCTTGTTTTTGTTTGTTTTAATACACAATAGGCCAGTAAAAGTTCTCCCTATGTAAAGGATGTTCCTCCCCTTCTTGAAGCGAGAGGAACTCCATGAATATAGTGACAGCTGATGTGCCATGGAGAAATAGATAACCTTGAAATTGTTAAAACAGTTAAATGTTTTCTCTAGTCTCAGAGACTTCTCTTCTTTTTGCAGTTTCCTTACAAGTGTTTGATGCGGTTAAAGGATGTCTCGTGGTTTTTGGGGTTTTGCTTTTTTAAAGCCCTGCCAGCTTGAATGTTTTCTTACAGATAAGAAATCTTTAGAGGGGTAAGTTGGGAATGGTTGTAGTTTGTATTACCTACTAGTAATCATTTGTATAGAGCTACTAAATGTATTCAGCACTGTAAACATTATATGCAGGTACTTTGCCCCTAGTGGGATCACAATTTAAGTTTATAGCAGGGTGAAGTGGATTTAGAATAATAAGTTAGATCTGTATTTCCTTGCTGTAGAATCTGGTTTATTCCATCTGTTTCCCCGTGAATGTGGTCTTTTTATTTTGGAATATTTTATGTATATTTGATATTCAATGAAAAGGAAAAATGGATTAGGAGTCTTTGAAAAGGAGGGGCTACAACATTTACAGGAATGCAAGAAAAGTTCATTGACACAGAATGGGTACTCAGCAACAGCACATGGTCCAATGTAAAGATATGGATTTAATATGAACAGTATTCAGTACAGTATTTCCTTCTATTTAATAGAAGATTCTTAAAATACTGAGAACGGTTGTTTACATTACAGATTTACAGTCATTTCCTTTGTAGTGCACACAAAGGTATGGCATTCCCACATCTGTTCTGTTTTTGGATATCTATAATGAACATACATCTCTCTCATGCATATTCATGAAATCCTGACTAGCTGTACGGTCAATAGGATCTGTTTGAAAACCACTGCACAAAGGGGTTGAGTTAGCACAAGGCTGAAGTGGCTATTAAGGCTTCAACTTTGGCTACCATTGATGTTTTGTTGATTAAAAGCTGTAATCTGCAAGGGAAGACTTAATTCAATCCCTTTGTATGTGGTACAGTATCATTTGCCCAGTATGCAAACATGGATTTTCTTCTGCTGTCTCACTGGAACAGAAACGAATTTACATAGAATAAAATAAAACCAAACAGGATTCCTACAGTGCAGTAATGTTGAAGCCACCGAGTTGCACAGAGGTGAAATAGTATAGGTGATCATAACATCCACAAACCAGCAGGAGGAGAATGCAGGGCACAAAAGAACCGACTTACCAAAAGTTGCCTTATATCCTGTATCCACAAAACTCCAAGGGGAGGAAAGGAAACTGGCATTTCACGTGATAATCTTTCAGAGTTAAAGGAAGCACATCTTAGCAACCAAAATGCAAGCCCTCATGTATGAAGGCTATCTTTGACATGGTTCCATAAAAGGCCACAGAATTTTAGATATTTTCTTAACCTAATGTCCTATATTAGCTATTAAAATGGATTGTAGTTAATATTACAATAATTGTAACAAGTTCTCCATGACTTGTATAAATGCACACTGGTTGGTTACCTTTGGTCCCTGAACAAAAGGTCAGCATGTGAAATGTAGGAGTATTTTCACCATCTTTGGAGATTTGTGGCCAAAAGGTTGAAAACAAACAAACCACCTTTTATCTGCCTGAAAAGATATATCTTAGCTTTGCACTACTTTTATTTATAAGATGTTTCTTCCAGCAGGGGATCGATAATGGAATATGTTCTTCAGCCTCCAGTCTATCAGACAGAAATAAATGCCAGCACTCGGACTATGTTAAACTGGAAGAAAAAAACATGAAAAACAAACTTTAGAAAAGCATAAAGGACTACCATTCAAGAAAATTCAAGAATCACACTTGCTTTGTTCAAAGAAAATGACGGCTCAACAGACTTTCCAAAAATGTTGTTCAGTTACAAAACAGCCGTCTTGTGCTTATGCCTTACCTATCAATTAGGGAGTCTCTCATAGTGGTAGAAATGGTGCTGGGCTGTGCCTCATTGAGCCTAAAGACACTTTCTATAACTGAGATTTCAGTGACTGTGGTATCCAGGCCACAGAACGCACACCAGTCATTCACCACCATTCCTGCTGCAATTACATCACTGCCACGATTCACGGTGCCAGCCTGCAAGACAAGGTAGCATCTTCACTAAGTCACAGCATTTTGGCATAACAGTATCCAAGAAAACAGCTCCACAAACAGAACACACATTACATTGAAAATTTTAACAAAACAAACAGCAGCTCGGCTTGCAACAAACAGGGTCCCACAGAACCTCCCCACCCCCCAAAAAGGCATTAAGTGGAACGTGGCATAACACTAACTTAATGAGCTGTTCATTCACAAAACTTCCAGTAATTGCCCATATTTTATACACATTAATTTTCCCCTTTAAAGTTTAAGACAGCTTTTCAATAATAGCAATTGCCACTATCTGAGATGACCAATGAGCAACAGATAAGGCAACTGTGAAGAAAGTGTGTTAAGACTGTAAAATGAATTGGATCTTTTCCTGTATTGATTATGTTCTGAAGTGAACTTCTCCTATTTGGCCAGGAGGTGGTGTTTCTTTGCTGTTACAAAGAACAGTGTTTTTTCTTTAGCTTGACACAAACAGGAAACAAGAAGCAGTATATATTTGAAATCTTGTTGACTGTGCTCTGATTGGCCCAGGAGCTCATCTCATTTGGACTTCACTGGTTTTAAGTTGTCTTAGCCGGGAAGGAAAGAGAAATCTCTTTGCTGAGGCTCTGCAAACAAACAGCTATATGTCCTGACCTTCTCAGGTATTGTTTAGACAGTATATAGATGTTTAGTTAGTTTTCCAATTGATCCATTTTTCAGTTACTTGTTACTGTTTGCTAATTGCACGTTTTTTGTCCACTGTTTTGAGAATAAACACATTTGTTTAGCCTGTCTAGACTGATAAAGAATCCTGGTGGTTTGTGTGTTGTGTCTCTGAGTGCTTTCTGGGAACTGTGGGACCACTGGGAGTGTGGCTCCAGTAACCTACAAATCACTGGGGATAATTTGAGAGTGGTAGACTCGCCCAGAGAAGGTTTTGACCCAGTCGGTAGAAGGAGGGTGCTAGTGTAGAGCACGAGCAGCAGGTGAAGGCGGACCTGAGCTGTGCTGGGAATACAGCCTCCAAGTGGCTATGGGGGTAACCGCAGGTGGGTGGCTAGGTGTTTCACGACAGCAACTTTCTAGAACATGGCAATGGTATGTCCAGTCAGTACCCGATCCACTCTAAGCAATTCCACATCCTGCCCATATCCCAATAGGTAATAAAGAAAAGCAAAGAGTCAAGGACCTTGCAAAAATGTACTGGATGTCTCAGTGCACCCTCTACCAAAAAAGATTCACCACAGGGCAGGAGATCACATTTTATTTAAGCATTTTTTAACCTGCTTATTATCTAGACAGGGTACAATCATCTATATATATATAAAAGGCAACCCCAACGTTCTGAAGCCTCCACGGAAGTTGAAGCGGCCGAGATATCCAGTGTGCCCTGGAGTGTCTGCACCACCCTCGCGTCAAAACGTCATGATGTCGAGGGCGGAGCTATTGACACTCGAGGGCCGAAACGGCCCACAGCGAACAAGGCAAGTAGCTTCAAGGGATGGAGGGAGGGGGCCCCTTGCTAGCGCCCGTTTCATTCCGCTCAGAAACGGGCATTTTTTCCTAGTACATACATAACATGGGCCTGCCATGAGCGGGAAAGCGCGGGGTACAAATGTAACAAAAAACAAACACACACATAACACAATTAAAACAATAGCAACCCCTCAACAATGTCACAGTACTACCTCCCACAGCCAAAAACTGCTGGACGAAAAAGATGCGTCTTAAACCGTGTCATAGACTCAGAAACCTGCAACAAACAATGCAGTCACTTTGGCAACTGGTCCTAAAGAAAAGGGCCAACAGAAGAGAATGCAGCCTCTCTTGCGACTGCATAATGTGGTCAAGAGAACAGTCCCCCTCTTGCCCCCAGATTTCTCCCAAAATACTATCTTCCCAACTATCTCCTCCTTCACCCCCCCCCCCCCCCCCCCCCCCCCCCCCCGGCATCTTTCTTTTCTCGCCTGTGGAGAAAGAGTACTCTAAGAACAGGGTATTCCCAGTTCTTTTGATATTATAGTGTTCATAGGATGCTTCTGGCCAACAATGGCTTCTCCCACTGGAAACAGATAGATGAGACAGGCCCTTTCACAGGGTCCAAGGCAGCAAAGCTTGTGATCACTGAACTAGGCATGGGATATAATATGGAGCATGTCTTACTTGCAAGGTACATAAGTACATAAGTACATAAGTAGTGCCATACTGGGAAAGACCAAAGGTCCATCTAGCCCAGCATCCTGTCACCGACAGTGGCCAATCCAGGTCAAGGGCACCTGGCACGCTCCCCAAACGTAAAAACATTCCAGACAAGTTATACCTAAAAATGCGGAATTTTTCCAAGTCCATTTAATAGCGGTCTATGGACTTGTCCTTTAGGAATCTATCTAACCCCTTTTTAAACTCCGTCAAGCTAACCGCCCGTACCACGTTCTCCGGCAACGAATTCCAGAGTCTAATTACACGTTGGGTGAAGAAAAATTTTCTCCGATTCGTTTTAAATTTACCACACTGTAGCTTCAACTCATGCCCTCTAGTCCTAGTATTTTTGGATAGCGTGAACAGTCGCTTCACATCCACCCGATCCATTCCACTCATTATTTTATACACTTCTATCATATCTCCCCTCAGCCGTCTCTTCTCCAAGCTGAAAAGCCCTAGCCTTCTCAGCCTCTCTTCATAGGAAAGTCGTCCCATCCCCACTATCATTTTCGTCGCCCTTCGCTGTACCTTTTCCAATTCTACTATATCTTTTTTGAGATACGGAGACCAGTACTGAACACAATACTCCAGGTGCGGTCGCACCATGGAGCGATACAACGGCATTATAACATCCGCACACCTGGACTCCATACCCTTCCTAATAACACCCAACATTCTATTCGCTTTCCTAGCCGCAGCAGCACACTGAGCAGAAGGTTTCAGCGTATCATCGACGACGACACCCAGATCCCTTTCTTGATCCGTAACTCCTAACGTGGAACCTTGCAAGACGTAGCTATAATTCGGGTTCCTCTTACCCACATGCATCACTTTGCACTTGTCAACATTGAACTTCATCTGCCACTTGCACGCCCATTCTCCCAGTCTCGCAAGGTCCTCCTGTAATCGTTCACATTCCTCCTGCGACTTGACGACCCTGAATAAATTTGTGTCATCGGCGAATTTAATTACCTCACTAGTTATTCCCATCTCTAGGTCATTTATAAATACATTAAAAAGCAACGGACCCAGCACAGACCCCTGCGGGACCCCACTAACTACCCTCCTCCACTGAGAATACTGGCCACGCAATCCTACTCTCTGCTTCCTATCTTTCAACCAGTTCTTAATCCATAATAATACCCTACCTCCGATTCCATGACTCTGCAATTTCTTCAGGAGTCTTTCGTGCGGCACTTTGTCAAACGCCTTCTGAAAATCCAGATATACAATATCAACCGGCTCCCCATTGTCCACATGTTTGCTTACCCCCTCAAAAAAATGCATTAGATTGGTGAGGCAAGACTTCCCTTCACTAAATCCGTGCTGACTTTGTCTCATCAGTCCATATTTTTGTATATGCTCTGCAATTTTATTCTTAATAATAGCCTCCACCATCTTGCCCGGCACCGACGTCAGACTCACCGGTCTATAATTTCCCGGATCTCCTCTGGAACCCTTCTTAAAAATCGGAGTAACATTGGCTACCCTCCAGTCTTCCGGTACTACACTCGATTTTAGGGACAGATTGCATATTTCTAACAGTAGCTCCGCAAGTTCATTTTTTAGTTCTATTAATACTCTGGGATGAATACCATCAGGTCCCGGTGATTTACTACTCTTCAGCTTGCTGAACTGACCCATTACATCCTCCAAGGTTACAGAGAATTTGTTTAGTTTCTCCGACTCCCCCGCTTCAAATATTCTTTCCGGCACCGGTGTCCCCCCCCAAATCCTCCTCGGTGAAGACCGAAGCAAAGAATTCATTTAATTTCTCCGCTACGGCTTTGTCCTCCTTGATCGCCCCTCTAACACCATTTTCGTCCAGCGGCCCAACCGACTCTTTGGCCGGTTTCCTGCTTTTAATGTATCTAAAAAATTTTTTACTATGTATTTTTGCTTCCAACGCTAATTTCTTCTCAAAGTCCTTTTTTGCCCTCCTTATCTCCGCTTTGCATTTGGCTTGGCATTCCTTATGATCTATCCTGTTACTTTCAGTTGGTTCTCTTCACCACTTTCTGAAGGATTGTTTTTTGGCTCTAATGATTTCCTTTATCTTACTGTTTAGCCACGCCGGGAAACAATCTGGAAGTAACCTGCACAGAGCAAGTGTAAACAGAGGTGGGGGGGGGGGTGGGGAAGAATAACTTGCAGAGAAGCAGTTTATAAGTGTAAAGAGAGGCATGGGGGGAGTAACCTGCACAGAGCAACAATTTAAATGTAAATAGAGCCATTGGGTGCGAGGGAGGGGGAAAAGGGTAACCTGCAGAGTGGCAGTTTATAAGCGTAAACGAGAGGGGGGGGGGGGGGGAGTGACCTACACACAACGGCACAGTTACAACCCAAGCTTTATGGGCCTTTTCAGTCTTAAATGCCACAATCTACAATGCTGCATTATTTAAACAGCAATTTTTAAAAATGTATCAAGAATTTGCAGAGCCAGATAGTTACTTGGGTATTTTGCACATCTCTGAATACGAAAGTCTGCAGTGACTTCCACACTCAGGGGTTGTGGGCTGGTGGTGAACTACCAAAGTGCATCACACCTTCAGAACCATCCACACTAAAGACGTAGGAATAACATACCACAAGTGGAACTTGCAACAGAGAGGACAGTTCGTCCTGGTCCTCAATAGAAGTCTTGGGATGAACTAGCCCTCCTTGGTTACTGAATGCACAGTAACTTCCTACAAGCACTTGATCCGCTACTGTCTGTCTGAAAACTTCAACTTTCAAAACGTCTGCTAAAATCTCTTCCGTCTCCTGTAAGCAGGGGAAAACAAACAAACAAACATTGTAGCAACAGGACAGATAGAAATTCAGTGCAAAATTAGAGGTAACACAGAACAAAGCAAAATGGTCACCAAGTCAGGAAAAAAAAGACTGAAAATCTACTTTATCCACAATTAACAGGTAACCAAAATCAAAAGGACTGCTCAAATACATGAGGCTATTTGAGAAGCACTGAAATTTATTAGAGAATGTAGTAAAACCAATTCAACTGGGGGGGGGGGGGGGGGGGGTTTAACTAGTTTCTGGAGGAAAAGTCCATAAACCATTATTAAGGTGGACGGGAAAAATTCACTGCTTATTCCTGGGAGAAGCAGCATGAAATCTATTTTACTATTTGGGATCCTGGATTGGCCACTGTAAGAAACGGGACAGTGGGTTTGATAGACCTTCAGTCTGCTCCAATACAGCAATGCCTATGTATGTTTTAATATACATGACCCTGTGCATTGCAAAGACAACATTCTATGGTTTGTAAAGCTCAGACATATTGCAAAAGAGGTAAAACAAAAATTAATGTGGAAATTAATGTATGACCTGAAAGCACATAAGGTAAAATTATGTATCATACCTGATAATTTTCTTTCCATTAATCATAGCTGATCAATCCATAGACTGGTGGGTTGTGTCCATCTACCAGCAGGTGGAGATAGAGAGCAAACTTTTGCCTCCCTATATGTGGTCATGTGCTGCCGGAAACTCCTCAGTATGTCGATATCAAAGCTCCATCCGCAGGACTCAGCACTTAGAGAATTACACCCACAAAGGGACACTCTGCCCAGCTCACCACCGCCGAAACGGGGGAGGGGAATTAACCCAGCTCATCCCCACACAAGTGGGGGAGGGGAATCCGTCCAGCTCATCCCCGCGGAGCGGGGGAGGGACACCACCCCGCCGATGCGGGGGGATCTGGCTTATCCTGCAACCGCGGGAGGAGCTGACTGACCCTAACACCGCCGAAGCGGGAGGGGTACAAAGCTGCCCTACAGCCGCACGAAGCGGGAGGGAGTGCCGGCAGAATTTGTCTCAATCCAGCCCCGTAAAACGGAGGGGAGAGGAATGCAGCAGCTCACTGTAACACAAACTCGTCTCAACTCTTGAAGAATCCAAGTGAAAAAACTTGAACACGAAGTCCTCCTGAAGTAACTGAAGACTAAACTTGAACCTAAAATTCAACCAGAATAAAACAGTACAGATATCTGGGAGGGGCTATGGATTGATCAGCTATGATTAATGGAAAGAAAATTATCAGGTATGATACATAATTTTACCTTCCATATCATCAAGCTGATCAATCCATAGACTGGTGGGATGTACCGAAGCAGTACTCACCCAGGGTGGGACATAGAAATCCCTGACCGCAACACTGAAGCTCCAAACTGGGCCTCCGCCCGAGCAGCCACAGTCAAGCGGTAATGCTTGGAGAATGTATGGGCCGATGCCCAAGTTGCCGCCTTGCATATCTCTGCCAAGGAGACGGACCCGGCCTCTGCCATCGAGGCCGCCTGAGCTCTAGTGGAATGAGCCTTCAGCTGGATAGGCGGCACCTTCCCCGCGGCCACATAAGCCGCTGCAATGGCTTCCTTGACCCATCTTGCCACTGTAGGCTTAGCAGCCTGCAGACCCTTACGAGGACCTGCAAACAGGACAAACAGATGATCCGATTTCCGGAAATCATTGGTCACTTCCAAGTATCTGATGATAACTAGTCTCACATCCAGATATTTGAGAGCAGAGTATTCCTCTGGGTAGTCCTCCCTACGAAAGGAAGGGAGACAGAGCTGCTGATTCATATGGAAGCGAGAAACAATCTTGGGCAGAAAGGAAGGCACTGTGCGAATAGTCACTCCTGCCTCAGTGAACTGCAGAAAAGGCTCTCGACATGAGAGTGCCTGGAGCTTGGAAACTCTTCTGGCTGAAGTGATAGCCACCAAAAAGACTGCTTTCAACGTCAGGTCTTTCAGAGATGCCCTCGACAAGGGTTCAAAAGGCGGCTTCTGCAAGGCTCTTAGCACCAGGTTGAGATTCCACGCAGGCACCACTGAGTGCAGAGGAGGGCGCAGGTGATTAACTCCCTTGAGAAAACGCACCACATCTGGCTGCGAAGCCAGGGAAGCACCCTTCAGGCGGCCCCTGAAGCAAGCCAGAGCCGCTACCTGGACTTTAAGGGAACTGAGCGACAGGCCTTTCTCCAGACCTTCTTGCAGGAACGCCAACACTGAAGAAATTGGAGCAGTGAAGGGAGAAAGTGAGCCTGCTTCACACCACGCTGCAAAGGTACGCCAAACCCTGGCGTAAGCCGTAGAAGTAGAGCGCTTCCTCGCTCTCAGCATAGTGGCGATGACCTTGTCTGAGAAGCCCTTCTTTCTCAGCCGCTGCCGCTCAATAGCCAGGCCGTAAGACCAAAGGGAGAGGGATCCTCCATCACCACGGGACCCTGATGTAACAGGCCCTGCTCCACTGGCAGCCGCAGAGGATCGTCGACTGAGAGCCTGATCAAGTCCGCATACCAGGGACGTCTGGGCCAATCCGGACCCACCAGGATTATCCGGCCCGGATGCTTTGCCACCCGGTCTAGCACCCTGCCCAACATGGGCCAGGGCGGGAACACATAGAGAAGCTCTTGTGTCGGCCACTGTTGGAGAAGAGCATCTACTCCCAGGGATCGAGGGTCCCATCCTCTGCTGAAAAAGCGCGGCACTTGGCAATTGACCGATGACGCCATCAGATCTAGGCTCGGCTGGCCCCAGCGCTTCGTGATGTCCAAGAACGCCTGAGCAGATAGCTGCCACTCTCCGGGCTCCAAGGTATGGCGACTGAGAAAGTCCGCCTTGACATTCATGACTCCGGCAATGTGGGCCGCTGACAGCTGTTCCAGGTTCGCTTCTGCCCACTGGCATAGATTCATGGCCTCCTTGGCTAGAGGGGCGCTCTTGGTACCTCCCTGGCGGTTGACATAGGCCACAGCCGTGGCATTGTCCGACAGGACCCGTACAGGCTTCATCGCCAGTACCGGGATGAACTCCAAAAGCGCCAACCGAATGGCTCTGAGTTCCAGGAGGTTGATAGACCACTTTGCCTCTGCAGGAGACCAGAGCCCCTGCGCTGTCCTTCCCATGCAGTGGGCTCCCCAGCCCGACAAAGAGGCGTCCGTCGTGACGACAATCCACTCCGGGGTCACCAGAGGCATTCCTGCAGACAACTTGTCTGTCTGCGTCCACCAGCTCAGCGCCTTGCGCACTGCTGGGTCCAAGGGAAGGCGCACAGCATAATCCTCCGACATCGGAGTCCAGCGCTGCAGCAGAGAGTGTTGTAGTGGTCTCATATGAGCCCTGGCCCAGGGCACTACTTCCATCGTGGCCGTCATAGAGCCCAACAGCTGCACATAGTCCCAAGCCCGAAGAGGAGAGGCTACTAGGAACTGGTCCACCTGAGCCTGAAGCTTGACAATCCGATTGTCTGGCAGGAAAACTCTGCCCACTTGGGTGTCGAATCGAACTCCCAGATACTCCAGGGACTGAGTTGGGCGCAGCTGGCTTTTCTCCCAGTTGATGATCCACCCCAGGGAGCTCAAAAGAGCAACCACCCGGTTCACAGCTTTGCCGCACTCTGCATAAGAGGGGGCTCGGATCAACCAGTCGTCCAGATAAGGATGGACTTGTACTCCTTCCTTCCTCAGGAAGGCCGCGATGACCACCATTACTTTGGAGAAGGTCCGCGGAGCAGTAGCCAACCCGAACGGGAGGACTCTGAACTGGAAGTGTCGGCCCAGGACTGCAAAACGCAGAAAGCGTTGATGAGGAGGCCAGATGGGAATATGCAAGTACGCTTCCTTGATGTCCAAGGATGCCAGGTACTCCCCTGCCTTCACTGCCGCTATAACAGAGCGGAGAGTCTCCATGCGAAAGTGCCGAACTTTCAAGGCCCGATTGACCCCTTTGAGGTCGAGGATAGGCCGCACAGAACTTCCTTTCTTTGGTACCACAAAGTAAATGGAGTAACGCCCCTTGCCAAGCTGATTTTCTGGCACCGGAACGACCGCACCCAGGCGGATCAGGTTGTCCAAGGTCTGCTGCACTGCCACAGCTTTGACCGGAGACTTGCAGGGAGAGAGTACAAACCCGTCTCTTAAGGGTCGGCAGAACTCTAGCTTGTAGCCGTCTCTGATGACTTCCAGCACCCAAGCGTCTGAAGTTATTGTGGTCCACTCGCCCAGAAACGAGGACAGCCGTCCTCCAATCAGCACTGGGGCGTGGACCAAGGCCCCGTCATTGGGTCCGAGACCCTGGGGGAGGACCGGAGGGAGCACCTCCGGGACGGCGGTCTCTGCGAAAGGAATGCTGCTTGGGGGAGAAGTTCCTCTTGAAGGAAGAGGGGGCAGAAGAGCCCGACCTGCCCGGGCGGTACCGACGGGCTTCCTGAAACCGTCCTCTGGAGGTACCGGGGCGAGTACTAGCCCGAGCCCTGACCTCTGGTAACTTCTTGCCCTTAGACGTGCCGAGATCGGTCACGATTTTGTCCAGCTCGACCCCAAAGAGCAGCTTGCCTTTAAAAGGCAATCTAGCCAGGCAGGATTTAGAGGCGTGGTCAGCAGACCAATGCTTCAGCCAAAGCCACCGCCGCGCAGAGATTGTCTGAGCCATGCCCTTAGCTGAGGCCCTCAAGACATCATACAGCAAGTCTGCCAAATAGGCTAAGCCCGATTCCAGGGCCGGCCAATCAGCCCTCAAGGAATGATCCGAGGGGGAAGCCCGCTGCACCATAGTCAGGCACGCCCTGGCCACATAGGAGCCGCAAACTGAGGCCTGCAAACTTAAAGCAGCCGCCTCAAAGGACGACCTTAAGGCCGCCTCCAATCTTCTGTCTTGGGCGTCCTTTAGGGCCGTGCCACCTTCCACCGGCAATGCCGTTTTCTTAGTCACCGCAGTGATTAAAGAATCCACTGTAGGCCACAGATAGGCCTCACGTTCACTTTCAGGCAAAGGATAGAGGCGGGACATAGCCCTAGCCACTTTAAGGCTCGCTTCCGGGACATCCCATTGAGCCGAAATTAAGGTGTGCATGGCGTCATGCACGTGGAAGGTTCTAGGCGGGCGCTTCGTCCCCAGCATAATGGCAGAGCCAACAGGGGCTGAGGGAGAGACGTCCTCCGGAGAGGAAATCTTCAAAATGCCCATGGCCTGCACTAACAGGTTGGGCAAACCCTCTGAGCTAAAGAGCCGCGCTGCAGAGGGGTCATCCGCTCCATCCGAGCGGGGATCCGTCTCCTCCAAGGAATCCGCAAAGGACCGTTGGGAGAACTCAGATACGCTGCCCTCATCTACATCGGAGGAGACAAAGTCCTCCAAGGCCTGGGAATCAACCCGAGGGCGTTTACCTCCGGGGGCCTCAACCTCTTTGCCAGACGAGGGAGCAGGGGCAGCGTTTTGCATAAGGAAGGCCTGATGCAGCAGCAAAACAAACTCGGGGGAGAAACCCCCCCAGACTGTGCACTTCCGCAGCCTGGGCTACAGCCCTAGACGCACCCTCAACCGGCGCTCGCAAGAGTGGGGGAGATACATGCTGCGCATCCAAGATGGCGTCCGGCGCGACACTCCGTGAAGGAGCCGTGCGGGAAGAACGGCGCTTAACTTTAGCCGCTTTTGTGCCGTCGCCCAAATTAAGGGCGTTCATGGCATTAATGTCTCCTACCTCAAGGGCGGCCCAAGAAGAAGCCGTCCGAGCCGCGTGGCCGGCCAAGATGGCGGAGGCGAGCAGCGGGGGATGGGCGTTTATGGCGGGAAAAACCGCCACACCTGAGGAAGGACCGGGACACTCATCGGTCACGAAACTGTCACCCAACAAGGGCGAATCAGACTTCAAGACCCCCGCATCCCCTCTAGAAGCGCCCAAGCGATCCGGGGAGCGACTCTTTGCGCCCTCGCCCTCCGACGCCATAGGCCACGTGGAGATCAATCGGGGAACCCCCTGCCCGCTATAAAAAGGTAAAAATTACCTGCTTTCCGCTCCGAGCTGTAACGACCTGGTGTCCCAGTGAGTAGCTGCAATAAACGTTTAAATAAACGTCGAAATAAACGCCTTTAAGGACGTTCAACATTTTTTTTTTTCAAACGGAGCCAGCGGGAGGGGGGAGAAAAGGAGGGACCTGGCGCCACCAGGTTTGCACTTGCTCAAGAAGAGCCCTCAACCCCAGGCACTCAACAAAACCTAAAAATTAGGCTTGGAGGCCTAGCCAGAGCTGCTGCTGTGTGTGACCACCACCTGCTGAGATAGAGAACATACTGAGGAGTTTCCGGCAGCACATGACCACATATAGGGAGGCAAAAGTTTGCTCTCTATCTCCACCTGCTGGTAGATGGACACAACCCACCAGTCTATGGATTGATCAGCTTGATGATATGGAAGGAGATGTTGGTCCCCACCCCCCCCAATTTCCCCTCCCTTGCCATGTACACTTGACAGCTTGCAGGTTATTGCAAGTTTCCACAACTGTATTTTCTCACACTTTTGTGTACAAACAGTAGGTTCTTGTAGTTAAGTTACACCTGGAATGAACCCCCAGTCAGTCTGGAGATAAACGTCAGTCTATGGATCAGAATGTGAAGATTACTGGTGTTTTGTTTTCTTCACCTTCTTCAGCCAAGAGTTTCGATTTAAGCACGTTATAATGCCTGCTCTTTAAGTTTTGGGTTGCTCTAAGAAAAAGAGTTAATTTAGCTTGTTTTATCAGGCACAGGATTTCAAAGTTATTTTTGAATTATACTTAATGCTGCTTTTCATTTTCATTTTTTTTTTTTTAATGACTACACTCTCTCAATAATTCAGCCAGTGGAGGTTAAACAAGGTACCGTGTTGGAGATAAGCTCAGTAGGACAACACTAACATTCATTCATCATTGTTTCCAGGAGATAAGTACTTTTCTTGCAAATATTTTTGCATATTGTTTTGTGTACTAATGAATAAGATTTGAGCATTGCTTCATACAGAGCCGGTAGTGGGAGGCGGGGCTGGTGGTTGGGAGGTGGGGATAGTGCTGGGCAGACTTGTACGGTCTGTGCCCTGAAAAAGACAGGTACAAATCAAGGTAAGGTTTACACAAAAAAGTGGCACAGTGGGAGGCGGGGCTGGTGGTTGGGAGGCAGGGATAGTGCTGGGCAGACTTATACGGTCTGTGCCAGAGCCGATGGTGGGAGGCGGGGATAGTGCTGGGCAGTACGGTCTGTGCCCTGAAAAAGACAGGTACAAATCAAGGTAAGGTTTACACAAAAAAGTGGCACAGTGGGAGGCGGGGCTGGTGGTTGGGAGGCAGGGATAGTGCTGGGCAGACTTATACGGTCTGTGCCAGAGCCGATGGTGGGAGGTGGGGATAGTGCTGGGCAGTACGGTCTGTGCCCTGAAAAAGACAGGTACAAATCAAGGTAAGGTTTACACAAAAAAGTGGCACATTTCTTGGGCAGACTGGATGGACTGTGCAGGTCTTTTTCTGCCGTCATCTACTATGTTACTATGTATGTTACTATGTTACTCACTTTTTTCATTATTAACCAATAGCATCACTTATTTTTGGATATAATTTCAATAAAACATATTTGATGCTTATAAAAAGGCATCAGTTTACAAATGTCAACCCTACAGTTCTTGTTCAAATACAACCTTCTCTTATAAGTTAGTGTCGTATCTAGGCTGCCATTTTATTAACTCTACCCAACTGAGGCTGTTATAGCTCTGTGACGGTATTGTCTAACCTAGGAACATTAACCCACTTCTCATTTTCAATCTGTCAGCACAAGAAAAGGTCACCCACTCTGTCAAGGTCTGGATGAACAAGAGCCACATAATCGTTACAAGCAATGACATTCCCCAAAGCTGAGAGTCGTTCTTCCACCCGCTGGATCCGCACAGAATCTGGGAGGCTGTTTCTGATGTGCTGCAGTTCCTGGTCTGTGGTATTATTTGGAACCAGTAGTCCATGTCGGTTGCCTGACCAGAGGAGGGAAAGCAATCATTTTATGTTGAAGGGACAACACTTCTTGTGAAATACACCTTTTTTTTACTACAGTTTCCTAACTGAAATCATCTGTATTAGTATTTACCTTTCACAGCCTCTCATACCCCACCTGTTCAGCCTCTCCCTATGCTCCTGCCTCACAGCCCACAGTATTTCCTTCAGGATGTATATCTACCAGACAACATTTTATGTAGTCTTGAAGTAGATCAGATGTAGGTGAGAGAGTCTATCTTCCTAAAATAAAAGTCCATAATGGACTTGGGATAAATCCACTGCTTATTTCTAGGATAAGCAGCATAAAATGTATTGTACGGTTGATTGCTGATATTTCCAAACATTTATGTTTGATATAAATGTAAAATTAATATTTAAAAAATGTATTGTACTGTTTTGGGATCTTGCCAGGTACTTGTAATCTGGATTGGCCATTGTTGGGAACAGGATGCTGGGCTTGATGGACCTTCAGTCTGTCCCACTATGACAATACTAAAAAATATATATATTTCTAGCAAGTGTAAGCTAAAATTTCCACCAACTTAAAATCCAGGAATTGTGAGCTATATTTTGCTGTCAATAGGTTCTTGTATAGTAAAAATTAACATCCCCATACTTTTTAAACTACATCTGGAAAAGTAAAGACATTGAAAAATGATTTGGGATAAATTCTAGGACTGTATGACAGTAATCAAGGTCCGCCAGCTCCTCAGGCATCAACTTATTCAAACGTAATTAGGTCAGAAAACAATCTCACCGCTACTTCTCCTGCACTTTAGAACTGGGTTGAGATGATATTAGAGTCTGGGTGATAGAATAAGTTAAAGTTTAATTATACAGAACTTGATTTATTATTTTGCAGTGCCATAGGGGGAGGGGAATACAGTAAAGGGACAGGGAGAACGAGCTAGGTATCTGCAGAACTGGGGTGGACGGAAGCAGAGAGCACCAAGTGTCTGTGTGCCAAGAGGTGGACAGGGGAGATGGAGAGCTAGGTGCCTATGTGAAAGGGGGGGGGGGGGAGGATGCAACAGAAGGGCAGAGCCAAGTGTGTGTGCTGTGGTGCAGGAACTGGGGAGATATGTTTAGGTGACAGAGAAAAGCTGGAAAAGTTTGTGGGGGAATTCAGTTATGGGGGGGGGGGGGGGAGAAGAGGGATCAAGAGAGGCTACTGCTGGGGGTGGAGACATGGCACTAAGGCCATGGGGTGGGTGGGTGGCTAGGTAGGTGATGAAGAAAAGCTTTAGGCTACAGTTGCTGGGAGCAATGCAAAAAGGCTAGGGCTGCAGCTGCTGGGGAGTAGAAGAGCTGCTAGGGGTCGAAGAGCGGCTGCGCACCCCCCCACACACCTTTCTCCTACTGCCGCAGCAATCACAGCCTAAAGCCTCTCTCCATTGCCAGATAAGCTACAAGTGGGTAGGTGGCTACATCATTTGTTGGAGGACATCTTTTTTGTCAAGCCATGCTGTGGCATTGTTAGGCAGAATGTGGGTTGATTAAGACAAGTTGAGGGGTTGTTATTGTTTTAATTGTTTGTGTTATGTGTTTTATGTTATGTATGTATGTATGATTGTACCACACCCAGATAATAAGGTTAAAAATGCTTAAGTAAAATGTGGAGGTCCTGCCCTGTGGTGAATCTTTTTTGGTACAGGGTGCACTGAGCAATCCAGGTTATTTTGGGGTGGTCCTTGACTCCCCCTTCCTTTCGCTGGAATTTTCTTTATTACCTATTGAGATATGGGCAGGATGTGAAATTACATGGAGTGGATCAGGTACTGGCTGGACATCATACCACTGCCATATTCTGGAAAGCTGCCTTATCCTTTGCTCATTGGTCATCTCAGATAGGTTGGATGATGTTGGAAACAGGATGCTGGGCTTGATGGACCTTCAGTCTGTCCCAGAATGGCAATATTTATGTAGGGGGAAAATTAGAGTATGGGCAATGTATTGGATGTTTTATGAATGAAGAGCTCATTAAAGTTAGTATGCCACCTCCAGATAAGACTCTGCAGACTCAAGCCACCCGCAAGCTTAACTGGGGACCAGGAGCAAAGAACTCAAAGCCAGAGGCTGAAGAGTGTGTCCATCCACCTGCTGGAGATAGAAAATACTGAGGAGCAGGACTGGATGCCAAGAAGTAAGTCTCAGCTCAGTTTTCTGTTTTCTCTCCACCTACTGGTTGGTAGACACAACTATCTCCACAGGTTCTTGAATAGTGGGAAGCCAATCTGGACAACCAACCACGAGCAGAAGTACAAAATATTTCTTCAGCTCCACCTGCTGGTCAATGGGCATACCTACAGGTCCAAGTTCTGAACTGGTCTGGTGAGGATACTAAGGAATCTTTTGCTCTTATGGCTCTTTAAACTCTTTGTATAGTAACCAATATGCTTCAAAAGCCTTAACTTAAATAATTTTCGTCCCTTCTACCCTCCCCACTGCCTTCAGCAAACTGCTCCCCTTCAGCTTCTCCATCTTCACCGAATTCAGAGGACCCCTCACTGCTCAGTCCATCAAGCAGGTGAAAGGTAGCAGAGCCATCAGTCACCCTCCTGAAGTCTCTTCCTCACCCCTTTTCTGCAAAGCAGATGATTTCTGTAGCAGCAGCTCTTAGCCTGCTTTTGCCACTGTCCCACAAAAGCAACTGCTCATATACATGATAGCATGTCTGAATCATGTACTGCCATGTAGAAGTCACATATCTCTCTGAGCATGCCCTAGTATTCAAAAACTGACTAGGGTCTGGCCATTGTGGACACTGCCATGGTCAACTAATGATGAGTTTCGAGAAGGGATTACATGAAGCCAATCCATGACTGCAAGTCACCCTAAGTTTATGGAGCGCTAGGAGTTTCAGAGTGGAAATATAAGTTGAAAAAGTGTGCTCATGAAGTGGAGAAAAAGCCCTCAGAAACCTGAGACTGGCAGTCACAGGTTTGGAGCGGGGTTTACTAATGATTAAAAGTAATCCTCGCCCAGATTCTATCATCGGGTAAAAAACTCCACTTACGTGAACTTGTGTTAAACACAAATGCCTGCGTTTCTAAACTTTTGTGTTGTATAGTGTTTATCAGGCATATAAAAAGTAATTCTGCATAATAGCACTGCTAAGCTTACAGCATTTTGACTTGAATAACAAGTTATAATAAACGCTCTCTTATCTTAATGTCCAACGGGGGCCACTGCCGTTTCACTCTTACAACGGAGCTTCCTCAGGGACAGGGTTTGAAAGCGTAATTCTATGATTCTGTGAAAGAAAAATAAAAGATATAAGCTTAGACAATCAATTTAAAGTTGTATATAAACGCACAAAGGCATGAACACTTGGTGTAGCTTACAGCTTGACGGAGCGCCAACTCTTACAAAATGGCGTCTCGACGTCATCGGTCTATCATCTGATATTTATACAAATTTAGATAGGTTGTTTGAAATTAATTAATTGCTAGACGACCCAGATTGGCTGATAAACTAATAGAAAACATGCCAATCAATTGAACTGTTCAGACCGTTTGGTTCGTCTAGCAATTAATTAATTTCAAACAACCTATCTAAATTTGTATAAATATCAGATGATAGACCGATGACGTCGAGACGCCATTTTGTAAGAGTTGGCGCTCCGTCAAGCTGTAAGCTACACCAAGTGTTCATGCCTTTGTGCGTTTATATACAACTTTAAATTGATTGTCTAAGCTTATATCTTTTATTTTTCTTTCACAGAATCATAGAATTACGCTTTCAAACCCTGTCCCTGAGGAAGCTCCGTTGTAAGAGTGAAACGGCAGTGGCCCCCGTTGGACATTAAGATAAGAGAGCGTTTATTATAACTTGTTATTCAAGTCAAAATGCTGTAAGCTTAGCAGTGCTATTATGCAGAATTACTTTTTATATGCCTGATAAGGTGAAATTAGATCTTACCTGCTAATTTTCTTTCCTCTAGACCCTCCAGACCGGTCAAGACGCGTGGGTTATGTCCTCCTACCAGCAGAGGGAGACTGAGAAAACACTAAGCTTTTGAAGCCTGTATATATAACCTGTGCAGAACCTCCACTAGCCAGTATAACCCTGACAAAGCAGAGAAACAAAAAACACTAACAACAACTAGCAACCCTGTACGTGGTCACAGTAAACTGCAAAAACAAGAAACATCTTCCGCTTGCTCTTACGGAAACATGTTCCTTTGCCTTTGATAAAACAGTTGGGCTTCTACAGGTGGACTATCAAAGAAGAGCCCCACCTGTCCCGGACTCCTATCACAAAACAGAAATAAACAGTCTGCAATTAGAGAAACAACAATCTACAGCAGTCAAGAATTATCCAACAAACACACCTCCTGGCCTCCAATACAGACAGGGCGGGCTCTTGACCGGTCTGGAGGGTCTAGAGGAAAGAAAATTAGCAGGTAAGATCTAATTTCACCTTCCTCAGCGACCCTCCAGACCGGTCAAGACGCGTGGGACGTACCAGAGCAGTAACTAACTTACGGGAGGGACCTACTAAGGCCAGAGGTCAAAACTGCTGCCCCAAAGCGCACCTCGTCCTTTGCATGCACAGGAATCCTATAATGCTTCACAAAGGAATGCAACGAAAACCAAACCGCAGCCCAACAAACATCTAACAGAGAAATCATACTATTCTCCGCCCACGAGGCTGCCATTCCCCTAGTGGAATGAGCAGACCAGCCCCTAGGCACCACAGGACCCTTCACCAAGTAAGCAGATGCAACCGCCTCCTTCAACCACCGTGCTATGGTCACCTTAGGAGCCGCTGCACCCTTCTTTGGGCCACCATGAAGAACGAACAAACTGTCAGAGGCTCTGAAGTCCTGAGTTCCAGAGAGATAACAACTCAAAACTTTCCTGACATCCAGCTTGGCAATACCACGCTGCTCCGAATCTCCAGCCATATCACCCAACACTGGCAGAGAGATGACCTGATTAACATGGAACTCGGAAACCACCTTGGGCAAAAAAGGAAAGCACCGTCCGCAACGAAACCTTTCCCTCAGAAAGGACAAAAATGGTTCCCTACAAGACAAAGCCTGAAGCTCTGAAACACTCCGTGCTGAAGTAATCGCCACCAACAAGATCGTCTTTAAAGATAAATCCTTACAAGATGCCGATACCAGCGGCACAAACGGAGGCCTGATCAAAGCATCCAAAACTAGCTTCAAATCCCACGGAGGCACCATCCGTCACTGAGGTGGACGCAGCAACTTAACACCCTTCAAAAAACGCACTACCTCAGGCACAGACGCGAAGGACTTTCACTGAAGCTTCCCACGAAAACATGACAAAGCTGCCACCTGAACCTTCAGTGTAGACAAGGCCAGACCCCTATCAACACCATCGTGCAAAAATTCCAAAACTTCCGCCACCGAAGAGCGAAACGGCCGAACTCGATGGTCTTCACACCAGTGCTCAAAGATTCTCCAAACCCGGACATACGCCAAGGAAGTGGATCGTCTACAGCAACTCAACATCGTAGCAAAGCCATTGGACGAAAGCCCCTTCTTCTTCAACTTGTGCCGCTCAAGAGCCAAGCCATAAGCGAAAACCGAGCCGGATCCGGCATGATTATCGGGCCTTGACACAGAACTGATCCCAACAAAGGCAGGGCCGCCGCCCCTGCCAACCGCACCAGGTCTCCGTACCATGGTCGATGCTGCCAATCCGGAGCTACCAGAATCACCCGACCGAAGTGATGTTCGATGCGCTATATTACTCGACCGACTAACAGCCACGGAGGAAACACATACAGTCACTCCCGAGGCCAAGGCAACAGAAGAGCGTCGATTCCCTCCGCTCAAGGGTCTCTTCAGCAACTGAAAAAAAAAATCTCTGAACTTGCGCATAGCGAGCCGTTGCCCTAAGATCACCGAAAGTCCCCAGACCGACACAACTCACTGGAACACTGACCGAAGAAAAGACCACTCTCTGGGATCTAGAGTGTGCCTGCTGAGATAATCTGCATCTATGTGACCTACCCCGGCCACATGCGCTGCCAAGAGAGCCTGAAGATGAGTTCAACTGCGCCGCCAAGGCTCTTCGTCCCCCCTTGACGGTTGACATATGCTACTGCCATGGCATTGTCACAGAGCACTCGGACTGCCTTGTGGCGAACCACCGACGTCAAGGCCTGGAGCACCACCCGA
Source organism: Microcaecilia unicolor (assembly GCF_901765095.1). NCBI lineage: Eukaryota > Metazoa > Chordata > Amphibia > Gymnophiona > Siphonopidae > Microcaecilia > Microcaecilia unicolor. The sequence goes on from NC_044038.1 coordinate 245,797,348, forward strand.
ATGGCCCGAGTTTCCAGCCGGTTGATGGACCACTCTGCTTCTGCCCGAGACCACCGGCCTTGAGCTACCTGACCGAGACAATGTGCCCCCCAACCTTGCAGACTGGCATCCGTGACCATTACCAGCCCCTGTGGGGACTCCAACGGCATTCCTGTTCCCAAATTGCGCGGGTTGAGCCACCAGCGGAGACTGAGACGAGGGGCCACCGACAGCGGACAACACATTTCCAAGTCCTGCGACAGAGGGGACCAACGACTGAACAGAGCTGACTGTACCTGACGCATGTGCGCCCTGGCCCACGGAACTACCTCTATGGTCGCCGCCATCAGGCCCAGGACCTGACGATAAGTACGGGCCGTCGGCGCCTTCTCTGCAAGGAACCGACAAATCGGACCCTGTAACTTGGAACCAAAAGGCTGCACGAAGGAAAGTGAAGATAAGCTTCCGTCAAATCCAGGGAAGTGAGAAACTCTCCTTTCCGGACCACACCAGTGACCGACCGCAACGTCTCCATCCGGAAAGAGGGCACCTGGAGTGCTGCATTGACCCTTTTGAGATCTAAAATGGGACGAAAAGTGTCCTCTTTCTTGTGGACCACAAAATAGATCAAATAGCACCCTGAGCGTTGCTGATCTGAAGGAACAGGAACCACGGCTCCCAACGCGAGCAGCCACCGCAGAGTGTCCCTCACTGCTGCCCTCTTGCTCCAAGACCGACAGAGGGATTCCAGAAACACTTCGGGAGAATAGCTCTCGAATTCCAGCGCATATCCGCCTCGAAACACCTTGAGAACCCACTGATCTGACCTGATTTGGGCCCAGCTCTGGTAAAACAGACTCAGCCGAGCCCCAACATGCACCAGAGCCTGAGCCCGCACACCTTCATTGGGAATTGTGGCGTGAATACTAACCTCCTGCGGAAAAGCCACGCCCTCCGCGACGATTCTCACGAAAGAACTGTGCGCGCTGGAAAAACCGACCCCTAGAGGTCCTACTACTATTAAACATTTCTATAGCACTACTAGACTTATACAGCGCTGTCCAAATTAACATGAAAAGACAGTCCCTGCTCAACAGAGCTTACAATCTAAATTGGACAGACAAACAGACAGCTAGGGGTAGGTCCCACTCGATCTGCCCGGCCTATACCGCTGAGCCTCCCTAAACCGTCCTCGAGAGGAACTAGTTCTGGCCCCTGCCTTGAACCGAAAATCTGGAAGCCATAGAACCTTGGTATCACTAAGACCTCACACTAACTTGTCCAAATCTTCTCCAAAGAGCATAGCTCCCTTAAGTGGCAGAGACCCACAACCATAGCCATATTTTTTGTCTGAAGTAGGCAACAAATCATAAAAGCCTCAGACAAAAAGGATGAACCCATGTCCAAGTCGGCTAACTCCTGACCCCCAGAAGAACCAACATCTACCGAATCATCCAGGAGCTTCTCGGCCCAACGAAAACATGCCCGAGCTACCAGACCCCCACAAACTGAGGCCTGCAGGGCTAGAGCCGACAAAACAAAACTACGCTTGAGAAAAGATCCCAACTTCCTATCCTGAGGATCACGGAGGGCCGTTCCTCCATCAACCGGGATAGCCGTAGCTATAATTACTGCCGTCACTACTGCATCTACCGTGGGAGCCTTAAAGGAATCCCTATCGTCCTGAGGGAGGGGATAAAGCCTCGCCATTGCCTTTGCCACCTTACACGGCAAATCCCATTCCTGACAAATCATCTCCCGGAGATCCTTGTTCATAGGGAAGGATCACGCCTGACGCTGAATGCCCTTCACCAACGGATCCTGGACAGTTTCCCCCAAAGCCACCTCAGGACCAAACTGAAGGGTGGACGACACCTGATCTATGAGTTCTGACAGCTCATCTCTATGGAAAATCCGCACTATTGAAGGATCCTCTCCAGGAATCCACCAATCCTGCTCCTGAGAGCCGTCAATTCCATCTGACTCCCCCAGATCACTAAGCACAGCTTCTGCAGTTACAGGAGAAAAACATTGCCTGTCCTCTGACCACTCTAACCGTGGTCTCTCAGCCAAGACGGAAATAGCCCCCTCTTCCAATTAGGGGGGGGGGGGGTCCCGATCTCCAGGCCTGATACCGCGTCCAGACAAAATCTGGAGGAAAGCCCACCATTCCTGGACCGTCATTAGGCCCTTTTGTGCCAAAAACGGAGGCCGCAGGCCCAAAAACAGCTGGCTCCACGGGCCGCGTCAGACTCAAGATGGCGGCTGTTCCCGCCGAAACTGTTCCCGCTGACAGCGGCCCTGCCTACGCTCCCGCTGACCCAGAGACTCCCGACACCATCGATCCCTCCGCGGTCAAGTCGGGGGGTGCCGCAGCCACCTTTATAGGTGCACCGCAAAGCTACACTGAGCACCCGGCGCCTCTACCCCTCACCACGAGCACGCGCGACATCGGAGGAGCTGGGCCGCCATAAACCACGAGGGAAGGGAAAAGCTGTTCCGCAAACGCGCCAAACCAAAAACTCACTCACACTGCAAAAGCACTGAAGAAAGCGCTGCTCTCTCGTTCCAGCAAGGAATCGAAACCCCCGTTCGGTCCGCTGAAAATAAAGAAATAAATGCCCTTAAAGGCACAGTACTCCAACTCTGGCAGCTGGAAATTGTAAGGCACTCAAGGCTACAATACTGAGAAAGCAGCCGAGGCACAAAGCTGCCAAGCAAAATGAAATAGAATAACTGACCTTAAAGGCACAGTACTCTAATTCTGGCATCTGGAAATTGTAAGGCACTCAAGGCTACAATACTGAGAAAGCAGCCGAGGCACAAAGCTGCCAAGCAAACAGAAATAGAGAGCAGCACAGGGGGAGGGACCCAAACATAGGTGTAACACCCCAGGGGGAAAAACTGGGCCCCACCAGACCCAGGGCCCCAAAGCACTATTTTTTTTTTTTTTTTTTTTTTTACACACACGTACAGGGTACTGCAACAGAATAAAGTTTGGAAGGAAAAAATCCTACGACCCAATGACAAACTACCTCACCAGATTATTGGAGACTGCATAGGCTGTCAACTGCTACCTCTGCTGAGACTGAGAAAATACTGGCTAGTGGAGGTTCTGCACAGGTTATATATACAGGCTTCAAAAGCTTAGTGTTTTCTCAGTCTCCCTCTGCTGGTAGGAGGACATAACCCACGCATCTTGACCGGTCTGGAGGGTCGCTGAGGAAACACTATACAACACAAAAGTTTAGAAACGCAGGCATTTGTGTTTAACACAAGTTCACGTAAGTGGAGTTTTTTACCCGATGATAGAATCTGGGCGAGGATTACTTTTAATCATTAGTAAACCCCGCTCCAAACCTGTGACTGCCAGTCTCAGGTTTCTGAGGGCTTTTTCTCCACTTCATGAGCACACTTTTTCAATTAGTCTTGTCTTAGAGTCATATCATTCACTTGTATTTGATTACGAATCTCAGACTCTAAATTACACTGCATTATTAGTTTCCCATTGGAAATATAAGTTCACTTTGTACACTTGAATTTGAGAATACTGCAAGGAAATAGGATACCACAATTTTGCAAAATATGGAGTTGATAGGATAGAGATGGTAAGAGTGTATGCTCTCAGGTTAGACAATACTCTGGAATTAAGGGGCGTATCCAGCCCTGACCATTTGCCTTAACCCTCTGTACTTGCTAGGTTTTCGAGTAAGTGGGTGGGGGGATAGGGTTTTAGAGGCAGGGAAGCTGGGAGTGTGGGTTTTGTTTTTCTCTGGAATCCTGTGTGTATATTCAAAGCAACATTCTGAAAAGTCACAGCATTTAATGGGCTCGTTTGTTTTGTTCTTTGGATAAACACAATGAAGTTTAATTTATAAAAAAAAAAAAAGAAAAAGGAAGGAGGAATTACAATACCTCAATATCCATTTAGAATTTGCTGGAATTTTCACCAGGGAGGGAAAATTGGACATAGAAAGACTGGGCAGCTAAAAGGGTGGCAGATACTGGGTCAAATAATGGGATGGGAAGAACTGGTAGAGGAGTATGGACTAGAGAGAAGAGATATCTAGAGGAATATGCAGCTCAAAAGACTTCATACAATGGAAAGCAGCAAAGCAATTTAGAAAGGATGATGGGTTCCAGATGTATATTTTAGAGTATATTTCACTACTAGATCAATATGATGAAGTCGTGGGGAATAAGTTTTACCAAAATAATCTCAGGGTTTTATTAGCATCACATTAAGTAGAAAATGGGCATAAAACGTTATACCAATGGTATTATACATCAAAAAGCTTACGTCAGATTTTTGCTAGAGGAATTGTGGACACCAGGGCACATTCCAACATATTTGGTGGACTTGCCCTAAGATACAAGGCTACTAAGAGGGAGTACTGGCTTTAATCAGAGACACATTAGGGGCACAAGTAGAAAAGCAAATGGAATACCTTCCTCCTTAAAAGAAGGGATCCAAGATCTTCAAGCATACCAACAACAAATTTATTGCTCAGGCGGCCACTGCGCTCAAATTAATCAATCTGCACCACCTATGCAATCTCTCTTAAGTAAACGTGATGTCTAAGCTCACAACGCTATTGCCACAATGGAACTGGCTCCTAACATCTGGGGATCCTCTGGAAAGTACAGGACAATAGACATAACCCTAGAGTAAAAGCAAATGACTGTTGGCTTAGTCTTTTGCTTGAAGGCTAGAGGCGGCTATGTTGTCTGTTGATAGTTTGGATAAATGCGTTAATAGGACGGGGACGGGGAATTGCTATTTTAATTGAAATGTTTGAACTGTTCTAGCATATTGTTTATATGCTGCTGCAATTTGTGCAATAACAATTGTTAAGTAACAGCAAATGACTTATCACACATCAAATATATATTGAGAATCTGCCTGGTCGGGAGGGGAAGGGATTAGGGTTCATGTATTGGTGTTTGAAATTGTTTCTATGTTAAGTAGCTGTTAATCCACATTCAGAAAGAACCATGGGATACAAATGTGATGTACTACTTTACTCTGCAAAATGTCAAGAAAAATAAAAAATACTGTGACTAACTCACCTACACACATTCTTCCAATAATCCTGCACCCTGCTATTGAGGCATGAACAACTGGGATGGTCTCGGAGAGTTCACCTTCAAACACACTACAAGAAAGGAAAGCTGTGTTAGAAAAGGCTGACCAAGATAGCTCAGCTTCCATTACTATAAAAGATCTTTTTCTAGGGAGAAAGAACAGAACAACAACAACAAAAAAAAGTCTCCTCATAACCTAAAGTTACATTCCCTCATTTCTCAGGGCTTCTATAATTCCAACTATTAAAGAAAGCTTTTCATGAACTTAGGAGGTACTTCTTGTTGGAGCGGCTGCTCTGTTATTTTCTTCTAGTTATGGTTTCTATGACCCCCTTATATATACTGTGGGCTAAATAAGATATTTTGATTCTTCTTGTGGAAAGTTTTTTTTCCACCCCCCCCCCCCCCCCTTCACACATGCTGAAAAGGTTTTCCTACTTTATTAGTCAATTTGTGAGATGTAAAAGACTTCATATTGAAAGTGAACCAGAAATAAAGAATGGCTTTTTACACATTTTCATGTCACTCTTGAGACAGTAAAGCACAAAGTGGACAACAGGGTTTAGGCCATGTAAACAGCTTGCCATTTACAATAGGTTAAGAGACTCACAAAACAAATGTGTTGTCTGGTATTAATTGGATTTGACATCATTTTTCAAGAGAAAAGTGTGCTATATACCCCTCTATACATAGTTATCTAGTTTGAGAAAACACCACATAATGAGACATTGTTCACTCATTTTTTTTTTCATTGCCAAAAGATCTTTACAAAAATAGCAACTAATACAGCAGTTATCCTGCTACACTTCGAGGCCAATAAAGTCAGTACTAAATCTTTAGCACAGATTTTTTTTTCTTATTACTGTGGTAAATTTGTGCTATATTCCCTATGTAGTAAGCAAATGAAACAGTAGTTAAAATTGTTTGCTACATCAGATGTAAAAAGTGCATTAAAACAGAAGATAGCTATACTTTTATTCCAGTGGTTAGAGAGGGAAAATTTAACACACATCTAATATCTAAGCCACATATCTAACCTTTGAAGCTCAAGTATCTATGGTAACCACTAAGGTAATGGCTCCCAAACCTAGTCCTGGAGGCACCACAGCCAGTCAGGTTTTCAGGAAATCCACAATGAATATTCATGACATATTTGCACCATCCTGTTTCCAAAAGTGGCCAATCCAGGTCACAAGTACCTGGCAAGATCCCAAAACAGTACAATACATTTTATGTTACTTACCCTAGAAATAAGCAGTGGATTTTCCCCAAGTCCATTTTAATAATGGCTTATGGACTTTTCTTTTAGGAAGCTAGCCAAACCTTTTTTAAACCCAGCTAACTGCTTTTACTACATTCTCTGGCAACAAACTCTGTTTAATTAAACATTGAGTGAAGAAATACTTTCTCCAATTTGTTTTAAATGTACTACTTTGTAGCTTCAATGCGTGCCCCCTAGTTCTAGTATTTGTGGAAAGAGTAAACAAGCGATTCACGTCTACCCGTTTCACTCCACTCAGTATTTTATAGAGCTCTATCATATCTCCCCTCAGCCGTCTTTTCTTCAAGCTGAAGAGCCCCAGCCGCTTTAGCCTCTCCTCATAGGGAAGTTATAAATAAAATTGTCATTGCCCTTCTCTGTACCTTTTCTAATTCCACTATATCTTTTTTGAGATGGGATGACAAGAATTGCACACAATATTCGAGGTGCAGTAGCACCATGGAATGACACAAAGGCATTATAACGTCCTCATTTTTGTTTTCCAATCCTTTACTAATTATGCCTACCATTCTATTTGCTTTCTTAGCCGCTGCCGTACACTGATGCGCATCAGAAACGCTTACATTCTTATGTGTCACTAAGTTTGCTATTCTTTGTAGCAAAGAATTGACACCACCAATGCAGACATCCTCCAAAACACAGCCAGGTCAAGCACCCCAACAAACCCTCTCTCAGCAACATGGTTTAATATAACATAGTAGATGACGGCAGAAAAAGACCTGCATGGTCCATCCAGTCTGCCCAACAAGATAACTCATATGTGCTACATAAGTACATAAGTAATGCCATACTGGGAAAAGACCAAGGGTCCATCGAGCCCAGCATCTTGTCCACGACAGCGGCCAATCCAGGCCAAGGGCACCTGGCAAGCTTCCCAAACGTACAAACATTCTATACATGTTATTCCTGGGATTTTGGATTTTTCCAAGTCCGTTTAGTAGCGGTTTATGAACTTGTCCTTTAGGAAACCGTCCAACCCCTTTTTAAACTCTGCTAAGCTAACTGCCTTCACCACATTTTCCAACAATGAATTCCAGAGTTTAATTACACGTTGGGTGAAGAAACATTTTCTCCGATTTGTTTTAAATTTACTACACTGTAGTTTAATCGCATGCCCCCTAGTCCTAGTATTTTTGGAAAGCATGAACAGACGCTTCACATCCACCTGTTCCACTCCACTCATTATTTTATATACCTCTATCATGTCTCCCCTCAGCCGTCTCTTCTCCAAGCTGAATAGCCCTAGCCTCCTTAGTCTTTCTTCATAGGGAAGTCGTCCCATCCCCGCTATCATTTTAGTCGCCCTTCGCTGCACCTTTTCCAATTCTACTATATCTTTCTTGAGATGCGGCGACCAGAATTGAACACAATACTCAAGGTGCGGTCGCACCATGGAGGGATACAACGGCATTATAACATCCTCACACCTGTTTTCCATACCTTTCCTAATACCACCCAACATTCTATTCGCTTTCCTAGCCGCAGCAGCACACTGAGCAGAAGGTTTCAGCGTGTTATCGACGACGACACCCAGATCCCTTTCTTGGTCCGTAACTCCTAACGTGGAACCTTGCATGACGTAGCTATAATTCGGGTTCTTTTTTCCCACATGCATCACCTTGCACTTGCTCACATTAAACGTCATCTGCCATTTAGCTACTAATTTTGTGTATACCCTACTTTGATTTGTACCTGTGTTCTTCAGGGTACAGACCGTATAAGTCTGCCCAGCACTATCCCCACCTCTCAACCACCAGCTCCGCCTCCCACCACTGGCTCTGGCACAGACCATATAAGTCTGCCCAGCACTATCCTCGCCTCCCAACCACCAGCTCCGCCTCCCACCACTGGCTCTGGCACAGACCATATAAGTCTGCCCAGCACTATCCTCGCCTCCCAACCACCAGCTCCGCCTCCCACCACTGGCTCTGGCACAGACCATATAAGTCTGCCCAGCACTATCCTCGCCTCCCAACCACCAGCTCCGCCTCCCACCACTGGCTCTGGCACAGACCATATAAGTCTGCCCAGCACTATCCTCGCCTCCCAACCACCGGTTCTGGCACAGACCATATAAGTCTGCCCAGCACTATCCCCGCCTCCCAACCACCGACCCCGCCTCCCACCACCGGTTCTGGCACAGACCGTATAAGTCTGCCCAGCAGTATCCTCACCTCCCAACCACCGGTTCTGGCACAGACCATATAAGTCTGCCCAGCACTATCCTCGCCTCCCAACCACCAACCCCGCCTCCCACCACCGGTTCTGGCACAGACCATATAAGTCTGCCCAGCACTATCCTCGCCTCCCAACCACCGGTTCTGGCACAGACCATATAAGTCTGCCCAGCACTATCCTCGCCTCCCAACCACCAACCCCGCCTCCCACCACCGGTTCTGGCACAGACCATATAAGTCTGCCCAGCACTATCCTCGCCTCCCAACCACCAGCTCCGCCTCCCACCACTGGCTCTGGCACAGACCGTATAAGTCTGCCCAGCCCTATCCCCGCCTCCCGATGTTGACTAAGCTCCTGAGGATCCATTCCTTTGGCACAGGATTCCTTTATGCTTATCTACTTGTGAACTAAAGTTTCCTAAAGAAACAAGTTTTGAGTTTCCTGCTAAAATATCTGGTTGAGGAAAAGAGTCAAATTTAAGAAAGTGCCTCCTAAGAGTTACTGCTTGAAAAGTCCATGATTTCTCAGCACCTCCCTCTCTTCTACTTATGTCTTTAGAGCTCAAGTGGGAAACCCATCAATCACAGAACCACCACCCACGTTACCTGTAGAAGTTTTCAGAGCCGCCAATGGCCACCAGGCAGTAAGTGTTGGTCAGTTTAGCGAAACATCCGATCTCGTTGTTATTTTCAAAGGAGGCCCTGACAGCCATGTTGGATTGATACCTACTAAGAACAGGGAATCAATTAAGAGACACAAACCATTTCCTTCCCCTCCGCACCCCCGTATCTACCCCCCCGTCAAACTCACACCGCAGCTGAACTTGTCTTGGCCAGTGCCCGCCCGACGCCTTGTCTTACTCAACAAGTTCCGAGTCGCGACTCAGTGCTGCTCCCTGCCCTAGGGGGGCCTTCAACGGAAACAGGAAGTTGCGTCAGAGGGAGGACGGCCGTGGCTGTCGCGGGACAACAAGCTGCATTGGAGCGAGCGAACCAGCCTCTCAGTGCGCAGCTGTCCACCCAGGCTCCTCCTCCGAGACGTCCAAGTACCGCCTTCTTCGCCTTTCAATCATTCAGCGCAGCCTCACTCAGTCACAGGTCACCTGGTCTAATGGCCGCACGCGCTTGGCGGCTGCACGTGGAGCTCGCCACACCCACGCGCCGGCAGGTCACGTGACGACGTTGGTTTGCTGTCACTCACCTGTCCCAACTTGGAAGGAGGTTGAAGAACGCTGGGTCAAGAAGTTGAAGTCAATTAATACTCCGAAAGGAGTTCCAGTCTTTATAATAAAAATCATGTAAAATCAGTATCTTCCCGTCAGATCGTTTTCAAGCTATCCAATGCATCTCCATCTGCAAATGTTACTCAAGCCATGTTCTTTTCAATGCATAGAACTCAGGGGCATAGCCACACACCCAATTTTGGGAGGACCTCCTGGGCCCTAGATGGGTGGGCAGAATAACTTTACCTTGTCCAACAAGTGATTTGGTCTCCCTCACTCGCCTGCATGCCATATGGAGGCATATTTTCAAGCACTTAGCCTTCCAAAGTTCCATAGGTTTCTATGGAACTTTGGAAGGCTAAGTGCTTTGAAAATATGCCTCATGGAGGCATATTTTCAAAGCACTTTGGGAGGCTAAGTTCCATAGGTTTCTATGGAACTTTGGGAGGCTAAGTGCTTTGAAAATGAGCTTGATAGTCTCTCAAATATCCTCCTGCTTATCTGGTAAATAGCAGATTTTCACTGGCAGCAAGCAGCAGCTAATACACACTGCTGTTGGCTCCACACAGCCTTCCCTCTGATGCAACCTCCTGTTTCCGCATAGGTGGGAATACATCAGAGGAAAGGCTGTGGGGCCAGTGCAAGCACTATGTATCAGTGGCTGCTCACTACAGGCCAGGGGCGTATCTGCGTGGGGCCACAGGGGCCTGGGCCCCCGCAGATTTCGCCCTGGCCCCCCTCCCCGCCGTCAACCCTCCCCCGCTGCTTACTTTTGCTGGCGCCGAGGTCCGACCCGCAATCTCCGTTTTTCGTCTTCCTCCGTGGCCATGCTTCCAGGAAGTAACGCTGCAGTGCTGATTCGTTGAATCCAGTTCGGCGTCTGACGTCAGACGTCGAACTGGGGTCAACGAATCAGCACTGCAGCGTTACTTCCTGGAAGCATGGCCACGGAGGAAGACGAAAAACGGAGACTGCGGGTCGGGACCTCGGCGCCAGCAAAAGTAAGCAGCGGGGGAGGGTTGACGGCGGGGAGGGGGTGGAGAGAGGCGGCGCAGGCGGCGGCGGCGGGGGGGGGGGGGAGGGAGGCAAAAATGTGCCCCCCCTCTCTGGCTCTGGCCCCCCCTACCGCCGGATTCCAGATACGCCCCTGCTACAGGCTAAGATCTGCTACTTAAAAGGTATGCAGGCAGGACAGTTGTTGGGAGTTTTCGGCTAGTGGGGCTTGGGGATCCCTGCCAGCCATATCATAGGTATGTTGCTACTGGGTGGGCCTGAGCCCAAGGTGGATGGGCCTGGGCCTGGGCCCACCCGGGCCCACCTTTGGTTACGCCACTGAAGAGCTATTTGACTCCCTCCCCCCCATAAGATCCCACCTGATTAACCTTTATAAAAAAAAATGCTGGTCTTGTAACAAAGAATTGGGTTCCCTGAAACATATTTTATTTGAATGTCCCTACCTTCAGACGTATTGGTCCTCAATCTGGGATACCATTCTTAAAATACTTCCTATAAAGTGTTATTTACAGTTATATGATATATTTAAATCTCTTTGTTTTCAAGATTTGTTATCTCTGAATGCTCCTTAATGGATTCTTTGCTATCTCTTGCTCTAAAAATTATTTTATTCTATAAACCATCTCCTCAATAGTCACAAATATTTCCTTTAAGAACATACAATGGAAGTTTTCATCTTAAAGACTCTTCACTGCTCTCATTGCGCTTCGATCTACTACAAGGATTAGAAGGTAAAGTTTGCCTATTTGCGGATGATACTAAGATTTGCAACAGAGTGGACACCTGGGAGGGAGTGGAAAGCATGAAAAGGGATCTGAGGAAGCTAGAAGAATGGTCTAAGGTTTGGCAATTAAAATTCAATGCGAAGAAATGCAAAGTGATGCACTTAGGGAGTAGAAACCCACGAGAGACGTATGTGTTAGGCGGTGAGAGTCTGATAGGTACTGAGGGGGAGAGGGATCTTGGGGTGATAGTATCCGAGGATCTGAAGGCGACGAAACAGTGTGATAAGGCGGTGGCCGTAGCAAGAAGGTTACTAGGCTGTATAGAGAGAGGTGTGATCAGCAGAAGAAAGGAAGTGTTGATGCCCCTGTACAAGTCATTGGTGAGGCCCCACCTGGAGTATTGTGTTCAGTTTTGGAGGCCGTACCTTGCGAAGGATGTTTAAAAAATGGAAGCGGTGCAAAGAAAAGCTACGAGAATGGTATGGCATTTGCGTTCCAAGACATATGAAGAGAGACTTGCTGACCTGAACATGTATACCCTGGAGGAAAGGAGGAACAGGGGTGATATGATACAAACGTTCAAATATTTGAAAGGTATTAATCTGCAAAGAAATCTTTTCCAGAGATGGGTAGGCGGTAGAACGAGAGAACATGAAATGAGATTGAAGGGGGGCAGACTCAGGAAAGATGTCAGGAAGTATTTTTTCACGGAGAGGGTGGTGGATGCTTGGAATGCCCTCCCGCGGGAGGTGGTGGAGATGAAAACGGTAACGGAATTCAAACATGCGTGGGATAAGCATAAAGGAATCCTGTGCAGAAGGAATAGATCCTCAGAAGCTTAGCCGAAATTGGGTGGCAGAGCAGGTGGGGGGAAGAGGGGTTGGTGGTTGGGAGGCGAGGATAGTGGAGGGCAGACTTATACGGTCTATGCCAGACCCGGTGATGGGAGGCAGGACTGGTGGTTGAGAGGCGGGGAATCCTGCTGGGCAGACTTATACGGTCTGTGCCCTGAAAAAGACAGGTACAAATCAAGGTAAGGTATACACATATGAATTTATCTTGTTGGGCAGACTGGATGGACCATGCAGGTCTTTTTATGCCGTCATCTACTATGTTACTATGTTACAAGACATTTAAATTAAATAAAATAAACTATAGCCTAGCCACTGAACAAGTATGGGAAAAGGATTTGAATACACACATACCAGAAGAATCATGGAACTCATTTTGGAACCATGGCTGTAGAGTCTCTATGTCCGCTTCAATCACACAATCCTTGGACTCCCAGGAAAGCAAGGGATAGTGGTCAATCTCTGGCGGATCAATGTTGGTCATGTTCCAAAGCAATTGGTACACTTTCACGTACGTTATTTGAATGTAGCAATCTCCACATTTTTTGATTTGAGGTTTGGAATAAAATATCTGATGTCTTTCACTTGTCATCTACTATCTCCTTGAAACTTATTATATGGAAATCAATTATCCTACCTGAAATATCTGATGAATCGGACACACTTTATTTGATTTTCCAATATCTGTTGCCCTTAAACTCATTGTTAATGATTGTATAAGAAATATGCAAGTGATTTAAGTTGTTAAAATGGAAAACTTTAGATAATTATTTATCTAGTATATAACTCACAAAGTTATTCGAGAATATTTATACTTTGATACTGGATATTCACTCATTGAACTCATGCTTTCTTTGTAGTACTTGTTATACTGTTCTTGTTTATTATACATTTGTGACTTGTTTATACCTGAATTTAACTATATATTTTTGTATTTTCAATTATACTTAATAAAAATATATTTTTTTATTATTTTAAATTCACAGATGAATCTAATATTCATTATAATCAATGGTGATGCTTGGTATGCACCACCTATAAATGTGAAGCATATCTAACAAAGAAATCCAATAAGGTACATAAATTCACCGATAAGTGGTCTCCTATATCTTCTTTTATTCAAGATACTGCCTGACTATATTTTATATATAATGTGCATCACAATGTCAAGGCACTCAGTTTGTTGTTCTGTTTTGCTGGTTCTTGTTTTTCCTTTGTATTTTGCAAAATCTTTGAAAAAGGAAACAGACTACAAAAAAAGAAAGGTGAAGCCAATATGGTTAGTCGCTGTTTCCCATTCTCCACACGCAGACGTCATCTAGTACACTCAAAACAAAGCAAACAAACCTATGAGCTGCTGCATCCACGTTGTTGTGTTTTATCACTAGTGGCATTTTTATTTAATCTCACATATTTTCAAACATGCCGGCTTGTGCAGCATACACAGAGGAAGTATAATAACGGAATAACTTTTCATAGGTAGAGTAGTAATTTGTTATAAGTCGTAATCAGTGTGTTATTTGGAGGGGTTGGTTATAGGGACACCCTAGCATGTGTTATATTCCTGCAGAGATTTATTTTTTCTCCTGGTAAAGGGTAACTAAAACAGACGTCACATTATCAGAATCAGGTGCTGAACATATGTTTATTGATCAAACGCTAATGCAAGAAAACAATCATCAGAAAAAGTGCGAACGGGGGAATTTGCGCTCCATAAAATGGTGAACTTGGATTGAGTTTTTGGTATTTGCTGCTGTATATAGCATTATGTGTCTTCACGCTGTACTTGTACTCTGTGTACTCTGTTCTGCCTTCTGTTTGTTCACCAATAAAAAATAGTTTTGAAGTAATAAAAGTAGAGAGGTGTGGTAGCCGTGTTAGTCCACTCTTAAAGGTTATCAACAGAAATCAAACAAAATAAAACATGGAAAAGAAAATAAGATGATACCTTTTTTATTGGACATAACTTAATACATTTCTTGATTAGCTTTCGAAGGTTGCCCTTCTTCCTCAGATCGGAATTGTAATAAAGATCTGTAATAAAAGAGTGCAAACAAAACGCACCATCTGCCAAAATGAGAACCAACAATGTATTTACTAAGGGGTCCTTTTACTAAGGTGCAGTAGGCCTAACACAGGCCTACCTTGGGCTAAAAGGGCAGTACTGTGGGACATGCTGAGGCATCTCATGGTTGTTTCCTGTTCAGGAAGCACTAATCCCACACTGGAAGAAAAAAAATTATATTTTTTATTTTTGTAACTTTTATTAGAGAACGTAATGAATCACATCCAAACCAAGCAAATACAGCCACAACAACAACCATGAACAAAATGATATACCGGATTGCTTTAAAGCTAAACAATTATTATCTGTAACCCCAACCCTTCCACCTCCCTCCCCCAATAACCACCCCTCCCATTCAATATCCCGTCTATATGGTAAACAGAGAGGAGTCGGGACAAGAAGACCACTGCACATATGGGTCCCAGGTGCAATGACAAATCAGCAAGTGACCAGTACGTAAAGCTGTCAAGTGAATATAGTCCAGCTTGCGCAAAATCACACGAAGTCCCGGAAAAGTCGGTTGCTTCCAAGCCGCAGGAAGCACCAATTTGCTGGCAACAAACACATGGGTGACCAAGTGAGGCGTACATGACTTCACTCCCAGCAGCTTAACATGCAGAAGACAATGGTCCATTTTCATAGGATACGTAATCTTAGTTAGGCTTGAAACAAATTTCAAAACAATAGTCCGAAACTCTTGAGCACAAGGACAAGCCCGCCAGATGTGATACAGGTCTCCCTCTAGACACTGCACTGGGAAATATTTTTTAATTTTCCAGCACAGGAGGCGTGCCCATTGGCGCACAGAAGGTGTGCCTATGCTAATCAGGTAGCGTGAAAACATTACCGCGTGCTACTGGTAAGGGTCTCTGAATATTTACCAGAGAAGGGGAAATGGTAAAACTAGAGGATGGTAGACTTAGGAGTAATATCAGGAAATTCTTGTTGACCGAGAGGGTGGTCGATGCCTGGGAGTCCTAAAAAGCAGGTAGTAAGTGCTGTCCTGTTAATTTTTTAAAAATGGCCGCAGGCTAACGCTAACATTACCACATGGCCAGAAACTCAACAAATTTAAAAATGCCTTTTTTATGGCCTTGAAATAGTTTTAGCGCAAGGGAAAGACCTGCATTAGGACGAGCTAAGCCCATTTACTGATGTAGCTTAGTCAAAGGACCCTATGTGAACAAATGAAAATGATAAGTGAACACTAAGGGCCCTGTTTACTAAGCTGCGCTAAGGGCACACTAGCGTTTTTAGGTCACACTAAATGCTAAAGACACCCATATATTGTTATCGATATCTCTAGTGTTTAGCATGCACTAAAAATGCTAGCGTCAAAATCAGTTTGAATCAAAAAATGTGTTGAATTTAATTTATTTGCTCTGACAGCTCCAAGTGCAAGTTCCAAATGTCCACTGTTTGCTGTGGGGCGAATCTCAAGCCACTGCTTCACAGCGTGGTCAATGGCGCGTTGGTTCAAGTGCTCTCTCCCCCCCCCGACCTCTCCAGGATACGTTTCAAAGTACCTTTATTTGACTTTGGGAAATTGAATTTACACTTTTTCTTTAGTTTTCCGTCAATAAGTTTTGTTGCTTATTGTGCAGAAAAGGCAGGAACCATGCTGTGGGAATGTCAAGTTACTTTCAACATGTCCACTTTACTCCCTCAAATATTTCTGAGATGGTCACCACAATCTACTATGCTGAGCTCCCCTTGTATAAGAGGATCATGAGGTGGAGAATGTAGAAGGAAACAAATGAAGAAAGAAAGAAAATCCAAAGAAATCAGAAATAAAGGAGATGCATAACCTCTGGAGGAAAGGAGAAACAGGTGTGATATGATACAGACGTTCAAATACTTGAAAGGTATTAATCCGCAAACGAACCTTTTCTGGAGATACGAAGGCGGTAGGACATGAAATGAGATTGAAGGGGGTCAGACTCAAGAAAAATGTCAGGAAGTATTTTTTCACGGAGAGAGTAGTGGATGCTTGGAATGCCCTCCCGCGGGAGGTGGTGGAAATGAAAACGGTAACGGAATTCAAACATGCGTGGGATAAATATAAAGGAATCCTGTTCAGAAGGAATGGATCCTAAGGAGCTTAGCCGAGATTGGGTGGCAGAGCCGGTGGCGGGAGGCGGGGATGGTGCTGGGCAGACTTATACGGTCTATGCCAGAGCCGGTGGTGGGAGGCGGGACTGGTGGTTGGGAGGTGGGGATGGTGCTGGGCAGACTTATACGGTCTGTACCCTGAAAAGGACAGGTACAAATCAAGGTAAGGTATACACAAAAAGTAGCACATATGAGTTTATCTTGTTGGGCAGACCGGATGGACCGTGCAGGTCTTTTTCTGCCGTCATCTACTATGTTACTATGTTACTATAACATGTTGTGTTTTTTTTTTTTTGGTTTTTAAGTATTGCTATAAGGAAGGGGGAGGGGGACCTCACCCTCTTCACTCACACACAGCTCCTACTCCCCCTCCCCCCACCTCAGACATCCTCTCACAGCTCCTATAGATTATTCCTGTCACCTCTGCGAAGACATGAAGGGAAAGCCAGAGTTCAACTGGGATTTGTAGAAGTGCACCAAGAATGAAATGGGTTTGTGGTCCTTATCTGCCACCTTGCAAAATACTGTTGAATGCTTGATTTATAAATCTTCTAAGTCTGAAAGGGTAACGCCACTGGCTTCCAGTGAGAGCTCGGGTTGTTTTCAAAGTTTGCTCATTAATCTGTTTAATCCTACAAGGATTTGCAGCTTATAGGTTTTATTTATTTATTTATTTTATGTATTTGTTGCCTTTGTATCCCACATTTTCCCACCTCTTTGCAGGCTCAATGTGGCTTACAATATATCATGAATAGTGGAAGCATATAAGAAGATATACATTTAGCTTATAGAACTAGAAATTATGAGGCCTTGGTAAGACCGTGCATGATGTTACTTTACCCCCACCTCAAGAAGGTTAAGTATAACAGAGTATATATAACACACGTTTCGTACCAAGCTACTCTCTGCTGGAAGTTTACTATGAGATCTTAAGTAGAGAGGTGTGGTAGCCTTGTTAGTCCACTCTTGAAGGTTATCAATAGAAATCAAACAAAATAAAACATGTTTATTTCTCTGTTTATTAGCCTCCTCTCACCTACCAACACCCATTCTGTTAGAATATCGATGAAATGCTTTGATGTCCCCATGCATACTTCCTACCCACCCCCCTCCTCCCACCCTGTCAGACTGTCAAAGTAATACTTGAATGTTTTCACTTATATACACTGTCAGCTACCACATTTGCTTATTTCCGATCTGAGGAAGAAGGGCAACCTTCGAAAGCTAATCAAGAAATGTATTAAGTTATGTCCAATAAAAAAGGTATCATCTTATTTTCTTTTCCATGTTTATTTGGTTTGATTTCTATAGATTCTACATGGAATGTTGCTATTCCACTAGCAACATTCCATGTAGAAGTCGGCCCTTGCAGATCACCAATGTGGCCGTGCAGGCTTCTGCTTCTGTGAGTCTGACGTCCTGCACGTACGTGCAGGACGTCAGACTCACAGAAACAGAAGCCTGCGCAGCCTTCTACATGGAATGTTGCTAGTGGAATAGCAACATTCCATGTAGAATCTCCAATGGTATCTATTTTACTGTCATAGTAATGCTTGAATGTTTTCACTTATATACACTGTCAGCTAGCACATTTGCTTATTTCCGATCTGAGGAAGAAGGGCAACCTTCGAAAGCTAATCAAGAAATGTATTAAGTTATGTCCAATAAAAAAGGTATCAGCTTATTTTATTTTCCATGTTTTATTTTGTTTGATTTCTATTGATAAACTATGAGATCTGAATCAAATTATAACCATTTTAGAAAAATGCTAAAAACTTTTTTTTGTAGAAAATTTGTAAATCTCTGTTAATAGGTGATTTCTTCTTTTGTAAGATAAGGATAATTAATAGTTTTTTTTGTTCTTTTTATGATGTATTTAGCTTCTTGATTGTAAACTACATGGAACTCTTCAGATCTACCTGCAGCGTGGAAATGCCAAATTTATGTATTTATTTATTAGGATTTATTTCCTGCCTTTTTGAAGGAATTCACTCAAGCAGTGTACAGCAAGAATAAGTCAAACATAAACAGTAGACAATTAGAGCAGTCAAAATATTCAAATAATAATAAAGTTAGGCGTAGTTTATAGAATATGCTCACATGCAGTTCTTGCGACTAAAATTTAAGCACACCCATTTAGGCCACCTAAAACCAGGCCTAAATACCTGCACCTAAGTTAGGCACAGATTGGGTTTATTCCACAATGATGCACATAGTTTTCTGAAATTATGATGACCCGCCCATTCCACATCCATGGCCACACCCACTTTTTGACTGCGCACATCAGAATTTACGCACACTGCGTTATAGAATACACCTAGAAAGTTGTGCGTATAAATTCTAATTAAAGACAATTAGTGCCGCTAATTGGTTGTTAAGTACCAATTACCAGTGCTGATTGGCTTGTTAATCAATTAAGTTGTGCGCACAATTTGGCCATGCGGCCAAATTAGCATGCACAACCTAAGGTGCCATATATGGAATTTGAGGGAATGTCAACACAATACATAATAAAACATTTTAATACACAGTGTAGGGTATAAGCAAAGATGGAACATATACATAGGTAAGAGACGAGTTAGAAAGTATGGTGATGAATTTAAAGAAAGTTGCACATGAGGTCAGAGAGATAGTTAAATATTATCTCAGCTAGTGTAGGAGTGGATAAACGTGTCCTGCTACAGTATGTGCAGCCCGTGTCACTCCTTCTCTGTGTGAGTGAGACTAACGTTAGTTACTTCTTCCATTAAAGACTTGGTTGAAGAGCCAAGCTTTCACCTGCTTCCTGAAGTAGAGATAGTCTTGTGTTAAGCGATGCCTTTCAGGCCCTGTATTGTACCATATTGTATAATAGTCTCTGTTCAGCAAGTGGTGGTGGGGGGGGGGGGGGGGGGGGGGGGGGAATATGCTTGCCTTTGTAGCTTATAGAAAATTGCCAGAAAGGCCCATCATGACCCAAAGCGACTATATAGTGGGTTTGGGTGCATTTTATTGTACTTCATCATCATATCCAGATTGCTGTGTCCTAGAGTGCTTCTCTTTTTGTTTCTGTTCCCATTGCTGACATTCTCTGACGATGACTCATTCTTGCTTCCAGTGGGACTTATTACTGCCTCTTTCTTCTCATCAGCAGCTCCAGTCTGTGATGCATCATTTGTTATCTTGGCATTGAGTGGCAGATCACTTTTCATGTGGGGCAGAGCCTTGAACTCTGGCTGTAGACCTGTGGTTTTCTTTCTGACACCTGATCTTATGCCAAGATAAGAAGCGTTTTCTGTTGGCTCCTCACAGTTCAAATTAGGTGTTGATTTCGATAATATGGTGCTCAAATTCCCAAGATTGGTCTTTCTTTGTTGGCCGAACAGACCAAGTGTCTTCTCCAGGATTTTATGAGGCTCTGACTGCCTCCGATCTTGGTTAAGGAAATTTACCTTTGGATTATAAAATGCCCTTCGGTGCTGGACGATATGACCAGCAAATGGCTCTTTATCTTGATGGACTGTGTTACCGATTGAGTTTTTTATGTAAGGAGAGGCCTTTAGGCTTGATACACTACAGCTGGAGGGGCTACTGGAGTGATTAGAGAGTCCTGGTGTGTACATTTCCGTGCTTCTTTGGATTGGTTGTATAATTATTGGTATATGATGACCAGTTGAAATGTTCTTTTCTTCTAATTCACAAAAATGGTCAACGACATCGGAGTTTGCATATAGGTATCGAAACTCTTGGTCAAAACCTTCTACAATGCTTCCAGTCAGATGGATCACTATATTGCTGTGAATGTGACCTGAAAGCCAACTAAAACTGAAAGAAGGATTACAGATATTAATCTTTGTTGATAGATAATGCATGAAGGCAGATGATTCTACAAATACTTGGTACATTATGTAGTACTTTCTATCCAAATCAACTGTATGTTAAAATGTAAACATATATATATATACAAGTGTAACTACCTAACATGCCCAAAGATGCCAGGGGAGGGTCAAGTTTTAAGCTCACCTCCCAATCCAGTTCATGCCCCCGCCTATTCAGTTCATGCCACTCCCCCACTTCACCACCTCCAGAGCACTTCTTCCAGCCACATGACCCAAACAATTCCAGACCCTCCTGCAGGCACTTCCCTGTTAATCTTGCAGCAGGAAGTGTGACCTGTGAAATCTGAAGTTATTTGTGGTTGTGCTCAGGTAGAGAAAAAAAGTGAGTGGTCAGTCCTGAGTCTCCTGTGATCTGCAGGGGTTCCCCCTTTTTCATGGAGGATGACCCTCTGAAGCAGGAGTCCCCCATTCAATGTAGGAGACTTGGCAGGTCTGAGTACCAGACTTAGGAGTGTAAATGTAGGGGAATTTTCAACTGGGCCTAGCTGCCTATGTTTTCAGCTGAAATTTGCCTGAATTTAGGTGGCTAAAATATGGTCACATTAGGATGCTGAGGGGCCTTTCACTAAGTGTAGGCGTGTATGCACGCCAACTTTAAATTACTGCCCTGCTACCGCATGGCCCGGGTGGTAATTTAATTTATGCGCATCCACTACGTGCGCCGGAAAAGTTTCCAACATGCAGCACTAACTGGGCAGTAATCAGCATTGTACGTGCGCTGATGATTACTGCCCAGTTAATGCGTGAGACCTTACCGCTAAGTCAATGGGTGGTGGTAAGGTCTCAGGCCCAAAATGGACACTCACCAATTTTCATTTTGCCGCACGTCCATTTTTGGCCAAAAATTAAAAAGACCTTTTTTGCAGGTGCGCTGAAAAATGGATCTGCGTGCGTCCAATGCATGTGTCTACACCAGCGCAGGCCATTTTTCGGCGCCTTAGTAAAAGGACCCCTGAGCCTTTTTGAAAACTGGCACTTGAATGTAGCTAATTTTTAAATCAGGGCTAGATGGCTCTGTTCTGTCTCCTACTTAACTCCCACCTCCCATGTAAAATAAATGAAATAGGAGTCTCCATCAGCCCACATGTTCCCTACCTCACCAGATAAATGGGAGTACTTTGAAGCAGGTGCAAAAGGAGCTGTGACATTTCCAGAATGACTGCCCCTATGCACGCCATTTTCTTTCCTAAATTTAACTGCTTTACTGCTGTAGGTAAAAGTTTGTATACTGTCAACAGCACAAGCTGTTTCACCCTCAGTTGGGGGAGAGGCAGGGCAAGTTGCAAACTCCCCATTTCCATGGGTAGGACACTTTAGACCTGACATTCAAAGCAGAGAGGCTGCTGGATGTTTAAATGGCTTGTCCGGGGCTATCTGGGGATATTTAGTAGCACTTTACCCGGCAGTAGTGCTGAATATCCCCTCTAACTGCGTCAGGGTTCGGTTCATGCATTGAACCCCATAGCTACAATATTCCTAACATGGCGCCTAACAGGTCGCCATGTTAGGAATATTGTTCAATGGCGTTCAATGCATGGACTGAACCCTGATGCAGCTCTAGTGAAACATGCCGCATGTCGGCCAACGGTCCTTACATAAAGTAATCAAGCTGCATTTATAAAGCTTATTCAGTGAGACACAAATAGAGAGGCTAATACAGCATACACAGAAAGTATACAAACAAAAAAAAACAACACTGGGCCTTCAAGACTGGGACAATTAGAGTTCTTTATTGATGACCCGACACGGGTTGCTATCTATTACCTACTCTAGAAACTTAAAATGTTTAAGATGACTTATTCATGTTTATGTATATTTATGTGGTTGTTTTTATTCTCGCATTTTATTGTCAGATCCCTGAAGCAGGCGTTGTTTAGGCCGAAACACGGCCCGTGTCGGGTCATCAATAAAGAACTCTAATTGTCCCAGTCTTGAAGGCCCAGTGTTGCTTTTTTTGTTTGCTTATTCAGTGAGAAAATTGTTTCCCCCCCCCTAACTGGCAGGCTGGGGGCAGGGCATGGGCGGAGTGCGAACATACCTGGTTAAAAGGTGATTTTCAGCCCATTAACTGGCTCAGTAACTGTGTAAGGTTAAGACAGAAGAAGGCAGTCTGAACTTTGGGCCCTGTTTACAAAGGCAGGCTAACATTTTTATCACGCGCTAACTGTGTAGACGCCCATAGGAATATTATAGGCATCTGAACAGTTAGCATTGCGCTACTTTTTAACGCGTGCTTCGTAAACTGGGCCCTTTATGTGGTGAAGTTAATAGGGCACCGATCTAAATATTGACCGGTGCCCACTTAACTTCCAGGTGAGCACTAAGACGCGGATGTTCAATGCCAGGAACCACACATGTCCAGGGTCAGTTCAGCCTGCGGCTGTGAGTGGCTCAGACGCCATTTACCACCGCAGCCTGAACATTGGCTGCTTTCTTTCTGAAGGCTCTTTTCATTTGCTTACACAGTTATCTTTTGTGTTGTACTGGCCACCTGTAAACTGGAACAAGACTCGAGGGCCGCAACTCAGTCGGTTTTCAGGATTTTCCCAATTAAAATGCATTAAATTGATTTGCATGCACTGCCTCCATTGTATGCAAACAGACCTCATGCATATTCATTGGGAAAAGCCTGAAAACCTGACTGGGTTGCAACCCTCGCGCACCCAGGTTGCCCACCCCTGTCCTAGGGCATATGATCTCCATTCTTATAGGTTAAATGTTCCATGTGACCCATTCCCTCCAGTCTCTTTGAGACCTACTTTGCTTTATGCCTCACCCCCAAGATTCAACCTTTGACCCTACTGATCTACTGTAGATCCTCCAGTCCTCTTAGGTTTTCTTTGCACCGATGGACAACCACAGTCCTAATGCTTTCAAGATTTCCGCAATGAATATGCATGAGATTGATTTGCGTCTAATGGAAGCAGTACATGCAAATCAATCTCATGCATATTCATTGCGGAAATCTTGAAATCCCAATTGGGTTGTGGCTCTCGAGGACTGTGGTTGCTACCTCTGCTTTAGATAAGGGAAATGGACTGATTGGTATTTTGTCAAACAATACGGTACACCTGGTAGCCAGTAATGAAGACTAATCATTGATAGGATATGTGGCCAAGTACTGATGTCCTGCTGTTTGTTTTGAATTGCTTTTGCATTGTATATTTGCTGTCCTCTCAGATCCACAAATGGTGTGGATTATAAATATTTTCAAAATAAATTGGCAGTGTTTTTTCAGTGTTGTCCTCTGTTGTGTGCATCTGTCGCAAATCTTTAGTGAATTCGATCATTATTTAGGACACACTGGTAAGAGCTTTGGGAATGGATATTCTTTCGTTAATCATCACTCTACTTCTGAGAGGCTCGTGCCATGATTCAATATTTGCTCACCTGTAGCTACCAGTTACAACTTCTTCACAATCAACCATTAGAAATTTTGTCAAACTCTGTCCAGAAAACTTCTTTCCTGACTTCGTGTAGTAAGTGTCTCCTGTCAGAGTGCGAACTTTCAAGTTCTAAAAAGAAAAGCAAATGGTCAGGAAAATATGAATGGCAAAAGGAGGAGCCAATGCGGAAAGCTACCGCAGGCAGAAGTACGCAGTTCTCAAGTGCTATGTGCATGTGTCACAGGGCACATGATGTAGAGATGGGTTCAGTGCAGGAGTTAGCTCACGTGATAGACATGGGCACACAACATATTACATCGGGGAGGAATATGATGCAGAGAAGTACGCAGAAGATTTTAATGTGAGCAAAACAAGAGAAATTTACTGCCAGTTCTCAGAAGGCATGAAAGGATTAGCTCATCCTTCCGCATCAGGTCAGAAAAGCTAGTGCCCCCTCTCCTGCACCCACCAGATGTCTGATTCTCCCCCTGAGATTGCTCTTCAGTCCTTTGATCCCCTCCCAACCTGATGACCCCCAATCACCCGTGTCCCCCAAATTGCCCTGGCATCTAGTGGACCACACTTACCCCCAATCCTCCCCAAAAAAACCCTGGTGTCTAGTGGCACCCCAATCCCCTGTGACCCCCCCCCCCACACACACACACAGCATACCTTCAAGAAGAGGCAGGAGCAACATGAATATGGTTATGGAAAGGAGTCTGTGGGCTGACCACAAGCAATACAGTTCTAGAAGAAGAGGGGTCTGGGGGTAAGAGTGAGGAGATCGCATTTTCCATGGTTATTTGCTTTCTCAAACCCATGCTCAAGGTAGGTTAGGTTCCAGTTTGAGAGAGAATTTACAATCTACGTTGCTGGTTCCGGGGGAGGGGGGGTGCACGGCTCTTTCATTTCTTGCTGCCTTCCAATTTCTTTGTTTTGCAGAATAGATCACTAAGGGTCAATTTTTCCAATGATTTACACAGATAACTTTACCAGGACAAATCTTGGCATTTCAAATTCCCCACCAGCTGACTGCTTATATTTTAGCCAGCTGTAAGGAGGAAGAAGAGCTTGGGGCATTTTAGAAAGTAGCTAAATGTAATTGATAAGTCAGGCTACCAAAATTGCAGCCAGTTATCCAATTCAGTGAATCCAGAAAAGGAATAGTGAAAGTAGCCTAGAGGCTACTACAGGGGTACACATTCAGACATTCAGGATATCCATAATGAATAATCATGAGAAAAATCTGCATGCACCCACTATATGCAAATGTACCTCATACACATTCATTGTGGGTATCCTGAAAACCTGACTGGCTGGGTGTGTTCTGAAGACTTGAGTTGAGAACCACTAGATTAGAAGAATGACCTGAGGACGATGGAAGTCAGGCTTGGATTCCCACTGCTGACACTGGATGCTCTTTGTGACCTTGAGGAAGTCAAGAAATGGCTCTGAAATTTAGGCACTGGAATGATGTGTACTACATGTGAATTCTATAATGCCAGTGCCGCTTGGAGCTGCTGTTCTAGAATTTATTTATTTATTCAAGCATTTGATGCACCGCAAATAAATCCAAGACTGGCAACTAAGCGGTGTAGAAACAATCAAGAGGCCACAATGCTAGTGGAGAAAGGTAGTATTGAGAGTAAAGAGAAAAGGGGTAAGAACTGGGGGAATATGGCAGAACAGACAGAGAGAGGGGACTATCTGGAAGATGAGTCACAAGCAGCAGAAAAGAAGGTCCTTAAAGGCTTGAAGGGAGGAAGGGAATTCCAGAGCCTAGGGCCAAGGTAGCTAAAGGCAGTGTCATGCGAGAGAGAAAGGCGGAGCACCAAGGGGGAGGGAATGCAGAGAAAATTATCAGAGGAGGAATGCAAAACACGGTAGGGAACTACTACTACTACTTGACATTTCTAGAGCGCTACTAGGGTTACACAGCACTGTACAGTTTAACAAAAAGGACAGTCCCTGCTCAAAGGAGCTTACAATCTAAAGGACGAAATGTCAAGTTGGTGCAGTCTAGATTTCTTGAATAGAGGTATAGTGGTTAGGTGCCGAAGGCGACATTGAAAAGATGGACTTTGAGCAAGGATTTGAAGATGGGCAGAAAGGGGGCCTGGCGTATGGGCTCAGGGAGTTTATTCCAAGCATGGGGTGAGGCGAGGCAGAAAAGGTGGAGCCTGGAGTTGGCGGTGGTGGAGAAGGGTAGTGAAAGGAGGGATTTGTCTTGAGAGCGGAGGTTACGGGTAGGGACATAAAGGGAGATGAGGGTAGAGAAGTAAGGAGGGGCTGCAGATCAAGTGCATTTGTAGGTTAGTAGGAGAAGCTTGAACTGTATGCGGTACCTGATCGGAAGCCAGTGAAGTGATTTGAGGAGAGGGGTGATGTGAGTATATTGGTCCAGGCGGAAGATAAGACGTGCAGCAGAGTTCTGAACGGACTGAAGGGGGGGATAGGTGGCAAAGTGGGAGGCCAGTGAGGAGTAGGTTGCAGTAGTCAAGGCGAGAGGTAATGAGAGAGTGGATGAGAGTTCGGGTGGTGTGCTCAGAGAGGAAAGGGTAAATTTTGCTAATGTTGTAGAGGAAGAAGTGACAGGTCTTGGCTATCTGCTGGATATGTGTAGAGAAGGAGAGGGAGGAGTCGAAGATGACTCCGAGGTTGTGGGCAGATGAGACGGGGACGATGAGGGTGTTGTCAACTGAGATAGAGAGTGGAGGGAGAGGAGAAGTGGGTTTGGGTGGGAAGACAATAAGCTTAGTCTTGGCCATGTTCAGCTTCAGGTGGCGGTTGGACATCCAGGCAGCAATGTCGGACAAGCAGGCCAATACTTTGGCCTGGGTTTCTGCAGTGATTTCTGGTGTGGAGAGATAAAGCTGGGTGTCATCAGCATAAAGATGATACTGGAAACCATGAGATGAGATCAGGGAGCCCAGGGAAGAGGTGTAGATTGAAAAAAGAAGGGGTCCAAGGACAGATCCTTGAGGAACTCCAACAGAGAGCGGGATGGGGGTGGAGGAAGAGCCATGAGAATGTACTCTGAAGGTACGGTGGGAGAGATAAGAGGAGAACCAGGAGAGGACAGAGCCCTGGAACCCAAATGAGGACAGTGTGGCAAGGAGTAAATTGTGATTGACAGTGTCAAAAGCGGCAGATAGGTCGAGGAGGATGAGGATGGAGTAGTGACCTTTGGATTTGGCAAGGAACAGGTCATTGCAGACTTTAGATAGTGTCGTTTCTGTCGAGTGTAGGGGGCAAAAGCCGGATTGAAGTGGATTGAGGAGGGAACCAGGAATTTGTTTAAGTAGGGCAGGGGAAGAAGGGGAGCAGTTTGAAATGAATAGTGGAGGAGACAGGCAGCCTGTGTTCAAGGTAGAGAAGTGGGGAAATGTGGTAAAAATGGTGAGTTTAACAGATGTAGTTTAGATCAGTAGAAGGTGTTTCAAGAAGTGAAGAGGGAGTCCACCATACAGAACTGCAGTAATCGAGTCAAGAGATAACCAAAGCACAGATGAGAGAGAGGATGGACTGAAGAGAGACAAAAGGTCGGACAGACCGAATTTGAGGGTGAGTAAAAAAAGAGGAGCGAACTACTGAGTGAATCAGGTCTTTGAATGTGAGTTTGGAGATAAAGATCATGACCAATATTTGAATGGAGTCACAGAAGGTGAGGGGAGGAGAGGGTAAGGGGGAGAGTGGGTTGGCAAGGACAATGGCCTCACATTTTATGGAATTGAGGAACAGCCCATTCTTCAGCCAGGAAGAGATGGAGCTCAGACAGGAATTAAGCATAGTGAGGGGGTGGGGAGGTTGGATATACGGTGAAGAATTTGAATATCATCAGTGTAGCAAAACAGAAGACACCTGTGTTCCTGAATTACTGTCAAAAGTGGTGCTAGGAAAATGTTGAAAAGGGCAGGAGAAAGGATGGAACCCTGAGGAACCCTTGGAGAGAGGGGAAAAGACTGAGGTAAGAAGGTCGGAGTGAGGCAGTTGAAAGGAATGGTCAGAAAGGTAGCTGGAAAACTAGGAGAAAACAGATCCTGAGATACCAATGGAATGAATACTAGCGTAAGTCTGCATTTTTGCATCTACCTTTTGGCGTGAATACTTATGATAGCTGAAAGGCTGGTATGGCAGTTAGGCATTCAAATGACAGTATTCTAGAACATTGCAGCCTATTGTTTGGCACTGCCCTGAGTGACCCACGGAAATGAGATACTTGGTTTATAAAACAGAGGTGTAAGTCAGTTATGATGCAACTACAAATTATTGCCAATAAGCATTTGTTAAAGCAAATCAAATCCTTTCCCCCCTTAAAAAATGATTGATACTTATCACCAATTAAATGCAAATTAAGCTATGCACGTGTGACCCTATTCCATGGGGGTTTATCTGCCATTACTTCAGGTACCCACTTAGATGTCAGTCTTTGGGGCAGGATTATATTTTACCATCGTCCTTGTCACCATTGCACGACACTGTGTATATCCAATAGCACTAGAAAATGACTTCTTATAACTGCACCACTTAGGGGTCAGGACTACCCGTGATCACAAATCTGTCAAAATGCAAAAGGTCATTCTAACACTGAGACGTACATGAAAATGGAGCTTGGTGAAACCCATCTTATCACACATTTCGATGAAATACTTCAGGTTGTTATTATCTAGCAGTAGGTAGACGGGAACTTTTCTTTTGCTAGAAGCTTCTACGAGATCACAGAGAATATCAACATCGGTGAACAGGTCCATAACCACTGCAATCACCTACGGGAAAAACAAGGAACAGATATTACTGTAATGTTTTCTTTTGCATATGTTTTTGTATTTTTGGTAATTCATTGTTTGATGTGTGATTGTTTAATTTCATGTATTTACACTCTTCCAAGAATATGCATTTAGTACTAACAAAACTAGAAATCTGTTAAATGAAATATCTGTAACAGCTGAAATCCCATAAAATCAACACAGAAAGAATGGGATTTAGGATATCTTCCATTGAACATGTGTGAAATAAATTTACATATACTCAGTGCATTTTATTCTATCAAAAAAGGTGCCGGTACTCAAATGCCAAGCTACCTTTCAGGGGTGGGGTGATCACTGAGGGACCCACCCCACAATAGCCAGACCCCCTGCAACCAGTCACAGAATCTATGACAAATCAGAACTGGTGTGTAGAGCCTGAGCTCTTTCATTAAAATATGAGGACCATGGGTCAATTTTAGCAGACAATGGAAAAGATGCTGGAATTCAGTACCCCCAAGTACCCCCTCAAATAAAAGCCCTGCATATACTGAATCTTGACTGTATGCAAATGTTTCTTGGGCTTCCGTTGTGGAGGCTGTAGTGTAACAGGGCACCTGACAGGCCTCCTACTTTCTGGGGTAACTTTAATTGAGCAAATAAAAAAATCTACAAATCCTCTGTCGCATCAATTTCGGTAGCCTGAGGAGAACATGGCCTTCAAAGAGTGTCTTTCACGGAGAAAATATCTCAAATGCATAGAGTTACATACTTGAACATCAGTAAATGTACAGGAAAAATTACTGTCAAGATTATACCATTGGACATCTAAAATCCCAAAGCCTCCTTTATCTTGAGGTTTAACGAGCAGTTCGAATGGCAAGATTGCTTTCTTTCCCAACCAGATATAACACAAAAGGAGCTTATTCAAAGCCTTACTATAATGTATAAAAGCCATTTAGACACCAAGGTCATATTATACAACAAAACAATGCTACCAGGCATACAAGTGTTTTTTGTAACCCACATCAAGCTCAATCCTCTGGGATAAACAACACCTACATGTTTGACAGAACCTTCCACCCAGGTTAAAGGAAACTCTTGTTCTCAACGCAACTGCACCTCTCAAGGCCATGGCAGGGCTTCTCATTTCGACCTACGGATCTTTAGCCCAGAGATCTTGCCATAAATATGCTAAGTAAAAATGCAGCAGGGACTAGTCAGAACCATCAAAACATTGTCAGCCCGAAAGTAAGAGCTTGAATTGAACTCAACATGACATTGACCATTGCAGCAGTTGCAGGACAGGGGATTGTCCTCCTCAGTGGTGTAGGGGAGAGCATAGGGGAGTCCAGGGATGGCCTCAAGCTTGGAGGACTTATTTGGGGGATATTTGTTTTAATGAAATGAGACAAGAAAAAAGAACAAAATCCAAAATGCACACCCCAAACACAAATGTGTACAAGCCTCCCAGTGGAGCAGGAGGAAATGTGCCATTGGGTTGCACTGTAAATGGAGACTCTCTAGCTTGTCCAGTTTTAGTCTAGATCAGTGGTTCTCAACCCAGTCCTCAGGGTTTTCAGGATATCTCCCATGAATATACAGGAAACGGATTTGCATGGACTGCCTCAATTGCCTGGAAATCTATCTCATGCATATTCATTGTAGGTATCCTGAAAACCTGACTAGCCGAGTGAATCCCGATAACTAGGTGAAGAACTGCAGATCTAGATCCATAAGTTTTATGAGAAAAGACTTAGGTTTCCAGCTTTTATGTAGATATCACTACTTAAAACATTTGGTTGCTCCAGTTTTGAGACATAATGGGTTTCATTTTATGAAGCTTTTTCAGTGTGCACGGCCTGTTTTACATGCAGAAGGGGCTTTTATAAAGTTGACAGTGCTTCTTTTATATTCTTTACAATGTTATTCACACCTTACCTACATCAGAAATGTACTCTGTATCCAAATGCTTGACTATATTCTTGATCATGTTATTCACGGCCTGTATGCAACAATAACTGTTATCTCAATCTTTATTTACCAATAACGACTCATTGTAAGCCACATTGAGCCTGCAAATAGGTGGGAAAATGTGGGATACAAATGCAATAAATAAATAAAATAAATAAATAAAAGTAAGCACATGGAAATCACAGGCGCAGGAGAGCGTGTGTCTGTATGCAGCTATTCCTGGACAGAGCAGAGGTGGATTTCAGATGAACATGCTTATTTTATGACATACAGAGGTACAGGTGTAGAATGCACATACACACGTACAGTTTTGGCAGGTGTAAATTTGTTCGCTACTGTTTGTGTGCTATTGGAACTGGTTCTGGGAGCCTATTTTACACTTGATGAAATACGCTTAAAACAAGGCCTTTTTCTACTCCCCCAGTCAATATTAGGGGTAACAAATCATCCATTATTATACTGTTGCCCAATTTGCCATTTCTTCCTCAGTCTATTCGTTCTGTATATAGACAGACACAGCAAATGCAAGTGCACATTGTTTTGAGAGGAATGAGAGTGCTAAAAACAGGGGAAAGGGGCTGAGCTTCTGGCTCAGTGGCAGCGCTATGTACTTCCCAGTGCCGTAGCGAGGGTGGCTGACACCCGGGGCGGGTTGCCGCTGCGCACCCCCCCCCCCCGGGTGCAGGGCACGGCGCCCCCCCTCTGGAGCGCCCCCCCCCTGAAACGCACCCTACCTTTCAGCGGGGGGGGGGGGCAGGCGGGAGGGCTGATTGGCCCCCAGTGCACGTCACTGGGAGCTGCGTCGGCTCTGCTGCTTCCCTGCTTTCTCTGCCCCGGAACAGGAAGTAACCTGTTCCGGAGCAGAAAGAGCAGGGAACCAGCGAGCCGACACCCCCCCAGCGCGTGCACCCGGGGTGGACGGCCCCACCGCCCCCCCCCTTTCCTACGCCACTGGTACTTCCATGCCCAGGAACCTGGGTCAAATGGGTCTGAAGGGGAAGACAGGGTTATTCTTCATGCAAACAGAGACACCTTGTGGCAGGATTTAGTAGCTCTGCTGGTGGAAGGAGCCCTGAAGCAGGGTTCTTGGAATGAGCATATAAAGTGAGGGGAGATGCCTCAGGCAGTGGCGTAGCCACAGGTGGGCCTGGGTGGGCCAGGGCCCATCCACTTAGTGCTCAGGCTCACCCAACAGTAGTACACATTTAGTGGTGGCTGGTGGGGATCCCAAGCTCTGCCAGCTGAAGACTTCCCCCTGATGGTAACAAAAATGATGCTCTCCACGATACTAGTATCTACGAATGCTCAGTTTTCAGCACATGCCTGCTGCAGATTGCCAAGGTTTAGCGAAGCATTTGCCCACCAGCTGAGATATTTATTTGGTGGGGGTGGGGAGAACACTTGGTGCCCACCCACTTCTTGCCTAGGCCCACCCAAACTCTGCTGTCTGGCTACGCCCCCGGTCTCAGGTAATTGCAAATGAAGCCCTGAGTCTGACTGAAGTGGAAACTCATAAAAGGAGAGACCTGCTGGGTCAAAAAAGGGAAGACAAAGCTCGCCACTAACAGAGATAAAAGGGACTGTGCCAGGCTTGTCCGAGTTCAGTCCTCAAGGGCTGCAAACAGGCCATATTTTCCTGAAAGTTCGCTAAATATTGTTGTTTCTGATTTGGGTGTACAAAGAAGTGCACGTTCTCAATTTGGGGGGGGGGGGGAGGGGTCCCAGAGAACAGAACCAATTACTTTAAAAGCTGGAAGATACTGCATCCTTCAATAGACAAGTGGAGTGGAGGAGTGGCCTAGTGGTTCTTGCAATCCAGAGGTGGCCAGTTCAAATCCCGCTGCTGCTCCTTGTGATCTTGGGCAAGTCACTTAACCCTCCATTGCCTCAGGTACAAACTTAGATTGTGAACCCTCCTGGGACAGAGAAACATCCAGTGTACCTGAATGTAACTCACCTTGAGCTACTACTGAAAAAGGTGTGAGCAAAAATCTAAATAAATAAATTGAAGAATGACTTATTTCAGTTGCCCTATGTAGGAGCTGGGAATGTCTAGTAATAGAATTGCACTTAAGATCAATTTTATTTAGCTGTTTTGTATTTTAGTTTTTATGATTATGTACATTTCTGTTGGAATCCGCCTCGGATAAAAATAATAAACTCAAGTAAACTGATAAACTCAACACCCTTCCGGAAACTACTAAAGACTAATTTGTTCAAAAATACTTATCAAAAGGATCCGTCATAAATGGCCTGACATCTAAACTCAGCCAGAACAAATTAACAGTGAACTCTTCTATTCGATTACTTTAACGTCTATTTCTTTTCATTATTGAACATTATTCATTACCCTTGATTTCAAACTCCTGAAATTTACTGTATATCCACATACTTCTAATGTACTTCATATTTCTGTACTTTAACTGTAATAATTAATAATATGTACTTCTCTCCGGAAATGGTTACCGCCATTTCGGCATAATGTAAGCCACATTGAGCCTGCAATTAGGTGGGAAAATGTGGATACAAATGCATCAAATAAATAAATAAAGAATGAATATGTATGACAAAGATTTGTATGCCCACAACAGCCATTGTATGCAGATCTCTCTCATGCATATGCATTATATGTTTGGCCACCTGCAGAGCCGGTAAGAGTTTATAGTATTGGTTTTTAAATGGATGAGATAATGTTTGTGAAAAATAAGTGGATGTTATTATTGTTGCTTATTTAGATTGCTGACCCCTGAAGACGCATTTTTGTGAAACACAATCGTGTAGGGTCTGTACAATACTACCTCAGTGAGCAAATGAGATGATAGCTCCTGAGAAGCAGCATGAAGTTGAAGGAAAGAATTATTGATTTAAGATATTTAGACAATAATTGTTAGATTTATGAGATTTAAAGATGTAATAAAGATGAATATAATTGCAACAGTTGTTAAGTATATTATATAAATTTGCTGCAACTATTTATTGAAATTAACCTAAGATAGCATTGTGATATGCATATGCATTAGAGATATCCTGAAAACCTGGTCTGCTTGTAGCCCTTGGGGACTAAATGATGTTTAACCCTAGTATACATAAAATGCGGACACTACATGTTAGCATACTGAGAAGATATTTTGTTCCTTTCTATTACGACTTCAAATGCCACCTTCTTACCTTTCTTGCTTTGTTTATGAGTGATCGCAAACAGTCTTTGATGTTGCTGGACTTCTCTCTCTGGAATAAGACATGCACCTGAATGGGGTTAGCCGTGGTAGAGTGTGGAAGTTCTGGCCAGCCCAGCTCCAGCATGGGGGGCTCCAGGTCCGACATGAGGGGGAAATAAGTGCCAGATGTTTGCTCCGAGATGCCATCTTCCTCCATGAGAGATTCAGCTCTGGATTGTGATCTGGCTGTAGGTAACCCTGAGGTGGCTGCATTCATACAGCTGCCAATGTACTGAATGTCTAAGCTGGAAAGAAAGGACAGTTCCTTTTCTTCGGCCAGAGCTCGCAGGTAGCCCTCTTCGCCCTTCTCTATCAGAGCATCCATGGCCAACCTGGCACTCTCATTGTGGCTGAGGTTGAGTGGGGAGCTCTGACGCCATCGGTTCTTCAGATCTTCCACTCTGCTCCTCAGTGGCCCAGAGAACCGCTGGCCTTGTCTGGAGAGCTCAGAGCTCAGCATGACTTGATATTTGCCTTCACAATCAGTAGCAATGCACTTCCAGTGTCATGCTCTGTCATGCATCCTCCTCTTCAGTATCTCACTGGGCTTCTTGATATACTGGGCAGAAGAGTGAGTACAATACTTTTCTGTCCTCTCATACACGAGTGATTAATGCTTCTCATCAGCTCCAACAGCATAGGTTACTTTGCAATTTCAGGTTTCCTCTCCTGGTTAAAGCAATATACTCCTTCCATCTCCTGACCTTAGCAGATCTTTTCCCTTTGATTGTATTTCCTGATACTGGAGAGGTATGCGAGCAGTCTCAGTCTCTCTCTTCCAGTGCCCTTTATACCTCAGCCACATGATTTCAAATTCTGCTTGCCATGTGAAGGGATTTGCAGTTGCTGGACCGACCTGCCAGTGCCCCTCCCTAACCTGTTTGTTCAGTTCTGGGAACATCAGGATTTGTGAGCAGGAGGAAGCTGCTGAGAGTCTGCAGTCAGCATTTTTATCTGGGCTCCAGCTCAGCACTAGATTTCCCCAACATAACATTACTCCTGTTCACGGGATGTTAGGGAGTCACAATTAATTTACTTTTAGTTCCTCGCATTATTTTTACATTGCTTAAGAGCAGTCACATGCCTCCTATCTTCCTACCTTTCCTTATCCTATATAATAAAACTCACCCTCAACGTTCTGAGGACAGTGACGTCACTGTCACTTCCTTCCAGAACGGTTCGTAAGACCATGGTGGTGAAAGCCACCGAAATCACCCAGGCCCATGACGTCGAGGGCGGAACAATGGCGTTCGGTGCGTCCAAGAGGCAGGTGCGGAATGCGGAGCAATGCCATCAGAAAGACGAAGGGGTCCATAGGTAGGTAGGTAGATAGGGATGGAGAAGGGGGCGACGAAGGGGTCGGTAGGGAGGCAGGGAGAGAGAAGGGGGGGTTGGGGAAGAAAACCTTGCTAGCGCCCGTTTCATTTGCTCCTGAAACGGGCCTGTTTTCCTAGTTATATATATTCATTTAATTAGCTTTTGCTCACACCTTTTTCAGTAGTTGCTCAAGGTGAGTTTCATTCAGGTACACTGAGTATTTCTCTGTTGCTGGGGGAGGGTTAAGTGACTTGCCCAAGATCACAAGTAGCAGCAGTGGAATTTGAACCGGCCACCTCTGGATGTCAAGACCAGTGCCCTTCCTTAAACTATGTGTGAGCTAAGGGAGGTCAAGCAACTTATTGAAAGTTGGACAGTGAGCTGCTGTGGTTGCAGCTTTGGTTTCCAGCTCTTACCCCTTTTCTTCCAACAGTCAGATACCCGATAATAACAGCTTAGCACAGAGCTCCAGAACTGCACTAATTGAAGCTGGAGGTTGTAGAGTTTATTACTGTATTTATACTGTTTTATATTGTGATCAATAATTGTTTGCTCACCATGATGTGGTGGACAGAGGTCCATGACTGCAATATTATTATACTGGAGTATTCAGGAAGGACATGATAGAATTGTGAACTGCTTTGCCCTGCTTGCCAGTAAAGGTGGTAAAGAAAATTTGGAAGAAAGAAGGGAAGAAAAGAAAAGGAGGCATTGGCTGTGACTACAGACTAGTCCAGTGATTCTGAAACCTGGTCCTGGAGGCACCCAACCAGTCAGGCTTTTAGGATATCCACCATGAATATTATGCGATAGATTTGCATGCAGTGGAGGCAGTGCATGCAAATCTCTCTCCTGAATATTCATTGTGGGTATCCTAAAAACCTGACTGGCTGGGGTACCTCCAGGACCAAATTTGGGATCTACTGGACTAGTCAATCAATTACACCACATCTGTTCTAGCTTGCCACACATCCATCTGAGACTAGGTCAGGACAACAGTCTGGTGTCTAAAATAATGTTATCTTTAAAGACTCGATACAGATCTGTGTTTCGGCCACGGGCCTGCCTCAGGAGTCTTGTGTTAGCTACGTAAATGCTGCTTTATTAAGAATACACTATTTCAGCACTTATGCTGACTCTCACCAAAGGTCTTTTTTAAGAACAACTCTGTACCACAAAAGGAATACTATCCTTTGGAGGTTTATTTATTTACGCAGCTAACAAGACTCCTCAGGCAGGCCTGTGGCCAAAACACAGATCTGTGTTGAGTCTTTAATAATAAAATGATTTTAGACACCAGACTGTTGTCGTGGTCTCTTGAGTCATCAGACCACTTTCCACTGTCTTTGTACTGTTATTCTCTTTGAGGGATTTTGGCGGACTTTTTACCTAATCTGAGACCAGGTCCACATACCTTATTCAACTGTACGAATAATTTGCCCTCATTCTAGCCATTGATCTCAATGCCTTTGTCTTACACATCCTGTCTTTCCATATGTGCCAAATGGACTTCTAATATTACTACTTCTCATTTCTATAGCCCATGAGATCTACACAGTGCTGTACACTAACCACGCCATGTCCCCTCTGCTGCTTATAAAAATGTTTAATTGCAAACATCATATCTATATTATATGAATGCTCTACTGTCTGTTTTCATGTGTACATTGTTGGTACTGTATTGCATCTAATTCTTTGTCTTTGAGTTGATCTGATTTGTACAATTTGAGTATTTTCTGACATTTTGTCATACTATTCTTATGTTGCTAATACAATGTACATTGTTTATGTGAAGCTATACCTGTTGTACGCCAACTTGGCTGAATCGTCATTAATAAAAATAAACAGAAGAGTGTGTTGTAAACATTGCAAAAGGTGTGTTTTGCTGATGGTATATGTGCGTGGGGGGGGGGGGGGTGAGTGAGCAGATGGAGCACTTAAAACAAGTAGTGGGACTAAAATATTAAGTGGAGGATGGGGTGGGACTGAGTGAGGGGGATATTAGTGGCACTGAGTAAGTGAGTTGAAGTGTGCGAGTGTGCACTAATTTTTTTGTAGAAGGAGAGAGAGAGCGACAGAGAGCTGTTAGACTGAAAGATCATCCATCTATTTATTCATCAACAACTGTGAGGTGAATTTTTGATACAGCACATAACTTAAATCTAGCCAGACGTGTTATGACATAGATCAGTGATTTCCAAAACTTTACAAGCTCAAGGCACACCTACATTTTTGAAAAGTGTGCGGCACACAAACCTGCACAGATCAGGCGTTGGCGAGAGATCATGTGACTGAATGAAAAGTTAGGGATGTACTGAACGGTCCCAGGAGAGGGTGGAGAGACTCAGAGGAGGAGGTTCAGGAGGGGAAGAGAAGGAGGAGGTGCAATGCGTGGTCTGCATGCTAAACAAAGCAGTGCCTGGCTATTCAAGCC
The DNA here is from genome assembly GCF_901765095.1 of Microcaecilia unicolor. NCBI lineage: Eukaryota > Metazoa > Chordata > Amphibia > Gymnophiona > Siphonopidae > Microcaecilia > Microcaecilia unicolor. The sequence continues at coordinate 245,834,813 of NC_044038.1, forward strand.
TTACTAGGCTGTCTGTAAATCCCACATGCCGAGGCTCATGCTGTTTTTTGGGAAGGAGAGAGATGCGTGAGACTACATGTGTGCTCAGGCAGGAAGGAGATCCTGCATGTTTTAGAGCCACTGCTGGTGTTCCTTGTTGCAAGGAGCTGAGACTAGAGATTATGTGCATCAGGCAGTGGTGACATTTTTGTGTGGCATAGCTGATCAGATCTGAGGGCACATAGGTTTGCCACGGCTTCCTGGTTGGGAAACACTGATATAGATTTAAACTTAGCCATCCCTGTCCACAGAGACAGTCAACTAAGTTATTAACTTAACCACACCTGTGGGAATGCCCAGAAATGGAGCAGCTACATATAGTCACCTTATGAAACTAGGAAGCTATGTTCAGTTGTTCTATAGGGAGAAATTTTCACCTCAAGGCAAAGCTTCTCAAAGTGTGGGTCAGGACCCCATTTGGGGTTATGAACTCAGTGGGTTCTCCACTGGTACATCATTATTTTGCACTTCAAGGGGTCAAACTGTTTTATTTAGTTACTATCATGGGGTCATGGCCACAAAAAAAATTGACAAGCATGGTCCCAAAGGATTTTCTGTAAATTACTAACTTCCAAGAAAGTCAGTTCAATTGATTTTTTTTTTTGTTACATTTGTACCCTGCGCTTTCCCACTCATGGCAGGCTCAATGTGGCTTACATGGGGCAATGGAGGGTTAAGTGACTTGCCCAGAGTCACAAGGAGCTGCCTGTGCCTGAAGTGGGAATTGAACTCAGGACCAAAGTCCACCACCCTAACCACTAGGCCACTCCTCCACTGTTGCTACTATTTGAGATTCTACATGGAATGCTGCTATTCCACTAGCAACATTCCATGTAGAAGTCGGCCCTTGCAGATCACCAATGTGGCCGCGCAGGCTTCTGCTTCTGTGAGTCTGACATCCTGCACATACGTGCAGGATGTCAGACTCACAGAAACAGAAGCCTGCGCAGCCTTTTACATGGAATGTTGCTAGTGGAATAGCAACATTCCATGTAGAATCACCAATAGTTGCAACATTCCAAGTAGAATCTCCAATAGTATCTATTTTATTTTTGTTACATTTGTACCCTGCGCTTTCCCACTCATGGCAGGCTCAATGCGGCTTACATGGGGCAATGGAGGGTTAAGTGACTTGCCCAGAGTCACAAGGAGCTGCCTGTGCCTGAAGTGGCAATCAAACGCAGTTCCTCAGGACCAAAGTCCACCACCCTAAACACTAGGCCACTCCTCCACTGTTGCTACTATTTCAGATTCTACATGGAATGTTGCTATTCCACTAGCAACATTCCATGTAGAAGTCGGCCCTTGCAGATCACCAATGTGGCCGCGCAGGCTTCTGCTTCTGTGAGTCTGACATCCTGCACATACGTGCAGGATGTCAGACTCACAGAAACAGAAGCCTGCGCAGCCTTTTACATGGAATGTTGCTAGTGGAATAGCAACATTCCATGTAGAATCACCAATAGTTGCAACATTCCAAGTAGAATCTCCAATAGTATCTATTTTATTTTTGTTACATTTGTACCCTGCGCTTTCCCACTCATGGCAGGCTCAATGCGGCTTACATGGGGCAATGGAGGGTTAAGTGACTTGCCCAGAGTCACAAGGAGCTGCCTGTGCCTGAAGTGGCAATCAAACGCAGTTCCTCAGGACCAAAGTCCACCACCCTAACCACTAGGCCACTCCTCCACTGTTGCTACTATTTCAGATTCTACATGGAATGTTGCTATTCCACTAGCAACATTCCATGTAGAAGTCGGCCCTCGCAGATCACCAATGTGGCCGAGCAGGCTTCTGCTTCTGTGAGTCTGACATCCTGCACGTACGTGCAGGACGTCAGACTCACAGAAACAGAAGCCTGCGCAGCCTTCTACATGGAATGTTGCTAGTGGAATATGAACATTCCATGTAGAATCTCCAACAGTAGCAACATTCCATGTAGAATCTCCAATAGTATCTATTTTATTTTTGTTACATTTGTACCCTGCGCTTTCCCACTCATGGCAGGCTCAATGCGGCTTACATGGGGCAATGGAGGGTTAAGTGACTTGCCCAGAGTCACAAGGAGCTGCCTGTGCCTGAAGTGGCAATCAAACGCAGTTCCTCAGGACCAAAGTCCACCACCCTAACCACTAGGCCACTCCTCCACTGTTGCTACTATTTCAGATTCTACATGGAATGCTGCTATTCCACTAGCAACATTCCATGTAGAAGTCGGCCCTTGCAGATCACCAATGTGGCCGCGCAGGCTTCTGCTTCTGTGAGTCTGACATCCTGCACATACGTGCAGGATGTCAGACTCACAGAAACAGAAGCCTGCGCAGCCTTTTACATGGAATGTTGCTAGTGGAATAGCAACATTCCATGTAGAATCACCAATAGTTGCAACATTCCAAGTAGAATCTCCAATAGTATCTATTTATTTTTGTTACATTTGTACCCTGCGCTTTCCCACTCATGGCAGGCTCAATGCGGCTTACATGGGGCAATGGAGGGTTAAGTGACTTGCCCAGAGTCACAAGGAGCTGCCTGTGCCTGAAGTGGCAATCAAACGCAGTTCCTCAGGACCAAAGTCCACCACCCTAACCACTAGGCCACTCCTCCACTGTTGCTACTATTTCAGATTCTACATGGAATGTTGCTATTCCACTAGCAACATTCCATGTAGAAGTCGGCCCTCGCAGATCACCAATGTGGCCGAGCAGGCTTCTGCTTCTGTGAGTCTGACATCCTGCACGTACGTGCAGGACGTCAGACTCACAGAAACAGAAGCCTGCGCAGCCTTCTACATGGAATGTTGCTAGTGGAATATGAACATTCCATGTAGAATCTCCAACAGTAGCAACATTCCATGTAGAATCTCCAATAGTATCTATTTTATTTTTGTTACATTTGTACCCTGCGCTTTCCCACTCATGGCAGGCTCAATGCGGATTACTTGGGGCAATGGAGGGTTAAGTGACTTGCCCAGAGTCACAAGGAGCTGCCTGTGCCTGAAGTGGGAATCAAACTCAGTTCCCCAGTTCCCCAGGACCAAAGTCCACCACCCTAACCACTAGGCCACTCCTCCATTCAAATGAAAATGAGAACCTATTTAACCTTGTGTTTTTCTCCCAAGTGTGAAGATATCTAGATAGGCCAACAAGACAAAGATGTGGACACAGCTGATATTTATTTGTTATTGCCAACACATATCAGGTAATATAGAGATGAACTGTTGATATCCCCAGAAAGGTCCTAACACTTCTCCTCTTTGTTGTCTCTTTGAGATCTGTTACGTTTATCAGTAGTTGGTGATAAGCATTCCGAGATCTAGTCAGAGCTAACTGGGCCTGTAGGACCACATAAAATTCAGTCCTAATTTTGCCCATTTTGCAATGTGGATGTCAGCACTGAATATCTTCCAGGACTGGCCAGCACAGAGTGCGATGTCTTCCCCTCTGGCAAAGTCCCATTCCCTCTTCTTCCCCCTCCCACCCCCAGTCAGAATAGGCCCACCCGGGCCTACCTTGAATACCATGGTGGCCTAGCAGGGCGATGGTAGCAGGAGGAAACCCCACTTGCTCCTGCTCCTAGTCACTGTGACCTGTAGCAGCAGTCTTGCGATACTATCATTGGTACCAGGAGATCAGAATTAGAGGTTGTGCAGGCCAATTTTTAGCATGGAGCTGCTAGGGGCAGGAGCAGGTGTGGTTACTCCTGCCTCATCACCCTGATAGGTCACCATGGTATTCAGGTAGGCCCAGGGATGGTGGGAAGGGGGTTACTTACTTGTGAGGGGTGTGGGTGGGTGGGGAGGTGGACATGGACACAACCTTATGCGGATCCTGGCCAATATTCATCTGGAACCTGCATAAATGTCTTAAGCTGGAACTCCTCTCATATGAGGAAAGGCTTAAGAGGTTGGGGCTCTACAACTTGGAAAGGAGACATCTTGGGGGGGGGGGGGGGAGGAATCTGATAGAGGTCTACAAAATCCTGAAAAGTGTAAAACAAGTAAACATGAATCAATTGTTTATTGTTTCAAAAAGTACTAAGACTAGTTACATGGAAATACGTTTAACATTAATAGAAGAAAATATTATTTTTTTCACTGACCTGATAGTTAAGCTCTGGAACTCATTGCTAGAGGATATGATAACAGCGGTTAACGTAACTGGGTTTAAAAAAGGTTTGGACAAGTTCCTGGAGGAAAAGTCCATATTCTGGTATTGAGAGACATGGGGAAGCCACTGCTTGCTCTGGGATTGGTAGCATGGAATGTTGTTACTATTTGGGTTTCTGGCAGGTACTTGTGACCTGGATTGGCCACTGCTGGAAGCAGGATACTGGGCTAGGTGGACTATTGGTCTAACCCAGTATGGCTATTCTTATGTTCTTATGACATAGGATGAAAGTAACAAGGGAGAGACTCAGATGTAATCTAAGGCAGTACTTCTTGATGGAAAGGGTAGTAGATGTGTGGAATGGTTTCCCGGTGGAGGTAGTGGAGACGAGATTGTATCTGAATTCAACAAAGCATGGGACAAGCACATGGGATTCCTATGGGAGACAGTGGCATAGCCACAGGTGGGCCTGGGTGGGCCAGGGCCCACCAACTTAGGGCTCAGGCCCACCCAACAGTAGCACACGTTTGGTGGTAGCTGGTGGGGATCCCAAGCTCAGCCAGCTGAAGACTTCCCCTTGATGGTAATGAAAACAGTATTCTCCATGATACCGGCACCTGCTCATGCCTGCTGCAGACTGAAAAGGTGGAAAGAAGCATTTTCCCACCTGCTGAGATGTTTTTCTTTGGGGGGGGGGGGGGAGAACACTTGGTGCCCACCCACTTCTTGCCTAGGCCCACCCAAAATCTGTAGTCTGGCTACGCCCCTGATGGGTGAGGATAGTGGATGCTGTGGATAGGCTGGATAAGCCGTGAGGTCTTTATCTGCTGTCATTTTCTAAGTCCCTGTGTTTCTAATTAATCAGGCATACTTTAAACCAGCCCTTGACTTTTCAGTTTCCAGGAGGGTGAAAGTTACAGAAAGAGTATGGTCTCCAGAAAACCCTGGAATGAGTCAAGCTGTCTGTACTGAAGCGTTTAGCTGAAAGATCCCAGGGTTTAGAATGTCCCACTCTCTCGGCAGGTGCAGCTAACTTGGAAAGTGTGACGGTCAGTCAGCTATAGTGGGGAAGAACTGCCTTCTTTTATGCTACATTCCTTGCAGGGGGAAAGAGTATGTGTCACTGAATCTTTGGTCTGGTTTTAGCACGTGTCCATGGGGTGTTGAGAGCAGGTATTCCAAATATTTATTCAGACCAAAGGGCAGTGAGGTACAGGTAAAACTCTTCTATGACACATGAACAGAGAGGAAGAGAATTAATCGTAGAATATACAGGAAAGAGAGGGAGGGGGAAGAATCCTATAGGTCAGGTATGTGGAGCCAGCTCAGTAATAGCAACTGAAACTGTAAATACAGCATGGTAGCAGTGTGATCTTTCTACGGTCTCCACACATACCATCAAAACCAGGTTGTTTCATTCTCTGACTCACAGTTTTGTGTATAGTATCCTAAAGTTCATCATGTGTTAATTTAAGGGCTGGTTATCTCCTCAGCTCCCAGTAAAAACACAGAGCAAAAATCTCCTTTTTTCATTCTGAAGCAGGGGAAATTGGCTGAAAGATGTTTCTACTTCTTCCAGTTCTATGCCGCATGGAATTGAATTGTCATTCCTACATCATCAAACTACCAGGGGCCTGGGAAAGAAATGATCACAGATCAGTTTAGGATTATTTGGGAGTAATGTCTCCAAATGGGGTTGTTTTGTGCAAACCGTGACAGGAATGAACCTCACCCAACAGCCAGAATATGTTAAGCTATGCCCTCAGTTTCTCAGATTTACTTCTATGGTTCCATGTGGTCAATGAGCTGCTGTGATATGAGGGATGATCAATCCTCTCTGTGAGAGCGAATGTCTTCTGAATCAGACTAAGAAAACCCTTCACACTTGTGGCTTGGTAACCAAATGAGATGACTCTGCTGGAAAAGTTGCACAGGAAAGAGTCAGTGAACAGAGTTTTGCTCATTTGTCTACAGCATTGGAATTAGTGGCTGCCAAATGCAAGAAGATTCTTCTAATCATAGACTATCCCAGTCTTTCATCCCTCTCCCCAGGAACATTTAAGAATTTCCATTGACTGTCTATTCTGAACTTACAGAAGAGCAAGGGAAAAGTGCTGAATAGGCCTCTACTACTACTACTTGACATTTCTAAAGCGCTACTAGGGTTACGCAGTGCTGTACAATTTAACATAGAAGGACAGTCCCTGCTCAAAGGAGCTTACAATCTAAAGGACAAATGTACAGTCAGTCAAATAGGGGAAGTCTAGATTTCCTGAAAGGTATAAAGGTTAGGTGCCAAAAGCAACATTGAAGATGAAGTCAGGTTGACAATAAATCATCTTAATCTGACGAAAACCTCAGGTCCAACAGGCCAGGCCCTGAATGTTACAAACTATTGGTAGACTAGGAGATGTATTTTCACCTATGGAATTTTGTAAGTCTAAGTACTTTGAAAATGAGCCCCTTAGTAATGGACACTGCATCTCGCACGCCATGTGCAAGGGCTACAGCCCAACTGTTCTAAATACTGGAAGACGAAACTTTAAGTCTGGGACTCTAGGACAGAGACAAGCTGTTGATGCTGCCTTTGGAGAACCAGAACAGGCTATGGGAGAGTCCTTTATAAATATGTTTTTTGTGTTTATTTTCTCCTGATCTGTGAAGGGAACAGGTCTCCCATTTCCCTGCAAAAAAATAAAGTGATTTAAACCTCTGTATGGCTGTGGTTTTCAAGACTCCAGGCCTGCCCTCCAGGGGCGTAGCCAGACACCCAATTTTGTGTGGGCCTGGGCCCAAGATGGGTGGGCAGAAGAACCTCACCCCACTTGGTCTCTTTCTCTCGCCTGCATACCATATGGTCTCTCAAACATCCCCCCTCTCCCGTATACCTTGTAAATAGCAGATTTTCACCAGCAGCGAGCAGCAACTAATACACACTGCTCATGTTGGCCCCACACCCTTCCCTCTGATGCAACTTCCTGTTTTCGCCTAGGCAGAAATACATAGTAACATAGTAGATGACGGCAGAAAAAGACCTGCACGGTCCATCCAGTCTGCCCAATAAGATGAACTCATGTGTATACCTTACCTTGATTTGTACCTGTCTTTTTCAGGGAACAGACCGTATAAGTCTGCCCAGCACTATCCCCTCCTCCCAACCACCAGCCCTGCCTCCCACCACCGGCTCTGGCACAGACCGTATAAGTCTGCCCAGCACTATCTTCGCCTCCCAACTACCAACCCCTCTTCCCCCCACCGGCTCCACCACCCAATTTCGGCTAAGCTTCTGAGGATCTATTCCTTCTGCATCAGAGGGAAGGCTGTGGGGCCGGTGCGAGCAGTAGGTATGTCACTGCTCACTGCAGGCGAAGATCTGCTACTTACGAGGTATGCAGGAGGGACACTTGTTGGGAGTTTTCGGCTGGTGGGGCTTGGGGATCCCTGCCAGCCACATCATAGGTATGCTGCTTCTGGGTGGGCCTGAGCCCGAAGTGCCCACCCATGGCTACGCCACTGCTGCCCTCACTCATGCTGCTACAGGGAAAAGGAGAAAATTTCCCATGGTTGTTAGATGGCTGCAGCTTTCATGAATCTATGCTGAAAACCCACCTTTTCACTGCTGCTTTTAGCTCCTACCCACTACTCATTTGCCTCCCCCCTTGTTCCTTCTCGCCCAGTACTTCCCTCGCCCTTAATTGTCTTGTCTGTCTGTATTATTTTAGATTGTAAGCTCTATTGAGCAGGGACTGTCTCTCTGTGTCCTTTCACTCTACTGGAGTTTCATCTGGATTTCAAATTGATAATTAGAAATAAAACAAAATAAAATACTTTTTTATTGGACTAATAATACAGTTTTTTACTAACTTTCAAAGGCAACTTCACCTTCTTCTCCGGGTCAGAAATGAGAAAAAGATAACAAATATATGAGTAAAACATAAAAGCATTCAAATGACAGTCTTAAGGGGAAAGGTAGACATGTGTGGGTGGGGGGGGGGGGGGGGGGGGGGAGGATGGGAGAAGCAGGGAGAGATGAATGGGTGATCAAAGCAGTATAGTTTTATGGTTTATAATGTGATAGAAAACTCTGTCTGGCAGGTGTCAAATTATAGTCCACACGACACCACACATGAAAGGAGAACAGATAAACTTTATTCAGGCCAAAGCACGACCCGACACTGGTCTGTGTTTCGGCGGAAAACATCGCCTGCACCAGGGATCTCTGGGTAACAGTGCTGCTGCGTGTGGTGCTGTGGGTGAATGATCTGCTGGTAATTAAATGTCACTAAATCACCTAGAGCAGCAAAGGAGCTTCATGTTTATGTTCTGTTTATATTACCAGCATTTTCAGCAGATCATTCACCCACAGCACCACACGCAGCAGCACTGTTACCCAGAGAATCCTGGCGCAGGCCGTGTTTTCTGCCGAAACAGGGACACATGTCAGGTCATGCTTTGGTACTTATGAATAAAGTTTATCTGATCTCCTTTCACATGCAGAGTCGTATGGCAATCTCTAATCCTTTGGCCTTTGTTTTTGATTTATGTAGATGTACTCTCCCGTTTCTTCTTTGGAATAGGGTGTCAACAATATTTCATCATTTTAACTTCGAAGGTCTTACATTCCTGGATTGTTTTAAAATGTCCTTTTAGTAAAGTCATTGATGCAGTGCTCTGGTCTTGTAGAGTGTCTCCCTGGTTAGCTTTGTGGGTGTTTAATGTGCTGCCTGTATAAGTTGACTCTTGTCTTTAGCATCTGTCATGTGTCTCCAGCAGGGCATCCTTCACATTTTATGCATGGAATAATATACACTGCATTTGAAGATGAGCTTGTGTAGGATCCCTTAAGTTGAATGCTTTTCCTATGTGAGTGACTGCGGGGTCCTGCAGCTTGGCAGTAACGTATCAAGGGTGGGGCTGTGGGGGCGGTCTACCTCAGGTGCAGACAGCAAGGGGGTGCGGCTGTCGGCACCTGCCAGTCCCCTGCCTTGTCTGACGTTGCTTCCTGTTCTGGGGACCGGCAGAGCTGACAACTGCACACCTGCTCTATGCACCTACTTGCTAGGAGGAAAAGGTGGTGGGGTGATGCGCCTTGGGGGGTGTAGCACACCTTGGGGAGTGTGACATCCCAGTGGGGGGCACAGCGGCGACACGCTCTGGATGGTGAACAAGCTAGAAACATCACTGCAGTTTGGTAAATTGCAGTGACGTGTGCCATCCCCTTCTTTTTGAACCTCACTTCGCTAATTTTTGCTTCAGATTAGTTCATGCATGAGAACTGAGTATGATCACAGGGCCTGTTTCAGCAGCCGCACTTTGAGTTACTGACAGCCATGTTTTAGCTGATCAGGGTGGCTGCAGGATTTCTTCAGCTGGCAGGGATTGGGGATCCTGACAGCTAAGGTAATTTTAATTATAATTTTGGGGTGCAGGAGAGGAAGGGAAAAGGAAAGGGAGGGGGTAGAGGAGTGGGATGCCTAGAACCGACTCATGTTCACCATGGGCCTCGCCTCAAAAACAAATTTGTCTCTGTTTACACTACTGATTAGAAATGGACTGGCCGTTGTCAGAGGAGGGATGCTGGGCTTGACGGGCCTTTGCTGTGACCCAATGGCACATCTTATCCTCTCATGCAAAACATACAATCGCTCACTCACATTTGTATTGTGAGTCATATGCAATGAGCTCCAGCAATGCCATATTTGGCAAGCAAAATGACTTTTCTAGAACATTAATGCAGGCCGATAATTGAAATAACCTGGATTAAAATTGTTACACATACACTGAAAAAAAGTATAGCAAAATATACCAAAGTATGGTCATCCAAACCTTACTTGCATCAGGGTCGCTGAGAGGCAAAGCCGGGCTTGGGGCAGGGCTGCCACAGCCCCCCTCCCCCCGACAGGCCACTGCCATCTCCTGCAACCTTCCCCCCCCCCACTTGGGCCGCTGCCACCCCCCGCCCCCTTACTTTCCTATGTCTGCTCCTCCCTCGATCTGTCACTCTCCTTCTCCTGGGTTTCCAGGATCTGGTGATCATGTTAACACAATCACCCGGGTCCTGGCACACAGGAGCAGGACAGACACATCCCTCTTGGAGGCCAGGCATGGAGAATCTTGCTTCCCCACCCCACCCCCTTCGGCGGCCATGGCTTGCATTATAGAATTAAAGAACAATAGCCAAAGATTGGTTGAAGCAAACATGAAGCATAGTAACATCGTAAATGTTGGCAAAGATCTGTTCGGCCCAACAAGGTGGCCAGAGTTATATCTGCACAAGTAACTTTAATTTATAATACACAAGGACCCTAGTGAACATTTAATGGTTCAGGTGTATTAATCTGATGGGAATGAGCTGTTACTTTGGAGGTGAAATAGGTCATCTCGTCTATACCTACAATGGGAAAGGCTGGGTCTCACCTAGATCTTTACATGGTTTTTAGTATAACAAGGACGCTATGTGCTCTGTTTGTTGTTTAAATAAAAAGTTTAAACAAAATACCACTTAGATGACTGACACCTGGGCAGCGCCATCATTACACAATGCGATTTGATATGAAAGCTAAAGGTGGAGTCTAGACAAAGCTCTGGATTTCACACACACTGAGTTCAATGAAATGGAGAAGTACCTGAGGGAGGAGATAAGGAAAGTGGAGAAATGTGGGTAGACTGAAAAGGGGTTATTCAAATGTAAGAAATGTCAATAAACGCAACAGGAAAAGGAAACCAATGAAAGAGCTGCAAAAAAGGTTCTGTTCACAAAATACAGAAGATCACAAGCAGGAACAGAAAACAAAAAAGAATGAATCAAATCAGGAAAGACACAGGTAGAAATGGCTAAATATATACACAGAGGTGAGAAGACATTTTTCAAGTATATTAGGGAAAGGAGGAAGGCCAGAGGTGGAATTACAAGACTCAGAAAGAACTGATGTGTGGAAAGTGATGAAGGAAAATGGAAACACTCCACAACTGCTTCTGTTTGGTGTTCACAGAAGAAAAACCTGGAGATGAATGTTTCTTAGGTGGAAATTTGGAAGACTGTCAGCAGGCTGCTCAGCTGTGCGAATTCTGTAGTCAAGAAGCAGAAAAGGATAGCTTGTGTTGAAGATAGATCCTAGAGCTACAGGTACCCTCCAAGCTCTGGTATCTTAGGAATTAAGGACTTATTTGTTAAATACCTGGATGCTTTCCCCTCCTTTTTTCTCTTCTTTCCTTTCCCACCTGTTGTGTTTCCATCATTGTTTTCCTGTTATTTGTATTCTTGGAAATTAATAAAATATTTGGAAATAGGAATTAAGGACAGCTTCATTCTTCATGGGAAGATTAAGCTTATAGAAAACTAACTTAGGCCCCAAATCAGCATTTTTTTAAATCTCTATACATTTGCTTCCATGGGAAATCCTGCTCAGGCATTATTTCAGGATGTTCCATTACTAATGATATTATCTTAGTTAATTGTTATCTTTCATCTATGATTCTCATGGAGAATGAGGATGAGGGAACGCTAGATGTGCTAAGAGGGATCTGATCATTTAGATCCCACAGAGTTCCCGGAGACATCTCAGGATACAATTACTTCAAGAACTTCCTTGTATTAAAAACTTATTTCAAAGAAAAAAATACAAAAATGATTTGACTTTCTGTGGACAGAATGTATAAGTGTTTTCTGATGTGGCCAAGTTCACATAAATTTGGACAAAAATGTAAGAGCATCTTTTTCTGTATTATTGAAATTTTAAAATAAACTACAGCAGAAATGAAATCACAATACAATGAAATCGTATCATCATAATCATTCTTTCTTTTTACACTTTCCTTGCAAATGTTTTATTAGATATCAGGATATAAATTATGCTTTTTTTTTTTTTTTTCAAAATCTGTTACAGTCAGAGAAGTGTTTTGCAGATAAGAAGTCATTGAATGCATAGGTAGTGTAGGTTATAGCAGTGATAGGCTTTGTATTATGCAGGTAGTATAGGTAGTATATGAGGTTTGTCTCCAGTTATTTGCCAATTTAATTTCTTTAATTTGATCTCTCTTACCCTAGTGAGGTGGATTTCACAAGGGTGTTAGTTCATTATTATGCTATCTTTTTTTTCTAATCTCTTTTTATGTTTCTCATCTTGATGCTGATGTGTTCCACCTCCTCTGATGCATCTTCCTGTTTCTGGTGAATGGACGACAGAAGGAGGGGGGGAGCAAAGTGAGAGAGATAGAGAGAGTGCGAGAGATGCTGGACCTGTGGGGTGGGGGAGAAGGAGAAGAAGAGTTACAGGGACTTGTGGGAGAAGGAGGCAATGGGAGCAATGTTAGACCCGCAATCGGGGGGGGGGGGGGGGGGGGAGGACAGGAGGGAGGAAAGAGAGAGGGACATTTGCTGGACTCCCAGGAAGGGGGCTAGAAGAGAGAGATAATGGTCACTGGGTTGGGGACAGAAGAAAAGTAAGATAGATGCTGGCCACTGGGGGTGGGGGTGGGTGGGGAGACAGGATGGCACACGAGGGAAGAAAGAGAGTTGGAGAGATACTGGTCCAAGAGGGGGTGGGCTATGTGGGAGGAAGGGAAGAGTGAGGAGAGAAGTTGTGCATGAGGAAAGGGACACAGAGGGGCAATGCTGGACATGGGGAGGGGTTTAGGAAAACAGAAGGGTGATATTGGACACATGAGGGGATACAGAGGGGTGATGATGACAGAGAGTGATGGATATGGACACAGAGGGGAGATTCTGAACAGAGCAAGAATAAAGACACAGAGTGGGGAAATGCTCAACATAGCAGAATAGAGGCAGGGAAAAAGAAGGGAGATGCTGGACACGGCAGATAGGAACTTAAAGGGAAGATGAATGATATATTACTTATTTATTTTACAACTTTTGATATACCACAATGGGCCTGGGATGGGTGTCTAAGCAGTTAAATAGAAAACAGAGATAAGGGGGTGGGGGAAGGAAAGGAGAGGCAAGGTAAGAACTGGGGAGTAAAAGAAGTCATACAGTGGTAGGCATGAAGGATTCTGTAAAAAGATGGCTTTTGAGGTGTTTCTTGAAGGCTGTAACTGTGGGCTAATTTCTGATATTGAGAGGGAGCTCTTTCCATAGAAGAAATGCCAAGAGAGTTAAGAGAAGATGGAGGAAAAATCAGAAAACAGAGATTGGGACCAACACGATTAGAAAAATAAAATGACTTGACAACAAAGGTAGAAATAGGAATTTTACTTTCTATTTATTATTATTATTAATTGCATTTGTACCCCACATTTTCCCACCTATTTGCAGGCTCAATGTGGCTTACAGAGTTTTGTTATGACAAAGTCATGACAGGATATTGGATACAATCAATAGTATGCAGAAGATGGATGAGGAATTAGAGAAGATGGTGTTAGATAGGATAGTTTAGGAGGTGATTTGTGTCTTCAAGGGGTCTTTTTGTAGGCTCTGTTGAAGAGATGTGTCTTCAGAGATTTGCGAAAGTTGCTTAGATTGTCCATAGTTTTTAGGGCTGGGGGTAACCCATTCCATATCTGTGTACTTCTGTAGGAGAAGGTAGTGGCATATGCCTGCTTATATTTAAGTCCTTTACAGCTGGGGAAGTTCAGATTGAGGAATTTGCGGGCTGATCTCTTGGCATTTCTGGGCAGTAGGTCCACAAAGTTAAACATATACAGTGGGGCATCTGCGTGAATGATCTTGTGTACGATCGTGCAGATTTATTGATAAGAATAGGACAATTTTTGGAATGTACATCTGTCAGATACTGGTTTTGGACATGGTTGGGGCCTGTGAGAAAAACCTCACTCACTGGCCTTTAATCGCCAGGCATAGCAGTGTCAGACCTCCAGCATTGGGATGGGCCACCCTTGGCATCTCTCACGTATTAGAGTAATTGTGTGGGATAGACTCAGCTCACAATTATTTACTTTCTTTTGGAATGTTACCAGAGCAATGTAACCCTGCAGCTTTTTTCTTATGCATTTATTTATTTCTACATTTATATTCGGAACTATCTTACAAATTCTAGGCGGAGCACAATGTTACATATACAATAATTAAAATCATTAACAAAAGATAAAAAAAAAACCTCAACAATACAATATTATCATCAGTCGCTCAACATATTCTTGCAGGTCAGTCAGGAATTTCACTTCTGGTTACCACAGGAAGGTCCTCCCAAAATTACAACACATTTATATCAAAAGCTTTTCGAAATAAAAAGGATTTCAACTTGGCATTAAGTTCATTCAATTCACGCAGTAAACGAATTTCATCAGGGACTGTATCTATTCCACAATTTAGGACCTCTTATGTGAAAAAAAAAAGTTTCTATACTCAAAAACAAACAAACAAACAAACAAACAAACAATATTTTAGATCCTGCAGATCACAGTGACCTTGAAGATTGCCGAAGATGTACAAAAGATGCTATCACAGGGGAGATCTTTCCACATAACACTGTAAAAACTAATAAAAGAATTTTATAACGAATTCAAAATTCTATTGGTAGCCAATGAAGAGTCATTAAAGATGGTGTAATGTGTTGACATTCCATTACCCCTTTGGTCACACATGCCACAGCGTTCTATGTAGACTGAAGAGGTTTGAAATAACACCTAGGAACCCCCATCAATAGGCTATTGCGGTAATGAAAATAAGGCATTCGGTTTTTTCTAGCAAAAAAGGTGTCGGTACTCAAATGCTAGGCCACCTTTCAGGGGTGGGGTGATCACTGAGGTACCCTCCCCACAATAGCCAGGCCCCCTGCAACCAGTCACAGAATCTATGACAAGGCAGAATTGGTGTGTAGAGCCTGAGCTCTTTCATTAAAACTTGGGGTCCTTGGGTCAATTTTAGCAAACAATTGGAAAAGGTGCTGGTACTCAGTACCCCCAAGTACCCCCTCAAAAAAAAGCCCTGGGCATAATAGTACTTGATGCTGGATTTTAATTGGTGAATATTTGTCATGTGTCTGCTCTGGCACAAGTTTTAGATTCAGGGCACCTTTGCTTTTCAACTCACAGATGCATCACCTTTCTGACTAGGTAAGTGCTTCACTGATTTAAAATTCATTAATACTGGATGTTAAAATGGGCTCAAATGACTTGACTTTTAGGAAGAAAGTGATACCTTCTTTTACTGGACTAACTTGAGATATTTTTGACCAGTAGGTATCATCTTATTTTCTTATTTCTATTTATTACCTTTAAAGATGGACTAATATTTTATCCAGGAAGAAAGTGGAACCTAGAAGCAGAAGAATCTGACAATGCATCAGTTATCCCTCATGTGTATTTCCCCTCTCCTCCTTCACTCATACTGGACCCAACCTTCTAACTAGTGACCTCATTGCCAAAATGACAGCAATTTCCTGAAAGTGTTTCGGAGACAAGGACTGTTAGTAGCGTTGGGTGACGTTGAGCTCTGTCCAGGTTTCAGTTGCCTCCTATACACTGAATGCAACTAACACATCCCTTGAGCAATTCTGGGGCTATTTATAGAAATAATTTGAAAAATCCAGATCATCAGTTAAGTGTTAATGGCAGGAATACAGACGTTGCTCACAAATGAGCCTTACATCAGTCCTGAAAGATATTTGTGACTTTTTCTTCATTTCTGTTTTTCTTCAAGCAAATGTGAAAGAAATTACATTGTTATATGAACAATATACATATCAAGTATTATAAACTTCTGGTAACAAAATGCTTTCTTTCAAACTGCAAAACAATACTAACCACTGAGTTGGTCAGACTGTGCACTTTTGTACTAATCTGTCACTGTACAGAGACCTATGGACACTCTCATTAAAGGTCTGTGTCCTTCTCTAGCTCCCGTCTTAGTCTGATAAATCTGGAATCAGAATAGCATGTGATTACCTCTTCAATCCACCAGCTACACTCTTCCCACTCTTTCTTCTGTCCCAAGTCCTGCATCTCTCTCCGTCTCTGCTCTGCACAGCAGCATTTCCCTTCACTCTTGCCTCTACCCCTGGTCTAGCATCTCCCTCTGTCTCTGCTCTGCATAGCAGCATATCCCTTCACTCTTGCCTCTACCCCTGGTCTAGCATCTCCCTCTGTCTCTGCTCTTGATAGCAGCATATCCCTTCACTCTTGCCTCTACCCCTGGTCTAGCATCTCCCTCTGTCTCTGCTCTGCATAGCAGCATATCCCTTCACTTTTTCCTCTACCCCTGGTCTAGCATCTCCCTGTGTCTCTGTTCTGCATAGCAGCATATCCCTTCACCCTTTCCTCTACCCCTGGTCTAGCATCTCCCTCAGTCTCTGTTCTGCATAGCAGCATATCCCTTCACTCTTGCCTCTAACCCTGGTCTAGCATCTCCCTCAGTCTCTGTTCTGCATACTACTACTACTATTTAGCATTTCTATAGCGCTACAAGGCATACGCAGCGCTGCACAAACATAGAAGAAAGACAGTCCCTGCTCAAAGAGCTTACAATCTTGTAGACAAAAAATAAATAAAGTAAGCAAATCAAATCAATTAATGTGAACGGGAAGGAAGAGAGGAGGGTAGGTGGAGGCGAGTGGTTACAAGTGGTTACGAGTCAAAAGCAATGTTAAAGAGGTGGGCTTTCAGTCTAGATTTAAAGGTGGCCAAGGATGGGGCAAGACGTAGGGGCTCAGGAAGTTTATTCCAGGCGTAGGGTGCAGCGAGACAGAAGGCGCGAAGTCTGGAGTTGGCAGTAGTGGAGAAGGGAACAGATAAGAAGGATTTATCCATGGAGCGGAGTGCACGGGAAGGGGTGTAGGGAAGGACGAGTGTGGAGAGATACTGGGGAGCAGCAGAGTGAATACATTTATAGGTTAGTAGAAGAAGTTTGAACAGGATGCGAAAACGGATAGGGAGCCAGTGAAGGGTCTTGAGGAGAGGGGTAGTATGAGTAAAGCGACCCTGGCGGAAGATGAGACGGGCAGCTGAGTTTTGAACCGACTGGAGAGGGGAGAGGTGACTAAGTGGGGGGCCAGCAAGAAGCAGATTGCAGTAGTCTAAACGAGAGGTGACAAGGGTGTGGATGAGGGTTTTGGTAGAGTGCTCGGAAAGAAAGAGCTATTGTGTGTGATCAGCTCAAGTAACTTAATTTCAGCTTTGCTCTTCTGATTTATGTGTCTTTGCTTCAGGCAGAATATTATGAAACACTTCTTTACCCTAACCCACCAAAGTGCAGTCAACTGATTTAGACATTATGCCCTTACTTTATTATAGTGATATCAGAATTTGAAGCCTTCTCATTGAATCCACCTCTTTCCAAATATTCATGCTATATTTGGGATGGTGGTGGGGAGCAAATGAATCTCCTCAGAGATCATGAGGAGAAGAGTTCATTAAGGAAGGTAACATGTTCCATGACCTAGGACAGAGGTGCAGCCAGCTTACAAACTGTGTAAACTTGAGTCACATAAAAGTACTAGGAATGTGTCACATTTTTCTTGATCTCTGCAATGCAGAAAATTCTTTTCATAGCTACATTTAAAATATTTCCATGCACAGTATTTTTTCTTTCCAACCTTGCTTTAATTGTGCAGCATATACATCAAACAAGATTCACAGTTGAGAATAAAAGTTCCCAAAGAGATAATGCAAATTAGCTTAGAATACAGAACATGAACTGAGCTAGAAAATAAGTACTAAATCTTGCAAGGTTAACTTAACTCCTAAAGAAAAGGATATCAAGGTTTCTAACTGAGACCTAAACAGCAAGAATATAAACCAACTGAAAAGTGCACAGTTATAGTGTGACAAAATTGTATGTTTCCCTTTTCTTCATTTGCAAACTCATGCTTGTCTGTTCTGGGACTGAGTGTAGAAAGACATTAAATTAGCAGGCACTGTATGAGGCGTGTGTGTGTGTCTTTGTATCTTTGTGCCTATGAACGCAGCCTCCTCGATAGGTGATATAATTTGAGCAAAACACACCTTAAAAATATTAAACATAAGATAATGACCAAGTAGAATGAGGCAAAGTATTTGACTTATAAATAATCTGATGAAGTACGTTCACCAAAAATGGTGACATATAATAACCAGGGATTATTTAATGTAGCATATCCCTTCACTCTTGCCTCTACCCCTGGTCTAGCATCTCCCTGTGTCTCTTTTCTGCATAGCAGCATATCCCTTCACCCTTTCCTCTACCCCTGGTCTAGCATCTCCCTGTGTCTCTTTTCTGCATAGCAGCATATCCCTTCACCCTTTCCTCTACCCCTGGTCTAGCATCTCCCTCAGTCTCTGTTCTGCATAGCAGCATATCCCTTCACTCTTGCCTCTACCCCTGGTCTAGCATCTCCCTCTGTCTCTGCTCTGCATAGCAGCATATCCCTTCACTCTTTCCTCTACCCCTGGTCTAGCATCTCCCTCAGTCTCTGTTCTGCATAGACTGACCGTAGACTACCCCTAACCTAGCCGTTTAGAACCAATATTCAGTGACACTATCCAGTTAGGGGCTGCTGAATATCAGTTTAACAGGTTTTAACTAGGCAAGAGCCTCTCCTGCCTGGCTAAAACCCCTTTGAATATTGTCCCCACACTGTGTACAATTCTAGAGACAACTTAAATATAAACCAGATAGAGTTGGACAAGAGAGTTGCTACTAAAAGAGTCAGTGATCCTTATCATAGAGGTCAACCTACATACCCTAGCCGAAAGGTGAACTAAGGGAGCTAAGGCAGAGATGTTGAAATGCAGTCGGCAGGCTCTTCTCTTGCTAGAAAGGTGATAGAATGGGGTTGACTAGAGCTTAGCTGGTTTGTATTGTTTTAGTGTTTTGTTGTAAATCGCTTTTACCAGAGAATATTGTACAATAATAAAGCAAAAGAAATATTTCTTTACGAAAAGGGTGACAGATGAAAGGAGCAGCCTTCCAGTGGAGGTGGTGGAATCAAGCTCAGAGCATCACATTTGTAGAGCTGATCAGGAGATGTGGGTAGAAAGATTAAATATTCCGCAGCAGAGGTCAGTATGTGAATTTAAACACTGTCTCAATGCAGATGCTATTAACACGTATACTTAGCATCCCAACATGAGTCGTCAGTGGCGCTGAACATACACACTGTCTGCTGACCGCTTTCACCGCTATCCATCTCCACTGTGCTTCCCTCTGCCCCTTTACTAAATGGCCAGTGCTGGGATGGTCTTTTCCCTCCAGCACTATAACATTTCATATCTACGGACACTGGAGTTATGTTTACCAGACACTTTGAAACTGACCCCCTGGTCTTTATCTGCTTCCATGCTCTATTTCTATCTTCACAGATACTACTCTGCACCCTTCCCATGAGTTTTACTCCTTTTATTTCTGTTTGTCTGGCCAAATCTTAGCTGTCAGCTGGCCCCCGATTTTGAAAAAGGATTTATGTGCTTGATTCCAAATTTACCACATAAATTTATTTTATTTATTTATTGCACTTGTATCCCACATTTTCCCACCTATTTGCAGGCTCAATGTGGCTTTTGAATATCTATCTGTAAAGTTTATTAAGCCAGAAATGAGTGTAATTACCTCTTTACCTAATGAAAAAGGCTAGAGAAAGAACTTGCACGTTCAAAGACAAGAAATAAGGCAGTTTGCTGAAGGGAAAAGAAGGACTTGTAAGCCAGCCACAAGAAAAAGCCTCAATAAATTTACCCCTCTCTGTTCTATATATTTTGTGTTATACTGCCACCCTGTGGCCTGTGGCTATACTGATTAATTTAGGTAACATGAGTACAAACCCAGTAATAAACCTTTTAATGCAAAGCCCATTACAGTTGTATAATACAG
Organism: Microcaecilia unicolor; assembly: GCF_901765095.1. Classification (NCBI taxonomy): domain Eukaryota; kingdom Metazoa; phylum Chordata; class Amphibia; order Gymnophiona; family Siphonopidae; genus Microcaecilia; species Microcaecilia unicolor. Next base: position 245,854,721 of record NC_044038.1, read on the forward strand.
AGAGGCTAAGTTATCCAGTTCCAGGCTGGAGATATTTGGACAGACCTGGCTTTGAAGTTACATCCCAAAGTAGTGTGGGATTTGCAGTGTCTGATCCTGTTCATTGAACTCAGTGTTGCAAGTTCCATAATGCACCAGATTGAGGAAGTCAAAACTCCAGGACTGGAACTAGATATCTCTGATAATACCCACTAGTCTACCTCCCCATAGCAGTGGCATAGTCAGACCTCAACATGGAGGGGTTCCAGAGCCCAAGGGGGGGGGGGCACATTTTGGCTTGCCTCCCCACCACTGCCTCCTCACATACCTTGGCTGGCGGGAGTCCCCAACCTCTTCTAGCTGAAGTGTTTTTCCACCACTGGTGTCCACAGCATTGCCTTCCCTGCTCTTCCCCTCACGTCGCATGCATGCCCTTGTGTCGGGGGGGGGGGGGGGTCACCGAAGCAGCAGTGCCCTTGTTCGGTGCGCTGCCTGCTGAGCTTGAGGAGGAATTGTTAATGCCAGGGGCATAGCTAGGTGGGGCCAAGGGGGGGTCTGGGCCCCCCAGATTTAGACCAGGCCCCTTATTTTGCTGGCAGGGGTCCCCCAACCCCCTCCAGCCGAAGCCTTCTTCACTTCTGGTCTCCGGCGCGCCGTGTTCACTGATCTGTGCTTTCTTGAGTCCTGTCGTCCTGCACTTAAAGGAATGTGCAGGACGTCAGGACTCAAGAAAGCACAGATCAGCAAATGTGGCACGCCGGAGACCAGTGCTGAGCGAAGAAGGCTTCGGCTGGTGGGGGTTGGGGTCCCCCACCAGCAAAGGTACCTTGTGACAGTGGTGGCAGCGGCGGCTGCAGTGGTGGGGGGGGGATCGGAAGGAGCGGGGGCGGCGGCTGGGGAGGCGGGCTAAAATGTGCCCCCCTCACTTTGGGCTCTGGACCCCCCTCCCACCGAGGTCTGGCTACGCCCATGGGTAATGCCCCGTTTAGCATGCATTTGCACACCTCTTGTGGTCAGAGCTGATAAGTGCATTGTTTCACGCAGTCACCGGCTCTGATCATGGGGAGGGAGCAAACTCGGGCACTAGTATGGAGCTAACAGTCTCTATCGCCTGTGATCATTAAACACTCAAAGAACTGTCTTGCACACTTTTATCAATAGGAAAGGTGGGAAAGTTTCAAAGAGCCCAGTTATCTGGATGAATGACTTTTGGAAACTGCCCTCAGTGTGTCTGTGTGTGTGACATAAACTAATGCACACACACAAAGATTAACATTTAAAAGCATGTTGTTTTTGGGGAGGTGGGGCAGATTAGGGACCTGAAAGTTATTTGAGTGAAGTGGGGGAGGAGAATTAAGGCTGAAGGTTCAACTGGGGCATCAGCCCTGGGAGGAGAGGGAGGGGAGATAACATGGGAACAGATGGGTGGTAGGGGCAACAAGGGGAGATGCTGGACTGCGTTGGGAGGTAGGGAAGGAGAGTTTGGAGATACTGGACCATTGATGGGTAAAGAAGGGGAGATGAAAAATATGGACCACGAGTGAGTGGGTTGGTGAGGGAGGTGGTATAAGCTCTTGAGTTTCCCATGGAGTGATGGGGTGGTAGGGGGGGGAGGCAAATGGTTGAAGGCTTACCTAGAACAATTTTTACTTAGTAGGCATAACTTAACGGTATATGAATATTTGAATCTCTTTCAGCTCCAGGACTGGGTACATGTTATTCCTCGGTAGATATGCCCAGGCAGTTTATTAGAGCGTCCTCTGCATATAAACACCCAGTTTCTAAACTCGCCCCCAAATCGACCTGTAATAACTGCTTGAATAAAGCCCTTGAGCAGCTAAGAGGAACTTGGAATGAACGACTTCCCCATCCTTTAGAAGCCAGTCTTTCTGATGAAAGAGGCTGTGTCTTATTTCTAAGTATATTTAGAAATATAGCTCTAGTCACCAATATTTGAAATTAAAAATGGGTTGATGTGGATTGGTTTTTAAGGTTTCAATAACTATTTGTGTATGGAGTAATGTAGGTAGTTACAGGCCAAAAATGTCTACCATTAAGTTTTCCATATATTACAGAAGCAGTTAAATACACACAGCAAAGTTTATTTTGCTACTGATACAGTCCACTCCCATTAAAAATAAATTAATCAGCAAATTTCTAGCCTGCCATTTTCTGTAAATGCAACACAGCTGTAATGAATCACAAGGTGTTACTATCTCTTAGTTAGTGCAGAATATTTCACACACAGCTCACCTTGCAACGAAAGCATTTTAAATCAGCCAAGAGAAAATTGTTTGATGGGAAGTGGAACATTCCTTATGCATCTATGGACTTTTTTATATAACACATGAAACTGAACAGATTGAATTTAGGTAAAAAATGTTAAACTAGAAACAGATACAGCTTTCAGTGCATTGCCACAACTCATCATTTCTATAGTGCTACTAGACATGCACAGTGTGTACACCAGGGATGGATCCCCACCCAGGCCCAAAGGTCTTGGGGGGGGGCCCTTCTCATTATCAAGGTGCATTTTGCACAGCAGTCTACCTGTACAATCTGGTAGTTGTATTTTTCAGGAACATGATAAATCTGTTTAAACGTTGCCAGTGGCGTAGGAAGGGGGGCGGTGGGGCGGTCCGCCCCGGGTGCACGCCGCTGGGGGGGTGTCGGCTCCGCTGGTTCCCTGCTCTCTCTGCCCCAGAACAGGTTACTTTCTATGGTAGTGGTAAGCGCTCCGGGGGGGGGGGGTGCGTGCGCCGAGGGGGGGTGCGCTGTGCTCCACCTGGGGGAGTGCACAGTGGCGACCCACCCTGGGTGTCAGGCGCCCTCGCTAAGGCACTGAAGTCTGCAGAAACCCTGACGTGTGAATACCCCATTTCACTAACAGTAACTTGATGTTACATGCAAACTTGTATAAATTTATAACACTTGCACAAGTGCACATATGTTGTGTTCCTTGTTTGATGGATAATAAAACCATGCACTTTGGCTGAGAAGAAGGAGGGGGAACCCTTTGTGCTAGTTGGCCCAGGGACCCACAAACTTGTGATCTGTCCCTGCTGTACACTAAACATGTCATAGAAACTCCCTATTCAACAGAGTTTACAATCTATTCAAGACAGACACACAGGATAAATAAGAGATTAGGGAGTTATTTATTGAGGGAATGATTAAAACAGACGTGGTGCAAATATAAGAGACCGGTTGGGATCGAAGAGCTGGCAGATACAGACATGATGCGCAAGAATATGGAACACCGGGGGAGGGGGGGGGCAGCCATGAACGGGAGGATAGTGGGAGGAGGAGGGGTGGGAGGGGGGGGGGGTGAAAGGGTTGGGTAGGGGGAAAAATACAATGTTGATTATGTATTACAGATGAGTTTGAGGAATTTTGGAGAGTTGGTAGCCTCGTGGCTGCAGTTAAGTATATTGTTTGATTTTCTTTATTGAAATGTTGAATAAAAACAATCTTAAATTAAAAAAAAAAAAAGAGACCAGTTGGCCAATATTCAAACTGCGGGAGGGAGCCTGGCTAGTTCCTGCAGTCAGCAGTCAGCCCGGCTATTCAGTGCCAGGCTATTTCCAGTGACCGGCATTGATATTCAGAGATAGCCCGTTAACTTTAAACCAGCCAAAGATATTCCAGCTATTTAAGCCGGCTGCTATGCAGTGAACATTTGGGGATAGCCAGCGATATGATACGATATAGCCAGTTCTCTCCTGGCTACTAACCAGGAATACTCAGCAGGTATAGCCGGTTATCTCCCACTGAATATTGACGGATAAGTGCCATTTAACCGGCCAGGTGCCGTTCCTGGCCAGTTAAATGGTTTTCAGTATTGGGGGGAGGGGGGCAGGTGGCTATCCCCAGCTCTTCAGAGTGGTAAAGGAAGGCAGAGGCAGTGCAGGGTGAGAGGAAGCAGGAGACCCAACAGTGCAGACTTACAGTCACTGCTTATTCTCAGCTGTTAAGTGTATCAAGCAGCTTTTGGCAGAGACAAAATTTGATGAATGTTCATGTCAGAGATTTATTTATGAATTTGGATTTCGCTCAGGTCTTTTCAGTACTAGCTCAAGATGAGTTACATTTGGGTACAATTACTTATTCCCTGTCCCCAGAGGGCTTACATCTAAGTTATTTTGATTTCTTTGTTCTAAGAAGTATGATGTAGTAATAACCAGGGGCGTATCTGAACTTCAGCGGTAAGGGGGTCCAGAGCCGAGGGGGCACATTTTAGCCCCCCCCCCCAGTGCCGCCGCCAGCGCCGACACCCCCCCCAGCACCACCTCCAACAACTTTGACCCCCCTCCTGATGACCCTCTCGACCCCCCCTGCCCGCCGTCGCCTACCTTTGCTGGCGGGGGACCCCTACCCCCGCCAGCCGAAGTCTTTTTCCTTCGTTTGGTTTTGAAGGTCTGACGTCCTGAACAACGTGCAGGACGTCAGACTCACAGAAACAGAATGAAGCCCTGCAGATCGCAAGGCTTCATTCTGTTTCTGTGAGTCTGACGTCCTGCACGTTGTACGTGCGTTCAGGACGTCAGACCTTCAAAAACCAAACGAAGGAAGAAGACTTCGGCTGGCAGGGGTTGGGGTCCCCTGCCAGCAAAGCTAGGCGATGGCGGGTTGACGGCGGGGGGGGGGGGGGGGTAAGAGGGTCGTCAGTAGGGGGGTCCAGGGCCAAATCTACAGGGGCCCAGGCCCCCGTGGCCCCATAGCAGCTACGCCCCTGGTTAGCATAAGCATTTTTTTTTATTTTAACTGACTTTAAATTTTAATATGAATAGTTTAGTGTAGATTTAAATTTAGTATTTTAGTCATGTTCTGTTTAATGGTATTGATATTGCTATTATGCATGTTAATTTATTTTCCACCTAGAATTTTCAGATAGTGCAGAATATAAATCTTGAAAAGAAATAAAATCAAAATCATCAGATATTGAAAGTTTTTTTATATTTTTATTTTAAGTATGTTTTATGATGTAAGTTGCTTAGAAATGTTAAAATAAATAATATAGCTGAGGAGGATCTTGAAAATCTAGTTGTTTGCATGCTAAGAGGTGAGGAGGTATAAAGTGGCAGGGCCAAGAGTGTATTACAGGTAGAGCAGGTAGTGAAAAGCGTGAAGCACAGCCTTGGCCTTTTCATCTTCTGCTCGGCCCTCATCCTCCAGTTCTAGTAACAACAGTACCAGCAGCTCCCGAGGAAGGAAAAAGTCATGCAGAACATTGGAGGTGGGTTCTCACTATTCCTTTTACTCGTCAGAACACTTGTCCAAGTTTAATAATGGAATTGGATTCTGGAAGTTTTCTTTCATATTTTTTTTTTTTTACATTTGTACCCTGTGCTTTCCCACTCATGGCAGGCTCAATGTGGCTTACATATTATATACAGGTACTTATTTGTACCTGGGGCAATGGAGGGTTAAGTGACTTGCCCAGAGTCACAAGGAGCTGCCTGTGCCTGAGGTGGGAATTGAACTCAGTTCCTCAGGACCAAAGTCCACCACCCTAACCACTAGGCCACTCCTCCACTGTTGTTACTATATGAGATTCTACATGGAATGTTGCTATTCCACTAGCGGAACAATACAAGAATATCATGTCTCTGGTAACATCCAAAACTAAACAAAATAAACCAGGACCTTAGCCACCGATTATTAAAGTCTCAGCTATCACCAATGCACTAGTCCACTCATCCAATATTTGTAATACAATGCACACCCGTGAGTAGCAAGGGAACCCTCAGATGATTTTGCCACTTCTCATGCAGTCAAGCATACTGCTCTGAAATGGTATAGCGTTTCTTTCATCGGGTATCCCCGCAGTGAGTTCGGAAGACTTTTTTTTCTTTTTTCTTTTTCTATATTATTGCTTCCCGACACCACTGTGCTACAATTTTTCAATCTTTTTAAACCAAATGTGCAAAGTAATGGACTAAATACTTTAAACTTTCAGTCTTTTAAAACAAATGTGCGAGGTGAAAAGCTGAGTACTTATCCAGTCTCGTGGGAATTCTTCCACTTTATTCCTCTTTATTCCTCACTGCCTTCCCCTGAAACCGCCTGAAAGTTTAAAGAAAAAAGAAAAAAAAGTCTTCCGAACTCACTGCAGGGATACCCGATGAAAGAAACGCTATACCATTTCAGAGCAGTATGCTTGACTGCATGAGAAGTGGCAAAATCAACTGAGGGTTCCCTTGCTACTCACGGGTGTGCATTGTATTACAAATATTGGATGAGTGGACTAGTGCATTGGTGATAGCTGAGGCTATTCCACTAGCAACATTCCATGTAGAAGTCGGCCCTTGCAGATCACCAATGTGGCCGCGCAGGCTTCTGCTTCTGTGAGTCTGACATCCTGCACGTACGTGCAGGACGTCAGACTCACAGAAACAGAAGCCTGCGCAGCCTTCTACATGGAATGTAGAATCTCCAATAGTAGCAACATTCCATGTAGAATCTCCAATAGTATCTATTTTATTTTTGTTACATTTGTACCCTGCGCTTTCCCACTCATGGCAGGCTCAATGCAGCTTACATGGGGCAATGGAGGGTTAAGTGACTTGCCCAGAGTCACAAGGAGCTGCCTGTGCCTGAAGTGGGAATCAAACTCAGTTCCTCAGTTCCCCAGGACCAAAGTCCATCACCCTAACCACTAGGCCACTCCTCCACTCCATTTTAGCACCTTTTGTGCATTGGAATCTGCTGCTGCTGCTAAATAAGCCTGGAGGCCTATAATAGCTCGATAGGTATAATCTATTTCTATGAGATATATTCCTCCTTCAGCTCGGGGAACATACAGTCTTGGCATACACTGATTCTTATAAATGACCTTGTGGGCATGGAGGAGTTTTATCATTCTCATAAGGACAGAAGAATGATGGGTGAATTATCTTTGGAATGGATACCTAGATGTGGAGTATTCCCAGGGCTTCTCAATGTCTCCAGTTCTTTTTAACATATTTATGGCCCCCTTTGGGCTTAAAACTGGAGGCAATAGGGCTCCATCCTTTTATATTAGATTGTAAGCTCTTTGAGCAGGGACTGTCTTTCTTCTATGTTTGTGCAGCGCTGCGTACGCCTTGTAGCGCTATAGAAATGCTAAATAGTAGTAGTAGTAGTTATTCATGTGGATGATGAAACCATCTATATCCCCCTTTTGATGGTGAGATTCAAGATATTGTACCTAAAATTAGGCAGGGGTTGCAGTGCTTAGAGTCCTAGGCCATGACATCTAAATTAAAGTTGAACACGGGCAAGACAAAATTTCAACTTATAAGTTTTCCTTGCTGGATGTGTTCAATTAGTGATTTTATACTTGATGGTATAAGATACAAGCTGGAATCACAACTGAAAATCTTGGGTGTGATATTAGATAATCTTTTACATTTTGAACCCCAACAACAAAGGTGTTTACATTATTGTGGAAGTTAAGACGAATTAGGGTTGTTTTGAACCTAGAGTGTTTCAACTTGAAGTAAAGGCACTACTAATGGCTCATTTGGACTTCTGCAACATTTTATATGTTGGATGTTGTCATCCGATGTTGACTGCATATATTACAGAACACAGCAGCCTGAATGATATGCAAAACTACTAAATTTGAAAGTGCCCGGCCACTGGTTTGTAAACACCACTGGCTTCCAATGGAGGCATGCTCAATTTGGAAGTTATGTTGTTTGGTCTTTTTAATTCTATATGGCCAAGCACTGCAGTACATGGCAAATTTATTCTCTATACTTAGTAATTCTAGACCAGTGATGGCGAACCTTTCAGAGACCGAGTGCCCAAACAGCAACCCAAAATCTAATTATTTATCGCGAAGTGCCAGTACTCATTATGGGCGGGATCACCACATATGACTCCACCCCTATGATAGCCACACCCCCTTACACCAGCCATGGCACATATAAACAGACATCATTGAAAATATTATACTAGTATAGGAGAAAAAAATAACATGATTTTCTTTCGTTATAAATCATTTCTGTAAGTTGTTACAGCTCCAGTATACCCAGTGCAAAATAAGACAGCAGATGTAAATTCTCAAACTGGACATATTCCAAATACTAAAATGGTCCTAGTCGCTGATTCTGCTGCTCTCTATCTGTTCTCTTAACTCCGTTTCCAGGGCTTTCTTTCCATTTATTTCTTTACTTTCTTCCTTTCTTCTTCATGACTTGCCCTCCATCCATGTCCAGCAACCATCCTCTCCCCTCCAGCCACAAATGTCCAGCCACCCTCCTCTCTCCCCTGCCCTCCCCTCCAGCCACCCTCCTCTCCCCCTGCCCTCCCCTCCAGCCACCCATGTCCAGCCACCCTCCTCTCCCCCCTGCCCTCCCAGCGGCAGGCCTCCCACCCACCCAGCACCAGGCCTGCACTAGGCCATCCACCCACCCAGCACCAGGCCTCCCTTCCTCCCACCCGGCACCAGCCCGCCCAGCCTCCATCCCTCCCTCCGAGCACGAAATTTAAGTCTTCCCTTGTCGGGGTTAAGGCAGCGTCAACAGTAGCAGTGAAAAGCGTGCTGCTGGTTCGGCGCGCCTTCAGCCTTCCGTCTCTCAAGCTCTGGTCCTGCCCTAACAGGAAATGAGGGCGGGACCAGAGTTTGAGAGACGGAAGGCTGAAGGCGCGCCGAATCAGCAGCACGCTTTTCACTGCTACTGCTGATGCCGCCTTAACCCCGACAAGGAAAGACTTTTAAATTTCGTGCTCGGAGGGAGGGATGGAGGCCAGGCGGGCTGGTGCCGGGTGGGAGGGAGGAAGGAATGCTTGACGCCGGGTGGGTGGGAGGGAGGGCTGGAATGGGCTGAGGCGACGGGTGGCGCGCGTGCCAACAGAGAGGGCTCTGCGTGCCCTCTCTGGCACGCGTGCCATAGGTTCGCCATCACTGTTCTAGACATTATTTGGTGCTTCAGTTTCCTTCACCTCACTGTACAAAATACAAGACAGAATTCTCTTTAACTTTTCTTACATAAGCACGCAATTCTGGAATATACTACCTCGCAACTTGAAAACAATCCACGAACTAACCAACTTCCGCAAACTACTTAAGACTCATCTCTTCGATAAAATTTACTGCAAGGAGCAATACACATGAAGTCCACACTCACTATTCCAGAAATACACCAATATTCTTTTCTGAACTCTCATCCCCCGTAATCTCATCACACTTAAACCTTCACTCACAGAAAATGTTATACCGAATGTTCTTTTGCTAAGGTTCTATCACCCTACCAATTTCCCATTGTCTCTTTCCATTATTCCTTTCCTTGTCCTATTCCCTAACGATACCTTGACTTTGTCTCGCTTAACTTCTCACAATGTAATCCATAACTGATTGTAACAAATTGTATTTCCATTATTTACAATGTATTGTAAGCCACACTGAGCCCGCAAATAGGTGGGAAAATGTGGGATACAAATGCAATAAATAAATAAATAAATAAAATAAAAATATCAAGCAGCAACAAGGTGGAACATGCTTCCAAAGAACACACGCTATGAGTCTAATTGTACGATCTTTCGAAAGCTGTTAAAAACTTGGTTATTCCAGATGTTTGGATCATATACTATGCATGCTCTGGGGTTTGTCCTCTTTGTTTATGAGCTGCACTGAACTAAACTTTGGATATGTGCTGCCTATAAGTGCTAATTGTAATGTAATTTAACTGTTTAATATTTATAAGCATGATGTGAGATGGGTCTAATTGGTAATGAGGGGGTCGTGAGCAAGGTAGAAGAATCACCCAAGGTGCCTAATGTCCTGTTTGGATTATTTTGTTCATGTGCTGAAAGTCCTTCTACTTGGAAAATATCATTTGAACTGGTTTTTGATCTAATTTCTCAAACACCCAGCAACATCAAAAGCAGTTCCTTTAGCAGGAAATTTCACAGCTGGAGCATGACACGATTATTTGTTTTTCAATCAAATGAAAATACAGGATTTGCTCGTGGTTGGATTCCAACCAAAGAAATACAAAGTTTTCCCACCAAAACAAGATCTCTCAAAATCCCTGGCTTCAAAAGACTGCATTCTGGCATAGCATAGCAAAAACAAACAAAAATAAAATCCACTTGAATAGTCACTGAATTTTAGGTACCATTAAATCAATGTCCTAAATATTTTTACCTGGGAAAGGGAATAAAGTGGCAGCTACATGAGTTTTGCTAAATGTGCAGGAGGAATGCCACATTCCATTCACAAATCTCTCTTTCAGTACTCATAAATAAATAAATAAACTTAAATATCAAGAGGACAGGCAACTAATAAAAATCATCACAGCCCCGACCCCAACTGAACCCCAACAACTAATACAAATGGGCTATATAAATGCCAGATCTGCAGTTAATAAAACTACTACAATAACAGACTGGATTACTACAGACAACCTCGATTTTCTATTCATAAGTAAAACCTGGATCCATGACCTCAAAAATCCCATAATTTTAAAGCTATGGGCCCAGGATACAAAATCACCCACTGGACAAGGAATGGAAAAAGAAGAGGAGGAATAGCTATAATCTACAGATCCCAATTCACCGTCACAACAAAAGCTGAATCAATACTTCCCCAACTGGAAATCTCTTCAGTTAGAGTCAACCATCCCAACCCTTCAAGACCACCTAAACCTTATCCTGTTCTATAGACCACCAGGCAACTGGCAAGACTGCCAACTACTCACCTACAAATGCACTCGATCTGCAGCCCCTCCTTACCTCTCTACCCTCATCTCCCCTTACGTCCCTACCCGTAACCTCCGCTCTCAAGACAAATCCCTCCTTTCAGTACCCTTCTCCACCACCGCCAACTCTAGGCTTCGCCCCTTCTGCCTCGCCTCTCCCCATGCTTGGAACAAACTATCTGAGCCCATACGCCGGGCCCCCTCCCTACCCATCTTCAAATCATTGCTCAAAGCCCAACTCTTCAATGTCGCCTTCAGCACCTAATCACTACGTCTCTTCTCAGGAAATCTCATCTACCCCAACTTGACATTTCGTCCTTTAGATTGTAAGCTCTTCTGAGCAGGGATCGTCCTTATTCGTTAATTTGTACAGCCCTGCGTAACCCTAGTAGCGCTCTAGAAATGTTAAGTAGTAGTAGTAGTAGTATTTTATGGACTTCATATCGAACACATGCATTTCTGCCCAAAACCTTCTTATAGCAGGAGACATCAACCTCCACCTTGAGGATACTAACCTAACAAACATAGCTGAATACAAGGACTTCCTCCAACTCTGGGAGCTCCACTGGCCAAACATACAACCCACCCATATTAAAGGGCACACACTAGATATCATTACACACAAATTCTCACCAGAACTAAATATCACACTAAAAGACATAAAATGGACAGCCATACCAAGGTCTGATCACTACAAAGCAAGCATCTCCCTTCACTGGCGAACAAAAATTCTCAACATAAACAAGAACAACAAACCTATACTACGAGAGGCAAAATAGACCCACCAACACTTTGGCAACAATTCTATAACAACGAATGGACAGCAACAACAGATTCTACCTAATTTCTTAATGACTGGGACAACAGATGCAGAATCATACTAGACCCACATAGCACCACTTCAAACCAGAACCTCACACAGAAAAAATTCATTACCATGGTTTAATGAAGAACTAAAAAAATTAAAAACACAAGTCAGAAGATTAGAACGTGCCTGGAATAAGAAAAAAAGATGACTCTGCACTCAATGATTGGAAGCAGCTACAAAGAAAATACAAATACACCATCAGACAAACCAAAAGATCTTATTATAAAACTAAAATCGGACCGAACTACAAGGACACACAAAAACTCTTCCAACTCGTAAACAAATTACTAAATACCACTCCGATTACCTCTAACAACATAGACACTTCATTAGCAAACAACCTTGCGAATTACTTCAAAGAGAAAATTATAAAGCTACGACTCATGATACCCATCAACTCTATTGATTATGTAAACCTCCTTGAATGTCTAGACCCAATACCTGGGGAATATCCAGCTGACCGATCATGGACCAACTTTGATATACTATCGACTGATAGCATCTCCCAAGTGCTTAAAAGTTATGCCAAATCACAATGCAAGTTAGACATCTGCCCTAGCAATCTTATAAGGTCCGCCCCTCAACAATTCATAACAGACCTCACGAGGCACCTGAACTACATGCTACAAAATGGTCTCTTCCTAAAAGACAAAGGAAATATCTTACTCCTTTACCCAAAGACGTGAAGAAAACTGCAAGTGACCTAACCAACTATCGCCCAGTGGCACTGATCCCGCTGATAACCAAACTCATGGAAGGCGCAATAACCACCTAAACAAACACTCAATTCTACATGAATCCTAATCAGGATTTCGATCGAACTACAGCACCGAAACAGTATTAGTAAATTTAATGAATAAATTTAATCAAACAATTGCAATTGGCAACAACATACTTCTTTTGCAATTTGACATGTCCAGTGCCTTCGACATGGTCAACCATGGAATACTACTACACATTCTGGAATACTTTGGAATTGGAGGCAATGTTCTTAACTGGTTTAGAGGATTCCTAACAACAAGATCATACCAAGTCATAACTAAAGGGGCGACATCAGCCCCATGGATACCCGAATGTGGAGTTCCCTAAGGACCTCCCCTTTCACCAACCCTCTTTAACCTAATGATGATACCTCTAGCCAAACTTCTAGACAATCAAAACCTCAATCCATACATATACGCAGACGACGTCACGATCTACATCCCGTTCAAACGCGATATAAAGGAAATCACCAACGAGATCAACCAAAGCTTCCAAATCATGCACTCCTGGGCAGATGCATTTCAGCTAAAACTCAATGCAGAAAAAACACAATGTCTTATACTTACCTCACAACATAATACAAATGAATTCTCCACCATAACCACCCCAAACTTCTCCCTTCCCGTCTCAAACACGCTGAAAATTCTTGGAGTTACCATTGATCGAAACCTCACACTTGAAAACTACATGAAGAATACTACTAAGAAAATGTTTCACTCCATGTGGAAACTCAAACGAGTAAAACCTTACTTCCCAAGGGCCATTTTTAGAAACCTGGTACAGTCAATGGTACTAAGTCACCTGGATTACTGCAATGCACTTTACGCTGGCTGTAAAGAACAGATCATCAAGAAACTTCAAACTGGCCAAAATACCGCAGCCAGACTTATATCTGGAAAAACAAAATACGAAAGTGCAAAACCCCTAAGAAAGAAATTAAACTGGCTCCCACTAAAAGGACGTATCACGTTCAAGATCTGCACGATTGTTCATAAAATCATTTACAGAGACGCCCCGTCATACATGCTTGACCTCGTGGACCTCCCACCCAGAAATGCTAAAAGATCTGCCCATGCTTTTCTTAATCTACACTTCCCCAGCTGCAAAGGACTAAAATACAGACTAACACATGCGTCCAGCTTTTCCTACATGAGCACACAGCTGTGGAATGCATTACCAATTCACTTGAAAACGATTAACGAGATAACTAACTTTCGCAAATCGCTGAAAACCTATCTCTTCAACAAAACCTACCACTAGATTCCATAACTAACCACAACAAATCACAACTCCTCCTTTATTCCGACTGTCTTCCTATATAATAATTCTCACCTCCAACAGGATGTGCTTGGGACCGTGCCTGCCGGAAGTGGTCTGCTAGGCAGGCACGCACTGACCTCAGTGACAGACAATTTGGCAAAGCAAAACAATCTGAGTGCTGGCCATTAGGACACAGGGTTGATAGGAGAGTTTAAAAGACTGAAGGAACCGAAAGTGTTAAATGGGAGGAGGGGGGAGTTCTGAACGACTGAAAGACATGAACATTTTGGAAAGGAAAACAATCTGAATGCTGGCCATTAGGACACAGGGTAGATAGGAGAGTTTTAAAAGACTGAAGGAAACTAAAGTGTTAAACTGGAGAAGGGGGGGGGGGGAGTTCTGAATGACTGAAAGACATGCAAATTTGGGACAGGAAAACAATCTCAATGCTGGCCATTAGCACACAGGGTACGGTACATAGGACAGTTTTAAAAGACTGAAGGAACCAAAAGTGTTTCGGGGGGGGGGGGGGGGGAGTTCTGAATGAATGAAAGAAATGAAAATTTACGAGAGGAACACATCTGAATGCGGCATTTGTACACAGGGTAGATAGGACACTTTTTTTAAAAAATGAAGGACGTGAAAGTATTACATCTTGGGGGAGGGGTGAGGAGGAAAGCGGTGGGGTATCTGGATACTGGGCGTTAGGGCCACGGGGGTACATAGACTTTTGAAAGCCTTAAGGAACCCAAAGTGTGGGAAGGAGGAGGAAAGGAGGGGAGGGAACGGGTGAGGGGCATTAGGAACAGGGGAGGGGGCCCTGCCACACACTCTCATTCTCACACACACACTTTCACACAGACAGTCTCACTCTGTCACACACCCGCACATTCACTCTGGCTCTCTCTCTCAAACATACACACTCCCAGGAAAACCTTGCTAGCGCCCGTTTCATTCGTTTCAGAAACGGGCCTTTTTTACTAGTCGTTCCATAACTGCTTGACTAGATCGACTTGTTAGTCTTGATATCTTTGTAACACCAATTGTATTTCTTGTACCCTGAAATGGTGATGCCATAACAGGTCTTTGTAAGCCACATCGAGCCTGCAAACAGGTGGGAAAATGTGGGATACAAGTGCAATAAATAAAAATAAAAAAAATTCACCAAAACACATAAAATGAGGTGTATTTCAATGAGCCCCCTCCTGTCTCGGGCTCAGCCATGCCACACCGCTACGTGTTCTCATATCCTTCATACACTCATGCAGTTTCATTACTTCATACTTTGTTGTTACATATTTTCTATATAGTGTGGATCTTCAATTTTCACTTGTGCAGTTATTCTAAATTACTAGATCAAATGTAATCCCCAAATATTGATTAAATTAGCGTGTTCCTGTCACTCCATAAAGAACACGAGGGGGATTTTTTTTTCATAGGTTGCCTAGGTTGTAAAGTCCAAGTAGGTGCCTCCCAGTTGACTCCACCAACTTGAAAATCCCCCAACTCCCAAGCGTCTAGTGGCACCTCCCTTTCCTTTCCATGACTAAAAACTAGCATCCATAGAGCCTTAGTTGAGGGGAAAAAAACCCAGCCAATTTTCAGGTACAATATTTATAGACTTGTTTTTTTATTCAGTAGCACTGCTCATCAGATATTTGAAAGCAATATAAGTTTCCAAGTTTAATCGCATCTGATACACTGCCCATTCAGTAGGGCTTCTGAGCAGTTTACAAAAAAGATATATATTATGAAATAGGGGGGAAGGAAAGGAAGCTACATCATGAATAGGACAGGAGAGCTGACAGAGCTAAATGCAGACAACAGGATAGCATGACACCCTTCCTCCCCCCTCCAAAGAGGCAAGTGAGTGAAGACCACTGGCTCATGTCAGAGTTATATACCAGAAGTGTTTCTAAAAAAGAAATGCTTTGTGGCCTTCTTAAGATCTCTGCATTTTCACAAAGGCTGGAAACCCAAAGCAGGGAATAAAATAAGCATGGACAGTGACTGACCCCCTGCTCGGATTCCAAAAACAAACAATAAGGACATGAAATGCACAAGGTAAGGAGAGACTGGATTTTAATGAACATGAAACACATCTGAGCTGTAATACGCACCTCAAACATTTTCTCATAGTACTTTAAGGTTTTGAAAAGTAATAGGATTATCAGATAAGAAGTTCTGTATCACTGAGTATTAGTAAGGACCTTATTTAAATAAGAAACGGCCTTTACGGATCACTCCCACAGCACAGCTCTTTGTGTCCTCTGGAGAAAGCAGACTTCATAAAGAATAACTTCGTAATACAATCACTCCCCAGTAACATATGTTTATTTCAGCCCTCTTCTCAGCATTCTGCGACAGTTCCATGTCGAACACTTTTTTCTCAAAATGTTGTAAGAAAGGTCTTTGCTGGTCTGCGTTTCTCAGAGTCCCTCATCATTGTATGTAGGAGAAGAGGGCTTCAGGATGCTCTGTGGGTCATGTTCCATAAGGGGGCGCCAATTCACACTACCTGAAAGCAGCAGGTCCTCCCCAGCTAGGGAATCTAGGTATTGCATCTGAAATGTGCGAGAGAGGAAAATCACATTTTTCTTTAATCACAGATCAATCGGACAATGGTGTGAATTCACTATTCCTACATATTATCTCAATTTCCTGTACATCCTTCTAAAACTTATGCAAAGGGACCCTTCTCTGACTTTGAAGAAATTAAGTAATCCCTGATGCTGCACCACTTCCTGTACTGCTCGTTACCGCTGCTCTGCCCTCCCTACACAGCTGACATTCTCTCTACATCATTCCTCACTGCCAGTCACACACACACACATTCTCTTCCCTCCTTGCCATGGTTATCAATCACTTCTAGCCTGCAGCAGCTTGGCTACTCAGATCTATTAAGCAAGTTGAAGCTTTGTGTCTCTGACTTAGTAAGTAACCTCAGCTGCTGCTGGCATGAGGAAGGGAAGTCCAGAAGTATTTGTCCAATGAGGAAGAGAGGAATGGAGAATGGACACAATGGGATGATTGACAAAAGTTGACATTGAGTAAGTAACTTATTCCAGAGGAGTGTTCCAACTATAGACAATTCAGTGTCACAGCAGCATTCAGAGAGCAAACCGGATCACAGTGTCTTAAAACTTGTTTACAAATATTCAGGAGCTACACCATTCAGAGTCGTAGAATGGAGAACCAGGTTTCTAGCATGATATTATATGCATTTTCATTCAGTACCATGCATTCTAACTCTCTGCTGTGAGTCTGTATCAATCCATGTTTTTTTTTTAACAGCCAGAAAAAGAAGAAGAGGTAAACAAAATTATTTTTCAGCTATGGTCCTACCTGTTTGCGTATGTACTCCACCATGAATTCTAGGTGCCTCGGATCATCACACTGTTTGTTGAAAAGATTTCTCCAGAGTGCACCTGCCAGCACACGATCATCTGACAGAATCCCCTGAAATAACAGGTTGTAAAAATTGATAACACGAGCTTTCTGAAACGGAGTTTATCTAACTAGGCACAAATAAACTGTTATACATTTTGAAACAGTCTTTAGAGTACACAAGCTGAAAAAGTGCAAAAATGTAATAAGCATCCTTGAAACGAAGAAGACTGCTGAAAGAACAACCCAGGCTCAACCTCAGACAATTTCTAAACTCTTCTTACTTTCTTACCTATCTATATGTTAACCATCTCTCTGACCTCATGTGTAACTTTCCTTAAATTAGTCACCTTACGTTCTAACTCCTCTTACTTTCTTACCTATCTATATGTTCCAACGTTGCTTATGCCCTACACTATCAATTAAAATGTTCTATTACGTATTGTGTTGACATTGTATGTAGTGTACTATGCCATACTTTGTATTATTTGAATATTTTTACTGCTGTAATTGTCTATTGCCATGTTGATTTATTCACATTGTACACCATCTTGAGTGAATTCCTTCAAAAAGATGGTAAATAAATCCTAATAAAAAAATATGTTTGTATGTTGTTAAATAAGGATGGGTTCTTTGGTGCAATTGTGATAGCTCGACCTCTTTATTTTTATGTAGTTCCTTTCTTAGTACTTGTAAAAATGGGCCTGGACGCTTTTAAGGAAGAAAATATGGCTTGCATTCGAATGTCTCCAAATAGTTGCCCTTAGTGGGAAATAAGAATATCCTCCTGGGCTTACTCATTCACGTTTTCAACAATGGGCATCCCATGGTCTAGCTCTAATACAACATGCATTGAGGATGACGAACCGCAATCCATACATATACGTAGACGACGTAACAATTTACATCCCATTCAAAGAAGACTTAAAGGAAATTTCCAATGAAATCAACCAAAGTTTACACATCATGCATTCACAGGTGGATGCATTTCAGCTGAAACTCAACGCAGAAAAAACCCAATGCCTAATACTCACATCTCAGCATAATACGAACAAATTCACCACCATTAACACACCAAAACTGAATCTCCAATTTCGGATACCCTAAAAATTCTTGGAGTTACCATTGACCCGACACCTAACACTTGAGAGTCACGTGAAAAACACAACCAAGAAGATGTTTCACTCAATGTGGAAATTAAAAAGAATAAGACCTTTTTCCCAAGGAATCATCTTCCGTAGCCTGGTACAATCAATGGTACTCAGTCATTTAGACTACTGCAATGCACTCTACGTTGGCTGCAAAGAGCAAATAATCAAGAACACTCCAGACAGCCCAAAACACTGCAGCTAGACTCATATTCGGTAAAACAAAATAGTGAAAGCGCTAAACCCCTACGAGGAAAGGCTACACTGGCTCCCTCTTAAAGAACGCATCACGTTCAAAATATGTACCCTAGTTCACAAAATCATTCACGGAGATGCCCCAGCCTACATGTCAGACCTGATAGACTTACCACCAAGGAATGCTAAAAATCATCCCGCACATTCCTCAATCTTCACTTCCCTAACAGCAAAGGTCTAAAATACAAACTAATGCATGCGTCAACCTTCTCCTACTGAGCACACAATTCTGGAACGCACTGCCGTGCAACTTGAAACGATATATGAACTAACTAACTTCCGCAGACTACTGAAGACCCATCTCTTTAACAAGGCATACCACAAAGATCAACAAATGTGAACTCATCCACATATATCCTGCAAAGAGGTGGGAAAATGTAGGATACAAATGCAATAAATAAATAAATATTAGATTATAATACCTTAAAAACACTTACCTACTACAAACACAGGACTAGTGATCACTACATAGTCACATTGCTATGCACATCATCAACAGATTTTTACTGAAATCTATGTTTAATGAAAAATGGTCACAACCAGCTATAAGTAAAGGCCTGATAGGACGTTACTATGCTGGCCTAAAGGTAGTGATCAAGCAGTCCCCACTTCAGAGAATAGTGAACCAACGGATTCTCAATTTTGGAACTAATACTATGGAGATGTGTCTAGATAGCCTAAAGGATACATCACTGCTAGCACATAGTATTAAACTAAAAGAATTGTATTATAAATTTCTTTTGCGTATGTATATCCATCTGTCTCGTGCAAAGATGGGACCTGTCTCAAGTGTCAAACAGCAGAAGCTTCCTATAAACACTGTATTTTGGGATTGTCATAAAGTGCAGCAGTTCTGGTACATCTCTGGAATTATATAGATACCATTTATCAATGTAATTGGCTAACCCACTCCGCAAATTTGTTTGCTGGATGATACATCAATGATAAAGGAGGGTACTGCCAATCTCTTCTTTGAAAGGCAGCATCGATTGCAAAACGATGCCATCTAGTCCAATGGATTCATCCAGATTCTCCATCATTACTCCAATGGCGCAATCAAATGCATGAGCTCCTCACTATGGAACATATGTCAATAATGAGGAAGGACCAAAAGCTAAAAGTGCTTCCTAACTATTGGTTGCCCTACTTGAATAGTATGAATATGCGTGCTTGATCTGCATTTTTTAATTCTCTGGACATATAATTAGAAAGATTTATTCCCCCACCCCCTCCTCAGTATAAGAGTCACAAGTGCTACGGACATAGGAGAACCAATTTCAAACATTGGGATTGGGTGGAAGGTGCGGGATGGGTTCTGTTATAATTCATCACTCATTTTTGTATATATATCTTTGTTTTCATGATAATTTAATGAAAATGGTTTATACATAAATGCTTGAGTAGAGAGGTGTGGTAGCCTGTTAGTCCACTTTTAAAGGTAATCAATAGAAATAAAACATGGAAAAGAAATAAGATGATACCTTTTTTTATTGGACATAACTTAATACATTTCTTGATTAGCTTCGAATGTTGCCCTTCTTCGATTTCCAATCTGACGAAGAGGGCAACCTTCGAAAGCTAATCAAGAAATGTATTATGTCCAATAAAAAGGTATCATCTTATTTTCTTTTCATGTTTTTTTTAATTTCTATTGATTACATAAATGCTTGATATTAGATTGGATTAGTCAAGCTTCTCCAGTGTTCAGTATGTGTGTTTTATTTCTTGGGGTTCCCAGTTCAATTTTTGTTATAATATTTCTATTCTAATTTGTGATCTTTTTTTTTTTTTTTTTAATTTGTAAAGTTTATTGACAAACCATATAAAAATTACATTACAATATCTCATCCTAAATTCTGTTACCTCCATCATTCCCTCATCTGAACCTCAGGATCACAGTCATATAAACATTAAAGATGTCCCCTCTTATATCTCCTCCATTTTCTCCCACCCCATATTCACCCCCTCTCCCCCCCCCACCACCACCTTGGTCCCTTCATTCCCCGGCTTCCCCTCCCCATTTCCCCCCACCCTTACAGGTCTTTCACCAATATTCGATCAAAAGTGTTTCCATTCTTCAGCCTCTGAGTTGAACCTGCCCCGCCTTTTATCTGTCAATTCTTCCATCACTATTAATCCCCTGATCTTTCCAATCCAATTTTGCACTGTGGGTCCCTTGTCTTGCTTCCAAAACGCAAGCCTATGGATTTTGCTGCCGCTAGGCCTATCCTCTTGATCCTTTGTTCCCATTTCACTCCTCTCTGGTTCCCCCCACCCAATAATTTGGATCTTTTGTTCTGTATTGGGGGAGGGTTGTCTGTGTTTTGCATGTGACTGAGGTTCAATATTCTATTTACATTAGTTTCTGTGTTGAAATCTGTAGCAGGTCCCACTTGTTCTGTTTTACCAGGAGTAGATGTACTGGTGTCCCAGGGCCTAATGTACTATTTGTTGTGTTGCCTATCATAGGTAGAGTTCTTGTTGTTTGAATCTTAGGAATTAGTGCTACTGTAGTGTGACAGATTGCTATCTGTATGTTGAGTTAGGATTTTTTTTCAGGTTTGTATTATTTCACAGTGTGTCTGGTAGTGGAGAGATTTATGTTGCTATTCTCAGATGGAATGAGAATCAGAATTTTTTTTTTGTGTGTGGTGACTTCCATGAAGAAATTTCCTCCTTCTAAACTTCTATTGTTGGGGGGAGATTGGATTTTTTGCAGACGCAGAGCATGTTTACATTAACTCATAAGAACAGCTTCACTGTGCCAGGCTAAAGGTTCACGAAGATCACGTGTACCAATGTGTCACATATGTGCACATCGTCCATCAGGTGTATCCCAACTGAAAAAAAGGATGAGAACCCTAGTCTAAAATAAATCTTGTTGCAATCATGTTTCCATTCTACAGACATTAAATACTACTTTGAATAAACATAATAATTCTCTGCAAAATAAGCTGGAAAGTTATGGAAATTCCGTAAATATGATCAGAAAGTATTTTTTGGGTTTGTGCTGAAACTGACCTTTAATGCTATTCCTCCAATTTACAGAGTAAGTTTTGTTTTTTCCTAAATTGCTTTCAACTTAGAGAGCCAACGTTCTCATATTTTTTAAAAATGTTCTTTCATAGTATACATTGTCCTTTTGGATTGTAAAATAGTTTTCCCGGATATTTCACAAACAAAACACAATTAGCTAGCAGATGATTCCTGAACTATTCTCAGGATATTATACTGCTAGAGAACCTTCCTCTGAATAAATAACCAGCATCCTGAGGATGGTTTGCTTAGATGACGGTGTTTAGTGTATCAAAACATATTGAATAAGTGCTGTTTATGTGAAATATGCCCCCCCCCCCCCCCCCCCCCACACACACACTTTTAGAGGCATAGTGATTTTCTGGGCTTGGATTTTAGGGTACTGCCATATTTTTATTTCCTTATTATTTATATATTTATGTTTCTTTATAAGCTGCAATCTTTCTATTTGCAGGGTTATCGATATAATCAGAAAATTACGAGGCTTCCATAGTGCAGTTCTGCATAAAATCTAAGACTTACTTCATCATAGCCAAAAATTGCAGCATAGAAATGTTCTATCATGACTCTCATACTGTTCTTCAGGGCAACAGAATCAATCTGTAATAAGAAAGAGAAACAAATGTTTTCTACCATTCAGGAAACAGAGGTGACAATTATAATGGACAGCAAGTATTTAATAACTATCGAACTTGGAAACTTCAACACCACATTACAAGTCAACTACATACTATCAGATGCTAAATAATTAAATTCCAGGCACATCAGGAAAATTAGTTTCAAAGATTTAAAATCATTTTGTACTCATCGGTCGACATGAAGGAATTAACCTGGTTGCTAATGAATCACAGCAAGTTCAGGCTACTCCCCCATTCCCCGGAGGGAACAATTTTTGAGCGAGAGATTTTAGCACATGCCTTCCAGCCCTGCCCCACTTCAAGCCCACAGTCATTCCATAAAATATCCTTTTAACACCAATGACGATAGGGATGGATGAGAACCGATGACCTGTTCCTGCTATCCTTATGTTTTCAATAATTTAACATTGTATAAGGGTTTTTAAAAATCTTTCCCCTCCTTATGTTTTTTTGTTGTTGTATTTATTGTTTGTCAAGTGGTATTTGTCTGACCTTTTTCTATTTTGTTAAATTTAACGGATGTGAATCCTATTTGTACACCACCTTGATATCTGTTGAAAGGCAGTAAAACTAACTTTGCTACATAAAATAACTACAGACCACCTCTTCTTCCTGTCATCTCCTCTCATAACATCTCTTTTAACTTAGTTTCCCTATCAGGACATAGAACAAAGCTGTAAATATTACACCAGGCCCTAGAGCACCAATGCAGCTTCTACTGGGAAGCTGGACTGCAACAGATCCCTACACAGGAACTACATGCTAACATAACAGTGCAGCATCTGTCCTCTCCTCCCATAGTATAACCTCTTTCCCTTCTCCCTTTCCCCCGAACAGTGCAGCATCGTCCCTCTCCCTCCTTCAGTACAACCTCTATCCTCTTTCCCATTTTTCTCAACACTGCAGTACCCAATTCCCTTTCTCACTACACAACCTGTCTTCTCCTTCCTCTTCCCCCAACACTGCAGCATCTCCCCTCTCAGTGCAGCACTGACCCTCCCTTTACAGTGCAGCATCTCCCCTCTCAGTGCAGCACTGACCCTCCCCTTACAGTGCAGTATCTCCCCTCTTTCCTCCCATATAGTGCAACATGGTTCTCTCCCTTCTTTTCTGCCACAGTGCAACTCTCTTCATCCCTTCCTTACAATGCAGCATTGTCCCTCTCCCTCCTCCCCTACAGTACCTCTTCTTTCCCCCCTGCACCATCACTCTTGCCTTAATTTCATGTTTGCTGTAATCCTTCCACAGGTCGCAGTAGTAGGTAGAACTAAGATGAGCACACTGGAAGTGAAATCATATTAAACACTGCTTCCAGTGAGAAGGAGAGCAGCTCACGTGGAATTAAGGCAGACTGCTAGGACTACATAGTAACATAGTAGATGACGGCAGAAAAAGACCTGCACGGTCCATCCAGTCTGCCCAACAAGACAACTCATGTTTGCTACTTTTGTGTATACCCTACTTTGATTTGTACCTGTGCTCTTCAGGGCACAGACCGTATAAGTCTGCCCAGCACTATCCCCGCCTCCCACCACCGGCTCTGGCACAGATCGTATAAGTCTGCCCAGCACTATCCCCGCCTCCCACCACCGGCTCTGGCACAGATCGTATAAGTCTGCCCAGCACTATCCCCGCCTCCCACCACCGGCTCTGGCTCAGACCGTATAAGTCTGCCCAGCACTATCCCTGCCTCCCAACCTCCAGTCCCGCTTCCCACCACTGGCTCTGGCACAGACCGTATAAGTCTGCCCAACACTATCCCCGCCTCCAACCACCAGCCCCGCCTCCCCTGTGCCACTTTTTTGTGTATACCTTACCTTGATTTGTACCTGTCTTTTTCAGGGCACAGACCATACAAGTCTGACCAGCACTAGCCCCGCCTCACACCATCGGCTCTGGCACAGACCGTATAAGTCTGCCCCACACTATCCCCGCCTCCCAACCACCAGCTCTGCCTCCCACTACCGGCTCGTTATCCAATCTCGGCTAAGCTCCTGAGGGTACCATTTCTTTTGAACATGATTCCTTTATGTTTATCCCACGCATGTTTGAATTCCGTTACCGTTTTCACCTCCACCAACTCCCGCGGGAGGGCATTCCAAGCCTCCACCACTCTCTCCGTGAAAAAATAACTTCCTGGGCTTTTTCTTGATGGTCTGCCCCCCTAGTCTGGCTGCGTCTTCTGCCGTGTGATACGCCTCCCTGAGCTGTGTTGTGACGCTCCAGTTAACATCACTGTGCTAACAGAATCCTTCACCCTCAGTCCACACCTGCCAGGAAGGGCGAGGGAACCGGGACAATCCTCAATCCAATACAGAATAAGAGACTATAAACCGGGAAGAAACAGGCAGAGGAAAAAAATGAAATAGAAGGCCACACTCCGTAAGCAGTGTGGGTCTCATCAATGACTTGTAAAGGGGGATTATCAGCTCCTTCCTTCTGTTGACTATGCCTCTCTCTATGCAGGCCAAGCATCCTTCTGGGCTTTTGCCACCTCCTTTATCATATAGTTTTGTTCCCTTGAGATCCTCAGACGCTATCACACTGGAGTCTCTTTTCTGGTCTGTGCCATCAGCCGCTCAACTCCTATCACATACAGCTCCTTTGGATCTCTGGTCCCCAAAATCATCACATATAAAGCGTTTCTTCACGCCTCTAATTCTTGTAGATCACTTCCCATGCTTTCCACTCCTTCCGAGTGTTTACTCTGTTGCTAATCTTTGTGTACTTATCCTTCTAACTTTTCGGCAATATCACTCACAAAAATATTGAGCTGAATTGGCTGCAGTACAATTTTGGATTTAGCTCATGCCTTTCTAAGTGGTAGCGCAAGATACGATAGGTACTTTCCTGTCCCTGGAGGGTTTATAAGCTCTGGGGCTGTTCAACTAAAGCTTAGTGCATGCTAATGTTCTTTAGCATAAGCTGCCACATGGCCCAAAGATATAAAGAATGACACACAGAATTTAGGAGTCCTTTTACTAAGGTGTGCCAAAAAATGGCCTGCACTGGTGTAGACGCCAATTTTCAGCGCACCTGCAAAAAATGCCTTTTTTTTTTTGCTGAAAATGGACGTGTGGCACAATGAAAATTGGCACACATCCATTTTGGGCCTGAGACCTTACTGACACCCATTGACTTGCGGTAAGGTCTCACATGTTAACCGGGCGAAAATTGTCAGCGAGCATACAATGCCGATTCCCGCCATGAACCAGAAAATAAAAAATATTTTCCGGCACATGTAGCGGACCGCGTGTAAAAAATGAAATTACTGCTCGGACCACGCAGCAGCTGGGCGGTAGTTCAAAACTGGATGCACGTAGGACACGCATACATCCTAAGCAGCTTAGTAAAGAGCCACTTAGTCCATTAGCACACGCTAAGCTTTAGTAAAAGGGCTCCTATGTTTGTACCTGAGGCAATGAAGGATTAAGTGATTTGCCCAGATCACAAGGAGCAGCAGGTGAGATTTGAACCGGGCCACCCTGGTTCTCAACCATGGCTCTAACCAACTGATTGTTTTTACTTGACACAGACAAAGCCATTTTCCCAGTATCGAAGAATGTTGACTTCCTGATGGATTAGGAAACTCTATTGCTCTTCAGAACTCATATTTTAACCGATGCTCCCTTTCTTCTTCCTCCTCTTTCTATTTGATTTGTTATTGAACGGTATTTCGCTGCAAAGAAAGAGGTGGGTGACCGAAGACGTCTGCTGCCCCAACATGAGCAAAGATGGATTTCCGATTAAAATCAACGGAGCCTTTGAGGTTTAAATGGCAAGATAGAATGGGTTAATTTTTTCCAATTTCCCTTTAGAAAATATTTTGTTATATTCTTTATTAAACATGGACATCTGTGCATATATGAAGATTACTATGAACATAGTTTTGTTTCATTCCGACACTATGGGGTAGTCAACAGGCCTGGTGTGTACTAACGAAGAGGCCGTTCCCACGCACTAGGCCCATTTTTTTTACATGCCCAGTTAATAGAGAGCAATTCCCAGTATTCTCTTTCAGGTCATGTGCTAATGTTCGCATAACATGCGTAACCTGAAAAAAATTGATGGGGAGCACTTACAATCTCCTAATTAAGAGGAACTAAATGCACTCAGTCTGCTGCCCCTCACATCTTTCTACCCTCATCTCCCCGTACGTTCCCCCGCCCTACCCTCCGGTTCACAGGATAAATCCCTCCTCTCAGTACCCTTCTCCACCCCGCCAAATCCAGGCTCCGCTCATTCTGCCTCGCCTCACCCTATGCTTGGAACAACCTTCCTGAGCCCTTACGCCAAGCCCCCTCCTTGCCCGTCTTCAAGTCTTTGCTTAAAGCCCACCTCTTCAATGCTGCGTTCGGCACCTAACCCTTACCGTTCAGTGAATCCAGACTGCCCCAATTTGACTGCCCCTATCGGACCGACCGTTCACTTGTCTATTAGATTGTAAGCTCTTTGAGCAGGGACTGTCTCTCTTTGTTAAATTGTACAGCGCTGCGTAACCCTAGTAGTGCTCTAGAAATGTTAAGTAGTAGTAAGTAGTAACTAAGAGCTCCTGGCCTTATAGATATGCTGGCCACTCAGCACACGGTAATCGGAATGCGCTAGCTGGATTGCGTGTCCACACCCGTTCTGCATTCCTGACATGCTCCTCCAGAAGGGTTTTGGAGTGTCTATGCTTATGCGGATGGGATTTTATTAGTCTTTAAAACATCCCTCATGTGTATTGATTTGAGTGTTTTACAGGATTGTTTGTTGGCAATCTCAATTTGGTTGAAGGAGCATCAGCTACTATTAAATATGTCTAAGACAACAGCCTGCTGGATCACAGGAAAGTTAGACTGTCCCCCTGCGATCCCTGTTTTGCTTGGATTTCCTGTAACAGCAGTAGACACTTTTACATATTTGAGTGTGGTCATTGATTACCAGCTTACTTTTAGGGATCAGGCATCAGGTGTTATGAGACAGGGTTTATTTCTGTTGCGTTATCTTCTGTCTTCAAGGTTTTATTTTAATGAGGCTGCTTTACACAGCTTGATTCATGCCCCGTTATTCTCTCATTTAGATTATGGTAATATTTTGTATGTTGGCCTATAATCTTAAGCGGTCACAGATATTATAGAATGTAGTTGGGTAAGGTGAGAAAATAGGAACACGTAACCCCTCTTTATGTTCGTTATCACTACTTGCCAATGATTTTTAGCTCTAAATGAAAAGGTGCCTTCTTATCTTGCTTCTATGGGTGCTACAGTATGCTCCTAGTAGGCCGTACGTGTGGTCCTGGAGCACAGGATTTGTAGTCCTTCTCCCTCAACATTTTCTGGGTGGGTGCATATGCGTGGAATGGGGATCAGTAAGGAAATCAGGGCTGAGGGCTCCATTACGAAATGTTAAAGCCCATTATTTCAGGTTAGCCTGGATTAGTTGATGATCTACTGGTGCACCTACACAGATGTGGTTGTGTATGTACTATACTTATGATATGAATACTCTTGGTATGTTGCTTTGAGATCTGTCATTTCCTGAATGAAATTCTTTTCTAGTCATTTAGGGCTCCTTTTTTACTAAGGCGTGCAACGATTAGCATGCGCTAAATGCTAAGAAGTCTGTAGGAATAAAATGGTCTTCTCAGCATTTAGCACATGCTAATCCATTAGCTCACTTTAGTAAAAGGAGCCCTAAGTTTTATACATTTTTAAAATGTATATATTATAAACTGATGCAGAGAAGGGCGATTAAAATGATAAAGGGGATGGGACGAGTTCCCTATGAGGAAAGGCTAAAGCGGCTAGGGCTCTTCAGCTTGGAGAAAAGGCGGCTGAGGGGAGATATGATAGAGGTCTATAAAATAATGAGTGGAGTTGAACGGGTAGATGTGAAAGGTCTGTTCACGCTTTCCAAAAATACTAGGACTAGGGGGGCATGCGATGAAGCTACAATGTAGTAAATTTAAAACGAATCTGAGAAAATGTTTCTTCACTCAACGTGTAATTAAACTCTGGAATTCGTTGCCAGAGAATGTGGTAAAGGCGGTTAGCTTAGTGAAGTTTTAAAAAGGTTTGGACGGCTTCCTAAAGGAAAAGTCCATAGACCGTTATTAAATGGACTTGGGGAAAATCCACTATTTCTGGGATAAGCAGTATAAAATGTTTTGTACATTTTTGGGATCTTGCTGGGTATTTGTGACCTGGATTGACCACTGTTGGAAACAGGATGCTGGGCTCGATGGACCTTTGGTCTCTCCCAGTATGGCAATACTTATGTACTTATGATGTGATCTGACAAAGCTTAGCGTTATAGTAAATTTTAATAGAATTATAAACTATTTTGGGAGGATATGGCAAAGACTGAGGAAGGTAACCGAAGAGGCTCTCACTTGCTCATACACAGTTCCAGCTCTTAAGAGTTTGCTATTTTAAAGGATTCCACTGGAAGAAACATTTGTATATCTAGACTGCAATAAGGAAGCTGGATTTCTTTGATATCTTAAAGGTCTCTTTAAAATTCAAAGATCTTCCCCCAGCTCTGGTGATCAGGCTCTCTATTAAATAAATATATTTTCCCACTCCTCTTAGTTGTCTGTGTGTCTTGGCCAGAATGTGAGCAGACACTGCATCTCTCTAGAAATGGCTGCCAGTGGTATTAATAGTAGAATGTCAGTACTTCAACGGTTAAAGATTTTCTTGCCAATATTTTAAGAGTGCTGAAGGTTCCAAATTACAGATAAAATAAACAATGAAAGGTCTGTGAAAGCTCCAGTCTACCATGTTCGTCAGTGTTAACAAGGGCTCCTTTATTACTGCAACCTTTCAGAAGTGAATACAAGTTATTACTTTGCTCTACCTCTGCCCTCTAGTAAGAGGAAAGGAAAAGGGGGAAAACTGAAAAATAATTCCCAGAGAAACGTAAGGCTATATTTTTAAATGCTTTGTAAAGTGTATTAGGCAGACTCAGACAAAATATTTTTACTTTCAGAGCTTGACCTAATAATTTGGGGGCCATTTTACAAAGTTGCGCTAAAAGGTGGGCTGCGTTATTACTAGCGCGTGGGTTTCCCGCGCGCTGGGGCCACCTTTTAACGCGTGGGTAAAATGGCTGATTTTTGTATATCGACAATAATGGCCAAGCTGTTCTATTAGCGTACAAGCCCGTAACTACACCTATTTTCTAGGTGGTAAGGGCTCACACGCTAATGCCCACACACTAACCCATTAGAACTGAACATGACCCCCAGCACTAAAAAGTAAAAATGATTATTTAGCACACTGGAAGTGTGCGTACATAACAGAACTACTGCAGCTGTATGCTGGTCTTAGTGTATATGACAAATAAACAACTTTCATGGATGCAAAACACACTGCCTCATCCTTTCATCACACCACAACAAGTACAAACCTGCAACTATAATTACCCCAGGACACATACTCCCTACCTCAGAAAGTTTTTTTATTTTATTTTATTTATATATTTATCATTTTACTTAATTACATTCACATCTATCACATAAATATAAGGAAATACAGAAATTAATATAAAAAGGAAAACATTTTCTCTCAACAATATATATTTACATAATTGTCCACAATTGGAAGATCCAAGATCAGGAAAACAATCTTAAAGAAAATAAGAAAAACTCAAAATGGTTAATCTTACACTTCACATTTTCTGAGGGAGGAAGGTTAATTGGTTATTGCAGCCGGTACAGTCGTAACTGAAGGAAGTTGCTGCAGAGGATTCTTCATCTTTTCCACAAACTCTTATATTTCTTAGGTTCAAACAAATAAGTAATAGGAAATAAAACACTTACAAGGGAATCACGCTAGAAGGTCCCACCTAGGGCAATGATTCCTGGCTTAAAAGCCAAGACTTCACACCTCCCAGTCCTGCGATTCCCTTGATGTGTCAGGAAATATATGCATCTTTGAAACCAAAAAACTATCAACCATGCTACCCTCAGAAAGTTTAAAAATACTCGTGTCACACTCGATCGGAGCCTCACACTAGAGAACCAAGTAAATACTTGTAATAAAGAAAATGTTCCATGCAATGTGGAAACTCAAACGAATAAAAGTCTTTTCTTCTCGAGGGAAACGTTTCAAAACCTAATACATCATGGTCCTAAGCCGGCAGATTACGGTAACGGAATCTACGCGGGATGCAAAGCACAATCACAAAAAAACTCCAGACCATGCCCAAAATTTAACAGCCAGACTGATATATGGTAAAACACGATTCAAAAGTGCCAAACCCCTACGAGAAAAGCTGCACTGGCTCCCAATCAAAGAACGGACCATCTTCAAAATCTGCACCTTGGTACACAAAGAGGCATATTTTCAAAGCACTTAGCCTTCCAAAATCATCTACGGCATAGCTCCAGGTTACATGACAGACCTAAAAGATCTACCAACGAGAAACAGAATCAGATCATCAAGATCATACCTAAATCTACATTATCCAAACTGTAAAAGACTAAATACAAAACAACATCGCATCAACTTCTCTTACATAAGCACACAACTATGGAACGGACTCCCAAAATTTAGTGAGAACCATCCATGACCACTTAAACTTCAGAAAATCAACTCAAGACTCACCTATTCAAAACAGCCCATCCCAACGATCCAACATAAAATCCCAGCACCCTGCATAACTAATGATCGTACTGCACATTATAATCTTCACCCCTTTCGACCCCTTGATACCTGATCCAAACCTACCTCATCTGATCACAATATAACTTTGTATCTGTTACCAATCGAATTGGGCAACAGCCTCTAAGGTACTATGTAAGCCACATTGAGCCTGCAAATAGGTGGGAAATAGTGGGGTACAAATGTAACAAATAATAAATAAAAATGAATGAAAGAGCAACACTAGAAAGAGAACGAGTTAAGTTTTCTTGAACTGTATTTGCCAGGAACGAGAAAATGATGTTGGCTTACTCTAGAACGAACAACCTACCTCTGAGAAAGACAGGGAGAGATGCCTTAACAAAATAAGGACAAAGCTGATTAATGTTCCCTCTTCTGGTTCGTTTCTGGTTAGAAAGCACGTGTCATAGTTGCATTTCCCTACATTAACCTCTCCTGCGGCTCTCCTCTCCCACTCCATAACACTTCAAATTCAGCTCCATTTCTCTGCTCAATTCCTTCCTCTCTTCTGAGATCATGGGTTGCCTTTGACCAGGTGCCTCCTCTCTTACTACACGGCTTCCTGCTGACAGATGAACATCAAGCTGTGGCTCTTACAGCTGAAGGCACCCTGAAGCTCAGCTGCCACCACTTAACACGAAGTCCCTGAGCAGACACCAGAATTACCCCTTCTTTTGCATGGCTCCTCCTTTTCATACGGCAGCCATGCTAACTGTCAACAGAGGCAGTGTTTTCATGGGCAGTGAGCAGTGCCCTTGTCAAGCTCAGCCCGGACCAGAAAGAGCGCTGGGCAGGGGTGAAGGGTGTTTGATGGTCCACAACGGTCCAGCGGGGTTCCTGCCACCTACTATTTCTTTGATCTCATTAGCCTACCACAGGCTTTGTGATCAGTCCTCATGTTAAAAAATCTGGCCTAGATTCTAGTATTCCTTGAACTATAGTCGTTCAATTGCGATCTACCTTTCCTAACAACATTGTGTGAAAAAATTGCTCATTCGCAATTCCTTTGGTTCTGGAACTCCAACAATTCCTTCCATCCTAATCAATCTGCTCTTTGTGAAGGACACAGTACCGCGTTTGCACTCATCTCCATGGTTAACGATATCATCTGTCCTGATAGACAAGATGTGATTTTAATCAAGTTAGACCTTAATTCTGTCTTTGATCTAGTCAATCACACCCTCCTGTATGTAACATTTGAGGGCTGATATACTGGCTATGCTCCTATTTCTCTGCTTGTATATTTGAAGCGCACAGGATAACACCCTATCAAATCCTCATCCTTTATCATATGGGGTCCCTCGGGGGAACATTTTGGCACCCCTCTGTTTAACATTTAAATTGCTCCTCTGGCCACTTGTATACGAATTGCTAAAGGTTGCAATCTAAGCAGCAACAAACCATGGTTCAGTGTATAGAAAGAGGAGTGGAGGAGTGGCCTAGTGGTTAGGGTGGTGGACTTTGGTCCTGGGGAACTGAGTTCAATTCCCACCTCAGCTACAGGCAGCTCCTTGTGACTCTGGGCAAGTCACTTAACCCTCCATTGCCCCAGGTACAAATAAGTACCTGTAAGCCACATTGAGCCTGCCATGAGTGGGAAAGCACGGGGTACAAATGTAACAAAAAATAAAAAATATAAAGAAGTAGAAATATCTAGGGCCACCGTTAGGTGATCAATACCACAGTCAAAACCATGATGAACACAATCCAAAACAGATTAACAAACTTTCAGTATTATGTTTATACCGAAAACCAAACTGATATTGATCT
The DNA here is from genome assembly GCF_901765095.1 of Microcaecilia unicolor. Classification (NCBI taxonomy): domain Eukaryota; kingdom Metazoa; phylum Chordata; class Amphibia; order Gymnophiona; family Siphonopidae; genus Microcaecilia; species Microcaecilia unicolor. The sequence continues at coordinate 245,887,160 of NC_044038.1, forward strand.
GCCATGAGCATCAGTATGAAAGTGTAAGCATTGATTCACATTTACGTGTTCCACGCCATTCAGAATTTTAAATGACTAACTTATCACTCCTCAGTTGTCTTTTTTTCCAATCTGAACAGCCCTAATCTCTTAGCTTTCCCTTATAGGAGAGTCCCTTCTATCCCCCTTAATCATTTTGGTTACTTTTTTTCTTTATCTTTTCCAGTTCCAGTATATCTTTTTTTTGGAGGAGATAGGGGACTAGGAGGTGGGAGATGCAGGTGGATCGGTAATCAAAAGTGAAGCAGAGTCACAGGTCCATTATACCTAATATGATTTGGCGTTAAAGCCTCGATGTTGTGCTCAGGCTTTCACTCTTTAGCACACTTCTCTGTATTCGGTTCCGGAAGGGGTGGGGAAAAAATGGGTTGATTCACACCTAGCATCCATTCAAAGACACTGACCAGTCACCTTTATCCTCTTTTTTTTTTTTTAGATTTTGGAGAAATTAGTGTTTGAACAATTGCAGGAGCATACTGATGCTCATGGGAGTATTAGATCAATATCAGTTTGGTTTCCAGTAAAAACACACTACTGAAACTTTGTTAATCTCTGTTTGGATTGTGTTCCTCATGGTTTTGTCTGTGGGCCTAGATATTTCAGCTGCTTTCGATACAGTGAATCATAGTTTGTTACTGCTTAGACTGCAAGCTTTAGGGATTTCAAGACTAGTCTTTTGTTGGTTTGAGTCATTCTTGAATGGGAGACACTTTCAACTTTTGTTGAACTTTTTCATGGCCTGATATTTCTTCAGGGGTACCAGAAGGATCATCACTTTCTGAACTTCTTTTAATATCTATATTGATCTGCTTTGTAAAGTTCTTGCTTGTTTGGGTGTTCATTATAGACTGTATGCTGATGACATACAATTTGTTTCCTCCATAAAAGAAAAGATTTCCGATACATTTACGTTCCTAGAATTGTGTTTAAGAAGAGTCAATTCTTGGTTGAAACGGCGGCAGAGGGGAGATATGATAGAGGCCTATAAGATAATGAGTGGAATGGAATGGGTTTGATGTGGAGCGTCTGTTTACGCTTTCCAAAAATACTAGGACAAGGGGGCATGCGATGAAGCTGCAGTGTGGTAAATTTAAAACGGATCGGAGGAAATATTTCTTCACTCAACGCGTAGTTAAACTCTGGAATTTGCTGCCTGGAAAAGGTGGTTAACTTAGCGGACTTCAAAAAAGGGTTGGACTGCTTCCTGGAGGAAAAGCCATAGAATGTTATTGAATGGACAAGGGAATAATACAGTATTTCTAGGATGGGCGGGACAAATTGCTTGTTCTTTTGGCCGCTGTCGGTGATAGGGTGCTGGGCTCGATGGACCCTTGGTCTGTCCCAGAATGGTGATGCTTATGTACTTATGTAATAAATTGAGTTTAAATATGAACAAAACTCAAATACTGTTTTTTTTCAGAAGGTTGATTTCCCTAAACTGTTCACTTTTGTGGATATTGTTATTGTTGAAAAGATGAAATATTTGGGAGTTTAACTAGTGTTTGTTGTAAAATATTCTTAAGAAATTTACACGATTTTCTGAATTCTGATCATTTTTGTACAGTTGTTCAGGTATATGTTTTTCCACTCTTTGATTACTGTAATGCTTTATTTATGGGATTACCGAGTAGATTCCTTCAAGTGTTGCAGGTAGTTCAGAATGCTACAGCGTTTAATTGTAGGTTGTTTACACTTTACACATATTTCTCTATTTTTGAAGCAAATACATTGGCTCCCCATTATTTGGCGGATTAATTTTAAAGTTGTTGTTGGTTTTTAAATTCTTACATGACCGATCACCTGTCTTGCAAGTACTTTGAAGCTTTATACCTCTCTGTGTGTGCAACGCGATCCCAGAACCAGAATCCACTTGAGGTACCATCTTTCCGCCAAGTGAGATTAGATACATACAGGAAAAGATTTTCATGACTGCAGCACCTATGTTGTAGAATAATTTACTGTAGCAATTGCAGGATACTCAATCAGTTCTCTCCTTTAGGAAACAGCTAAAAGCCTTTTTTTCAACAAGCATTTTGATATTGGATGATTTTGATCTGTAATGATTTGTAAGGATTATTCCCCGTGTATTGTTGGAATGTTTGTTTTAGCCGTCATGTAGACTGGAGTGACTGTTTCAGTTTTTAATGTACATTTTATTATGAATGTTATTTCTGTAAACCACCCAGAATGGTAGATGGTGTGGGTTATACATTTTTTTTTTTTTTAATAAAGAAACTTACTACCCACACGGTCACACATACACTGAAGAGGCATATTTTCAAAGCACTTCCAAAGGTTTCTATGGAACTTTGGAAGGCTAAGTGCTTTGAAAATATGCCACTCATGAGTCACCTTCCCAACTAAACCCATTCAGTCACCCACCCACCCCCATCCACTGTCCTCTTCTAGTTCTCCTGGTACCCTAACAAGTCACTCAATTATTTACTACCGTGTTTCCCCGAAAATAAGACACTGTCTTATATTAATTTTTGCCCCCAAAAATGCGCTAGGTCTTATTTTCAGGGGCTGTCTTATTTTTCGGGGAAACATCGGGGTTGGATCGGGGTTGGCCCGCCCACCCTCCGTCGCTCCCGGAACTAACCTTAAACGCTTCCTTTCACCTTCGCAGCAAGCAGCAGCAGGGCAGGCCATTCCTTCCTTCCATGTCCCGCCCTCACCTGACGTAACGTCCGCGAGGGTGGGGCACGGAAGGAAGGAGAGATCTGCACTGCTGCTGCTTGCTGCGAAGGTGAAAGGAGGCGTTTAAGGTTAGTTCTGGGAGTGATGGAGGGTGGGTAGAGGGGGGCCCGGCAACCTCGGGTGGGGGGGCGGCCCGGGGGCGGCCTTGCTTTCAAACAAAAATTTGCTAGGTCTTACTTTCGGGGGAGGCTTTATATCTACCAATTCAGGAAAACCTCTACTAGGTCTTATTTTCGGGGGATGTCTTACTTTCGGGGAAACAGGGTACCTGTATACCCCAAATCCACTCGTTCACAGACACACACGTAGAATAAGGCTGATGAGATGGCTCAGTGCTTGAGTTGTGCCAAAGAAGCCTGGGACGTCACACACAACCTGTATGTTTCCAGGATGAGTATATCAGATAATTACTCTAGAAAGAGTCTATTTACATATTTGTTGCCAACTATAAAAAAAAAAAAAATCACTGGTGTTATTTACTATTTTTCAGTAATAATTTGCTTTTGTTACCATAGTGTGTGTGTGTGTGTGTGTGTTTGTGGGGTTGTCATCTGAATGTTCAACTGCTGAAATAGGGTCGCAGAGGAAAATGGTTTTGAAAGTACTGCCTTACATTCACTAACTATAATTGTGTTTTTATACTCCTGCACCCCTCAGCCCAATCCTTTTTAATGACTCTGCAATAATAATACTGATATTTTTTGGCATGTAATACCCTGGGGTGTAATCAATATAAAACTGTTAGCTGAAAAGAGTAATGCAACAAATACATACATTTGTTTTTCCACTTGTTTGGATTTAGCTCTTTTTAACTTAAGGCAAGTTACATTCAGATACAGAAAGTATTTTTCCCTGACCCCAGAGGGTTTACAATCTAAGAGGCAGATGCATCAACCAAACGTTAAAAAATCTAAATCGTTAAAGTCCCTAACGATTTTTAAAAAACGAAGAATGCACCAAAAAAAAAAGTCACACATGCTCAGATCGGTATTGAAACATACAATGTATCAAAGAATCACAATGCACATCGGTAATCGGCCCCTAAATCATGCGCAGAGCAGCCAAGCGTTTTGCTGGCTGCTCTGCGCATGCTGCAAATGTCAAAACAAACAAAAAAAAAAAAAGCCACAACACATACACGTGGCTACCCGGTCAGCAAAATACAAAAACAAAGGATCAGGAGGGGGCAAGGGCGCTTGTCCGGAGCGTCCTGTATGGACGGCCTTGCCCCCCCCCCCCCTGCTGCTCCCCACTTTCCGCCGCTTCCCCCCACCCCACGAAAAAGCAAAATTCTAGCAGCCCCGGTCCCCCTCCCTTCCTGTTCTTCTGTTTTGCAAAAGCTAACTCCGCCTCCCGTCATTCTTCCGCCCCGTGCCCCGCCCCCGCTGCCCCCCCTGAGGTTGACTACGCCGCTCCCCCCCTCCACCGAGACCCCCCTCCCTAATACCGACCCGAGCAGCGCCTCTCACCTCTTTCTGAAGCGCTGCACGGGCAGGAAGATCTGTTGTGTTGGTCGCAGAGTCTCCATGACGTCTCTTATTCCCTGGACTAGGCCCGCCTCCTTCTGACGTAGGGGGGGGGGGGGGGGGAAGTGGCAGACAGTGGGGAGCAGCGGGGGGGAGCATGGCCATCCATACAGGACGCTCCTGATGAGCGCCCTTGCCCCCTCCCGATTCTTTTTTTATTTGATGTGTTTTCTGACACGTTTTCTTACAGCTCAAACACAGCTCTTTTGGACATATGTAATGCAACGTCCTTTGACCAATCACAGCGCTTTTAGCTCTGCTAATGCGCTGGGATTGGCTCAAAGTTTGTTTATTTTTTCACTTTACGATTTTTCCTGGCACAGAGCTGTCCTAACGAGAGGTCCAGACCTCTCGTTAGATTTCCTGCCTTTTTCCTGCGTAAAGACAATCGGAAAAGGTTAGTGCATCTCGTTTCAATGGGGTTTTTACACTAATTGCTCATCTGCACTCCGTTTTCGTTAGCTGCTAGCTTCCCTCGGTAAAAGCCCTTTGATGCATGCAACGGCTCAAAATTTCCTCGTTGGAGGGTCGTTAAAGGCTCATTAAGCTTTGGTGCATCTGCCTCTATGTCTGTATCTGAAACAATAGAGGGGTTAAATAACTTCCCCAGGCTCACAAAGAGTGTCGGTGGGATTTGAATCCTAGCATTCCTGCTTCTCAGCCTGCTACTCTTAACTACTACGCCAGTGTTTCTCAGCCCTCTCCTGGGGTTACTACAATGAATATTTGTGAGATATAATGGTGACTCATTGCATCAAATCTATCTCACACATGTTCATTGTGGCAAACCTGAAATCCTGAGTCTTCAGGAGTGCCTCCAGGAGAGGACTGAGAAACACTGCACTATACTACTGAATATCACCCTTTTAATCATTTATATCATCAAAATACTTGGCAGTAAAGGGGTTAATAGCTACCTCTGTGGTTGGTACAAAAAAAGAATCATTCTACAATTGAGTGTTCAAACATGCAGACAGTAAACTTTCATTGCCAGCAGCAGGATTATGGATTGACCTCTTACCCTTCACTAAATCCCAGACTACTTGCTTTAAAAAGCTTAAACTTGGTGGTTTTATACCACAAGGTGGGGATCTCTCTCAATGTAGAGCTCCACTGAGCTTTCAAATCTGTCGTTACTAGTTGTTATTTCATGCCACCATCTTCAATGTTTGTTTTTGAAATTGGCTTAAATGTCACAATGGAAAAATGAAGTAAAGAGCCACAGAATAAGACATACCTAATGGCAAAAGCACCTAAAGAAAGGAACTTGGTCAGGTGAAAAAGCAGTAGGAAATGCTTATCTGAGGTCTACCTTCCCAAGTCTTGATGAGATTGTTAGTTAATTTTCTAATAAAAATTTATATTTTCCGAAGCAGTCTATGCACTTCATCCATGTCTCATAATTGAAACATGAACTGAATGAAAGATGTTCAGCTGAAGCAGGAGATTTCTGTTTAGCATATACAGAGTAAAGCAAATCAGTCCAACACATAACTTTCAAAAGAGCGATGAAAATCACTTACCTGTGGGGTTAAATGGGCAGTATTCACAATGGAGAAGGGTAGTCAGTGGGGTTCCTCAGGGGTCTGTGCTAGGACCGCTGCATTTATAAATGATTTAGAGATGGGAGTAACTAGCGAGGTAATTAAATTTGCTGATGACACAAAGTTATTCAAAGTCGTTAACTCACGACAGGATTCTGAAAAATTACAGAAGGACCTTACGAGACTGGGCGGCTAAATGGCAGATGACATTTAATGTGAGCAAGTGCAAGGTCATGCATGTGGGAAAAAAGACTCTGAATTATAAGGTTCCACGCTAGGAGTTACCAAGAAAGGGATCTGGGTGTCGTCGTTGATAATACACTGAAACATTCTGCTCAGGTATGGAAAACAGGTATGAGGATGTTATAATGCCGTTATATCGCTCCATGATGCGACCGCACCTTGAGCATTGTGTTCAATTCTGGTCGCTGCATCTCAAGAAAGATATAGTGGAATTGGAAAAGGTACAGCGAAGGGCGACTAAAATGATAGCGGGGATGGGACGACTTCCCTATGAAGAAAGACTAAGGAGGCTAGGGCTTTTCAGTTTGGAGAAGAGACGGCTGAGGGGAGACATGATAGAGGTATATAAAATAATGAGTGGAGTGGAACAGGTGGATGTGAAGCGTCTGTTCATTTTCCAAAAATACTAGGTCTAGCGGGCATGCGATGAAACTACAGTGTAGTAAATTTAAAACAAATCGGAGAAAGGTTTCTTCACCCAACACGTAATTAAACTCTGGAATTCGTTGTCGGAGAACGTGGTGAAGGCGGTTCGCTTGGCAGAGTATAAAAAGGGGTTAGACATTTTCCTAAAGGACAAGTCCATAAACCGCTACTAAATGGACTTGGGAAAAATCCACAATTCCAGGAATAACATGTATAGAATGTTTGTACGTTTGGGAAGCTCGCCAGGTGCCCTTGGCCTGGATTGGCCACTGTCGTGGACAGGATGCTGGGCTCGATGGACCCTTGGTCTTTTCCCAGTGTGGCATTACTTATGTGTTCTGTAACAGCAGCAGGGCATTGGCTATGAGACACGTCTCATATTTGTAACTTTGCAGCTATGCATTTTAGCTAACCACGTCACCAAACATAAAGCGGGTCACTTTATTAGTAGTTAAAAAAAAGGAGGCAGAGAGTCTTTCAGAAAAACAGGCAGGGTGCATGTGGGGTTTAATGCACTGCTATTGAAGGCCCTGTGGGACTCCAAAGGAAGAGGAACCACTGCGGAGCCACAAAACTATATGTAAAAAAAATCTCGTCAAGAGTGGAGGAGTGGCCTAGTGGTTAGGGTGGTGGACTCTGGTCCTGGGGAATTGAGGAACTGAGTTCGATTCCCACTTCAGGCACAGCTCCTTGTGACTCTGGGCAAGTCACTTAACCCTCCATTGCCCCAGGTACAAATAAGTACTGTATATGTAAGACGCATTGAGCCTGCCATGAGTGGGAAAGCGTGGGGTACAAATATAACTAAAATAAATCTATAGATATTTAAAAGATAGCGCTGGGCTCAAAATACTCTACCACCATAGGGCGCTCTGTTATTTGGATATCAGCAATTTTCAACCATTTTCCAGATAAGTTATGTTTAGATTTTAGGTGGTGGTTGTGGTCAGCATTTAGCATGTCTTTTCAGGTCCCCTATATAGTCAGTGATGCTGAATATATGAATTAAACATTGTCATTTATACTACAACACCGATTAATATCTCCTATGTGAGCACATTTTACAAATGCATACAGTTAGAAAAATACACCTGTAATGTCTAAAAAGGTTATTTTTATTGATTGAGATTAGACTAAATGTTACATAACTAAATTGTTCGAAACAAAAATTCATAGTTGCAAAAACCAAGAGACTCTGTTATAAAAGTGCAGCTTTTTTTGCTCACTACTTTCCTGGGTTTTCCATTTCATATTTTGTCTGCATATTTATTTATTCTTTACTAAATGATGGTTTGTGTTTTCTGCATGTAACCAAAGTGAGAGATTCTGTTAACGTTTAGGCATCTGTAGCAATCTGGCTGGTTTTCTTTTCCAAACGACTGTAAAATATGCGGAGGGAGGGTTGGTGAAGTTTGAAGCTGGTATGGTATGGTAAGCTGCTGAGTGCCTATTTCTAGCAGAAGTCTTGTGCTGTTACCAGATTTTGATTAGAATTTGTTTTAGCACCTTGAGAGGTAACGACACTTCCTACACTTGCTGTTGAGAGAATGTTTTTTTTATGTCCAACAATTTTATTGGTTTTACAAAAACCTAAACACTATCAAGTAATCATATCTATCACACACACACACACACATTCAACTCTCTCTATCACACACTCACTCTCACACACACTCTGTACAACACACACACTCCGAGGAAAACCTTGCTAGCGCCTGTTTCATTGCTGTCAGAAACAGGCCTTTTTTACTAGTCCTTAATAAACAGTTTTTTTTTTAAACTTCTGGAGCGTCGTCCATTACTTTTGCGTCATCTTCGCTGTTTTGCTTCACACTTCTGTGTGTACGTGGGAGTAATTTTCCCAGGCAGAGAAAATGATCAAGTCTTAAATCTCTGGAATAACTTCCAGAGAAGTGCAAACACACCTGTACAACGTTCTTTCAGTGACTTACCCCCATAACTCTCCCACGTTGCTCAACGTCTTCCCACATAGCATGAACAATGTAGCGACACATGTATTTCCCAGCTCTTCCTTCTTGTTTCATGCGCACCAGACACATCCTGGAACACCACAGGTAACATTACTTTACTTTCTTAGAATTGTCCCTGGTACAAAGACATTAAGTTCGATATTCAAAGCTGCCCTCCCTCCCCCCTCAGTGAAAAATAATGACGTTATGTGAGATCAGTAGACCCAATAAGGTTTATATGCCACGTTTCATTTAAGTTATGATGGATATTGATTTAGTAATTTAATGTATTTGTAACTGTTTTGTTTATTTTTATGTATATTTTTGCTGTACCCTGTTTAGATTATAGATAATTGAATGGCAACAGAGAGGGTCAAACAGCACAGAAGACAAAAACCACACCAAGGGCGTTTCAAGCAGGGGACAAATCAAAAGTCTCTATTGACAATACCTGACACAGGCCATGTTTTGGCGAGCTATATGCTTTCATCAGGGGTCAGAGCAATGAGTATTAGAAAAAAATAAGTGATTGGGTAAAAATGGTTCCCTCACCTGGGAAAGCCAGAACCTGTTCACAACAAAAAGTACTTCTGGACAAAATGTGAGTCGTAATCCAACACACCAGTGTCCTTAATCACCGCTTTTTGATGTGTAACAGTTTTTGCTGAGTATATGCAATGTTTGCATCTCTTTTATATGTTCTGCTGCTGATAACACAGGGATGTGGCCACTGTAGGGCAGATCCATGGATGGTCACCCCATCCCCTAAGGTTGGCCCTATATGACTACATCACCTTTTTTTCCCTTAAATGGGGACTGGGTAAAAGCAATCCAAAGCACAGGGCCTGCTTCAGTCCAACAGCTTCTCCCCCTCTGCTTGCCCAGTCCAGCAGCTTTCATAACCCCCCACCAGCCTTGCTGCTTCCTGCTGAAGTAAAAGTAGCATAAAGGTGCAGATCCACTGATGGCTCTGCCAGTCTTGCCCTTTCTACTACTACTTAACATTTCTAAAGCGCTACTAGGGTTACGCAGCGCTGTACAATTTAACATAGAAGGACAGTCCCTGCTCAACGAGCTTACAATCTAAAAGACAAGTGTACAGACAAAGTGGGGCAGTCTAGATTTCCAAAAGGTTAGGTGTACACTTCCTGATTCTGAGGGGTGGACCTGGCAGAGCGCTCAGCAGCCCAATCTAGACACTGGCTCTATGCATTTATGCCACCTTTGCAGGGTAGTGGCTTTGTTAGCCGGGGTGGGGTGGGGGGTTAAGGAAACTACCTGCCAGGGGAGAGCATACAATAAACTTTGCCCAGGACCCCTAGCTGGTTAATGTGGCTCTGTCAATAATAATAATTTGTTGATCCTTATTCTACCTGATGTTATGATAATTCTAAATACCTCTTATTCCCACTGTGTCAGTTTGTTAACCCTCAATTTTTCTACATTCCTTTTCTCCTCAGTTCTTCTACTTTTGTCTTTTCTTTTCTGTTTTGTCAGTTTGTAGTAACAATTATACATAGTAAATGACGGCAGACACAGAACTGCACAGTCCATCCACACTTCCAAACAAGGCAGCCCGAGCCACACTGTCCAGATTATAGTTATTCATGATTAAATACTGGTTGGCAAATTGCCATTATGCCAACCGCCTACAGTCAGTTAAATATGATGCAGTCTTGGGACAATATATGTTACAAATACTGTTAGCCATAGGAGCCAACGTTTCAAAATTATTGGGGGTGCTAAGCCCAGTGGAAATAACCCCTCCCTGGACACATTCAATAAATATTCTCTATATTGGGGGTGCTCAAGCACCCACAGCACCCAAAGAGTCAGCTCCTATGGTTAACTAAGACGTCTTCCCCTTTCCCTCGAGATGCAACACCCTCACTGTTAGCATAAGATAAGTACATAAGTAATGCCACACTGGGAAAAGACCAAGGGTCCATCGAGCCCAGCATCCTGTCCACGACCGCAGCCAATCCAGACCAAGGGCACCTAGCGAGCTTCCTAAACGTACAAACATTCTATACAATCAAGCCATTGTGACATCACTAATGAGGCTGGCTCTTATTGGTGGAATGAGCCACTATGACATCACAATAGGTTAAATCACTGCTCTATGTAATAAAAGTGAGCCAAGTAGAGGACATAAGTACATAAGTAATGCCACACTGGAAAAGACCAAGGGTCCATCGAGCCCAGCATCCTGTCCACGACAGCGGCCAATCCAGGCCAAGGGCACCTGGCAAGCTTCCCAAACGTACAAACATTCTATACATGTTATTCCTGGAATTTTGGATTTTTCCAAGTCCGTTTAGTAGCGGTTTATGGACTTGTCCCATTAGGAAACCGTCCAACCCCTTTTTAAACTCTGCTAAGCTAACCGCCTTCACCACTTTCTCCGGCAACGAATTCCAGAGTTTAATTACACGTTGGGTGAAGAAAAAGTTTCTCCGATTTGTTTTAAATTTACTACACTGTAGTTTCATCGCATGCCCCCTAGTCCTAGTATTTTTGGAAAGCGTGAACAGAAGCTTCACATCCACCTGTTCCACTCCACTCATTATTTTATATACCTCTATCATGTCTCCCCTCAGCCGTCTCTTCTCCAAGCTGTATAGCCCTAGCCTCCTTAGTCTTTCTTCATAGGGAAGTCGTCCCATCCCCACTATCATTTTAGTCGCCCTTCGCTGCACCTTTTCCAATTCTACTATATCTTTCTTGAGATATGCGACCAGAATTGAACAATATGCAGACTTGATCTTCATCTGTCTTTTGCCATGTGTGAGACATAGACTGTAGAAGTCTGTCTGGCATTGGCCTTAGTTCCCAAATACTGGAGTGGCTGAATCTACATCTGTCTTTTGCCATTATGAGCTCTATAGCACATTAGTGCTATTGTGATAATGTAATACAACAAATATTCAAATAAATAAACAAACACAAAATGGAGCATGTGGGATTAGTGTATGAAATAGGGTAGCAGGCTGGCCGGTCTTCAAAACCTTAAAAGCCAATACAAGCACTTTAAACTTGATTCTTAAGAGACTAATGATCCATAGGTTTAAGGTTAAACGGTAGATGTATGGTTGTGTTTTGTACACTTTGAAGTTTCCTAAGAGCATAGTCTGGTAGACCATTATAAAAAGCATTAGAATAAACCGATTGAGACATTATAAAAGTATGGACCCATAGAACAAGACAATCAATTACTGATTTAAATGTTCTCATTTGCATGACCTGATAACTGAGGAAATTTGGGCAGAGAAGGAAAGATGGAGTCAAAAATGACTCTCAGTATCCTTTGGTTCTACTACAAAGGAACCACTATACCACAATCAATGGCGTAGAATACTCTCTGTCAGCCACATGGCTGTACAACGTTCAGAATTAAGTTTGAGATGATGAGTATCAAGCCAATGGGTATAACAAGCAACGCAATGGGTGCAAATGTGCCCCAAGCATCACATTTCCTCTTTCAGAGAAAGTGGAATACCAAAGAGGTAAAATCGCACTTTGAAGCCTAAATAAAGCAAAATACAGGGGACCAGCTGCTGTCACGAAACATAACAAGAGCCATAAATTCTAAAGTAAAACCTTTCATTTATTCTCTACATTCAACAGAAAATAAAAACAGTTTTAACCGTAATTACAAGAATAATTCTGTTAGAGGTAAGATTTCGTAAGTTATTGAGTAATGCTTGGACACTGTCAGAGTGAGAAGGATCAGACTGGTTTTGTTTTCATGTGGTTTTCAAAAGTAAATGGCATCACTTATCTCAGAAAAGAGCTATGTCTGACGTATTGTGCTCTCAAACACCAGCTCCTTAGTTGGAAGGATGATCTCATAGAATTTTGCATATTATATAAACACTAGTAAAAAAGGCACGTTTCTGACACAAATGAAACGGGTGCTAGCAAGGTTTTCCTCTGAGTGTGTGAGAGAGTGAATGTACAAGTGAGTGTGTGTGAGAGTGAGTCTGGGTGCGAGTGTGTCTGTGAGAGAGAGAGTGTGTATGTGAGAATGAGAGTGTGTGCAAGTGCGTGAGACACAGTGTGAGAGTGTGTTTCACACAGATATAGTGTGTGCGAGAGTGTGTGTGACACACAGACTCTCTGTGAGACTGAGTGTACGAGACCAAGAGTGTGTGTGAGTGACTGTGTGACACATAAAGAGTGAATGTGATACAGTGTGAGACATAGAGTGTGTGAGAGACAGTGTGTGAGAGTGAGAGAGAGAAAGACATTGACTATGAGAGTGTGTGTGAGACAGAGATACCTCCCCCCCCCTCTCTGGTGTCAGGCCCCCCCCCCCCCTCTCTCTCTGGTGTCTGAGCGTTACTGTGCAGGACGCTGAGCTCTGGCTGTGCTTCAAGGAACTGACCAATCCTATTGAATAGAATGCACCTCCAACATTCTGAAGCCGAGAAACCTCGTGTGATTGGTCACTTCTGCTTGTGACGAACCCGGAAGTAAGTGATGTCAATTCAGGAGATGGATACAGAGAGCAGGAATGCCTCAGCCATGCAGTCAGCTTCAGAATGTTGGAGGTTCCTTTTATTATATAGGATATTGACCTCAGTAACTGTAGCAGCTTAAGGGGTCGCAGGTTCTTGCCACAGAAGCCCTGCACCACAGTAATAAAGATACTACAAAGAATCACGGTACAATTCTTTGGCCATCTATGGGGAAAGAGCGGGCCACCAAGGAGGTGACCACTAGGAAATCAGTTTTGATGGAAAGGTGCCACAGTCTGTCCACTTTTGAAGAACCTAAATTTGATACTCAGCTCCATGACAATACTGTCCAATTTCTAATACCCCTCTTGTATCAAAGATGAGAAGGTTGTCCTGCTTCAATTGCAAACCTTTCTTAATAAGAATAATTCTCTTCAACCCCGGCAGTTCCGTTTTCAAGAACACCAGAGTACCAAGACTTTTTTTTTTTTTATCATCCCTGGTTTGTGCCGTGGATGTGGCCTAGTGGTTAGGGTGGTGGACTTTGGTCCTGGGGAACTGAGGAACTGAGTTCGATTCCCACTTCAGGCACAGGCAGCTCCTTGTGACTCTGGGCAAAGTCACTTAACCCTCCATTGCCCCATGTAAGACGCATTGAGCCTGCCATGAGTGGGAAAGCGCAGGGGACAAATGTAACAAAAATAAAATAGATACTATTGGAGATTCTACATGGAATGTTGCTACTATCAGAGATTCTACATGGAATGTTGCTACTATTGGAGATTCTACATGGAATGTTGCTACTATCAGAGATTCTACATGGAATGTTGCTACTATTGGAGATTCTACATGGAATGTTGCTACTATTTGAGATTCTACACAGAATGTTGCTAGTGAAGGAGTGGCCTAGTGGTTAGGGTGGTGGACTTTGGTCCTGGGGAACTGAGGAACTGAGTTCGATTCCCACTTCAGGCACAGGCAGCTCCTTGTGACTCTGGGCAAGTCACTTAACCTTCCATTGCCCCATGTAAGCCGCGTTGAGCCTGCCATGAGTGGGAAAGCGCAGGGTACAAATGTAACAAAAAAAAAAATAATAATGAATCTCAATAAATATCACTTGATTTATCTGCAGCATTTGACTTATTCAACCACCAGGAGCCGTCCGTTTATGCCTGGTTTTGCCTCGTTTCTTCAGGAACCAACATTTAGAGTAAATGCAAACTGTCTTTATTCGCTGACAACTTGTTACTGATGTTCATATAAAGCACCTGTTTCATTTACCTTTCACTTGATTCTATTAGACACGATTATTCAGTCACTTGGAGGTGGGTAGACCCTAATGCTATAAATGTTCAACCTTTGATTTACTGGAACTACTCACTGGCTTGACACACCACATATATATTTAGCCTTAATAAAAGAGGCTCCTTTAAGGACTTCTCATACAGGTATTCTGTTATGAGACTTTGCTCAGAACATGACTTCTTGAAATCTGTGCGTGCCATGGGTTTACATGTGCAAGTAGTGGAATTAACGTTTTTTTTCTGAAGATTCATCTCTTTAACAAGGCATACCACAAAGATCAACCAATGTGAATATACACAACTCCTCCACTTATATTCCATGTAGAAGGCTGCGCAGGCTTCTGTTTCTGTGAGTCTGACGTGCAGGACGTCAGACTCACAGAAGCAGAAGCCTGCGCGGCCACATTGGTGATCTGCAAGGGCCGACCTCTACATGGAATGTTGCTAGTGGGACTCTGGGCAAGTCACTTAACCCTCCATTGCCCGCCGCATTGAGCCTGCCATGAGTGGGAAAGTGCGGGGTACAAATGTAAAAAAAAACAGTCTTATAATAGTTGCTTGTTATACTAATATCATGTCTTATCATTATCATGTTACCCAAGATCCTTTTGTAACACTAAATGTCTATTTTCTAATATATGTCCAACATTCGTGATGTATTGTAAGCCACATTGAGCCTGCAAAGAGGTGAGAAAATGTGGGATACAAATGCAATAAATAAAATAAGATGAAAAAGTATGCATCAGTTTATAAATAATACATTATTGGATCATATGATGATAGATCAGACCAGGTAATTCACTCTCTTCTTCGGTTAACATTCTGAATATTTATTTAGGTCAAACTCTGTCATTTGAATTTCATACTAATGCTTTGGTTAAAAGTTCTTTTTTTTTTTTCTTTTAAGAAATCTAAGACGTGTTTGAAAATTTTTCAATCTGAGCAACTTAGGTTGCTGGCACAATCATTTCTAAGTTGGATTACTGTAATCTCGTATATATCGGTGCTTCAAAACAAGTTATTTGAAAACTGCAGACTGTCCAGAACGCTGCAGCGAGATAATTTTTTCTTGCAGAAATATGATAAAATTTCTGTGTGTTTGTAGGGCTCCACTGGCTACCTGTAGAACCAAGGATTTTGTTTACATTTTCATGTGTACTGTATAGAATCATAAATGGTGAATGTCCAGAGTATTTATTGCATCATTTGGTGTTCACAACTTCTATAAGATCTAAAAGAAGCATTACATAATTCTCCTTTTGCTTTTCCTATTTCAAGAGAAGTTAAAAGATTTAAACTGTTCGAGAAATTGCTTATCAAGCTCCCAGAATTTGGAAAGAATTACAGCCATGTTTAAAAAAAATATTTTGTCTAATTTCCCCTTTATTTAAGAGAAATTTGAAGACAATGCTTTTTAAGAAGTTTGTTTCGATGTGGTTCCCAAAGTGTATGACCTGGTTACTCTTTTTAGCTTTGTAAACTGCTTTGAACTTTACGGTATTAGCGATATAGAAATACAATGTAATCCCAAGACTTGTAAATGTAATTCACACGACTGGGTCTACAGACTAAAGATTTTGCATCTATGGGAAAACCTTTTAGTACATAGGGCCCAAAATGTTATTGCTAATACTTACCAGACGTGAATCTGAGTCACCAAAAACCAGGAATTCAATGTATCAGGCAAACAGCATCCTAAAGAAAATACCAGCATAATCAGGAACCAAGCACGATGTTGCAATAAAAACAACCGAGAAGAGCAGCTGCACTACGAACAGGAGTTTTAAGAAGCACCCTCTGGCTATTGGAGCAAGATTGGCTGGGTTCATACCCCCTGAGGGCCATTCCCTGGCTTCCTGATTGTATGCTGAGGGATATGATTCGGGGGGCTCCACCGCTTGATTTGGAGGGCGATCAGGGGGGAAATTTTCCTGGCCAGGTATACTTTTTGCATAGATTCAACCATTTTGCCTCTCAATTTGCCCCAGGGATGCTAGACCCCTGGTATCATCTATGGGAGAAACTGGGTCTGTGTGAGTTAGGGCAGGTCTGGGAGGAGGGGGAGCTGCTTCCTTTCACTGAGCTGCGGGAGGAGTCAAGTACGGGATTTAATCCTGAGAAGGGCGCAGGGGGAGTTGGGTCTGGTAGAAACACAGTTGGAACGGGCGATGGTGGGTGGGGGAGGAAAAGGAGGGATTTCCTGCTTATATAGGGCCCTTCTATCTTATGCTAAACCGATTATGTACTATCTTTTAAAGTGGGAGTCAGTTTTGGGGACTTCATATGAATACCCACAATGGGAGCAGGCGTTTCGGTCATTACTTAGGATCTCTGTCTCGAGTGCATTAATGGAGAATGGGTATAAAATGCTGTATAGCTGGTATTACACCCCTAAGCATTTAGCGGCTATATTTTATTCGGGGTCCCCTTTGTGTTGGAGACAGTGTGGTTTACTGGGAGATATGTGCCATATATGGTGGTCCTGTCCTAAAGCCCAGGAATTTTGGACAACTGTCCTGAAATTCGTTACTGGACTTACGAAGACTTCACATCCCTTGAAAATGGATTACTGTCTCTTGCACTTTAAACCACAACCCATCATTTAGTTACCTGTGTGTTTGTAGCGAGTAAACCGGTGCTCGCTGCGGCCTGGAAGCAGCCAACTCTGCCTGGACTTGCTGTGATTCTGCGAAAATTGGCCCATATTCATTTGATGTCCAAACTAACAGCTTTGCGTAGCGGACAATTGCTAGCTTATTTTCGCATTTGGGACCCTTATGTAAAGTGGACTGCTTGCCCTGATTACCTACTGTGTAAGGATTTGTAGTTTGGGGGGGGGGGGGATGTCTTGTTGAAGGGGGGGTGGGGGGGGAATAGTTGTGACAGGTGCTGCTTTACTGTTATTTGATTACTATTATGCTCCTGTTATAGTGCTATTGATGTCGCTAATGTGTATCTTTGAGTTTCAATAAAATTTTTCAAAACTTAAAAAAGAAGTACCCTCTGGCCACTTACACCTCAGAATTTAGAAATTCACTTTAAACAGCGCTTCAGACGAAAAGCGAAATAAAAGATCAAGCAACAATTTCAGGGACCGTCTTACTAAAGCTTAGCACAGGGTAAGGCAAGTACTATGTTGCCCATAAGTATAAAATAGGCCGCGCAGCATTTAACATGCGCTAATGTCCGTTAGTAAAGGGCAGCTAAGCGTGTTTCACAGTGACTGACCACTAAAATCTAAGCCTGTAAATACACACTTTCATTTCTTCTGGATTCCTCAAAGGTCACCCAAAGAGTCAGGTTTTCAGGATAACCCTAATGAATATGCACAAAACAGGTAGGGACACCCTGACAACCTGACCAGCTGGCGCCCCTGCTCAGTCTTTAAGCCACAATTAGCAAATATCATGAAATGTGTTAATCGCATACTTTATACAACAGTTACATTTATAATTTAGGTGGTGCCTCAAGTCTGTCAGCTTACGCTAGTCTTCTATAACAGATCTGGTCATTATAGAATATTGGTTTAGCAACATTTATAGAATCCCCCCTCCTCCTTATGTGCTAACATTTAGGCCTGCCCCAAACAGCTGTAAACATCAGTGACCATAACCTAGGCATTGTTTCTGAGGCATTTGTGCTGGTATGTTAGAAACACAGAAAAATGTCGGCAGATAAAGACCAAATGGCCTATCCAGTCAGCCCTTCCATGCCATCTCCTCTCCCTATCACTCCCTTACATATATTATGTACTTGTCTCAAGCTCTCTTGAATTCAGATACTGTTTCCATCTCCACCACCTCAGCCGAGAGCCCATTCCATAAATTCACCACCCTTTCCGAGAAGGAGTATTTCCTCAGGTTACTCCCCCTTCACGTTCATCCTATGCCCCCTCGTTCCAGAGCTTCCTTTCAATGGTGCTACCTTATGGGCAATTGCACAACTCAGCCCCTGGTAGGAGTCTATACTATATAGGAATGTAGCTGCCTACTTTGCTTTAGAGAATACTAGTATCATCAGAAAAATGACACGCCTAGAAGTGGCTGCCATAGAACTGGTGAGCTACACCTAAATTCCAGAGATACTCAAAGTGTTCTGTAAGTTACACACGTCACTGCTCAGACTCCACCTATGTAACATATAACATAGTAGATGACGGCAGAAAAAGACCTGCACCCCTGTAAAATACGTGCTGCGTAAGAAACGTGGACATTTATAGAACAGCATTAAGGTGGAATTTTCACCTGTATGTGCATACAAGCCACTATTCGTATGAAATCTGTACACAATCAGCGCATAAGTCATAGAATTACCCTGTTAATGTACAAGGAGAGACTAGCTTCAATCCAAACCTGGTATCATGGAAAGAACTTGCAATTCTATTATAATTGGGCTTCACACATTCATCTTGGAAGTGTACAGAAAATTTTCACTCCAGCTATAACCAATGACGCATTTCCACTTCTTCCACTGACAGAGAATGTAACAGCACATAAGGGTCATTAGGCCTAATTTCATTCCTGGCTCAAAGTTACAAAATCCCAACTGATCTTTTTTTTCCATTCACATTTTGCTTTCAAGGAGGTGACCACAGTCTACCATTCACATACACCTCATCATACTGGGACAGAGCAATGATCCATCAAGCTCAGTATCCCGCTTTCAACAGTTACAAGTACCTGGCAAAAGAGGGAAACAGATTTTATGCACTGGAGTTTCCCAAGTCCACCCTAATAATGGTTGATGGACTTTTCTTTTAAGAACTTGTTCAAGCCTTTTTAAACCCTGCTAAACTAACTGCTTTTGCCACATTTTCTGGCAATGAATTCTAGAGTTTAATTATACAGTAAAGAAATATTTCCTCCAATTTCTTTTAAATGATGTACTTAGTAGCTTCAGTCACAAAAGAGAGAATGTGTACTAAACAAGTACCATTAGGGGACCTGTTTACTAAGGCACGCTAAAATTAGCGTGTGCTAAATGCTAGAGACACCCAGATAGTTCTACGAGTGTCTTTAGCGTTTAGCATGCGCTAAAAATGCTAGCGAGCCCTTAGCGCAGTAAACAGGGCCCTAAATTAGGCATCATCTTGAGAAAGGGACCAACAACACTATAAAAAAAAGGGACTGCCAGAATAAAAAAAGCTCAAACCATATATTTGAATTCATATCAACATTTATACACACTGCCCTTTCTGAGCCTCCAGTGATTTCTTCTTCCTAAACACTCCTTCCAATGTTTACCTACTACACAATCTTTAACACTCACACACTGCCTTATAGACTTCCTGTGTGAAAGGAAAGTTTATAGGGAAATTTAAAAACAAACAAACATTACTATATGTCAGATACATATGGTTGGGAGGCGGGGATAGTGCTGGGCAGACTTATACGGTCTGTGCCCTGAAGAACACAGGTACAAATCAAAGTAGGGTATACACAAAATTAGCACATATGAGTTATCTTGTTGGGCAGACTGGATGGACTGTGCAGGTCTTTTTCTGCCATCATCTACTATGTTATGTTACTATGTCAGATACCCCCTGGAAGTAAGGAGTTTTCCACCGAATGAAAATAGATAATCTAACTCAGCCACCACAGCTTAAGCTCAAAAACCTTTTAAAATTGCTAGAAATCATCTCAAAAGAACTCACTTTCAAAAAATTCATCGTAGTCTATTCTTTCAACGCAGCAGGTGTACATACGCAGGGCAGCAATCTTAATCTTCTGTAAAAGATGACAAAACATTTCATGATGAGACATTCAGTTCCCAATAAATGCAACCAGGCCTTCATCTGCTAATATATCTAATAAGGTTTGTTCACTAATGCATCTGACTTGGATCTCCATAATCAACGCTATAAAAGCAAGATCACACATGCCATAATCTGCAAACAATCTTTCCTTTGCCAACACTAATACTGCAAGTGGGATTTACCTTTCCAAAATGTACCCCTGCAAGGTCCTTCTTGAATAGGAATTATTTTCCCAGAACTCATCGAAGTTAACAAATGGAAGAGAAATAGATAAGATCAAGGTTTGGAAATTGCATGCTGATGTGTAGAACATGCCATTATTCAACCTGTGAGAGGGTAAGTGAAACAGATGAGCTCCCCAGTCAAACGTGGATGCTTCTGTAGTGGCATTCATGGTGGGATGCGGAGGTTGAAATGATGAGGTTGGCTGGGCTGATCTAGTGGAATGACAGGGGTTTTGTGAATTCTTTTAACTGTGTTCATCCCAATGCACCTTGAGATGCCCCTGCAGTGGCCTGCGGTGTGGTTAAAGTTAGAACCTGTATTCTGGCCAACAGCTGCTCCAAAAGCCTGAGAACATGGTGGGCAGTCATGATGCATGCATGACCGAGGGACACATGAGATGTACATTCGTGCTTGCCCTGCTTCTTGATAAAAATGCTTTTGCTTTTATTGTATCAATCTGTATTCCTATGAAAAGCATGAACTATGTCAGTGTGAGGGCGGCTGCATGCTCGTAAGAAACCATAGACCTATAGCAGAAAAATAGTCTTGAAGTGAGTGACAAACTCTTATCTTCAATAGACTGGAAATAAGCCATTCTTCTACATATGGAAAACTTGTGGGTCAATATCAAGCCAGCGGCAGTCAGCGTTTTCACCACCGGCTAGTTTAGAAATGGATATTCTGGCACCAATATCCAGATTAATGATGGTACAGCTGATATTCAATGCTGCATCCCACATAGCTCACCAGTCAAAGGTAGGGCTGCTATTTAAGTGGCCCTACTTGTCCAGTTAGGTATGCAGGAAGCGGCTCTGAATATTGCCAGTACTCAGATAAATCCTGGCTCTGTCAAGACAGTACTGGACCAGTCAGAGAGGATATTCAGAGGCACGGCCCAGATAACTACTGCTCGGCAGGATTTAACCAGGCAGGGGCTTCTACTGCCTGGTTAAATCAATATGAATTTCAGGCCCATTGTATCCACTGTTGTGGAGTTGTGCAGCATCAACAGACAGATATTTTGTAAAAGCTCTAGCTGCTGCCAATCCAAAAGACAGAACTTTGTATTGAAAATGGCAGTTCAGAAAGGTGAAACAGAGATATCGCCAATGAATTGGGGGGGGGGGGGGGGCTAAGGGTCATAGAGTGTGGGTGAAGGGCATCCATCAGATCTATGGAGATAAGCCAATGGTTCTCGTCTAGAAGGGGAAGAATGGTGGCCAATAAATTCATATACAACTTTTCTTTCTTTAAAAATAGATTGAGCTTGCTTAAGTCTAATGGGTCTCAGTGCTCCCTCCCCCACATACTCCCCGATTTTCTCAGAATGAGGAAAAATTGAAGTGAAAGCCTTGGCCTTGGAGATGAGAAGAACCTCTTCGATCACCCTGTTGTGAAGGGGTTGCTGTAATCTCTTCTTCAGAGAAGACTTGGTGTTGAGGACAAAGATTGGTAGACTTCAAAGGACCCGAGTTGGGTGGGTTCCTGGAAAAATTTAGTCTGTATCTATATTATACTAGATTGAGATTCCACTGACCCATAATGCTTACTTGCCAGGTCTTGAAGAAAAACCGAATTCTGCCTCCCACCAATGGGGAGTCAAAAACAGTCATCATCAGCTAGGACATTGCCATTGAGAGTAGCTTTAGGTACCTTGTTTCTCTTCGATAAGGCTATATTGCATTCCCAAGAGTCAGACCAACTACTGAGAATGATCTATTTCATGCTTGCATCTCTATGTTAAGGGACATGAAAAGTGTTATTCCCAACTGGTCTGCATGAAAGAGAGCGTTCATAAATCAACAAAAGTCATTTTCTTCCCCTTTCTCCCATCACCTTCTCTTGAACCTTTGCAGCTCTGACAAAAGTGTGCTGCTCTTCCAACTGCCAGTTCGTTTCCATTTTGAGTATTAGACATGTCTCATATTCCACTCCCTCCATTACAAGAAGACTGAAGCAGATCACAGTAAAAACAATTACAATTAATTAAAGAACCACTAGAAACATATACAGTAAAATAACAGCATAGTAGACATTAAGAGTTAGCCCCAAACAGAAAGAAAACAGGTCTTTAATTTGATATGACAAGGCCACTGCACTTTTCTGCTGTCTTAACAGGCTTTCACATGGCTGTTTAAACTTATTTCCCCAGCTTTTGGGCTCCTCATGATCTGCTTTTGCACTGAAGCATATTCTTCTGAAAAATCACTTCCTTCACTGTCTCTGTATCCTCTGTCCTCTCCTTCTCCAGCTCACTTCTTTATAGTGGCACAGGAGCACCACATCTCTACTGTACATTAAGTGTAATTTTAGACTCTCTCTCAACATGCATAATCTCATCCTTATCTTTATTGCTTTTCTAATTAAAAGATGTAGAGAGCGAGCTAACATCAATATTCAAAAACGTAAAACACCTCAGCTAAGTACACTGTAAATAACAATATAATCAGTAAATACAACATAATAAAACACTATAACAAAATTAAAACAGATGTAACAAGAAATCTAAAGACTGAAACAACAAAGCCTAGTGGGGTCAATTTTCAAATGGATTTATACATTTAACTCCATTATCCGTAGATTTTAAAAGCCTATACGTCTAGTGTCGAGGTGCAAAATATGTTTAAATACCCCAGCACTACCTGTATAGCCAGCTTCTATGCAGAGATCTTAGACAAACTAAATGGATAGGGGTGGCAGTAGTCAGTGGCCAACACATGTATTCAACATTTAATTTACAGTAAACACTATGGCAAATGTTTAAATCAACATACTGACCACTGCCACCACCACTAAAATTCCAGTCCAATATTTAATAAATACATTACAAAATAAAAACAAAATAAATAAAATACAAACGTATCAATGAAAACACATCAACCAGCAACTTGCTTAAACAAAAAAAAAAGAACAGGTTTATATCACTGTACAAAATGCTAAGTAACTGATGGCTGAACAAAACGTTGTAAGTATTAAATACCATAACCATGAACCAACAACGAACGGAGCAATAATGAAAGAAAACGTTCACTTGCTGAGCACAAACAATGGGAGAAGATGTAAAAGTTCAACTGGCTTCCCATATACAGAATCCAACCTCATTCAGCTTTTGCTTAGCACTTCGTGGGAAGTTTTACTGTTGGAATTTTATTTGTTCACGTACTGCCATTTTTTAGCATCTTGTTTGATGAGTTTTCCGCACATGTCTTTTTCAAGACTAAAGGTGCACATAGAAAAATGGATGATTGACATCCTTGGCAATAAATACCAATATTAGACCTCTGATGCAGGTATTTCTTGTTGAAACACAGACTGTGTCGAGTCTGACCGATAAAGCATAGCTGAGACACCCCTAACTTGAAGGCTCCTTGTGTTCCTTTGCGCGTTTGGGTTCCCTCTCCTTGTCGTTCTTCAAAAACAATTATTAGCCAGGTAGACTTACAAAATGTCACCATTTATCTCTGAGACCTGCTTGGTTTTTCCTAGTGACCCAACTGGGCTCAATGATGGCACATCTTGGGGTCTTGTCAATAGACTGTGCGATTCCCAGGGTTTTTAGTTTTTAATTTCAAGCGAAAGTTTTTAGGGAAAAAAATGCTATAAAATACAAAAGAATAGAGAAGAACACAGTACGATACAAACTAAAAAGGGAAGATTGGGGATCACGTCCCCTGGTCATTAGCAATGGCAGAAATGGCAGCTCATTCAGGCCAAAGGGTGATGTTGAAGGTGCACCTGAGAGGGCAGTGCCATATGGAAGTGTAAAATAAAGATACAGGGATAAAAAGAAAAAGGCAGATTAGTCTGAGGAACATTTCAAGTCCTAATCTGAAGGCCATTTATCTATTTATCTTACACAAGCAAATTGTACTCGATACTGAAAGCACAGTTCAACAGAGTAAACTAGAAAACGTAAACATAAGAAATGATAAATGTTCTACTTAAGACCACAAAGTTGGGAGATCCAAAATTAGAAAACCCCTTAAGCTGTGAAAAATACCGGGAAAAGAAAAGAGAACACCTCACCCCATTATCAAGTATCTTGAATGTTCCTCCCTGCTCTTTCCCAGCATATTGTAGTTCACTCCCTTGTCCCTTTCCCATTTCTACTGTGTCTTGCTTTGTGTGCTTTCTTAGACTGTAAGCCGCTCAAAGGACTATTCAGATCTGCAGGGTAGATAGTCTTTATTAAACTTGAAATTTATCTCCCAAAGTTCCAAATATTTAGGGCCCCGTTTACTAAGCTGCATTGTAGGCGTGTTAACTTTTTAGTGTGTGCTAATGCTAGAGATCCCCATATATTCCTACAGGTATCTCTAAAATTAGCGAACTCTAAAGCTTAGTAAAAAGGGCCCCTAGTATCTAACAGAAATATCAATTGTTCAGGTTCATAGAACATATATCTTTTAGAGGAAATAACCACAAAACATTTACATCAAGAGACAAAAAGTGTTGCCTCATATTTAAACCTTTTTCCTTCGATCCCGGGTGGTTTTGGCCAAGTCAGGAAAAACTAATTATCTTATTTCAGGACTTGGGGTCAGAACACTTACCCATTTACTATACTTCAGTGGCCCAGTGAATCCCATGGCCTCAATTACTTTAGTGAAGGCACCAACTTCCTCTTCTGCTGGTTGCAGACTGCCTTTTGTTGAGAAACGCTAAAATTGACGAAGAAGCAGAGCATAAATATTAATGGTTTTACTCTTCACTTTTGTAACTGTCTAACCTTGCTAAATATAGGACAAGTTTACAGCAGGTTCTCAGACCTCTCACTCTATTCTGCAACCACGTACGTTCATTCTAACACAGTCTCACACTTGTCAGCTGCGACAGCTTATCACACACACAAGGTTTTTTTCCTGGTTCATGTCAATAATAGAAGCCATTCAACGTGTATTGTACCTGCATTTCTTACCCTACACTTGTCCTGATCAAACCTCATCTGAATTCCCCTAAGGGAACCTGCCAGTCCAACTTTAGACTTTGGTAGGATGTCTAGCTCTACCTTATCAGTTTTGTAAAGGTTTCGGCACGGCTGTATTCCTGTATGTGTACCATGTACTGGCCATGGAGAAAGTCTTGCATGAAGACCCTATAAACATAGAAAACATGAAGGTGTTACTTGAAAGTCAGAAAAGCAACCTCACCACGTTAAACAGATAAATTCAAACCAAAAAACAGACCACCATTAGGGAAGAGAGAACCTGTAGCAAGTGAACCCAGTGGACTATAGGATAACCATCCATGCTAGTGGGTGGAACGTGATACATCAATCAAGAGCATTTCTTCAAAAGCGTATAAAGGTTTTCTTGACATGTCACCTCGCTCAGACCTCTATAGAACAAGCAGATGTTGAGAGATCATAACCCAAGAAGTGAAAAGCTACTAGTGAATAGAATATTAGACAATGCACTTGTATCATATTCTATATGATACAATATAGTGGAAATAAATAAAAAGGCAAATCTTCTGAATCAGAGCATCCAAAAGTAATTCTTTCCTTTACTGAGAGATCTGAGAAAAGCCCTCAGGGAACCAAGATGCTGTCACTTATGTGTGACCATCTCTGGAACA
The DNA here is from genome assembly GCF_901765095.1 of Microcaecilia unicolor. Taxonomy (NCBI): domain Eukaryota; kingdom Metazoa; phylum Chordata; class Amphibia; order Gymnophiona; family Siphonopidae; genus Microcaecilia; species Microcaecilia unicolor. The sequence goes on from NC_044038.1 coordinate 245,912,929, forward strand.
AAAACAAAAATGAGGTTTTAATGAATTCCGTTAGAGCAAACCCCATCCTTTTATGTGAAAAAAAAACGAACCCCAAACTTTGCCAGACATCCATTAGTACATCTGGTGCTGAGCCCAGCTTCAGATATTTCATCAGGGAGGTGGGTATATTGTTCAAAGTCTTTTTTTTTTTAATTTAAAGATGAGGAACTGATGGATAATGACCTAATCTTAGAGAGGAAACTGACTGAGAATTTAACATACCAGCAGTTAAAATATTTTTTGTTTAAAAAGATAATATTTAAAAGAATGTTATCCTGCAATGCAAAAGAAAAAATTGCGTACAAAAGCACAAATATTTGCAAGAAGAAAATGTCTCTGTGTATTGTCTATGATTTTGACTTATTCTTGCTGTACAACTGCCTTGGGTGAATTTTTTCAAAAAGACAGCAAATAAATCCTAATAATCTTATATAATAAAACTCACCCTCAACGTTCTGAGGACACTGACGTCACTTCCGTTATCAAAACGGGTTCGAAGGATTCGTGGTGGTGAAGCCACCGAAATCGCCGTCTCGGGGCCCCGCCCTCGCGTCAAACGTGATGACGTCGAGGGCGGAGTAATGGTGTCACACACCGAGGGCGGAGCAATGGCGTATGGTGCGTTCAGGAGGTGCGGAGCAATGGCGTCAGAACGACGAAGGGGTTGATAGGGAGGGAGAAGGGGGGGTGTTGGGGAGGAAAACCTTGCTAGCGCCCGTTTCATTTGCTCCAGAAACGGGCCTCTTTTACTAGTAAATAAATATAACTGAATTTAAAATCTTATAAGAAATAAAAAAAACATTTAATCTCATAACCCAGCAATGGTGAGAAAAGAATCCTATATAATAAAACTCACCCTCAACGTTCTGAGGACACTGACGTCACTGTCAGTTCCTGCGGGCACTTCCTTAGGGTTCGAAGGGTTCGTGGTGGTGAAGCCACCGAAATCACTGTGTCTGGGCCCCGCCCTCGCGTCAAACGTGATGACGTCGAGGGCGGAGCAATGGCGTCAAAGAGCGAGGGCGGAGCAATGGCATCAGTGGATGAAGGTGGCGTGCATTGACGAGGTGCAGAGCAATGGCGGTGAGTGGGTTCAAACTGCCGAAGGGAGGGAGGGGGGGGATTCGGGAGGAAAACCTTGCTAGCGCCCGTTTCATTTCCTCCAGAAACGGGCATGTTTTACTAGTACTATATAAATAAAATGTGAATTCTTGCAAGGAAAACAAAGATGAGAGAGAACAACCTCTGCAGCTGGTTATCCAAAACCAAGGAGCAGGGTGGCCAGAGGGAATGAAAAAAAAACAATCAACAAGTGCCACATTATGAACCACCATTAAAAAAAACCTCAACTTGCTTTCAAGAAAGGGATTTACACCAGAAGCCCAGCCACATATCCACAAATCCCTTCTTTTTTCATGTTTATTTTCTTTTATTGGAAAATGACAAGAGCAACAGAGACAAAGGTTATCATATACAAAAAAAAAAAAAAACAGCCATAAATCAACATTGCAACAAATAAGGTCTTAAGTACAACACATGGCGACGCTACCACAGGGCTCCTTTTACTGCAGGTTTTGTAAAAGGGGCCCTAAAAGCTCACAGAGAAATAATTCTTGAACTTTCAAGCATACATTAGACTTGATATGGTGTCTGATATATATAAAACTAAGTGGAGAAGTTATCAATATGGGCTATTGTTAAGTCGGGTTATTTTAGTACAGGGTCTCATTGCATAAAACAGGGCCCTGTACCAAAATAACCCAACTTAACAAGAGCCCAGTGTCACGCTCCCCACCTCCATAGCGGGTCCGACGCTTCTCTTGGCGGTGCGGTGCTTGCGCGCATGCCAATATCTCTCCTCCGGTGCTCCATTGTGCGGGCTGCTCTGGGCCGTAGCCCCACCTCCTTGCTCCATGGGGATTGGCCTCTGCAGGCGGTCTCCTGCTCCCTTTCCCTCACTATCATTGGCTGATGACAGCTCTCCTCCCCAGCTGGTTCCTGCTGACGTCAGACGCCAGCACTATTTCTGGGATGCTCTTCCCCTGCTTCATTGCTTCGGCTTCTACTTTGGTAAGTGTTACTAACTCTGTAGTCTGCTTCTTATCTTCTGGTCCCTCGTTACTGACTTGCCTGTACCTGGATTACTCTCTTGCCTGCCTACTGACTTGCCTGTACCTGGATTACTCTCTTGCCTGCCGCCTGCCTACTGTATCTGGATCACTCTTCACCTGCTGCCTGCCTACTGACGTCCGCTTGTACCTGAATTACTCTCATAACCTGCTGCCTGCCTGGCCGATACATTCCTCACCCCACTTCCAGCTCCGTCCCATAAGTCCTGCAGGCCGCCCGCACCTAGGGGCTCAACCTCTGGGGAACAGCGGTCAGCGCAGGTGAAACCCGGGTTGTCCAGCAGCCAAGCAGAACCTGGTCCGAGTACCGGGCTCAGCAGCGCTCTACTTGGTACAAGAACTCACAAGTCTGACAGCCAGACTGATAACTTCCCCTAAGTCTGTAAGCTATATATATTTATTTATTTATGAAGATACAGAATAACACTTATAGGGTCCTGTTTACTAAGCTGCACTAGTGTTTTTAGTGTGCGCTGCTAGTCGCCCATATATTCCTATAGGTGACTTAGTGTTCAGTGTGCGCTAAAAATGCAAACGCGATCTTAGTGCTGATCGGTAAACAGGGCCTATAGCTTGAAGGTCCTTTAAAATTCCACTATATTTTGTCTGCATATACAGGCTTCTTAACGTGAAAATTATTGTGTTCTGAATTGATACTGAATTTATATAAAAACAGGCACTGATCTGATTTGCCTATATGTTTATTAAACCTTTCTGTACCGCTGGGCTTCTGAAAGTCACAGCGGTTTACAATTTTTAAAAAATTACATAAAATTAAACGTAAGAAAGGAACTACAAGAGAAATAAAGCATTCACCAAAAATTAACATATCACATTTTATAACACTGGCAATCCCACTTAAAAATAACTTATTTATTGGAGCAGTTAGGTTGGGATGAACTTTTGATTTAAATAATTAACTATTTTATTTTTTGTATTATACATTTATCTATTGATTGATAGGTATTATTATGACTATCTGCCTAAATCCCCTTTGTAAAGAATGGTGCAGGCAATAAGTACTGAATTAAATTAAGATTGGGGGGGGGGGGGGTTTCTTTTGCTTCACCAAACTGCCCCGACCCCCTTCAACTTACCTTACCACCCTCCAAAACTACTCCCCCAGCACCCCCAAACTACTCTACCCCTGAAAAGTAACATCTATATCTGCTCCACCATCACTCAGTTTGTCACTGCCTCCACACAGACATGAGTACAGCACACAGGGGTTGTAAACATTGCAATCCCTGCAATGGGCTGCATTTTCAAGCTTTCTGATGTTTATTTCATTTTTTTGTTAATGCTACCGTGAAACTACTCATTGAATCATCTGTTTCCTGTTTAGGTGCTACGAGTGCTGTGCAGTTTTCATGACCAAGAGTCATTGATGCAGTGCTCTGGTCTTGAAAAGTGTTTTCCCACAGAAAGCCCACCTCTTTAACATTGCTTTTGACTCGTAACCACTCGCCTCCACCTACCCTCCTCTCTTCCTTCCCGTTCACATTAATTGATTTGATTACTTTATTTTTTGTCTATTAGATTGTAAGCTCTTTGAGCAGGGACTGTCTTTTCATGTATGGTGTACAGCGCTGCGTATGCCTTGTAGCGCTATAGAAATGCTAAATAGTAGTAGTAGTAGTAGTCTCTTGTAACCAGAGCTAATATTGTGATGTCATAATGCCTCAGGCCACCAATAAGAGCCAACCTCATCAGTGATGTCACAATGGCTTGATTGTCCTATACTTGGCTCACTTTTATTACATAGCTCTTTGAGCAGGGACTGTCTTTCTTCTATGTTTGTGCAGCACTGCGTATGCCTTGTAGCGCTATAGAAATGCTAAATAGTAGTAGTAGTAGTAGTAAGTATCACCCTGATTAGCTTTGTGGTATTTAATGTGGTGCCTGTGTAAGTTGACTCGTCAAGTACACATCCCTGCAATATAGCAAGCTTTAAACTGTGCCAGCACGTGTCACAGCCTCCCCCTCCCCCACTAGCTATATGGAAAAAATATTCAGCTCATCTTCAAATGTAGTGTATCTCATTCAATGCAAAAAATGTGAAGGATGCTCTGTCGGAGAGACAGGCCAGATGCTAAAAAGATAAGAATCAATTTTCTTAGAGAGTTCTTTGAAATACTCTTTTCCTTGCTGGTGAGACACTGTTTACCCAGATACTCAAATAATATTAAATTTTACAAACCACTGGTGTAGTTGTGTGGATATCCATGCAAAAGAGTCTTGGATGTGGGTCGTTTTCAGTCCTGCCAATGCCATTTTCTGAGAAAAAAAATGAAAACTCATTACATCTGATGCCATAAATCAGTGTTTCCCATCTTTTGTATTGTTTGCACCCTGTTGTTGGTTTGAAAATATTTTCATATCTGTTTTTTTGTAATTAAAATTAATGCAATCATGTCTGTAATGGGTATATTGAGTTGTGGGTGATGGGGGGGGGGGGGGGGGGTGGAAACAAGCACGGATTATACCTTTATTTTGCTGCATGACATGAAGATTTTTCATGAATGTATATCCACAAGTTGGTATGGGGCCACTTTTGCCACTCACGAGTCTCTTCAACATTGCCTGGCACAGCATGGTCTCTGCAGCAAATACATGCAGGGCATGGAAAGATGTTAAATTCAAACACACATCAATAGAAGGATGGCAGGACCAACTTCCACACAAACACAAACGGTGACAACACAGAATTACAGTGAAAAGAAAAAGGACAAAGCGAAGCGCTTGCCAGTACTATGAAGAGAGGAGGATGTGTGAACACAGATCATGAGGAAAGAGGGGTCAGCATGGGAAAGGAGAGAGCAAGGTTCGAGGGGGGAAACAGGAAGAAGTGTCCATAACAAGAAAGAGTAAAGATTATTAAAGAAAATGACTGTAAGTGAACTTCACAGCCATTTACCACACTAGCGCACAACTTTTTTTTTATAATGGTATTTGCAGGGCTTTTTTTGAGGGGGTACTGAGTTTTAATGAAAGAGCTCAGGCTCTACACACCAATTCTGCCTTGTCCTAGATTCTGTGACTGGTTGCAGGGGTCCCGGCTATTGTGAGGAGGGTCCAGGGGTGTGCTGGTAAATTTTTAACAGGCTCTTTCTCCGGATGTAGCTAGCTCTGCAGTTGGAAGGGCCAGGGGTGGCCGGGGGGGGGGGGGGACGGAGAGCAAAATTTGCCTCTCCTCCCTCCCTTCGTGTGGGCACACTAGGCATACCTTTGCTTGCAGCCAATAAATGGACTGCCACCACTCCCAACGTCTTGCTCTGAGCAGCATGCTGGAACTTCTCTCACATGCTCTGAGAAGTCCCAGCCTGCTGCTCAGAGCTAGAAACAGAGCAGGGAGCAGCAGTCTATTTACTTGGCTGGCAGGGCTCAGCATCCCCACCAGCAAAGTAAAAGAGAATTCAGCAGGGGGCTCAAGCCCACATTTTGGGAGCCAGTTGTTAAAGTAGCCATGGAGGGCCCTACTTTAACAACCGGCTCCCAAAATTCTTAAACAACCGGCTCTTGCCAGCCTGTGAGAGCCTGCTCCAGCACATCACACTGGGAGGGTCCCTCAGTGATCACCCTACCCCTGGCACCTTTTTTTTTTACTAGCTAAAACACACTGGGTATTTGTGTAAAAGAAAGTAGAGGAGTGTGGTAGCCGTGTTAGTCCACTCTTAAGGTTATCAATAGAAATCAAACCAAATAAAACATGGAAAAGAAAATAAGATGATACCTTTTTTATTGGACATAACTTAATACATTTCTTGATTAGCTTTCGAAGGTTGCCCTTCTTCCTCAGATTGGAAATAAGCAAATGTGCTAGCTGACAGTGTATATAAGTGAAAACATTCAAGCATTACGATGACAGTCTGACATTTTACAGGACCAGGACACTGTACCAGTGATTTCACAGTGAGAATCCTGAAAGGTAACTTTAAAACCATACAAGAACGTAAGACCTTTGAAGTCAGAATGATTGAATATTTTAACACCCAACAGAAAGGACTTAACAAGGATCTGGGGTTCCTAGCCCATTATAAACCATAAAGCTGTATGTCTCTGTTGATCACCCTCCCCTCACCTATCCACACCCATCCTGTTAGAATATCAATGATATGCTTTGATGTCCCCATGCATACCTCCTACCCTCCCCCATCCTCCCACCCTGTCAGACTGTCATAGTAATGCATGAATGTTTTCACTTATATACACTGTCAGCTAGCACATTTGCTTATTTCCGATCTGACGAAGAAGGGCAACCTTCGAAAGCTAATCAAGAAATGTATTAAGTTATGTCCAATAAAAAAGGTATCATCTTATTTTCTTTTCCATGTTTTATTTGGTTTGATTTCTATAGATTCTACATGGAATGTTGCTATTCCACTAGCAACATTCCATGTAGAAGTCGGCCCTTGTAGATCACCAATGTGGCCGCGCAGGCTTCTGCTTCTGTGAGTCTGACGTCAGACTCACAGAAACAGAAGCCTGCGCAGGAATGTTGCTAGTGGAATAGCAACATTCCATGTAGAATCTCCAACAGTAGCAACATTCCATGTAGAATCTCCAATGGTATCTATTTTACTGTCATAGTAATGCTTGAATGTTTTCACTTATATACACTGTCAGCTAGCACATTTGCTTATTTCCCATCTGAGGAAGAAGGGCAACCTTCGAAAGCTAATCAAGAAATGTATTAACTTATGTCCAATAAAAAAGGTATCATCTTATTTTCTTTTCCATGTTTGATTTTGTTTGATTTCTATTGATGTAAAAGAAAGAAAAGTCCAAACTGTGAACATTTTAGTATTGATGATAGGGTGGGTTTATTTTTTTTTTTCAGGTTACTGCAGGCGTTAAAATCCAGTTCCAGTTGCCAAAAGCACAATTGCAACATGTTCAGCTGCAGGTGGTGGGGGGAAGGGGGGGGGGGGGAGGGACAAGCAAGTCATGTTCAGCTTTTTTGGGGGGTGGGGGGGGGGGGTTGGAGGAAAGTGGAACACCCAGGTTCAGCGGAAGGAGGAGGGGAAGAGAGTCTATATTTTCATCTCTCACCTGACCTTTTCCACTGCACCAACTTAATTACAATCGGTCGCCGGAAGCAGCGCGCAGCACCAGCAGCAGCAGTCAGTCTTCACCGGAAGTGACGCACTGAAACGTGCAACGATGAGAGACGTCACTGCGACGTCCGCGTCGCGGGGCGGGATCAGGGAATTGAGTGAAGGCGCCACGTGCAGCGCTTCCTGGGACCCAGCTTAACATATATAAAGAAATGTAACAAATAAACCGCTGCTTTGCGAACTGTGGCATTGCGGGACCTGTGCTGAAATGGTTCAGCTCTTATTTGCATAACAGGAGGGTTCAGGTGCATGTGGGAAACCGGTTTTTCTCTCAGAGACAAATGTTTGCAGCAGGGCTCAGCCCTGTCTGGGATTCTGTTTAATCTTTATCTCCAATATGTGGCCTTTCGAGTTCTTTTCGCATCTCAGATCAGATATAGGCTGACGAACCGCTAGCCTTCTTTCCTCCTCGAAATGCACCACCTGTTCCTCTGATCCCAGCCCCACCAACTACCATCTGTCACCCCCTCCATCTGTCATATCCTCAACCTCTCTCTCTCCACTGCAACTGTCCCTGACACCTTCAAGCATGCTGTAGTCACACCACTCCTCAAAAAACCATCACTAGACCCTACCTGTCCCTCCAACTACCGCCCCATCTCCCTCCTACCCAGTGGCATTCCTACGGGGGCTGACACCCGGGGCGGATCACCGATGCGCCCCGCCCCTCCCCCGGCAAAAGAACCCCCGATCTCCCGGCAAAAGAACCCCCCCCGGGTGCACACCACTGGGAGGGGTGGCGCGCGCTTCCGACTCTTTGTTTTCATGCTCCCTCTGCCCCGGAACAGGAAGTAACCTGTTCCGGGGCAGAGGGAGCATGAAAACGAAGAGCTGACAGGCGTGCAGCACCCCCCCAGCAGCGTGCACCCGGGGCGGACCGCCCCCACCGCCCCTTGGTACGCCACTGCTCCTACCCTTCCTCTCCAAAATACTTGAGCGTGCAGTTCACAGCTGCTGCCTTGATTTTCTCTCCTCTCAGGCCATCCTCGATCCACTTCAATACGGTTTTCGCCCTCTACACTCAACAGAAACAGCACTCTCTAAAGTCTGTAATGACCTGTTCCTTGCCAAATCCAGAGGCCACTACTCCATCCTCATCCTCATCCTCCTCCACGATATTCAGTTTATGTTGGCAGGACCGATCCCCTGAAACAGTGATCTGGTTGCAAAACATTTTTCATCAGATAAATCAATGGATGACTGAAAACTGTTTGGTCCTTAACGTAGCTAAGACTGAAATTTTGTTGGTCACAATGGATTTATCAACTGAATTTCTTACGAACTTTCCACTTGTAACCTAACGCTGATCTGTCCCTTTGCCCCAACTATGTATTTCTCCTATCCGGAACTGGTAATCACCACTTGCGGAATTATGTAAGCCACATTGAGCCTGCAAATAGGTGGGAAAATGTGGGATACAAATGTTATAAATAAATAAATAAAGGGGATGGAACTCCTCTCGTATGAGGAAAGGCTACAGAGATTAGGGCTCTTCAGCTTGGAAAAGAGATGGGTGAGGGGAGTTGATTGAGATTTACAAAATCCTGAGTGGTATAGAATGGTTAAAAGTGAATCAAATTTTTTACTCTTTCAAAAAATACAAAGACCACGGGACACTGTGAACTTACATGAAAATACTTTAAAAACAAATAGGAAGAAATATTTTTCATTCAACAAATAATTAAGCTCTGGAACTCATCGCCAGAGGATGTGGTAACAGCAGTTAGCATATCTGGGTTTAAAAAAAAGGTTTGGACAATTTCCTAGAGAAAAAGTCCATAGTCTGTTATTCAGATGGACATGGGAAAAGCCACTGCTTTGGTAGCATGGAATGTTGCTGCTAATTGGGATTCTGCATATAATCTTGCTACTCATTGGGATTCTGCGTGTTATCTTTCTACTCTCTGGGATTCTGTGTAATCTTATTACTCTCTGGGATTCTGCATGGAATCTTGCTACTGTCTGGGATTTTGCATGGAATTTTGCTACTCTCTGGGATTCTGCATGGAATCTTGCTATTCTGGGATTCTGCATGGAATCTTACTACTCTCTGGGATTCTGCATGGAATCTTGCTACTCTCTGGGATTCTGCGTGGAATCTTGCTATTCTGGGAGTCTGCATGGAATCTTACTACTCTGGGATTCTGCATGGAATCTTACTACTGTCTGGGATTCTGCATGGAATCTTGCTATTCTGGGATTCTGCATGGAATGTTGCTACTGTCTGGGATTCTGCATGGAATCTTGCTACTCTCTGGGATTCTGCATGGAATCTTGCTATTCTGGGAGTCTGCATGGAATCTTACTACTCTGGGATTCTGCATGGAATCTTACTACTGTCTGGGATTCTGCATGGAATCTTGCTACTCCCTGAGATTCTGCATAGAATCTTGCTACTCTCTGGGATTCTGCATGGAATCTTACTACTCTGGGATTATGCATGGAATTTTGCTACTGTCTGGGATTCTGCATGGAATCTTACTACTGTCTGTGATTCTGCATGGAATCTTGCTACTCTCTGGGATTCTGCATGGAATCTTGCTATTCTGGGAGTCTGCATGGAATCTTACTACTGTCTGGGATTCTGCATGGAATCTTACTACTTTCCGGGATTCTGCATGGAATCTTGCTACTCCCTGGGATTCTGCATAGAATCTTGCTACTCTCTGGGATTCTGCATGGAATTTTATTTGCACATTTATACCCCACGTTTTTCCCACAATTTAGCAGGCTCAAAGTGGCTTACAATGCACTGAATGGCTATTGCCAGATCAGAGATGATATGGTTACAATCAAATTAGATAGAATAGTGGAAACAGGGAAAGTAGTTAATAGGGAAAGGGTAAATGAGTCTAAAATGGTCCGTAGATATGCTGGTAGGAAGAACTGCTACTACTACTACTACTACTACTACTTAGCATTTCTATAGCGCTACTAGGGTTACGCAGCGCTGTACAAGTTAAAACATGGGAAAGGATAGTCCCTGCTCAAGAGAGCTTACAATCTATGTAGTCAGTGTAGTCAGTGTATCATGAATGGGGAAGGTGGTTAGGCGCCAAAAGCAAGGGAGAAGAGATGGGTTTTGAGTAAGGACTTAAAGATGGGCAGGGAGGGCACATGGCGTTTGGGCTCGGGGAGTCTGTTCCAGGCATAAGGTGATGCGAGGCAGAAGGGACGGAGTCTGGAGTTAGCGGTGGTGGAGAAGGGTACAGATAGGAGTGATTTGTCCTGAGAGCGGAGGTTACGGGTGTGGACATAGGGGGAGTGGAGGGTAGAGAGGTAATGGGGGGCTGCAGATTGAGTGCATTTGAAGGTCATTAGGAGAAGCTTGAACTGAATACGGTAGCGAATCGGGAGCCAGTGAAGCGACTTGAGGAGAGGGGTGATATGAGAGTATCGGTTCACGCGGTAGATAAGACGTACAGCGGAATTTTGGACAGATTGAAGGGGGGATAGGTGGCTAAGCGGGAGACCGGCAAGGAGAAGGTTGCAATAGTCAAGACGAGAGGTAACGAGTGAGTGGACGAGGGTTCGGGTGGTCTGTTCAGAGAGGAATGGGCGGATTTTGCTAATATTATAGAGGAAGAAGCGACAGGTCTTAGCTGTCTGCTGGATATGGGCAGAGAAGGAGAGGGAGGAGTCGAAAATGACTCCGAGATTGCGGGCTGACGAGACGAGGAGGATGAGGGCGTTGTCAACAGAGACAGAGAGTGGGGGAAGAGGAGAGGAGGGTTTGGGTGGGAAGACAAGGAGCTCAGTCTTTGCCATGTTCAGTTTCAGATGATGGTTGGACATCCAGGCGGCGATATCTGAGAGGCAGGCCGAGACTTTGGCCTGGGTTTCGACTGTGATGTCGGGAGTGGAGAGGTAGAGCTGGGTGTCATCGGCATAGAGATGGTACTGGAAACCATGTGATGAGATCAGTGAGCCCAGGGAAGAGGTGTATATTGAGAAAAGAAGCGGTCCAAGGACAGATCCTTGGGGAACCCCAACAGAGAGCAGGACGGGGTGGAAGAAGAGCCATTAGAAAATACTCTGAAGGTGCGTTGGGAAAGATACGAGGAGAACCAGGAGAGGTCGGGGCCCTGGAATCCAAATGAGGACAGTGTGTCAAGAAGTAAATTATGATTGACGGTGTCGAAGGCGGCAGATAAGTCGAGGAGGATAAGGATGGAGTAGTGACCTTTGGATTTGGCAAGGAACAGGTCATTGCAGACTTTGGAGAGAGCTGTTTCTGTTGAGTGTAGTGGGCGAAAGCCGGATTGAAGCGGATCAAGGATGGCCTGAGAGGAGAGGAAATCAAGGCAGCGGCTGTGGACAGCGCGTTCAAGTAATTTGGAGAGGAAGGGTAGAAGGGAGATGGGGCGGTAATTGGAGGGACAGGTGGGGTCAAGTGATGGTTTTTTAAGAAGTGGAGTGACTACAGCGTGCTTGAAGGTGTCAGGGACAGTAGCAGTGGAGAGAGAGAGGTTGAGGATGTGACAGATTGAGGGGTTAACTGTAGGAGAGATGTTGGTAAGCAGATTGGTGGGAATGGGGTCAGAGGAACAGGTGGTGCACTTAGAGGAAGAAAGAAGGCGAGCAGTTTCCTCTTCGGTGATCTCAGGGAAGGAGGAGAAGGAGGACAGGTTAGGTTGGTTGAGGGAGTGGGTTAAGAAGTCACAGGGAGGAGAAGGCTTGGAGGTGAATTCAAGGTTTATCTTCTGCACTTTATCGCGGAAGTAGTCAGCTAATGTTTGAGGAGAGAGTGAGGGGGGGTGGGAGCGGAGGGCACTTTAAGTAGGGAGTTGAGGGTTGCGAAGAGGCGACGAGGGTTGGAGCCAAGAGAATTGGTTAATTGAGAATAATATTCCTGTTTGGCAAGGAATAGGGAGGACTGGAAGGAGGATAGCATGAATTTGTAATGGGTGAAGTCTGATAGGGTGCGAGATTTCCTCCAGAGTCGTTCAGCAGATCGGGTGCAGGAGCGAAGGTAACGGATGCATGGGGTTAACCAGGGCTGAGGATTAATGCGCTTAGTGGGGCGAGAGACAGATGGTGCTAGGGTATCCAGAGCAGTGGAAAGAATTTCATTGTAGGTAGAGACAGCCGTGTCGACAGATTCAGAAGACGAGATGGACGGGAAGAGATTGGAGATGTGAGAGGATAGGGTAGGGGGGTCGACAGCTTGGAGATTTCTGAAGGTAGTGGTTATAGTTGGGCGAGGTTGAGGGGGAGGGTGATGAAGTGTGAGGGTGATTAGGTGATGATCTGAGATAGGAAGGACTGAGGTGCAGAAATGAGAAGGTGAGCAGGAAGAGAACGAGGTCGAGACAATGGCCATCACGGTGAGTAGGGGCGGTAGAGGATAGTCGGAGGTTAAAGGAGGATATCAGAGTGAGGAATTTAGAAGCTGCAGGTCATAAGTTGAATCCGAGGAGTAGGCTGAGCCTCTTCTGGCTGGAAGAGAGGTAAATCAACTGGACAAACCAAGATGACCCTGCTTGATGGAAATGGAGTCCATTAACCGCCACGTCTGCTCCCGTGGCAACTGGCGCAGCGACCCACACACTCTCCGACCTCTTCAACGATAAACAGCTGAGAGAAAAGCGGAAACCGAGAGCATTCAAATCAGGCTGCCTTCGCAGCTGGGATCGGCAAGGCAGCACCCTCCAAGATGATCCAATGGTGCTGCCACAACCTCCAATGGCCAACAACTGACCAAGCGGCAGGCCAGTGACGGGGGAAGAACCACAGCGCCGAAGAAGCCAGTGGCGTGGAGGAACAGAGAGATGCCCATTGTCAGTGGGCCAAACAAGCCCTCTGTAACGCGCTGACTCCCGCTGGGTGATTCGGTACCGGTCCGCTCCCATCTGCAGCCGCCACCACGCCCCTGATGCATTCCTATGGGGGCTGACACCGCGCCAGATCTCCGTTAGACGCCAGTAGCGAGAAGGGAAACAAACGACTGAGCTCAAGCAAAGCTCCCCGGTTCTTAACGATGGCAGAACCGAGAAAATCGGGCCAAAACACAGCCAGCCAATGGGCCGCAGCGACGATGGCATCAGGAACCAACGGCTCCTGAGTCCGCTACCCGGCAGCCATTTTAGAAATCTTGCTACTGTCTGGGATTCTGCATGGAATCTTACTACTCTGGGATTCTGCCAGGTACTTGTAACCTGGATTGGCCACTGTTGGAAGCAAGATACTGGGCTAGATGGACCATTGGTCTGACCCAGTCTGGTTATTCTTATATGACTTATCAGTAGAAGCTGACAAATCCTATGCAACACTAGATATCCTGAGATGTTTGGGTCTGCCAATCTCAGTTAGTTTATTCTTTTTGGGAGTCTATCTGCTACTCCTGTTCCAGGACTAGGATTACATGATACTTATGTAGGTATGGGTCTTCTGAATAAATCTGAATTATCATCAAACCCTCTACAGATAAAAACGTAAGAACTGCCATATAAAGATCCATCAAGGCTAGTGGCCAGACCAGGTCACCAATCCATTGTTCGTTTTATTTTATTCCACGTATTTATTTTATTCTATTTAACATCTGACGGGTTCCCACCATCTAGGTAGATTCGAAGCTGCTTACACCCAGAGATCAGCAATAACTTTCCCTGATTCTAGCAAGTTAAAATGGTTTGTGATTTTTCATTCCATCTGAGTTTTAAATGAATTGGATTGTTTCTATGAAAGTAAACTCATTTGAAGGAGAGCCACATTAGTGTGTGTGTGTGTGTGTGTGTGTGTGTGTGTGTGTGTGTGTGGAATTAGGATGGTTTCAGAAGTCGTAAAATAATGCTCGTCAGAGCTTTACTCTTCCACTTTAATGACAGCACTATTCCACTCTCTCTCTCACTTTGAGACACTTTCATTTGTATGTATTTGCAGGGGTTATTATCTACCCCTTCAGAGCCTTGGTTAAAGTCCAAATTTTCCAGATAAACAGTACACTGGGAGACAGGTATGTGTGGCTAATTTTTGTTGTAGTTGGCTACAATGTAAGTGTTAAACTGGTTGGGTAAACATAAAGTCTGCCACTTAAAACAATGCCTCCCCATTAATGTTTGACTACGGGCCTGTACAGCATGCCCACTCTCTGCCAAGACTGTGTCATTTCCTGTGTAAAATGTGCCTGTTTATACAGCAGGCCATGTGAGAGAGGCAGTAACCCTCAAGGCTTATTTGAATCTAATTTTAAAACCTCTGGCTCTTGTGTAATAAAAGGTGTTAAAAGATATTGGGGTCGATATTCAGCTGGTGGTACTCAGCGTTTTGCTAGCTGCTGCTGGCGTCATGCCCGGAAATTCAACGTCAGGCCAGGTCTGAGCTTCGGCATTGAATTTCCCTGTTTCCGGGGCTGGGTAAAACAAGTGCGATATTCGGTACTTAGGGGTTTTCTTTTCCTAAGGTACGCTAAAAATCAGCTGGTGCTAAGCGCTGAGACGCCCATTATATTCCGATATTCCAAACAAAATGGTGCAGGAAATGTAGTGCCTAATGCGGTAAATCTATACAAAACCAAAAGTGACACTAGAAGAAAATCTGCTACTGTGTGTTATAATTTTAATAATAATAAGAAAATCCCTGAGAAACCTTTCAGACTCAAGGTCTTAGGTTAACAGTGGATATATTTGCCGTTGATTAGTCTCGATCATCGGGATACATGAAAACTTCTTCTTTTTCTTTTTTTTTATATCAATTTTCTAAAGTGGAGGAGTGGCCTAGTGGTTAGGATGGTGGACTTTGGTCCTGAGGAACTGAGTTTAATTCCCACTTCAGGCACAGGCAGCTCCTTGTGACTCTGGGCAAGTCACTTAACCCTCCATTGCCCCATGTAAGCCGCATTGAGCCTGCCATGAGTGGGAAAGCGCAGGGTACAAATGTAACAAAAATAAAATAGATACTATTGGAGATTCTAAATGGAATGTTGCTACTATTGGAGATTCTACATGGAATGTTGCTAGTGGAATAGCAACATTCCATGTAGAATCTCCAATAGTAGCAACATTCCATGTAGAATCTCCAATAGTCAGACTCACACAAACAGAAGCCTGCGCGGCCACATTGGTGATCTGCAAGGGCTGACTTCTACATGGAATGTTGCTATTCCACTAGCAACATTCCATGTAGAAGGCTGCGCAGGCTTCTGTTTCTGTGAGTCTGATGTCAGACTCGCATTGAGCCTGCCATGAGTGGGAAAGCGCAGGGTAGAAATGTAACAAAAAAAAGTGCTCAACACTGTGATTCATAGTTTCGCATTAAATGACTAGAATCTAGGCTATTCAATTCTTTTGTGAACTGCAATCTGAAAAACAAAACGTACTAATATCTGCAACACAAGTCCCTGAAGAAGCCACGAGAAGGTGAAACGGTGGCGCCGTTGGACCTAAGCTAAGTGTTGCTTTATTTCATTGGCGCTTTTCTGATAGATTGCATAGTCTAGATTCTAGTCATGTAATGCGAACTATGAATCACAGTGTTGAGCACTTTAGAAAATTGATATAAAAAAAGAAAAAGAAGAAGTTTTCATGTATCCCGATGATCGAGACTAATCAACGGCAAATATACCCGTTGTTAACCTAAGACCTTGAGTCTGAAAGGTTTCTGAGGGATTTTCTTATTATTATTAAAATTATAACGCCCATTATATTCCTCTGGGTGTCTAAGCATTTAGTGCCAGCTGATTTTTAGTGCGAGGTAAAAATGTTAGTGTACCTTAGTAAAAAAAAACCGTAATCAGCTATGTGCCACTGCATAAAGATAGGATGGATTTTTATAAAGTCCTACTTATGCGGTAACCTTGGCTGGTTAAGCGCTGACTATCGACACTTAACAAGCCAAGTGCTGATTCCGCCCCCGAACGCCCCCAAAATATCCATCTTTGAGATACGCACTAAACAGACATTTTCAGCCGCATTAACTGGTTAGGTTCTGCTGAAAATGACCAGTTAGTCCCGAACAAGGGGCTGTTTCTGGCCAGTTAAATCGATCTGAATATCGACCCGATTGAATTTATTCCATCATAGCCAAATCACTTAAAGAGTGTTTAGTCTGGATGAAAACTTAGTTCTGGCCTATTGAATTTGCATGATTTTATATATCAGTTATAACTGCTGATTAGAAAAGTCTTTGTTTTCTAACACAGATTAAACCTAGCAGATTTCACAGTTACCCAGCTGGCCTTAACAAACTATACAGTGAGAACTCCAGTTTTCACTTCATTAAGCCAGAGTGGTTTGGTTTTATTGAGTGTGCTTGGAGCTGTTAAATGTCCTCTGCATTTTAATTTGAGCACACATCTCCTGGGTTGTTGATTTAATCCCTTGCCCTGCAGAACTGATGTAAGGAGCAGACTCACTCCACCAACAGAGCAGGGCTAGGATGAGCAGTGACACACAAACACACACACACACTGCACAAATCCTCTTTGACACTACAGACCCAACTACCTACAGTCCAGTATCAAATTTAACTGTTTGAAGTAAGCTTATCGAGAAGTGTGTTTTGTACCAGCTGTGAACTTTTTGAATGACTAATTGGTTTTGGACCCCTGTCAGAGGGGCAGGACCATGGGTTTGATGTGGTTTAAATGCAGGTTTTACTGGCTGAGCAGTGCAGGAAGGGTTTCAGCGCAGGTGTTAACTCAGGCGGAAAGTCTTACCATATACTGTATTAAAATACATGTTAAGGTGCTCATTAACTATCCCACAGCCATGCAATTGTATGTGGAAAACTTTGCAACTGGATCCAGGAAGCGTAGAAGGGCTGATTGAGAGGAATGAGTGTCTAGCAGCTGCCCCTCTCTTACTCCAACCCAATCACCTGGATTGCTTTTTGCACCAGCCTCTGTCCCTGGTGGTCTAGCCACGACCCTCCCTCCCTCCCTATTCCTGACCCGACCAGATCCTAACCCCTCTCCCTTCCCCCAACAGTAAAACATAAAAATACCTTGTGGTCTACTGGGCACCCCACCACCCCAATCTGACCCCTCCACCCCCAATATCAACACAAAAATTCCTGGTGATCTAATGAACCCCCTCCCTTCCCCTACGTCGATCCACCAGCCCAGACTATAAAAAAAACTCCCTGGTGTCTAGTGGAACCCTCTAACCCCTACCCCTTTTCCAAGCCCCCCCCCCCACCATAGATGAAGGCAGGAGTGATACATAGTAACATAGTAGATGACGGCAGAAAAAGACCTGCACGGTCCATCTAGTCTGCCCACGATAAACTCATATGTGTATACCTTACCTTGATTTGTACCTGTCTTTTCCAGGGCACAGACTGTATAAGTCTGTCCAACAGTATTTCCCGCCTCCCAACCACCAGTCCCGCCTCCCATCACCGGCTCTGGCACAGACCCCGTATAAGTCTGCCCTCCCCTATCCTAGCCTCTCAACCACCAACCCCTCTTCCCCCCGCCACCCAATTTCAGCTAAGCTTCTGTGGATCCATTCCTTCTGCACAGGATTCCTTTATGCACATCCCACGCATGTTTGAATTCCGTTACCGTTTTCATCGCCACCACCTCCCGCGGGAGGGCATTCCAAGCATCCACCACCCTCTCTGTGAAGAAATACTTCCTGACATCTTTCCTGAGTCTGCCCCCCTTCAATCTCATTTCATGTCCTCTCGTTCTACCGCCTTCCCATCTCCGGAAAAGATTCGTTTGCGGATTAATACCTTTCAAATATTTGAACGTCTGTATCATATCACCCCTGTTCCTCCTTTCCTCCAGAGTATACATGTTCAGGTCAGCAAGTCTCTCTTCATACTTGCTCCTTCCTCCGGAGCTATCATCTTCAAAATGGCAGTGTCCTGACCCACACAGTGCATCCTGGGCAAGGCCAGTTTATCATAAAAGAGAGTTTCTTATTTACAGTATTCGATATACTGTATCAATCACAACGGTTTACAAGAATGAATTAACATTTAAACAAATAGGTTAACAAATCAAAATTAAAACCCACATGACAAACAAATCAGCCAAAATCGACAGGACAATAAAAGTTTCCAGTAATAGTTGCACAGAGATCAATCAATCAAAGGCAGAGGAAAATAAATAAGTCTTCGAATCTTTCCAAAACTTAGAAATATTAGTTTCTATGCGGAGATAACTAGGAAGGGAATTCCAGAGGGCTAGGGTCACCGAAACAAAAATGCAGATTCATGTGTGGCATCTAGTCTGGCTCTTGATAATGGAGCGATCACTAACTGAATCTGTTGTAGGGATCTCAACGTATGTGTTCGACAATAAGGAATAAGTAAATTAGTTAAGTATTGGGACTTTATGAATTAGAACTAAAACTGTAAATTTCACCCTCATTTTACAAGGGAACCAGTGAGCCTCCTTTCAAAGGAGAGTAACTGTACTGTATGATATATCTCCTGAGACCACTTGGCTGCAGGGCCCCCTCCCCTCCGCTGCCACTGCCCCCCCAATCGCCACCACCATCGCCTCCCTCTCCTCTCAGGCTGTGGCACCGCAGTCCCCGGTCTCCACCCACCCACCCCCAGCCCCGTCGACAGCCCCCCTCCGTCTGCCACTGCATTCAAATCGGCAGCACCTCATCTCCGTGTGAAAGCAGCAGGATTGCCTCCCTTCGGGCCCTCCATCACTGTACCCCGCCCTCGCGGAAACAGGAAGTTATGTCAGACAAGGGTGGGACACAGTGATGAAGGAATCGAAGGGAGGCAATCCTTTCCACACGGAGGTGAGGTGCAGCCGATTTGAATGCAGGGGGCCCGTGGCAGACGGAGGGGGGGCTGTCGATGGAGCCAAGGGCGGGCAGGTGAGACCGGGGACTGCAGCGCCGGCAGCCTGGGAGCAGGAGAAAGAGAAAGAGACCCCGGCGCCGCCCCCCCCCCAGAGGCCCAGGCCCAGGGAATTTTGTCCCCCCTGCCCCTCCCTCTTGGCGGCCCTGCTTGGTCGTGCCTAAGTTATACATGTGTATCTGAGCTACTACATCACCTCTTATACAGTGGAGTGGAGGAGTGGCCTAGTGGTTAGGGTGGTGGACTCTGGTCCTGGGGAACTGAGGAACTGAATTCGATTCCCACGTCAGGCACAGGCAGCTCCTTGTGACTCTGGGCAAGTCACTTAACCCTCCATTGCCCCATGTAAGCCGCAATGAGCCTGCCATGAGTTGGAAAGTGCAGGGTACAAATGTAACAAAAATAAAATAGATACTATTGGAGATTCTACATGGAATGTTGCTACTATTGAGATTCTGTTGCTACTATTGGAGATTCTTGGAGATTCTACATGGAATGTTGCTATTGTTGGAGATTCTACATGGAATGTTGCTATTCCACTAGCAACATTCCATGTAGAAGGCTGCGCAGGCTTCTGTTTCTGTGAGTCTGACGTCCTGTATGTCAGACTCACAGAAGCAGAAGCCTGCGCGGCCACATTAGTGATCTGCAAGGGCCGACTTCTACATGGAATGTTGCTAGTGGAATAGCAACATTCCATGTAGAATCTCAAATAGTAGCAACAGTGGAGGAGTGGGCTAGTGGTTAAAGGTGGTGGACTTTGGTCCTGAGGAACTGAGTTTAATTCCCACTTCAGGCACAGGCAGCTCCTTGTGACTCTGGGCAAGTCACGTAACCCTCCATTGCCCCATGTAAGCCGCATTGAGCCTGCCATGAGTGGGAAAGCGCAGGGTACAAATGTAACAAAAAAAAAAAAACAACAACAAAAAAAGGTACAGAGAAGGGTGATCAAAATGATAAAGGGGATAAAATGACTTCCCCATAAGGAAAAGCTAAAGAAGTTAGGGTTCTTCAGCTTGGGGGGGACATGGTTGTTTGGAGATATGTGACCGTCTCTGGGAAAATATGACTAAGGTCACCAGAAACAAAAAATAAGGTTTAATACATTAAATTACAGACAACAACCCAAACCCCATATTTTTATGTGACACAAAAAAAAATGTTACAGACATTAATACATGTGACTGCTTTTGAACCCAGGACATGGCCCAATGTAGATGGGTTTAAAAAACGTTTTGGACAAGTTCCTGAAGGGAAGGTCCATTAACCATTTTTAAGGTCAAAGGTGGATTGGGAAAATGTACTGCTTGTCCCTGGGGATTTTTATTTTATTTTATTTGTTGCATTTGTATCCCACATTTTCCCACCTATTTGCAGGCTCAATGTGGCTTACATAGTGAGGATTTAGCAACATGGGATAAGAGGGATAAGCAACAGGGAATCTGTCTGCCTTTTGGGATGATGACAGATAAGTTCGATCTGGAGTAGGCACTGTTACTATTGAAGACAGGATACTGGGCTTGGACCTTTGGTCTGAGCAAGTTACAACCAGCACACAACTAATTTCATGCAGAGGGAAAGGTGTTTATCCAATCAAGGTGCAAGTTGGTAACACGAGCCCCCCCCCCCCCCCTCTTGAACTCATGTGCTTGTTGTTTTTGCACTGAGCTCAAAGTTGCTGTGTGTTAACAGAAAGAGAGAGAAAATCCCTACTGAAGGTGGTCAAAATTGCTATAGAGAAATGTTGCTGAGGGGTCATCCTGTGAGCAGTGTTGTTAGGACTTTGCTGAGCCAAGCAGGATCGTACATCTAGCTTATTTGCTTTACAGCAGAAATACAGTTTTCAGATTTCATACACTGAGATGCACCACATCAGAGGGACAAATCCCTGCTCTCAGTACCCTTCTCCACCACCGCCAACTCCAGGCTCCACTCATTCTGCCTCGCCTCACCCTATGCTTGGAATAAACTTCCTGAGCCCTTACGCCAAGCCCCCTCCCTACCCATCTTCAAATCCTTGCTCAAAGCCCTAACCTTTATACCTTTCAGGAAATCTAGACTGCCCCAATTTGACTGACTGTACATTTGTCCTTTAGATTGTAAGCTCCTTTGAGCAGGGACTGGCCTTCTATGTTAAATTGTACAGCGCTGCGTAACCCTAGTAGCGCTTTAGAAATGTCAAGTAGTAGTAGTAGTAAGACTGACCCAATACAATGTGATGAGAAAGGTTAATGTAAGTCAGAGACCTAGAAGCATTCATTTAATTCATTGTCCTTTCTCTGCTAACTGAAGGAGATTCTTTATGGTTGCAGTGGGGACCCCCGTGATCCCTGAAACTAGTCTTTTTTAGTTATAAAAGCAGGAAATGCTGTTCAGTAGAGGCATGGACAGATCAAAAGCCTCGTTTCCTTTCATGTGAATCAACATGTGATTTTCCTCTGTCAGCAAGCAAAAGTTTTAAGTTTTTAAACTTATGAATAGAGCCTTTATACTGACTATGAATCAGTGATTTTAAAGACTGAAAAACTAAACTGAACATTTAAGGGATTCTTTTATGAAACATTTCTACACATAAAATATGATTTAAATAAAACCCAACTCAAATAAAAGTATATATCACTCCATAGTGTGACTTCACCTTCAATACTGTGTGCAATTTGGTCACCACATCTCAAAAAAAAGATATAATGGAATTAGAAAAGGTATA
The DNA here is from genome assembly GCF_901765095.1 of Microcaecilia unicolor. Lineage (NCBI taxonomy): Eukaryota > Metazoa > Chordata > Amphibia > Gymnophiona > Siphonopidae > Microcaecilia > Microcaecilia unicolor. Next base: position 245,934,672 of record NC_044038.1, read on the forward strand.
GAAAAGGGAGACAAAAATGAAAAAGGTGGTGGGGGGGGGGGGCATAGGAGCCAACTTTTCAAAATTATTGGGGGTGCTAAGCCCAATGGAAATAACCCCTCCCTGGACACATACAAGCAATTTTCTCAATATTGGGGGTGCTCAAGCACTCACAGTGTCGGCTCCTATGGTGGGGGGGGGGGGGGGGGGACAAAATTGCACACTGTACAGTAAGATGTGACCACTTTATGGAACAGTACAGAAGCATTATGTTATTCTCTGTTCCTTTCCTACCAATACCTAACATTCTCTTTGTTTTCTTGGTTGCTGGTGTAAACTGGAAAGAAGATTTGAATATATTATCCTCAGTGATGCCCGGATCCTTTTCCTGCGCAATTAGTCCTAATGTGGAATCTTGCATTGTATACTCGTGGTTTGGATTGCTGTTCACTACTGTCTCACTTGGCAACTTGTCCACATTAAATTTCATCTGCCATTTTGATGCCCAGTCTCCCAATCTCGCAATTTCTCACAACTGATTTAACAAGTTTGAATAATTTTGTATGAGCTACAAAATTGATCACCTAACTTGTTTTCCCCATTTCCAGGTCATTTAAAAATATGTTAAAAAGAACTGGTCCCAGTATAGATCCCTGAATCACTCCACTATTCACCATTGAGAAAACTGTAGCCTTTACTCTCTTTCTATCATTTAACTGGTTCCCAGTCCACAACAGGATGTAGCCTCTAATCTCATTACACTTCAATTTCCTCAGAAGTCTCTAAAGAGGAAATTTGTGAATCACTTTCTGAAAATCCCCTGTATCAGCTGGGTTCACCTTTATCCACATTTATTTACACTTTCAAAACATGTAGTATTTTGGTGAGACAAGATTTCACTTGGCTAAATCCGTCCTGGGCTTTGTCCCATTGAACCATAACTAACTAAGGGTGGGGAGAGGAGGTTACCATTACCAAAACAAAATTACTGAACATTTAGGGGGAAAGTTATCAACATGGGCTACCATTGAGATGGATTATTTTACCACAGGTTGTGCTATATTAGGGTAGGGGACACATTTTATACAGCGTACCGTGACGTGGTAAAATAAACTGTCTTAATGGTAGCCTATGTTGATAACTTCCCTCCTAAATGTTCAGTAATTTTTTTTTTAAATATTGTTTAGCTCTGACATCAGGCATACAAAGGAGGTAATGGGCATGCAAATCTCTTTTATGCAAATCTGACAGTGGTCAGTCCAGGAAACAGTACCTGACATCCTCCTTCTAGATACAGTGATGTGAAAAAGTGTTAATCCTCTCCTTATTTCCTCTGTTATTGCATCTCTGTCACACTGAACAGATTCTGATCTTTAAACAAAATGTAACATTAGACAAAGGGAACCTGAGTAAACAGTAGCATGGTTTTTAAACTGTTACTTCATTTATTTAAGGAACAAAGTTATCCAACATCCATATCACTCATGTGAAAGAGTAACTGCTCCCTAAACTTAATAACTGGTTGCACCACCTTTAGCAGCAATAAAAGCAACCAAACACTTTCTGTAATTTGATATCAGTCTATCACATCGCTGTTGAGGAATATTAGCCCACTTCTCCTTGCAGAGCTGCTTGAGAGTGGAGGAGTAGCCTAGTGGTTAGTGTAGCGGACTTTGATCCTAGGGAACTGGGTTTGATTCCCACTGCAGCTCCTTGTGACTCTGGGCAAGTCACTTAACCCTCCATTGCCCCTGGTACAAAATAAGTACCTGAATATATGTAAATCGCTTTGAATGTAGTTGCAAAAACCTCAGAAAGGTGGTATATCAAGTCCCATTTCTCCTTCCCTTAATTCAAACAGAATTGTAGGTTTTCTTGCATGAACTGCTCGTTTCAGGTCCCTGCCTTATTATCTCCGACTTTGACTAGGTCAGGGGTAGGCAATTCCAGTCCTCAAGAGCTGCAGGCAGGTCAGGTTTTCAGGATATCCACAATGAATATGCATGAGCTAGATTTGCATGCAATGCCTCCTTGGTATGCAAATCTAGCTCATGCATATTCATTGTGGATATCCTGAAAACCTGACCTGCCTATGGCTCTTGAGGACTGGAATTGCCTACCCCTGGACTAGGTCAATTCAAAACTTTCTCTTCAGTTATAATTTAAAGACTGTGCTATGTATTTACTTGGGTTCCCTTTGTCTAATATTACATTTTATTTAAAGATCAGGATCCATTCAGTGTGACATAGATGCAATAATAGGGAAAATCAGAGGGGGGGGGGGGGGGTGGTTAAAACTTTTTCATATGACCTGGATTGGCCAGTGTTGGAAACAGGATGGTGGGCTAGATGAACCTTTGATCTGACCCAGTATAGCAGTACTTATATTTTTAAAAGGAATCACACCCAGCAGAGAATCATTGATTACTCTAAGAGGACAGTTTTGAAAAGAGTTTACCTGAATAACTCACTGTTTACCCAAATAAAACCCTTGGTTGAAAAATTCATTCTCCCTTTGAAGATGAAAGTACACACTTTTTAGCTGTAAAGCAAAGGGGAAAGGGAGGGCAGAGTTGGCAGACAGGCTTCAGAGATTACATTTTTAGGCGCCCACTTCCGTTTTAGGATGCTAATTTCCCATTTTTGCAAAAAAAAAAGTGCAATGTCCATGGGTATAGAAGGTGAAATTTGTTACAGTGATATCACCAGTATAAGGAATGGTGTAGGCTGTAGTCAGTATACAAATGCCAAAGCAAATATATACAAATATTATGAATCCCCCCTCTTAACAAAAAAAGTTGGAACCCTCTGCAGTATCCCTCTTCTTTTAACCAAAGCAACAGAGAACAAGGCAGACCCCCCCAGATATTGCTTGCATGTGCAGACTTCCTGGGACAATTTGGAGTTTATTCACTTCATCACCATTTCAGAATCAGATTTAGAGTTAGGATCTCTACAATTTTATTATGTATGGAAAATGCTAAAATAGAATTATCATCTCAAAAGTATGGGAAATCCTTCCACACTGTGCTGGGGCAATCCCAGCACATGCATCACACAAATACCAACTTTGCTTCTTGAGTCATGAGGATTTTACAAAAGAAATACCAGGAGGCAAGGGCAGACTGACAGCGATCTGGGCTCCCAGGCAGTAAAGGTCATGGGCCCCTAACCAGCTATCAGTAATGATTAACTAGATGGAACCTAGGGGAGCGTGGGGTCCCCTTACTGCCCTATTGTCCCAATGTTCAGTCCACCCCTGCTAGAAGGAGTCTTTCAAAGCATTCAATGCGATCCTGTTCTCTTTCCTTCCAGTAGGAGGAGGAACACCATTTCCAGGAGAATTGTGGGGTGAGCGTCGTACACAATGAACTGCTGGGATCTCTCCTGAAAGTATAAGTCGAGAGAAGAGATATTGCTGATATCCGTGCTATGGGTTTAAATGCTAATACTTTTAGCAATCATCTATACAAAGTCAGTCGAGAAATATATTCTGAATTCATATACTGAGTGAATTTGGGAGATGTGAGATGCAGTAACCTGGCATCGCCCTGAAATCTATAGAATATATTCCTCTCTCTCACCTTTTGCATTTTAGCAAACATTTAATATTCAGAAGATGAAAATTCGTCCTTAAAAGTCTAACTGCAGGCAACACCTTGAAATATTCCATTCATAAGAGTTACTGTTACATGTTCAGCGTCAATGCCCCCCTACTTGCTGCATGTCAGTCTGCCATAGTTTAATAGTTCCAGTTTTCTTTTTCAAACCACAGCAGGTGCACAGCAAAGGAACGTGGAAGTCAGGGTGTTTAGGGCTGCTCTGTGCTATCTGCTATGTCACATCAGCTTTGCTCTTTCCTCAGTGCTACCTGCAACCACATGATTCCACCACCATATCCTCATACTGTTTGTAGACCACATTGTTGGCAGAGTCAATGTACAGAATGCTGATGGGAGTCAGTCGTGTTGGGACGCAGCACGTTGGAGGTGTAGACTCAGGGTCCATGGAATTCATTAATGTCTGGATAACTGCATGGTTGGTGGGCTCCAGATGAGACCTAAGAGGAAATTCACAAAGCCCTTCACAGTGATAAGCCTCATATTCCAAAGGAGCAATGATCCAGTCATCCCAACCCAAGTCCTTAAAGTTAACATGAAGGGGTTTCTTGCTGCATCTTGCTTTTGGGTTCTTGGCAGGTCTCTTTCCTTGCCGAGCTGAAAGAGGAGCCCTCCTCTTCCTTCTTTGATTAAATAAATATTCATAAACAGTTTTATCGTCCTGCCCAGATCTGGCTTTGACTTCATTAAAGAACAAGTCCCGTTTCTTAGTCCTGCCAAAAACCAGGAGAAGTGCCTTTTCATTGATCTGTTGCCCTGTTCTGTTAAACCCCATGCTTCTTGGATCAATGGATCTCCCCTTCTCCAGTACTTCCAGCTCAAAACACAACTGATCAGAGTTTCTGAAATGTTTGTAGACTTTCCAGATGTCAAACACTTCCCACTTTGAAGCGTCTACAGCGCTGATGGTGCGAGCATCAAAGAGGACGGAAGGCTGCCTGGTAATGGGGCAGCTGTACAGCTTTAGTTGGTAAGACTTCCCAGAAGGCTGATTCTTCCAATAGTCCAGGGACCTTTTCCTGAGAATTCGTAGCTCAGCTCCTAGCAAACCATCTTTTTCCAAAGTGCTGATATCAAAAGTGTATTTCTGCTTTCTGCTAATTGGAGCTCGGTCATCTGAAAACAAACAGACAAAAATATGAACTTTATGGGATTTTTGCTTCACTTTTCATTTTACCTGCAGATCTGAATGTGTAAATTTACATGCGTAGATTTTAATGACTGAGAATTAGCACTGATAATTGATAGGGCCCAGTTATAGACACTATTTGGCTCATTATTCCATTAAATTGCATGCACAAATGTAAAGGGCTATTTATAGAATACTGGAGCATATGCATACTGCCTCTGGAGATTTTAAGCATGGAGACACTCGGGGCAGTGCCATCTGGTGCTCTTCAAATATTGACCTGCTTGAATCTTGCCCAGCCAGGGTCACTATACAGTAAGTTAGTGCTATGCAGAGGAAAGAGGACAGATATATAAAGATGAATGTACAGCACAGTTTTTCAGGATACCCACAACAAATATACATGAGATAACTAACATAGTAGATGACGGCAGAAAAAGACCTGCATGGTCCATCCAGTCTGCCCAACAAGATAAACTCACATGTGCTACTTTTTGTACCTGTCCTTTTCAGGGCACAGACCGTATAAGTCTGCCCAGCACTATCCCTGCCTCCCAACCACCAGCCCCTCCTCCCACCACCGGCTCTGGCACAGACCGTATAAGTCTGCCCAGCACCATCCCCGCCTCCCGCCACCGGCTCTGCCACCTAATCTCGGCTAAGCTCCTTAGGATCCATTCCTTCTAATATATCCATCGTCTCTATCGCATGGAAATTTCTAATGCTCATTCATTGGAGATATGCTGAAAACCCGACTGGCTGGTGCATCCCCAGTACAGGCCTGAGGAGCCCATTTTTTAGTATGTCAACATTCTGCCTTCCAGACAGTTACGTATGACCCAGCCACACTCCTTACCTTGACCTTTATCTAAGAAGCCAGTTATGGTGTTTGCCAGCTCAGCCTCCATCTTCATACTTCCGTTCAACCCTTTCTTCCCAGCATGGGACAGTGTATGATACAGGGACAGCATGTACTCATGTGGAATGACTAACGGATGCCGGTGTGTCTTCATACTGTCCCTCAGGATGCCAGGGCTTTCCACCCTGGAATCGATATTCTCAAGGACTCTCTTAGCTGAGGCTTTGCTACTCATGTCCTGCACTGTCGGGGTGACAGTCCTCACCGAAGGCTGCCTCTTTAGAGAGTGAACTAGCTTACCATATGGGCTCCCTGTTCTACCCAGCAATCTGGGGGGCTCATGGCTTTTATTCAGGTGGGATGTAGTCTGAGATATGGCATATTTGGGCCTAGAGTTTGAAGGGTCAGACCCCTGCCCATGGTTTTCAGCCCTGGAGGTTCTTGCTCTTGGTAAAAGGCTCTTCTTTTCTTCTGACTTTAATAATCCAAGAACATCTCCTGGCTGGCTGCGTCCTACCTCAGAATGACTCAGAGCCGGAGGAACAAGATCCAGATAGAACCAAGCAAGATGCCAAAGCAGGACATGGAGAGGCCCCGGCAGGTTCATCCTCTCATCTTCCTTCCAGTGCCACCAAAGAAGAAATCAGACGCGCTTTCTCCAGGCTGACAGCAGAAATCATGCAAGTGACAGAAAACTAAAGGCAGCAACCAGTGGTTGCTTCTCAGCTTTGGACCCTCTGTATCTGTAAGCTGAAGGTCTGTGCGCAGTCCCATAGTGGAAATTCTGTTCTGCCTTCCCTGCACGTCTCCACTCTGTGGTGACAAGCTGGAAAGGACTTTTGGAAAGGTGAAGCTCACCTCCTGATTTTCTCCTGCAGAACTAGTTGAAAACTTGAAGGAGTCTTGTTTAAAAGTGAAGGGTTTTTTTTTTCCAAGAAGGAAGAATGACCTAACGTTTGCCTCTGTGTAAAATCTGCCTCTTTTATTTATTTATTTTTTTCAAATAAAAAGTTTTGAATTATTTCCAGTAAAAATATTTCTCACACAGGCCTGCAGGTGCTCTGAGATCTTTTATAAACCTGAACTGAGGAATTGGAACTGGAATTCCAAAACAACCTATTTAATTACCTTCTGATGTCATGCTGTCTACACTAATTTAAGTGCGGTGTATTTCCCCTTTCAGTACCATGAGTCATAGGCTATGTGAGAGAGCTCTGTAGGACACACTTTTCCTACTGTGCCTACTGGACCTCCTTCCCTTCTCACACATGTGCACCAGCCTGAAGCTTCTCTGCAGGACTGGCTGGCGGGCTTAGGGTCTTGAGAGACTTTAGCAGGGGCTATGATTCATTTTCTGCAGTCCAAGGGAAACCAGAGTGCTTTTATTAAATGTAGGGCCAACATGGCAATGTTTTTATTATTTACAAACCTTCTTTCACTTCAAGCCCTCATCTTTCTGGAATATTTATCACCACATCTTTGGAATGAAAAGAAAGATGAGGGTGATGTGGTTGCACAAGTGCATTGCAGAAATGTTCTCTTAATGCCTGCTTTAAAATGAATTTTCAGTGCTCAAAGCCAAGAGGGAAATTCTGAAGAACCCTTTCCAGGCATCATAGCGAGCAAATCCCTGCACTGCTCACTGGGACGTCTGCAGGGGGTTTGGTCTGAGATGGAGCAGCAGCGCCCCCAAGCCTGCTCTCTGCAGCACTGCAACTGGAAATTCTGCTGAAAGTAAAAAAAAATCACATCTTTCAAAAGCAGAAGTAAAGTAAAGCGGCAGGGGAGCAAAATGTGAAAATAATCTGAAGAACAATTGTTACCTTGGAGTATTTTAAAGTATTTTCTACAGAAGTGAGATACGTTTGTAAAAGTCAAGGATATTTAAAGATATTATGAACCTTTTTTTGTGCTGTTTTAAGTAGAGGAGTGTGGTAGCCGTGTTAGTCCACTCTTAAGGTTATCAATAGAAATCAAACAAAATAAAACATGGAAAAGAAAATAAGATGATACCTTTTTTATTGGACATAACTTAATACATTTCTTGATTAGCTTTCGAAGGTTGCCCTTCTTCCTCAGATCGGAAATAAGCAAATGTGCTAGCTGACAGTGTATATAAGTGAAAACATTCAAGCATTACTATGACAGTAAAATAGATACTATTGGAGATTCTACATGGAATGTTGCTACTATTGGAGATTCTACATGGAATGTTGCTACTTTTGGAGATTCTACATGGAATGTTGCTACTATTGGAGATTCTACATGGAATGTTCCTATTCCACTAGCAACATTCCTGCGCAGGCTTCTGTTTCGTGCAGGACGTCAGACTCACAGAAGCAGAAGCCTGCGCGGCCACATTGGTGATCTACAAGGGCCGACTTCTACATGGAATGTTGCTAGTGGAATAGCAACATTCCATGTAGAATCTATAGAAATCAAACCAAATAAAACATGGAAAAGAAAATAAGATGACACCTTTTTTATTGGACATAACTTAATACATTTCTTGATTAGCTTTCGAAGGTTGCCCTTCTTCGTCAGATCGGAAATAAGCAAATGTGCTAGCTGACAGTGTATATAAGTGAAAACATTCAAGCATTACTATGACAGTAAAATAGATACTATTGGAGATTCTAGATGGAATGTTGCTACTATTGGAGATTCTACATGGAATGTTGCTATTCCACTAGCAACATTCCATGTAGAAGGATGCGCAGGCTTCTGTTTCTGTGAGTCTGACGTCCTGCACGTACATGCAGGACGTCAGACTCACAGAAGCAGAAGCCTGCGCGGCCACATTGGTGATCTACAAGGGCCGACTTCTACATGGAATGTTGCTAGTGGAATAGCAACATTCCATGTAGAATCTATAGAAATCAAACCAAATAAACATGGAAAAGAAAATAAGATGACACCTTTTTTATTGGACATAACTTAATACATTTCTTGATTAGCTTTCGAAGGTTGCCCTTCTTCCTCAGATCGGAAATAAGCAAATGTGCTAGCTGACAGTGTATATAAGTGAAAACATTCAAGCATTACTATGACAGTAAAATAGATACTATTGGAGATTCTACATGGAATGTTGCTACTATTGGAGATTCTAGATGGAATGTTGCTACTATTGGAGATTCTACATGGAATGTTGCTATTCCACTAGCAACATTCCATGTAGAAGGCTGCGCAGGCTTCTGTTTCTGTGAGTCTGACGTCCTGCACGTACATGCAGGACGTCAGACTCACAGAAGCAGAAGCCTGCGCGGCCACATTGGTGATCTACAAGGGCCGACTTCTACATGGAATGTTGCTATTCCACTAGCAACATTCCATGTAGAATCTATAGAAATCAAACCAAATAAAACATGGAAAAGAAAATAAGATGACACCTTTTTTATTGGACATAACTTAATACATTTCTTGATTAGCTTTCGAAGGTTGCCCTTCTTCGTCAGATCGGAAATAAGCAAATGTGCTAGCTGACAGTGTATATAAGTGAAAACATTCAAGCATTACTATGACAGTAAAATAGATACTATTGGAGATTCTAGATGGAATGTTGCTACTATTGGAGATTCTACATGGAATGTTGCTATTCCACTAGCAACATTCCATGTAGAAGGCTGCGCAGGCTTCTGTTTCTGTGAGTCTGACGTCCTGCACGTACATGCAGGACGTCAGACTCACAGAAGCAGAAGCCTGCGCGGCCACATTGGTGATCTACAAGGGCCGACTTCTACATGGAATGTTGCTAGTGGAATAGCAACATTCCATGTAGAATCTATAGAAATCAAACCAAATAAAACATGGAAAAGAAAATAAGATGACACCTTTTTTATTGGACATAACTTAATACATTTCTTGATTAGCTTTCGAAGGTTGCCCTTCTTCCTCAGATCGGAAATAAGCAAATGTGCTAGCTGACAGTGTATATAAGTGAAAACATTCAAGCATTACTATGACAGTAAAATAGATACTATTGGAGATTCTACATGGAATGTTGCTACTATTGGAGATTCTAGATGGAATGTTGCTACTATTGGAGATTCTACATGGAATGTTGCTATTCCACTAGCAACATTCCATGTAGAAGGCTGCGCAGGCTTCTGTTTCTGTGAGTCTGACGTCCTGCACGTACATGCAGGACGTCAGACTCACAGAAGCAGAAGCCTGCGCGGCCACATTGGTGATCTACAAGGGCCGACTTCTACATGGAATGTTGCTAGTGGAATAGCAACATTCCATGTAGAATCTATAGAAATCAAACCAAATAAAACATGGAAAAGAAAATAAGATGACACCTTTTTTATTGGACATAACTTAATACATTTCTTGATTAGCTTTCGAAGGTTGCCCTTCTTCCTCAGATCGGAAATAAGCAAATGTGCTAGCTGACAGTGTATATAAGTGAAAACATTCAAGCATTACTATGACAGTAAAATAGATACTATTGGAGATTCTACATGGAATGTTGCTACTATTGGAGATTCTAGATGGAATGTTGCTACTATTGGAGATTCTACATGGAATGTTGCTATTCCACTAGCAACATTCCATGTAGAAGGCTGCGCAGGCTTCTGTTTCTGTGAGTCTGACGTCCTGCACGTACATGCAGGACGTCAGACTCACAGAAGCAGAAGCCTGCGCGGCCACATTGGTGATCTACAAGGGCCGACTTCTACATGGAATGTTGCTAGTGGAATAGCAACATTCCATGTAGAATCTATAGAAATCAAACCAAATAAAACATGGAAAAGAAAATAAGATGACACCTTTTTTATTGGACATAACTTAATACATTTCTTGATTAGCTTTCGAAGGTCGCCCTTCTTCCTCAGATCGGAAATAAGCAAATGTGCTAGCTGACAGTGTATATAAGTGAAAACATTCAAGCATTACTATGACAGTAAAATAGATACCATTGGAGATTCTACATGGAATGTTGCTACTATTGGAGATTCTAGATGGAATGTTGCTACTATTGGAGATTCTACATGGAATGTTGCTATTCCACTAGCAACATTCCATGTAGAAGGCTGCGCAGGCTTCTGTTTCTGTGAGTCTGACGTCCTGCACGTACATGCAGGACGTCAGACTCACAGAAGCAGAAGCCTGCGCGGCCACATTGGTGATCTGCAAGGGCCGACTTCTACATGGAATGTTGCTAGTGGAATAGCAACATTCCATGTAGAATCTATAGAAATCAAACAAAAGAAAACATGGAAAAGAAAATAAGATGATACCTTTTTTATTGGACATAACTTAATACATTTCTTGATTAGCTTTCGAAGGTTGCCCTTCTTCCTCAGATCGGAAATAAGCAAATGTGCTAGCTGACAGTGTTTATAAGTGAAAACATTCAAGCATTACTATGACAGTAAAATAGATACCATTGGACATTCTACATGGAATGTTGCTACTATTGGAGATTCTAGATGGAATGTTGCTACTATTGGAGATTCTACATGGAATGTTGCTATTCCACTAGCAACATTCCATGTAGAAGGCTGCGCAGGCTTCTGTTTCTGTGAGTCTGACGTCCTGCACGTACATGCAGGACGTCAGACTCACAGAAGCAGAAGCCTGCGCGGCCACATTGGTGATCTACAAGGGCCGACTTCTACATGGAATGTTGCTAGTGGAATAGCAACATTCCATGTAGAATCTATAGAAATCAAACCAAATAAAACATGGAAAAGAAAATAAGATGACACCTTTTTTATTGGACATAACTTAATACATTTCTTGATTAGCTTTCGAAGGTCGCCCTTCTTCCTCAGATCGGAAATAAGCAAATGTGCTAGCTGACAGTGTATATAAGTGAAAACATTCAAGCATTACTATGACAGTAAAATAGATACCATTGGAGATTCTACATGGAATGTTGCTACTATTGGAGATTCTAGATGGAATGTTGCTACTATTGGAGATTCTACATGGAATGTTGCTATTCCACTAGCAACATTCCATGTAGAAGGCTGCGCAGGCTTCTGTTTCTGTGAGTCTGACGTCCTGCACGTACATGCAGGACGTCAGACTCACAGAAGCAGAAGCCTGCGCGGCCACATTGGTGATCTGCAAGGGCCGACTTCTACATGGAATGTTGCTAGTGGAATAGCAACATTCCATGTAGAATCTATAGAAATCAAACAAAATAAAACATGGAAAAGAAAATAAGATGATACCTTTTTTATTGGACATAACTTAATACATTTCTTGATTAGCTTTCGAAGGTTGCCCTTCTTCCTCAGATCGGAAATAAGCAAATGTGCTAGCTGACAGTGTATATAAGTGAAAACATTCAAGCATTACTATGACAGTAAAATAGATACTATTGGAGATTCTACATGGAATGTTGCTACTATTGGAGATTCTACATGGAATGTTGCTATTCCACTAGCAACATTCCATGTAGAAGGCTGCGCAGGCTTCTGTTTCTGTGAGTCTGACATCCTGCACGTACGTGCAGGACGTCAGACTCACAGAAGCAGAAGCCTGCGCGGCCACATTGGTGATCTACAAGGGCCGACTTCTACATGGAATGTTGCTAGTGGAATAGCAACATTCCATGTAGAATCTATAGAAATCAAACAAAAGAAAACATGGAAAAGAAAATAAGATGATACCTTTTTTATTGGACATAACTTAATACATTTCTTGATTAGCTTTCGAAGGTTGCCCTTCTTCCTCAGATCGGAAATAAGCAAATGTGCTAGCTGACAGTGTATATAAGTGAAAACATTCAAGCATTACTATGACAGTAAAATAGATACTATTGGAGATTCTACATGGAATGTTGCTACTATTGGAGATTCTACATGGAATGTTGCTATTCCACTAGCAACATTCCATGTAGAAGGCTGCGCAGGCTTCTGTTTCTGTGAGTCTGACATCCTGCACGTACGTGCAGGACGTCAGACTCACAGAAGCAGAAGCCTGCGCGGCCACATTGGTGATCTACAAGGGCCGACTTCTACATGGAATGTTGCTAGTGGAATAGCAACATTCCATGTAGAATCTATAGAAATCAAACAAAAGAAAACATGGAAAAGAAAATAAGATGATACCTTTTTTATTGGACATAACTTAATACATTTCTTGATTAGCTTTCGAAGGTTGCCCTTCTTCCTCAGATCGGAAATAAGCAAATGTGCTAGCTGACAGTGTATATAAGTGAAAACATTCAAGCATTACTATGACAGTAAAATAGATACTATTGGAGATTCTACATGGAATGTTGCTACTATTGGAGATTCTACATGGAATGTTGCTATTCCACTAGCAACATTCCATGTAGAAGGCTGCGCAGGCTTCTGTTTCTGTGAGTCTGACATCCTGCACGTACGTGCAGGACGTCAGATTCACAGAAGCAGAAGCCTGCGCGGCCACATTGGTGATCTACAAGGGCCGACTTCTACATGGAATGTTGCTAGTGGAATAGCAACATTCCATGTAGAATCTATAGAAATCAAACAAAAGAAAACATGGAAAAGAAAATAAGATGATACCTTTTTTATTGGACATAACTTAATACATTTCTTGATTAGCTTTCGAAGGTTGCCCTTCTTCCTCAGATCGGAAATAAGCAAATGTGCTAGCTGACAGTGTTTATAAGTGAAAACATTCAAGCATTACTATGACAGTAAAATAGATACCATTGGACATTCTACATGGAATGTTGCTACTATTGGAGATTCTAGATGGAATGTTGCTACTATTGGAGATTCTACATGGAATGTTGCTATTCCACTAGCAACATTCCATGTAGAAGGCTGCGCAGGCTTCTGTTTCTGTGAGTCTGACGTCCTGCACGTACATGCAGGACGTCAGACTCACAGAAGCAGAAGCCTCCGCGGCCACATTGGTGATCTACAAGGGCCGACTTCTACATGGAATGTTGCTAGTGGAATAGCAACATTCCATGTAGAATCTATAGAAATCAAACCAAATAAAACATGGAAAAGAAAATAAGATGACACCTTTTTTATTGGACATAACTTAATACATTTCTTGATTAGCTTTCGAAGGTCGCCCTTCTTCCTCAGATCGGAAATAAGCAAATGTGCTAGCTGACAGTGTATATAAGTGAAAACATTCAAGCATTACTATGACAGTAAAATAGATACCATTGGAGATTCTACATGGAATGTTGCTACTATTGGAGATTCTAGATGGAATGTTGCTACTATTGGAGATTCTACATGGAATGTTGCTATTCCACTAGCAACATTCCATGTAGAAGGCTGCGCAGGCTTCTGTTTCTGTGAGTCTGACGTCCTGCACGTACATGCAGGACGTCAGACTCACAGAAGCAGAAGCCTGCACGGCCACATTGGTGATCTGCAAGGGCCGACTTCTACATGGAATGTTGCTAGTGGAATAGCAACATTCCATGTAGAATCTATAGAAATCAAACAAAATAAAACATGGAAAAGAAAATAAGATGATACCTTTTTTATTGGACATAACTTAATACATTTCTTGATTAGCTTTCGAAGGTTGCCCTTCTTCCTCAGATCGGAAATAAGCAAATGTGCTAGCTGACAGTGTATATAAGTGAAAACATTCAAGCATTACTATGACAGTAAAATAGATACTATTGGAGATTCTACATGGAATGTTGCTACTATTGGAGATTCTACATGGAATGTTGCTATTCCACTAGCAACATTCCATGTAGAAGGCTGCGCAGGCTTCTGTTTCTGTGAGTCTGACATCCTGCACGTACGTGCAGGACGTCAGACTCACAGAAGCAGAAGCCTGCGCGGCCACATTGGTGATCTACAAGGGCCGACTTCTACATGGAATGTTGCTAGTGGAATAGCAACATTCCATGTAGAATCTATAGAAATCAAACAAAAGAAAACATGGAAAAGAAAATAAGATGAAACCTTTTTTATTGGACATAACTTTATACATTTCTTGATTAGCTTTCGAAGGTTGCCCTTCTTCCTCAGATCGGAAATAAGCAAATGTGCTAGCTGACAGTGTTTATAAGTGAAAACATTCAAGCATTACTATGACAGTAAAATAGATACCATTGGACATTCTACATGGAATGTTGCTACTATTGGAGATTCTAGATGGAATGTTGCTACTATTGGAGATTCTACATGGAATGTTGCTATTCCACTAGCAACATTCCATGTAGAAGGCTGCGCAGGCTTCTGTTTCTGTGAGTCTGACGTCCTGCACGTACATGCAGGACGTCAGACTCACAGAAGCAGAAGCCTGCGCGGCCACATTGGTGATCTACAAGGGCCGACTTCTACATGGAATGTTGCTAGTGGAATAGCAACATTCCATGTAGAATCTATAGAAATCAAACCAAATAAAACATGGAAAAGAAAATAAGATGACACCTTTTTTATTGGACATAACTTAATACATTTCTTGATTAGCTTTCGAAGGTCGCCCTTCTTCCTCAGATCGGAAATAAGCAAATGTGCTAGCTGACAGTGTATATAAGTGAAAACATTCAAGCATTACTATGACAGTAAAATAGATACCATTGGAGATTCTACATGGAATGTTGCTACTATTGGAGATTCTAGATGGAATGTTGCTACTATTGGAGATTCTACATGGAATGTTGCTATTCCACTAGCAACATTCCATGTAGAAGGCTGCGCAGGCTTCTGTTTCTGTGAGTCTGACGTCCTGCACGTACATGCAGGACGTCAGACTCACAGAAGCAGAAGCCTGCACGGCCACATTGGTGATCTGCAAGGGCCGACTTCTACATGGAATGTTGCTAGTGGAATAGCAACATTCCATGTAGAATCTATAGAAATCAAACAAAATAAAACATGGAAAAGAAAATAAGATGATACCTTTTTTATTGGACATAACTTAATACATTTCTTGATTAGCTTTCGAAGGTTGCCCTTCTTCCTCAGATCGGAAATAAGCAAATGTGCTAGCTGACAGTGTATATAAGTGAAAACATTCAAGCATTACTATGACAGTAAAATAGATACTATTGGAGATTCTACATGGAATGTTGCTACTATTGGAGATTCTACATGGAATGTTGCTACTATTGGAGATTCTACATGGAATGTTGCTATTCCACTAGCAACATTCCATGTAGAAGGCTGCGCAGGCTTCTGTTTCTGTGAGTCTGACATCCTGCACGTACGTGCAGGACGTCAGACTCACAGAAGCAGAAGCCTGCGCGGCCACATTGGTGATCTACAAGGGCCGACTTCTACATGGAATGTTGCTAGTGGAATAGCAACATTCCATGTAGAATCTATAGAAATCAAACAAAAGAAAACATGGAAAAGAAAATAAGATGAAACCTTTTTTATTGGACATAACTTTATACATTTCTTGATTAGCTTTCGAAGGTTGCCCTTCTTCCTCAGATCGGAAATAAGCAAATGTGCTAGCTGACAGTGTTTATAAGTGAAAACATTCAAGCATTACTATGACAGTAAAATAGATACCATTGGACATTCTACATGGAATGTTGCTACTATTGGAGATTCTAGATGGAATGTTGCTACTATTGGAGATTCTACATGGAATGTTGCTATTCCACTAGCAACATTCCATGTAGAAGGCTGCGCAGGCTTCTGTGAGTCTGACGTCCTGCACGTACATGCAGGACGTCAGACTCACAGAAGCAGAAGCCTGCGCGGCCACATTGGTGATCTACAAGGGCCGACTTCTACATGGAATGTTGCTAGTGGAATAGCAACATTCCATGTAGAATCTATAGAAATCAAACCAAATAAAACATGGAAAAGAAAATAAGATGACACCTTTTTATTGGACATAACTTAATACATTTCTTGATTAGCTTTCGAAGGTCGCCCTTCTTCCTCAGATCGGAAATAAGCAAATGTGCTAGCTGACAGTGTATATAAGTGAAAACATTCAAGCATTACTATGACAGTAAAATAGATACCATTGGAGATTCTACATGGAATGTTGCTACTATTGGAGATTCTAGATGGAATGTTGCTACTATTGGAGATTCTACATGGAATGTTGCTATTCCACTAGCAACATTCCATGTAGAAGGCTGCGCAGGCTTCTGTTTCTGTGAGTCTGACGTCCTGCACGTACATGCAGGACGTCAGACTCACAGAAGCAGAAGCCTGCGCGGCCACATTGGTGATCTGCAAGGGCCGACTTCTACATGGAATGTTGCTAGTGGAATAGCAACATTCCATGTAGAATCTATAGAAATCAAACAAAATAAAACATGGAAAAGAAAATAAGATGATACCTTTTTTATTGGACATAACTTAATACATTTCTTGATTAGCTTTCGAAGGTTGCCCTTCTTCCTCAGATCGGAAATAAGCAAATGTGCTAGCTGACAGTGTATATAAGTGAAAACATTCAAGCATTACTATGACAGTAAAATAGATACTATTGGAGATTCTACATGGAATGTTGCTACTATTGGAGATTCTACATGGAATGTTGCTATTCCACTAGCAACATTCCATGTAGAAGGCTGCGCAGGCTTCTGTTTCTGTGAGTCTGACATCCTGCACGTACGTGCAGGACGTCAGACTCACAGAAGCAGAAGCCTGCGCGGCCACATTGGTGATCTACAAGGGCCGACTTCTACATGGAATGTTGCTAGTGGAATAGCAACATTCCATGTAGAATCTATAGAAATCAAACAAAAGAAAACATGGAAAAGAAAATAAGATGATACCTTTTTTATTGGACATAACTTAATACATTTCTTGATTAGCTTTCGAAGGTTGCCCTTCTTCCTCAGATCGGAAATAAGCAAATGTGCTAGCTGACAGTGTATATAAGTGAAAACATTCAAGCATTACTATGACAGTAAAATAGATACTATTGGAGATTCTACATGGAATGTTGCTACTATTGGAGATTCTACATGGAATGTTGCTATTCCACTAGCAACATTCCATGTAGAAGGCTGCGCAGGCTTCTGTTTCTGTGAGTCTGACGTCCTGCACGTACATGCAGGACGTCAGACTCACAGAAGCAGAAGCCTGCGCGGCCACATTGGTGATCTACAAGGGCCGACTTCTACATGGAATGTTGCTAGTGGAATAGCAACATTCCATGTAGAATCTATAGAAATCAAACCAAATAAAACATGGAAAAGAAAATAAGATGACACCTTTTTATTGGACATAACTTAATACATTTCTTGATTAGCTTTCGAAGGTCGCCCTTCTTCCTCAGATCGGAAATAAGCAAATGTGCTAGCTGACAGTGTATATAAGTGAAAACATTCAAGCATTACTATGACAGTAAAATAGATACCATTGGAGATTCTACATGGAATGTTGCTACTATTGGAGATTCTAGATGGAATGTTGCTACTATTGGAGATTCTACATGGAATGTTGCTATTCCACTAGCAACATTCCATGTAGAAGGCTGCGCAGGCTTCTGTTTCTGTGAGTCTGACGTCCTGCACGTACATGCAGGACGTCAGACTCACAGAAGCAGAAGCCTGCACGGCCACATTGGTGATCTGCAAGGGCCGACTTCTACATGGAATGTTGCTAGTGGAATAGCAACATTCCATGTAGAATCTATAGAAATCAAACAAAATAAAACATGGAAAAGAAAATAAGATGACACCTTTTTTATTGGACATAACTTAATACATTTCTTGATTAGCTTTCGAAGGTTGCCCTTCTTCCTCAGATCGGAAATAAGCAAATGTGCTAGCTGACAGTGTATATAAGTGAAAACATTCAAGCATTACTATGACAGTAAAATAGATACTATTGGAGATTCTACATGGAATGTTGCTACTATTGGAGATTCTACATGGAATGTTGCTATTCCACTAGCAACATTCCATGTAGAAGGCTGCGCAGGCTTCTGTTTCTGTGAGTCTGACGTCCTGCACGTACATGCAGGACGTCAGACTCACAGAAGCAGAAGCCTGCGCGGCCACATTGGTGATCTACAAGGGCCGACTTCTACATGGAATGTTGCTAGTGGAATAGCAACATTCCATGTAGAATCTATAGAAATCAAACCAAATAAAACATGGAAAAGAAAATAAGATGACACCTTTTTTATTGGACATAACTTAATACATTTCTTGATTAGCTTTCGAAGGTTGCCCTTCTTCCTCAGATCGGAAATAAGCAAATGTGCTAGCTGACATAATTAATAGATTCCTAAAAATACTCAAAATGTTTAAATACAGCTTGGACAAATATGAGATATATCGATACTGTTATGGTTTTATTAGTGGCAAAGGAGGAATGATAACCAGCATGCCCAAAGGTATGTTTAGTTTAGCTTTCAATGTGTAGAGAGGTGTGGTAGCCGTGTTAGTCCACTCTTAAGATTATCAATAGAAATCAAACAAAATAAAACATAGAAAAGAAAATAAGATGATACCTTTTTTTATTGGACATAACTTAATTGGAGAGTGATGTGATGTTGGAGAGAGAGACATTTATGGTGGGGGTCAGGTGATGTACAGAAAGGGGCAGTTGATGCCAGGAGATGTGTGTATGTGTTTGGGGGGGGGGGGGAGGGTGATGCCAAGGTGAGATTTGGGGGAGGACTGGCATTGTAGGACCAGAACTGTTACAGTTACTCTTATAGCAAGCATTTAGCATGCCTTCTGGGTTTCCCACTGCAGGCAGGAATTTACTACATGAAATAGGGAATATTTGACTGAATTGTTGTCCTGTCCGGACCACTCCTTCTCCCCACCCTCCTCACGCTGCTATCCGGATGCATTTGGCTTCCTGACATCTAAAGGCTCCCAATGTAAAATGGCACTATCCCTGCCACCCACCACCGGCTCTGGCACAGACCTTATAAGTCTGCCCAGCACTATCCCCGCCTCCCAACCACCAGCCCCGGCACAGACCGTATAAGTCTGCCCAGCACTAGTCCCGCCTCCCAACCACCAGCCCCAGCACAGACCGTATAAGTCTGCCCACACTAGCCCCGCCTCCCAACCACCAGCTCTGCCACCCATTCTAGGCTAAGCTCCTGAGGATTCTTGTGCAGAAGAAAGGGATCCTCAGGAGCTTAGCCTAGAATGGGTGGCAGAGCTGGTGGTTGGGAGGTGGGGCTAGTGCTGGGCAGACTTATGAGGTCTGTGCCAGAGCCGGTGGTGGGTGGCAGGGATAGTGCTGGGCAGACTTATAGGGTCTGCGCCAGAGCTGGTGGTTGGGAGGCGGGGTTGGTGGTTAGAAGGCGGGGATAGGGCTGGGCAGACTTATACGGTCTGTGCACTGAAGAGGACAGTACAAATAAAAAAGTAGTACATATGAATTTATCTTCTTGGGCAGACTGGATGGACCGTGCAGGTCTTTTTCTGCCATCATCTACTATGTTACTATGTTAATGTCTGGGCTTCTCCAGATGTTTAAATGCTGCCATTTAGACATCGAGATGCTTCTAAAGTAAGGGCCATAGTTTATCTGAATTTTCAGAAAACATTTGACAAAGAGGCATATTTTCAAAGCACTTTGGGAGGCTAAGTTCCATATGTTTCTATGGAACTTTGGGAGGCTAAGTGCTTTGAAAATAAGCCTCAATGTCCCTTATGAGAGGAGATTAAAAACTCATGGGATAGGAGACAACAACTTTCAATATATTAGACATCATCTAGTTTTTATTCTTCTCACCTTCGCTGTGTTGGACGTATCTTTTTAATTGCGGGGGTTCCTGTTCTGTTCTTTTTCCTGAAGCCTCTGAGGTACACCATAGAGGGGCACATACTGGAGAGAAGAGAGGAGTGAGGCGCCGCTGCTGGGTGTGCCTGAGCTAAGAAAGGGTGGGTGTGGGCCCCCCCCCCCCAGGACCACCTAGTTCTACACCACTGCTGGACCTTCTACCTACATAGTTGACTGGATGTTGTGGGACAGGATGGGCAATGCAACATGTATGTGGAGGACAAAAATCCCACATCCTTTCCTGGTAACCAGGGGAATGAACCAGGTTCTAATCCCACTGCAGGTTCTTGTGATCTTGGGCAAGTCACCTCAGGTGAAAAACCACATTGTGAGACCTCAGGGAACATAAACACAGTCACTGTACCAAGCTTTTGTTTTTGTTTCTAATTGGACTTCAGAGCAGCTACTGTAATAGTTTGATTGCTTCTTGGGACGATCACAGATGCAAGTCATATGATTAGTGTGTACGGCTCTTGTGGGTAACGGTCACATGGGGACAGTAATATCAGCATACCTTTCTATTATACATCTAATTTGTCTCCATCTACATCTGGTGAAATTGTGTGATGGATCCTCCAGCGGTGCCTGAACAGTTCCCTGTGATGAATACAGCCAGGTCACTCTCCTGTGTCGAGAGGTTTGGCTCCTTCCTGGCAGATAATTTGGAGAGCGGAAACTACATTCAGGATCTGCACTGCTCAAGCTGCTTCTACGGACGTATATTTGGGCACATCACGCTATGTGTGCTGGCCATCCATCATGTTTCCCACATGTGGCACACACCCTCTCTTGTACCACGTATTTCAACACTTCCTTATTTGCATGTGGGTTTCCACGTGTTGTCCACGTGTGATCTGCTGCGTGTATCTGTGACCGTTTTTCAATTCTCTGTATGGCGGCTGGCTATTGGCCCTTAGAGTCGTCTATAGGTTGTAGGTCCATGACTCTTTTTTTGGCCTTCCATTTCCGAGGCAGATGCTCCTCCCTGGGTTTTGGCAGGGCCCCTGCTGAGCCACGTGTCTCTTACTGGGTGTCTATTTTTGCCTTGGGATGTCCTTTCTAAAAGGCCACTTTGGCAATTTGGTTGGTGGTTGAATATTGCTGGTAAGCAGAGAGTTTATTCCTGAACATTCAGCATTAGGAAGTACTCACATACCGATTTGGAAAATCTGCTGACTTTTACCTGTGGCAGGTGGCATTTAAAAAAACCACTGACCATTGTAGACTTAATATCAGGCTGAATATCTAATGAAAAATTTAAAACAAGCTTACAAAATAATAGAAATTAGTCTTTAAAATACAGAAGAAAAGTTGCATATATGAAACAATTACAACATAGTACCATTGATAAACAAGGGGTCAATATTCAAAGCGATTTAAACAGCTCTTTAAATCTCTTGACAAATATTCCATGGTACTTAGCTGAAATTGACGAGTTTGTGGGCAGTCCAGAGGTGGAGGCAGCACTTCTGCAGTTAAATGCCTGGACATGGATAAAGCTCGCAGTGGCCCAAAAAATGCTGACTGCCAGTGGCTGAATATTTATCTCTAAATTACATATGTTAAGTGGAAATAAGATGGCGCACATAACACCCACCCATATGCTTAACAGGTCCCTCCTCCTGCTTGCTTTTATAAAACGGGAAAGCGAAAGTTCTTCCCAGAGGTAAGGAGGCACTAACGGCAAAGGCTTTGTGAAGAAGTAACACGGAGACTAGAGCAGAGAGGTCTGGCAGAGGAACAGATTAAAAGAAAATTAGACAAATATTCTCATATTCCTGACTATAGTGTCTTGAAGGTTAGAAGTAAAATCTTAAATTTTATTTACTATGATAGAAGAAACCAGTGTTCTGGTCATAATAGAGGTACACATATCACCGTTACCCCCTTATATTGTATGGGGAGCCCTCCAAAACCCAACAAAAAGCCTACTGTACCCAACTGTATGGTTGCAGGTGTCACCTATGTTTGGGTACAGTAGACTTTTGGTGGGTTTTGGAGGGCTCACACTTTCTACCACATGTATACCAGTTAGAGTGGGATGTGGGCCTGGGTCCCCTTCGCTACAGTGCACTGCACCGACCACTAGGCTCCTCCTGCTGGTACTCTAATAGGACTGAACATAACATCTGAAGCTGTCGAAGACTGGTATGTACTGTTTCTTTCACATCTTTGGGGGGGTGGAAGGGAGTCAGTTGCCATTGAGGGAGAAGGGGGGTCATGCCTTAATCCCTCCAATGGTTATTGGGTAATTTAAGGTACCTTTTTCTGACTCGGGCGCGATTCAAACAGGTCTAGACCACATCATCTAACTTTTAGCTCTGGATGCTTTTGCTTTGTTCCACTATGGCAGACATAAGTACATATAAGTTCATAAGTATTGTCATACTGGGACAGACCGAAGGTCCATCAAGCCCAGCATCCTGTTTCCAACAGTGGCCAATCCAGGTCACATTACCTGGCAAGATCCCAAAACAGTACATTTTATGTTGCTTATTCTAGAAATAAGCAGTGCATTTTCCCCGTCCATTTTAACAATGGTCTATGGACTTTTCCTTTAGGAAGCCAGCCAAACCTTTTTCAAACCCCACTAAGCTAACTGCTTTTACTACATTCTCTGGCAACTAATTCCAGAGTTTAATTACACGTTGAGTGAAGAAATATTTTCTTCGATTCGTTTTAAATTTACTACATTGTAGCTTCATCGCATGCCCCCTAGTCCTAGTATTTTTGGAAAGCGTAAACAGACGCTTCACATCTATCCGTTCAACTCCACTCATTATTTTATAGACCTCTATCATATCTCCCCTCAGCCACCTTTTCTCCAAGCTGAAGAGCCCTAGCCACTTTAGCCTTTCCTCATAGGGAAGTCGTCCCATCCCCTTTGTCATTTTCGTCGCCCTTCTCTGCACCTTTTCTAATTCCACTATATTTTTTTGAGATGCGGCGACCAGAATTGAACACAATATTCGAGATGCGGTCGCACTATGGAGCATTACAAAGGCATTTTGTTTTCAATTCCTTTCCTAACAATACCTAACATTCTATTTGCTTTCTTAGTCGCTGCTGCACACTGAGCAGAGGGTTTCAACCAGGGGCGTAGCCAGACTTCGGCGGGAGGGGGGTCCAGAGCCCAAGGTGAGGGGGCACACTTTAGCCCCTCCCCTTTTGACCCCCCCCCCTTCCCACCACCGCCAACCCTCCCTCGCTGCTGCCGTCAGGTACCTGTGCTGGCTGGGGTCCCCAACCCCCGCCAGCCAAAGTCCTCTTCAGCGCCGGTCTCCGGGCTGGCGCGTTGCTGCAGCTAATCTGAAAGGATTCTGTTTCTGTGTGAGTCGTCCTGATGTCCTGCATGTTCCTACGTGCAGCCTGTATGTAGGAACATGCAGGACGGCAGGAGGACACAGAAACAGAGTCCTTCCAGATCAGCTGCAGCAACGCGCTGGCCTGGAGATCGGCGCTGAAGACAATGGGGGTCCAAAGGGGCGGCGGGGGGCCCATGCCCCTGTGGCCCCATGTAGCTACGCCCCTGGTTTCAATGTATCATCAGTGATGACACCTAGATCCCTTTCTTGGTCGGTGCATCCTAATGTGGAACCTTGCATTATGTAGCTATAATTCAGGTTCCTCTTTCCCACATGCATCACTTTGTAGTTGCTCACATTAAATGTCATCTGCCATTTGGAGTCTCCCAGTCTCATAAGGTCCTCTTACAATTTTTCACAATCCTCTCGTGATTTCCTACATGAGCACGCAGTACTGGAACACACTTCCGCGCAACCTGAAAACGATTCACGAACAAACCAACTTCCGCAAATTACTGAAAACACATCTTTTTGATAAAATCTACGGAAAGAACCAAAACATATAAAATCCACACTCACTGCTCCGTTTATACATCAACACATCCACTTATGAATTCTCAATCCTGAAATCTCACCACACTCATACCTTTAATCACAGAAAATATATACCATAGGCTATTCGTTTTTTATATGTTATATATTGTCCTCAGAATCTCTAGTTTCTCGCTGTTTTCCTTTCAATGTTTTTATGTTCTTTTCCATTGATATATTCCTTAACGATACTTTGAGTTGATTTGATTTGTTTTGTATAACTCTTCACAATGTAATCCATAACCGAATTGGAACAAAATGTAATTTCCATTATTCATAATGTATTGTAAGCCACTTTGAGCCCGCAAAAAGGTGGGAAAATGTGGGATACAAATGCAATAAATAAATAAATAAATAAATAAATAAATAAATTTAACTTTGAATAACTTTGTGTCGTCAGCAAATTTAATTACCTGACTAGTTACTCCCATGGCTAGATCATTTATAAATATGTTAAACAGCAGCTGTCCCAGCACAGACCCCTGGGGAACCCCACTGTCTACTCTTCTTCATTGAGAATACTGACCATTTAACCAGAGAAAAATATCTCAAATCCAAAGAGATTAACTGCTTCAAGAAAAGTTTGAACGATGTTCTTTATCCTATTCACTCACAGACCCGACACAGCCATGTTCTGGCACGTTTCCTATTGAAAAGAATTTACATCCACTTAACATATATATTAAAAACAACTAACATATATGAAAAGTGAAATGAATATTTAAAGAACGCAGGATGAAACATAAAATACATGTGTCATTCAATGTTTTCATTTATATATTCTTTGTTTTAATGTATTTTTAGATTAATGTAGGTACATTGTTTTCAATCGGATACCATTTAAAGTTTCCGGTAGCAGTTGCCTCCACTCCTTGGTTGTCTCTGATCCTGGTTTTGGGACTCACCTATGGTGACTTAAAATAGGCACTTTTTTAACTACTTAGACAGGCAACCTGTACAAACTCAAGTCATGTATCTCTATATATTAGCGTTTAAATGTATAGGTGTTATGATGGTATGTTCCACTGCTTTCTAATGCCATTTCCTGGTCTCTTACGCTATTTTTTCGGGCATAGGTGCCTCTCTGTCAGTGTCTGTAGGACAAATGTGGGCTCTCTCTGGCATACACGTGACATGGTGCACATGCATTTCTGCACTGGAAGTCTACTTTCTTTCTGTCTGTCTGGTGGCAGCAGGTGGCAGCCTGCACTCAGTCTAAGGATGGTGCAGGGCGGAAGCCATGTTCGGTTAGACTGGAATTCAGACTCAGCCCAGCTCCTCTAACTGTTCCTTACGTCACTAAGTGGAAGTTCCCAGTACTCAGCAATGGGACATATATTAATCAGAGAACAATGCTTGGCTCCTGAAGCTGCAACCACAGTCAGTTAAAGAGGGAGATCACCCTGAGGGGAGTTGGCCTCCTACCATCTCTCTACTACCCTTGAGAGGAAAAAAGAAAGGCAGCCTGTAAATAGCTTCTTAGCATAGAGCAGGGCAGACTGCATTAGGAATAAAACCACTTCTAAGTGTGCTGCTGACTGATGGGGAGGGTGTTTTCCTCTTAGATGTGGCTGAATAGAGGAGGAGAGGGGAAGGGGGAGGGAGGTGCCTCCTTGGAGCTCTATTGCCAGAGAATGTAGTAAAAGCAGTTAGCTTAGTGGGGTTTAAAAAAGGTTTGGATAGCTTCCTAAAACAGAAGTCCATAAGCCATTATTAACATAGTAACATAGTAGATGACAGCAGAAAAAGACCTGCATGGTCCATCTAGTCTGCCCTTGAGACAGTTACTTGAACTGGTGACTCCCCCTTGAAAAAGTAGCCACGAAACGGGGACCTGTCGGGGTTTTAAGAGCACCAACTTGTTCAAGCTAAGTGCTGCATAAAATTAGATGATAGCATATTGATAAACAGAAATATATCTTCATATATAAGATTAGCAAAGGGTGGTGGAGGTTTAGTCAATGATTAGACAATACACATTGAGCCTGCAAATTGGTGGGAAAATGTGGGATACAAATGCTACAAATAAATAAATAAATTATTTACCACCTTTTTGAAGGAATTCACTCAAGGCGGTGAGCAATAACAGTAAGAATAAATCATGAAATTTAGGTCGACCTTAGAGATGGTCATCCTTAGGTCATTTTTGAGATGGTTGTCCCCGGTTTTCGGTGATAATGGAAACCGAGGACACCCATCTCAAAAATGACCAAATCCAAGCCATTTGGTCGTGGGAGGAGCCAGCATTCATAGTGCACTGGTCCCCCTGACATGCCAGAACACCAACCGGGCACCCTAGGGGGCACTGCAGTGGACTTCAGAAAAAGGTCCCAGGTGCATAGCTCCCTTACCTTGGGTGCTGAGCCCCCCCCCCCCAATCCACACAACTGTACACCACTACCATAGCCCTTAGGGATGAAGGGGGGAACCTACATGTGGGTACAGTGGGTTTTGGAGGGCTCACATTTACCAACCCAAGTGTAACAGGTAGGGGGGGGGAAGGGCCTGGGTCCACCTGCCTGAAGTATACTGCACCCACTACAACTGCTCCAGGTACCTGCATACTGCTGCAATGGACCTGAGTATGACCTTTGAGGCTGGCATAGAGGCAGGCAAAGAAGTATTTTTAAAGATTTTTTTTGAGGGTGGGAGGGGGTTAGTGACCACTGGGGGAGTAAGGGGTGGTCATCCTCGATTCCCTCCAGTGGTCATCTGGTCAGTTTGGGCACCTTTTTGATGCTTGGTCGTGAAAAAAAATGGACCAAGTCGCCCAAATGTTCGTCAGGGACGCCCTTCTTTTTTCCATTATCGGCCAAGGACGCCCATCTCCTAAGCACACCCCAGTCCCGCCTTCGCTACACTGCCAACATGCCCCCGTGAACTTTGGTCGTCCCTGCAACGGAAAGCAGTTGAGGGCGCCCAAAATCGGCTTTCGATTATGCCAATTTGGGCGACCATGCGAGAAGGACGCTCATCTCCCGATTTGTGTCGGAAGACGGGCGCCCTTCTCTTTCAAAAATTCACCTGATAGTATACTACTTATAATGCCAATGCAATACATAATAGAACATTTTAATTGAATGTGTAGGGTATAAGCAAAGATGGAACATATAGATAGGTAAGAGAGTAAGAGGAGTTAGAAAGTAAGGTGACTAATTTAAGGAAAGTTGCATATGTGGTCAGAGAGATGGTTAAATATTATCCCAGCTAGAGTAGGAGTGGATAAACATGTCCTGCTGCAGAATGTGTGGCCCATATCACTCCTTGTGTGTGTGAGTGAGTGAGACTAACACTTTAGTTACTTCTTCCATTAAAGGCCTGGTTGAAGAGCCAAACTTTCACCTGCTTCCTGAAGTAGAAATAGCCTTGTGTTGAGCGAAGCCTTTCAGGGAGTGCATTCCAGAGTGTGGGGGCTACTCTGGGGAAGGCTCGCTTGCAGGTATCACATTGCTTAATGTCTTTTGCAGAGGGTGTGGTTAGTGAAAGTCCTTGGGAGGACCTTAGTGTCCTTGGCGGTGTGTGGAGGATCATCCTATTCTTCAGGTACTCGGGGCCATTTCCTTTAAGGGCCTTGAAGATCCGACATAGAGTTTTAAATTTAGCCCTGTACTGTACTGGTAGCCAATGAAGTTTTTGCAAAAATGGTGTGATGTGGTCACGCCGCTTGCAACCTTCTTTGAGTCTTGCTGCTGCATTCTGAATCAACTGGAGCTGCTGCAGGCCCTTTGTAGTCAGACCATTGTGAAGTGCATTACAGTAATCCAGTCTTGATGTTACCATGGCGTGCACAACTGGGATAAGATTTACCTTCTCGATGTAAGGAGAGAGGCAGAGCTGTTGTCACAAATAGTAGAAGCAGCTATTGAGGGTTTCTTGGATTTGGATATGTTTGACACCCTTGTTCTATGGCTTGTGGCAAAGCAAGAGGCATAGAGTCTGACCTGATCCCACTGCCCTGTGTTCACTACAACATAAGAACAGCCATAATGGGTCAGACCAATGGTCCATCTAGCCCAGTATCCTGTTTCCAACAGTGGTCAAGTCAGGTCACAAGTACCAGGCAGAAACCCAAACAGCAGCAACTTTCCATGCTATTGATCCCAAGGCAAGCAGTGGCTTCCCCCCATGTCTATCTAAATAGCAGACTATTGCCTTTTCCTCCAGGAACTTGTCCCAAACTTTTTCTAAACCCAGATAAGCTAACTGCTGTAACCACATCCTCTGGCAATGGGATGACTTCCCTATGAGGAAAGGCTAAAGCGGCTAGTTATCAAGCAATTCATGTCTACCCGTTCCACTTCACTCATTATTTTATAGACCTCTATCATATCTCCCCTCGGCCGTCTTTTCTCCAAGCAGAAGAGCCCCAGCCGCTTTAGCCTTTCCTCATAGGTAAGTCGTCCCATCCCCTTTATCATTTTCATCTCCCTTTTGTGTACCTTTTATAATTCCACTATATCTTTTTTTGAGATGTGGTGACCAGAACTACACACAGTATTCGAGGTGCGGTTGCACCATGGAGTGATACAAAGGCATTATAACATCCTCATTTTAGTTTTCCATTCCTTTCCTAATAATATCGAACATTGTATTTGCTTTCTTATCTGCCACCACACACTGAGCAGAGGGTTTCAATGCATCATCAATGATGACGCCTAGATCCCTTTCCTGGCCAGTGACTCCTAATGTGGAACTTTGCATTATGTAGCTATAGTTAGTTCAGGTTCCTCTTTCCCACATTGCACTTGCTCACATTAAACGTCATCTGCCGTTTGGATGCCCAGTTTCCCAGTCTCGTAATGTCCTCTTGTAGTTTTTCACAATCCTCTTGCAATATAACAACTTTTAATAACTTTATGTTGTCAGCAAATATAATTACCTCACTAGTTACTCCCATCTCTAGATCATTTATAAATATGTTAAAAAGCAACAGTTTCAGCACAGGCCCCTGGGGAACCCCACTAACTACCCTTCTCCATTGAGAATACTGACCATTTACTTGGTTACTAGGCAATGCTTTGACCTAGTATGGCTATCTGTATGTTCTTATGTTCCCTGCTGATGTAAGTGTTCCCTCCTACCTAAGGATTTTACTTGCCCCACCACATCCCATCCCACCTTTTTCCCACCCACCTTAGACATCTCCTCAAACCATTGAGTCTATGAGTGGAGTAGGCCCCATCACTCCTCTTTAAGCTTGGGGCTGGAACAGGAGGAGGGGGGAAGGGGGAAGCTGCGTTAGGCTCAGCAGGAGGAAAGCTGTCATGCATGCTGGAGTTGCACCATTGCCCCTGGGGACTTATTACTACTACTGCTTCTATCTATAGCACTACTAGACATACACAGTGCTGAACACTCAACATGAAGAGACAGTCCCTGCTTTACAGAGCTTACAATCTAATCAAGACAAACAGGAACAATAAGGGAATTACTTAAGGTGAGAATGATAAAACAGACATGAGTACCGACAAGTAAATTGGAGTTAGGAGTTAAAAGCAAAAAACAAATCATAAGATCAGTTAAAAAAAAAAGGGTAATATGTTCACATTTGGCATCACCGCCCCGCCCCGCCCCAATTGCCTGAATTCAGCACTTTGGAATGTTGAGGTGTCTGCAGCAGGTGACATGAGCCAGAAAGGGCTGCCATCTGTCATGAGCAGCAGCACACTTTCCCCCAAAACCAAATAAAATGTATACAAAATATTTTCTTTACCTTGCCAGGGTCTTCATTCTGCTCCTACCACTTCTAAACTTTGCAAATTTTCCTTTCTCCAAATGGCACTCTTCCCACTTCATGGCTTTGCCCACAAGCCGGAAGTCCTGGCACAAGCCCCACCCACAAGAAAGGGACAAAGAGTGCTGCTGTCCAGTCTGACCTGTCCTGGAGCAATATATCCACAACATTTGTGGAGCACTACAGCCCCGACCTCCACGATCTTTGGGGAAACCTTAAGAATTTCAATGTCTAGCTGTAATATATAAATGTATATTTATCTGAAACTGTGTTTGTGAAGTTAGCTTCTGACATAATTCTGAAATCCTGTAATTAAAATATGTATTAATTTGACATCTGTAAGTTTTGAAATTAAATTGATAATATAATAAAAACATATTTTTAACGTTAAATCTCCTGGTTTGGTGTTGAGATTAATTGGGAAAACTATGGTGACATATCGTAATAGGTGTAATATTATTTTCCACCACCAGGGGGTCTACACTAACTCTGCTGCACTAGGCCATGCCCACACTTACACAGGGGCCCTTTTACTAAGGCGTGCCAAAAAGTGGCCTGCGCTGGTGTTGACGTGTGTTTTGGATGTGCGCAGGTCCATTTTTCAGTGCGCCTGGAAAAAAGGCCTTTTTTGTGGCCGAAAATGGATGCGCAGCAAAATTAAAACCAGCGTGCGTCCATTTTTGGCCTGAGACCTTATCGCCACCCACTGACTTAGCAGTAAGGTCTCACTTGCTAACCGGGTAGTAAGTGTCAGCATGCGTAAACTGCCGATTACCGCTGGGTAAGCACCACGTGGTAGAAAATAGAAAGTATTTTCTACTGCGTGTTTTGGACATGCGTCAAAAATAGAATTACCGCCTGGGGCACGCGGTAGCTCCAATTTGATGTGCTTTGGACTCCATAGTAAAAGGGCCCCACAGAAAAAACTTCTGGCAATGTTAGTCTCTCACACACACAGAGTGAACCACTCTCTCTGCTCCCTGCCCATACGCACACAACGACTTGAATGCGTTTGCATGAAGTTATTAAAACAGTAGATTTACTTAATGGTGACTGTAATCTGGAAGTGTAGGACAGTTCAGGAATGGGCTTTCCTTTAGTTTCATAAACTGCTTTTCCTATCTGATGTCAGAACCAGATTTCTGCACTTGGACTGAAGGCAACTCTTATATTGTCCCATTCCAGATGCATTTTGGCTTTCGACCCCTGCTGAGTTGGAACTGGGTGTCTGCAGGTTACAGTCACATACTAAACAGCAGGAGCAGAGTGTAGAGAGGAGCCCAGAAAGTACTGAAGGCCTGCCACAGTGGCTACTGCTCGGGACAGCAGCCTTAAGAACCCTGGGAGACAGAGAGGGAGGAAGGGAAGGATGCATCAGCCAATGAGATTGCTCTGTTGACTGTCACACCCCTGTCTGTATTTCTGGCAGGGTACCAGAGCACAGAGCGGAACAGCAGCTGGCATTTTCCACTGCAGGCTGAAAGGAGACCCTTGTCCTGTGCCATATGTTTTAAAAATTAAAGAAGCCTCGTATGCGTTAAAGCAAGTTCAAATAAAAAACCTGTATGGCTGCAGATGGTGTCTTATGCTATAAGACTGTCATGTTGGGACTGCTACTCATCATTCATATCACAGACAGTGCTATATAGTCAGTGACAAATGTATTAGCTGTGTCATTTGCTTACATTAAAAACAAGGTTACATCCTGTTATTACCTTTCTCCTCCCCTAATGTTTACTCTCTTATTATCCCACTCAGGCTTGGCTCAAGGGGTTGTCCTCACTGTTCCCTTTAAACTGAGCGGGAGTCCTCCATCTGCATTGCTGCCGGGGTGGGGTGGGGGTGGGGGTCAGGTAGAGCTTGCCTGTCTCTTATTATTGAAAATATAATGAAACAGCACCCCCCACTGATAGGACTGTAGGTGGAGGACTCTCACTCAGCTCCTTCCCTATCACTTATCTCCTCACCACCTCCAGTCCCTCTTTTTTCCCCTTTCCCTTCCCCCATTTCTACCCTCTCTTACCTTCTTCAAAGACCTGTCCCCTGCCTTTGTCTCTCACCCACTCATTAGCCTCCCAATCCCTCCCCAAATCCTCCAAGTTTTTCAAGTTATCTCCCCTCTCCATATTTCTGCACTTGGTCTAACAGCCCTACTCAACTAGTCCTCATTGTCCTCCTAATCCCCTGGACAATTTCTTAATCCTCACTATCCCCTCTGCTAATGTCCAAGTCCCCACTCACAATTCCACCCAAGCCCTGAATCATCACTTATACTTTCAAAACCTAATGCACAAAATAATAAATGCGATATTTATTTATTTTATTTGTTGCATTTGTATCCCACATTTCCCCACCTATTTGCAGGCTCAATGTGGCTTACAATTTTCCGTCATGACTTTTGCCATCCCAGAGTACAGATAACAATTGATATTATATAGAGAACATGGATGACATAATAAGAATCAGGTAAAAAGAGAAAACATTCAGTTGGTATTACATAT
The DNA here is from genome assembly GCF_901765095.1 of Microcaecilia unicolor. NCBI lineage: Eukaryota > Metazoa > Chordata > Amphibia > Gymnophiona > Siphonopidae > Microcaecilia > Microcaecilia unicolor. The sequence continues at coordinate 245,967,053 of NC_044038.1, forward strand.
AGAACATGGATAACATAATAACATTAAGCAATCAGGTAGAAGGAGAAAACATTACGAATATTAAGTAAGTGATATAGCATTACAGTTCTTATTATTAATTTTTTTATTTATTTCACTTGTATCCCACATTTTCCCACCTATTTGCAAGCTCAATGTGGCTTACAATGACCTGTTGTGGCATCGCCATACAGGGTGAAGCGTACATATGATGTTACAAAGTGTACATTTTGGTGTTACAAAGAAGTCAAGGAAGACAAAAGAATTTGATCAAGTAATTGTAGAGAGATACATTCTGCCTGAAGTTGAAAGGTGCTGTGTTGAGGTTAGCTATGGGTTCTCGTTATAGGCTCTATCAAAGAGGTAAGTCTTCAGAGATTTGCGGAAGTTAGTTAGTTCGTTGATCGTTCTCAGGTGAGTTGGAAGTGCATTCCACAGCTGTGTACCCATATAAGAAAAACTTGGTCGCGTGAGTTAGTTTGTATTTTAATCCCTTACAACTGGGGAAGTGTAAGTTGAGAAAGGTGCGGGAAGATTTTTTTGCGTTTCTGGGTGGTAGGTCCACTAGGTCTAGCCTGTAGGTCGGGGCATCTCCGTAGATGATTTTATGAACAATTGTGCAGATCTTGAATGCGGTACGTTCTTTAAGTGGGAGCCAGTGTAATTTCTTTCTCAAGGGTTTTGCACTTTCATATTTTGTTTTCCCAAATATGAGTCTAGCTGCGGTATTCTGGGCTGTCTGAAGTTTTTTGATGGTCTGTTCTTTACACCCAACATAAAGTGCATTGCAGTAGTCCAGATGACTTAATACCATTGACTGTACCAGGTTGTGAAAGATTGCCCTTGGGAAGTAAGGTTTTACTCTTTTGAGTTTCCACATGGAATGGAACATTTTCTTAGTTGTATTCTTCACGTGATTTTCAAGTGTAAGATTTCGGTCAATGGTAAAGAATTTTCAAATTATTTGAGACGGGGAGGGAGAAGTTTGGAGTGGTTATGGTGGAGAATTTATTTTTGTTGTGTTGTGAAGTAAAAATGAGACATTGAGGGACATAATCGAACGTGAACGCCCATCTCCATGGGCGTCTATGTCTGAAAATGGGTACGTGAAGAAGCGGGACAGACTGTATTTTTGAAAAAAATGGGCGTCCATCTTTTGTTTCGAAAATACGGTTTGGATGGACCAAATGCCATGGATTTGATCCTTTCTGAGCTGGGCAGTTTTTTTTGTTTTTTTTTGCAATAATGGAAAATAAAAACGTCCAACTCAGAAACGTCCTAATCCAAGCCATTTGGTCGTGGGAGGGACAAATGTACAACACTGCTATAGCTCTTAGGGGTGAAGGGGGCAACTACATGTGGGTACAGTGGGTTTCAGAGGCCTCCCATTTACCACCACAAGTGTTACAGGTGGGGGGGGATGGGCCTGGGTCTGCCTGCTTGAAGTGCACTGCAGTACCCACTGAAAGTGCTCTAGGGACAGGACTTGTTGCTGCTGTATAACCTTGGCACAGCAGTTGACACCTGAAGACTAATCTCGCTGAAAACGTCCTTTATTTGAATAAGCACCTTTACTCACAGTTAACTGCAGATCAGAGGTTGTGCCCCACTGGCAACGAGTCTAACTGGTACTGAGATTAGCAGTAGGTCCGAGCTGGCAGAATGGTGTACAATAAGGCATATTTTCAAAGCACTTTGGGAGGCTAAGTTACATAGGTTTCTATGGAACTTTGGGAGGCTAAGTGCTTTGAAAATAAGCCTCAATGCCCTCTTTCAGCAACATTCAAGGTAAGAACTAAGTGCTATAACGTGGCTAACAGATGAACAGAATCTAAAACTGGCTTACAAAAATGGCCACTACCTCATGGACTACCGGAAACAAAACAGGGCACACTCTGACCCAGTAAGCAGAGGGAAAAACACCATGGGAGTAGAGCCTACCAACTACCAACATCGTGAGCATTTAACACAAGCTAGTGGAATCACGGAGCCCAATACCCTACACCCACCACAATGCATTGCTGATGTGACTCTGCAGTGCCCTTAACAGAAAAGATGTCATACTCACCCGAGACCCACATCAGAACCAGGGAAAGGCTGTCAGAGGATAGAACACATTCTGCTGTCGTGGAGGTGGGCACGGAATTTGAGGCTGGCATACAGGCTGGCAAAAAAAAGTTTGTATAGTGGGGTTTTTTTTTGGTGGGAGTGGGTTAGTGACCACTGGGGGAGACAAGGCAGGTGATCCCCGATTCCCTCCAGTGGTCATCTGGTCAGTTGGGGCACTTTTTTGGGACTTGTTCGTGAAAAAAAGGGTCCAAAAAAAAGACGCCCATCTCTCCTCGACTGATAACCACGCCCCAGTTCCGCCTTCGCCATGCCTCCAACATGCCCCCATCAACTTTATTCGTTCCTGCGACGGAGTGCAGTTGAAGACGCCCAAAATCGGCTTTCGATTATACCGATTTGGGCGCCCGTGAGAGAAAGACGTCCATCTCCCGATTTAGGTCGGAATATGGGCGTTTTTCTCTTTCGATTATAAGGTGGATTGTGTTTTCTCTGCATTGAGTTTTAGTTGAAATGCATCCGCCTATGAGTGCAGGATTTGGAAGCTTTGGTTGATTTCATTGGTGATTTTCTTTAGGTCATTTTTGAATGGGATGTAAATCGTAACATCATCTGCATAAATGTATGGGTTGAGATTTTGATTGTCTAGTAGTTTGGCTAGTAGTGTCATCATTAGGTTAAAGAGTGTTGGTGAGAGGGGGGATCCTTGGGGAACTCCGCATTCGTGTTTCCATGGGGCTGATATCTCTGCTTTAGTAGTTACTTGGTAGGATCTTGTTGTTATGAATCCTCTAAACCAGTTAAGAACATTACCTCCCACTCCAAAGTATTCCAGGATGTGTAGTAATATGTCATGGTTGACCATGTCAAAGACATTATGGGTCATTGTAGTATACCTTGTTAAAGAGATGAGATATATATAATGAGGTCAGTTTTGTGCATAATTTAATGGAGTAATTAGCAGCTAATTGGCCTTAACAACTGATTATTGTCTACAATTGGTGTTAATTGGCAATTATGCATATAACTGCCCTTAGTTGGTAATCTGTAAATTAATCGCTCAAATTTCAGAGTGTAGAACTCCAAGGGGAGTAGGGGCTTGGGTGGGTCAAAGGTGTGTCACAAAGTTCCATGCACGAAGTATAGAACACCTAAAGTTAGGCATGTGAATGTGGACTTACAACTAGTATTCAATAATACGAACATAAGAACAGCCATACTGGGTCAGACCAACAGTCCATCTAGCCCAGTATCCTGTTTCCAACATTGGCCAATCCAGGTCACAAGGTCGCCTCACCCTATGCTTGGAACAACCTTCCTGAGCCCTTACACCAAGCCTCCTCCCTGCCCATCTTCAAGTCTTTGCTTAAAACCCACCTCTTCAATGCTGCATTCGGCACCTAACTCTTACCATTCACTAAATCCAGAGTGCCCCAATTTGACCGCCCCTATCGGACTGTCCGTTCACTTGTCTCTTATAGATTGTAAGCTCCTTGAGCAGGGACCGTCTCTCTATGTTAAATTGTACAGCGCTGCGTAACCCTAGTAGCGCTTTAGAAATGTTAAGTAGTAGTAGTAAGTACCTGGCAGAAACCCAAATAGTAGCAACATTCCATGCTATCAATCCCTGGGCAAACAGTGGCTTTCCCATGTTTGTCTCAATAGCAGAATATGGACTTTTCCTCCAGGAACTTGTCCAAATCTTTTTTTATGGATATTATTATTTTAGTTTATTGATGTCACTTGAAACAAACACACAAAACTGTACAACAATGACCAATTTTTGTTTTAACACAATATCCCCCAATCCCCTCTCCTCCCTACCAAGAAACACCCACCCATCTAGTTACAGAACGTCCAAACCTTTTTTAAACCCAGCTATGCAAACCGCTGTTACCACATCCTCTGGCAATGAGTTCCAGAGCTTAATTATTCATTGAGTGAAAAAATATTTCCTCCTATTTGTTTTAAAAGTATTACCATGTAATTTTAATGAGTGTCCTCTGGTCTTTGTACTTTTTGAAAAAGTGAAAAAAAAAATCACTTCTACTCATTTTACACCACTCTAGATTTTGGAGACCTCAGTCACATCTCCCCTCAGTTATCTCTTTTCCAAGCTGAAGAGACCTAACCTCTTTAGCCTTTCCTGATATAAGAGGAGTTCCATCCCCTTTATCATTTTGGTTGCTCTTTTTTTAACCATTTCTAATTCCACTATATCTTTTTTGACATACGACGACCAGAACTGAACGCAGTACTCAAGGTGTGGTTGCACCATGGAGCAATACAGAGACATTATAATATTCTTGGTCTTATTTTGCATCCGTTTTCTAATAATTCCTAGCATCTTGTTTGCTTTTTATGGCCACCGCCGTACACTGGGCAGAAGATTTCAGCATATTGTCTACAACAACACCTAGATCTTTTTCTTGGGTGCTGAACCCAAGGTGGACCCTAGATCAGGTAACTATGATTTGAGTTATTCTTCCCAATGTGCATCACTTTGCATTTGTCCACAATAAATTTCATCTCCCATTTGGATGCCCAGTCTTCCAATTTTCTAAGGTCTTCCAGCTATTTTTCACAGTCTGCATGTGTTTTAACAACCTTGAATGGTTTTGTGTCATCTGCAATTGTAATCATCTCACTTATTGTTCCAATTTCCAGATCATTTATAAACATTAGATAGCTGTGGTCCTAGTGCAGATCTCTGCGGCACTCCACTATTCACCCTCCTCCATTAAGAGAAATGGCCATTTAACCCTACCTTCTGTTTTCTTTCCAATAACTAATTCCTAATCGACAACAGAACATTGCCTCCTATCCCATGACTTTTTAACTTTCTCAGGAGTCTCTCATGAGGAACTTTGTCAAAAGCTTTCTGAAAATCTAGATACATCAACTGGCTCACCTTTAGCCACATTTATTCATGTCTTCAAAGAAATGAAGCAAATTGGTGAGACAAGACTTCCTTTGGCTGAACCCATGCTGACTCTATGCCATTAAACCATGTTTATCTATGTGTTCCATAATTTGATTCTTTATAATAGTTTTCACTATTTTACCCCGCACTGACGTCAGGCTTACTCTGGAACCCTTTTAAAAAATCAGGCCTTGGAAGGCAGAGGCAGTATGAGTTTATCTTGTTGGGCAAACTGGATGGACCGTGCAGGTCTTTTTCTGCCATCATCTACTATGTTACTAAGTTCAGTTCAGTTGACTAGTGAACCATAGCTGCAGCTTTCTTCTGTAGCAGGCGAGTCAACAGCTCCATCTTGTCAATGAAACTCTGAATAAGCTATCAGTAATATCCAATCAATCTGAGACATGTGTGAACTTGCTTCTTGGATTGAGGGATGGATACTTGGGTAATGGTTCCCACTTTCCGGATCTGGGGCTGCACTTGCCTTTCCCTATAGAATAGCACACATGCTGTTTTTCATGTCCTCCCAGAAAAAAACCGTCTTCAAGTTTGCCATCAACCCAGCTTTCTGCAGGCTTGACAAGACTGCTTGCTCTTGGATCAAATGGGACTTCTAGTCTGAACTATAGATGTTCATTGAAGTGTACAGCCGTATAATTGCCAATGGACCTGGAATGTAGCTGGAGTTACGTGAAATCCAAAAGGAAGTACTATGAGCTGGAACAACATCTGAAGTGCAGAGAAAGTAGTCTTCTCCTTTGCAGGCTGAAGTAAGGTGCATCTGCCAGTACCCCTTGGCGAGATCCAACGTAGAAATCAACTGAGGAGGGAGGGGAAGAAGAGACACTGGACTGTTGGAGGAAGTGGTAGGAAGGAATACGGGATATGCTGTACTGTTGTAGAAATGAACTGAGCTTCCTCCCAAGAGGAGGGAGGGGAAGGGGAGCCACTTGACTGTTGTTGGGGGACGTGGTAGGAAGGGAAACGGGATATGTTGTACTGTAAGGGGGACAGAGAGGGACAAGGTCGTGATCTCAGTATGGAAGAAAAAAATGACTTTAAAATCATTGGTGAGTTGGGGGCATTAGAAACAATAAAGTATTTTTACCAGCAAGAAGGGTGAGCAGTTTTAGATTACTCATGTAGCCAGATTGTTCTGTGTAGGGTGATGCTGGTGATTGTGTTTGGTGGGGGAGGGGGGGGGGGGAGGATTCTAAAATTTAATGGGGGTGGAAGAAGGGCGCAAGACTGAAGGTTTGCCTAGATCACCTAACATCCTTGAACAGTACTTCTTTCCAGGGCTTTTTTTGAGGGGGTACTTGGGGGTAGTGAGTAGCGGCACCTTTTCCATTGTCTGCTAAAATTGACCCCAAGTTTTAATGAAAGAGCTCAGGCTCTACACAACAATTCTGCCTTAACATAGGTTCTGTTACTGGTTGCAGGGGGCCTGGCCATAGGAGCCGACACTGTGGGTGCTTGAGCACCCCCAATATTGAGAAAATTCCTTGTATGTGTCCAAGGAAGGGTTATTTCCACTGGGCTTAGCACCCCCAATAATTTTGAAAAGTTGGCTCCTATGGGCCTGGCTATTGTGGGGTGGGTCCCTCAGTGATCACTGCAACCCCTGAAGGGTGGCCTAGCATTTGAGTACTGGCACTGCTTCTTTCTACTCATTTAAATCAGAATGCTGTGAAGATTCTGCAATGACAAAAACAAAGCGCAACGTTTTACTGAGTCTTGTTTTTTCCCCCCAAATCCCCCACTTCTTTCTCCATAATGTCAGGACCAGGTGGTTTCTTCTATATACAGTCAAGGTAAAGCTGCCTGGAGAGTCCTCCAAGTCCCGAGAATCCTCCCCGGCGACGCCCCCAGACACTCCACGCCGGGATTTCCGTTTCGGCGCAGGGAAACTCCATCCTCCCCGCCTCTCCCCCAGTGACGTCATGACGATGGCTCACGTCGCCTGAGCCGTGACGTAACCACGCGGAAAACGGAAAAGGCCTGGGCGTACTTCCCCCGCCCCCCCGGCTGAGGGGAGGAGGGACGTGAATCGGGGCGGGGGCGGGGGGCGGACGACGTGCCGTGCGCGCTCACAGCAAATGAACTCTAGTATAAAAGCAGGCGAGCGGCGCCGCTCCGGCTCAGTCCCGGCCAGGAATCAGTCGCATTACGTACTGTGCGCGTGTAGAGAGAGAGAGAGAGAGGTTTGAGAGCGAGTGCGCGTGCGTGCCTGACGCTGCTGCTGCTGCTGGCTGTAGTGGTTTGTCTCGTGCTTCACTAAGTTCACGCGCGCTCTTTCCCTCACTCGCGCGCACAACGTTCGTTCGTTCGTTCACCGGCCGCGCCTGGAAGGAAGGATGAAGCTGTGGCTCTGCTCGTTGCCCGCTCTGTTGCTCTTGGCCCTGGTCTCGGCCGAGTCGGTAAGTTATAAATTCTTACTGGGTGGGTATCTCCCCCCCCTTCCCTCCCCCCCCCACAACTTCCGTTTCTAGCACCAGAGGGGGAGGGGAGGGGAGGGGGGTCAACAGGCTTCCGGAGGCCTTGAGCAGGGCGAAGCGACATCTCTGTCCCTCCAGTGTCCGGCCCTTTCCCTTCTGAGCACCAGGGGCTGCAACAAAAGCAAGTTACTAAACTGAATTAAATAGGGTTAATTATCTCCAGTCGGTTCAAAACTCTGCTGCCCGTCTCGTCTTCCGCCAGGGTCGCTTTACTCATACTACCCCTCTCCTCAAGTCGCTTCACTGGCTCCCTATCCGTTTTCGCATCCTGTTCAAACTTCTTCTACTAACCTATAAATGTACTCACTCTGCTGCTCCCCAGTATCTCTCCACATTTGTCCTTCCCTACACCCCTTCCCGTGCACTCCGCTCCATGGATAAATCCTTCTTATCTGTTCCCTTCTCCACTACTGCCAACTCCAGACTTCGCGCCTTCTGTCTCGCTGCACCCTACGCCTGGAATAAACTTCCTGAGCCCCTACGTCTTGCCCCATCCTTGGCCACCTTTAAATCTAGACTGAAAGCCCACCTCTTTAACATTGCTTTTGACTCGTAACCACTCGTCTCCACCTACCCTCCTCTCCTCCTTCCTGTACACATTAATTGATTTGATCTGCTTACTTTATTTATTTTTTGTCTATTAGATTGTAAGCTCTTTGAGCAGGGACTGTCTTTCTTCTATGTTTGTGCAGCGCTGCGTACGCCTTGTAGCGCTATAGAAATGCTAAATAGTAGTAGTAGTAGTCTCTTGTAATCAGAGGTGATATTGTGATGTCATAATGCCTCAGGCCACCAATAAGAGCCAACCTCATCAGTGATGTCACAATGGCTTGATTGTCCTATACTTGGCTCACTTTTATTACATAGCTCTTTGAGCAGGGACTGTCTTTCTTCTATGTTTGTGCAGCGCTGCGTACGCCTTGTAGCGCTATAGAAATGCTAAATAGTAGTAGTAGTAGTCTCTTGTAATCAGAGGTGATATTGTGATGTCATAATGCCTCAGGCCACCAATAAGAGCCAACCTCATCAGTGATGTCACAATGGCTTGATTGTCCTATACTTGGCTCACTTTTATTACATAGCTCTTTGAGCAGGGACTGTCTTTCTTCTATGTTTGTGCAGCGCTGCGTACGCCTTGTAGCGCTATAGAAATGCTAAATAGTAGTAGTAGTAGTCTCTTGTAATCAGAGGTGATATTGTGATGTCATAATGCCTCAGGCCACCAATAAGAGCCAACCTCATCAGTGATGTCACAATGGCTTGATTGTCCTATACTTGGCTCACTTTTCTTACATAGCTCTTTGAGCAGGGACTGTCTTTCTTCTATGTTTGTGCAGCGCTGCGTACGCCTTGTAGCGCTATAGAAATGCTAAGTAGTAGTAGTAGTAGTCTCTTGTAACCAGAGCTAATATTGTGATGTCATAATGCCTCAGTCCACCAATAAGAGCCAACCTCATCAGTGATGTCACAATGGCTTGATTGTCCTATACTTGGCTCACTTTTCTTACATAGCTCTTTGAGCAGGGACTGTCTTTCTTCTATGTTTGTGCAGCGCTGCGTACGCCTTGTAGCACTATAGAAATGCTAAATAGTAGTAGTAGTAGTCTCTTGTAACCAGAGCTAATATTGTGATGTCATAATGCCTCAGGCCACCAATAAGAGCCAACCTCATCAGTGATGTCACAATGGCTTGATTGTCCTATACTTGGCTCACTTTTATTACATAGCTCTTTGAGCAGGGACTGTCTTTCTTCTATGTTTGTGCAGCGCACGCCTTGTAGCGCTATAGAAATGCTAAATAGTAGTAGTAGTAGTCTCTTGTAACCAGAGCTAATATTGTGATGTCATAATGCCTCAGTCCACCAATAAGAGCCAACCTCATCAGTGATGTCACAATGGCTTGATTGTCCTATACTTGGCTCACTTTTCTTACATAGCTCTTTGAGCAGGGACTGTCTTTCTTCTATGTTTGTGCAGCGCTGCGTACGCCTTGTAGCGCTATAGAAATGCTAAATAGTAGTAGTAGTAGTCTCTTGTAACCAGAGCTAATATTGTGATGTCATAATGCCTCAGTCCACCAATAAGAGCCAACCTCATCAGTGATGTCACAATGGCTTGATTGTCCTATACTTGGCTCACTTTTATTACATAGCTCTTTGAGCAGGGACTGTCTTTCTTCTATGTTTGTGCAGCGCTGCGTACGCCTTGTAGCGCTATAGAAATGCTAAATAGTAGTAGTAGTAGTCTCTTGTAATCAGAGGTGATATTGTGATGTCATAATGCCTCAGGCCACCAATAAGAGCCAACCTCATCAGTGATGTCACAATGGCTTGATTGTCCTATACTTGGCTCACTTTTATTACATAGCTCTTTGAGCAGGGACTGTCTTTCTTCTATGTTTGTGCAGCGCTGCGTACGCCTTGTAGCGCTATAGAAATGCTAAATAGTAGTAGTAGTAGTAACCAGAGCTAATATTGTGATGTCATAATGCCTCAGGCCACCAATAAGAGCCAACCTCATCAGTGATGTCACAATGGCTTGATTGTCCTATACTTGGCTCACTTTTATTACATAGCTCTTTGAGCAGGGACTGTCTTTCTTCTATGTTTGTGCAGCGCACGCCTTGTAGCGCTATAGAAATGCTAAATAGTAGTAGTAGTAGTCTCTTGTAACCAGAGCTAATATTGTGATGTCATAATGCCTCAGTCCACCAATAAGAGCCAACCTTATCAGTGATGTCACAATGGCTTGATTGTCCTATACTTGGCTCACTTTTCTTACATAGCTCTTTGAGCAGGGACTGTCTTTCTTCTATGTTTGTGCAGCGCTGCGTACGCCTTGTAGCGCTATAGAAATGCTAAATAGTAGTAGTAGTAGTCTCTTGTAATCAGAGGTGATATTGTGATGTCATAATGCCTCAGGCCACCAATAAGAGCCAACCTCATCAGTGATGTCACAATGGCTTGATTGTCCTATACTTGGCTCACTTTTATTACATAGCTCTTTGAGCAGGGACTGTCTTTCTTCTATGTTTGTGCAGCGCTGCGTACGCCTTGTAGCGCTATAGAAATGCTAAATAGTAGTAGTAGTAGTAGTAACCAGAGCTAATATTGTGATGTCATAATGCCTCAGGCCACCAATAAGAGCCAACCTCATCAGTGATGTCACAATGGCTTGATTGTCCTATACTTGGCTCACTTTTATTACATAGCTCTTTGAGCAGGGACTGTCTTCTTCTATGTTTGTGCAGCGCACGCCTTGTAGCGCTATAGAAATGCTAAATAGTAGTAGTAGTAGTCTCTTGTAACCAGAGCTAATATTGTGATGTCATAATGCCTCAGTCCACCAATAAGAGCCAACCTCATCAGTGATGTCACAATGGCTTGATTGTCCTATACTTGGCTCACTTTTCTTACATAGCTCTTTGAGCAGGGACTGTCTTTCTTCTATGTTTGTGCAGCGCTGCGTACGCCTTGTAGCGCTATAGAAATGCTAAATAGTAGTAGTAGTAGTAACCAGAGCTAATATTGTGATGTCATAATGCCTCAGTCCACCAATAAGAGCCAACCTCATCAGTGATGTCACAATGGCTTGATTGTCCTATACTTGGCTCACTTTTATTACATAGCTCTTTGAGCAGGGACTGTCTTTCTTCTATGTTTGTGCAGCGCTGCGTACGCCTTGTAGCGCTATAGAAATGCTAAATAGTAGTAGTAGTAGTCTCTTGTAATCAGAGGTGATATTGTGATGTCATAATGCCTCAGGCCACCAATAAGAGCCAACCTCATCAGTGATGTCACAATGGCTTGATTGTCCTATACTTGGCTCACTTTTATTACATAGCTCTTTGAGCAGGGACTGTCTTCTATGTTTGTGCAGCGCTGCGTACGCCTTGTAGCGCTATAGAAATGCTAAATAGTAGTAGTAGTAGTAGTAACCAGAGCTAATATTGTGATGTCATAATGCCTCAGGCCACCAATAAGAGCCAACCTCATCAGTGATGTCACAATGGCTTGATTGTCCTATACTTGGCTCACTTTTATTACATAGCTCTTTGAGCAGGGACTGTCTTTCTTCTATGTTTGTGCAGCGCTGCGTACGCCTTGTAGCGCTATAGAAATGCTAAATAGTAGTAGTAGTAGTCTCTTGTAACCAGAGCTAATATTGTGATGTCATAATGCCTCAGTCCACCAATAAGAGCCAACCTCATCAGTGATGTCACAATGGCTTGATTGTCCTATACTTGGCTCACTTTTCTTACATAGCTCTTTGAGCAGGGACTGTCTTTCTTCTATGTTTGTGCAGCGCTGCGTACGCCTTGTAGCGCTATAGAAATGCTAAATAGTAGTAGTAGTAGTCTCTTGTAACCAGAGCTAATATTGTGATGTCATAATGCCTCAGTCCACCAATAAGAGCCAACCTCATCAGTGATGTCACAATGGCTTGATTGTCCTATACTTGGCTCACTTTTCTTACATAGCTCTTTGAGCAGGGATTGTCTTTCTTCTATGTTTGTGCAGCGCTGCGTACGCCTTGTAGCGCTATAGAAATGCTAAATAGTAGTAGTAGTAGTCTCTTGTAACCAGAGCTAATATTGTGATGTCATAATGCCTCAGTCCACCAATAAGAGCCAACCTCATCAGTGATGTCACAATGGCTTGATTGTCCTATACTTGGCTCACTTTTCTTACATAGCTCTTTGAGCAGGGACTGTCTTTCTTCTATGTTTGTGCAGCGCTGCGTACGCCTTGTAGCGCTATAGAAATGCTAAATAGTAGTAGTAGTAGTAGCCAAGTACTGGAATAAAAAAAAATTGTCCTCAAAATTGACTCCATCACTTATTCTTTAAACGAACCAAGGAATTATTAATAAAGAGAAGGAGACAGAGAGAATATAGTTCTAAACATTATAAACTTAGGACAAGGTATTAATACAAGCAGTGCAGACAGGGGTGGGCTGCAGGGGAAAAAATCTGGCCATAAAACTCTTACCTAGAACTTTCATTTGCATTGTCCTAAGCCTGGACTTGGTAGTTCTGCACTTCATCTTATCGGGATCCTGTATTGATAAGGCTCGTCTTAGTGCAAAGGTTTGTTTAAATTGGTTGTAAAATATTGTGATGCAGATCAAACCTGAAAAACAGGCCTGCGAAATGGGCTTTTATTATATGCACGTGTTTTTCAAAAACGTATTCAATAAAACGACGTTGATGCCCCGTCTCCTTCCCCTCGCATCCAAGCACTCTCCCTTTCAGACAGTCCTTTGAAAACCCTTAACTCTTTGTCAAGTTTTTTTTTATATGCAGTTAATTTCATAACCACATGAAATATGCATGGACCCAGCGTAGGTGGTGATAGCATACTTTTAAAGGACATACTGGATGTCAGATCATCTGTTTTACCTATTTGAGCTAAAAGGGAAACAAACCTCTCTCCATAATGTATCTCCTTTGTAGCAGGGTCTGTGCAGAAACCCTGAAAGTATGTACCTTAGAAAGAGAGGAGGTACTTTAAAGTATTTAAACATCTGCAGCATAACAAATCCTTTCCTTTTTAAACAAAGGAAAACTAGAGGACATGAAATGTTTTTGTTTGCATACTTTCAGCTTCATCAGGCAATTCTTTTTATTCACGGAAAGGGTGATGGATGTCTGGAATCTGGATTGCCTTCTCACTTCAGGTGCTAGTGAGAAAAAAATGACAGGTTTCAAAAAGGTGTGGGATAGGTGGTATATGTGATCCTTATATAGCAGCAGGATGGAATCCAGACACCTAAATGACTCACACTTCAGAACAGGCATAGAGGGGTGTAACCCACACAGAGCAGGGATGACTCTAGCCACCTTGCAGGGTACAGTACACTTACCGTACTGGTTTTTATCTACATTTATTTACATGTTACTATGCTACAATTTTCCAATACCAACTTTCACACTATTCAAGAAGAGGCTGGAGTAACGTGCCTGACCCTTGCTACTAAATTACTGAATGAAAGGGAACTTTGAAAACTTCCCCACAAAAAAGCATCAGTTGTTGCTGTGCCTAGGTAGTTTTAGCTGCTTTTTAAAAGATGTATCTGTTTCCTGTTGCAATGACACCAGAAGCGTATTCCACTTCAGGGGTCTTATAATGGAGAATACAGACTCCATGGCCTCTGCCAAATGTATTTTCAATAGCTATGAAAGCATCAGCTGAGCTGACCCCATGGACTTCAGAGACTGTAGTAGACAAATAGATGTTTTAATGTCTGCGACGTGTAGTGGAACATTGTTTTGAAGTGCCTGCTGAATAAGTACCAAAATCGTACATGTAATACAATGTAAAGCTCATTGCCGGAGATGTGTAATACTAGTTGCAGAGTTTTGAACCATTTGCAATGCTTTGAGGAAACCTGGTATGTTATGCATTGGAATAATCTAATTGCAAAGTACCAAACTGCACCACTCTTCTCAAATCTATTACGGAGTCATTGATATGCAACTGAAAATGTGAACTGTCATCTTTGTTAAAGTATTGCTTAGAACTGTACTGATTAGTGTATTTTACTATTCGACCAAATAGGCATTGAGCTTTTAATACAAATAAAAAAACAGTGTATTTCAATAGGATTTAGCATAGTTTGTGTTTGAATTTAAATCTCTATTTGGCTGAATACGAATTATGTATTCGGGGCACTATTCAGGACAGGTTCGAATAGAATATGAATATTCAGTACAGCCCTAGTATTTATAACTTGTTGGCCTTTATATAATCGGTGATTAAAATTGCAGTCATGCTCACTTCCTGTTGTGAGGAAAGCTGGCTAAAAAGTGAGTCTTCAAGGATGTGCTGGGGGAATGATTTTTCATGCACTTTATCTTTTGTGCAAAGATTAGGGCTTTCTGCTTTGCCTAAAAAAAAATAAACAAAAAAACCCCTCAGTCTTAGTTTGTGAGTAGTGAGTGTGAGAGTACATGTCTGTCTTTCCGGATCATAGGTATTTCTTTATACTACCTTCAATCAAAATATGTTCTGAGGTGTTTTTAGTAAAATTATATATTCCTGTGGTTCTTATGTGGAAAAAGGACCCAATATAAAAAACAAAACTTCCTTAGTTTCCCTCTGGATGTGCCCAGAAAAATGACTGATGGGTTGAGTACACCTTCCAGCAGATGGAGACTGAGAACTCTGACTCCCTAGAGAGCCAATATTAGCCCTGGCTAGGTTAGAGCTAAATTCAGTATTCTTAGTCTCCAGCAGGTAAAAGATGGTGAGCCCTTCAGTCTCTTACCTTTCTCTAAGTGCAGTCTGCCCCATATATTGCAATCCAGTTTAGGGAGGGCTTCGACAGAGACTCGGTAGTATGGAACGTGAGGACAGTGCTGGGCAGACTTTTACGGTCTGTCCTTCAAATAACATGACAGATTCAAATAGGCTGGAGTGGCCTTTGACAGCAACTTCTGTAGTTGGCACATAAGGACAGAGCCCAAAGAAAAACCATGATCCTAGTATAATCTCTCATTCATTGTTTTAATCTTGATTTGATAATGAATGTGACTGTTGGGCAGACTGGATGGACCATTCAGGTCTTTGTCGTCACTTACTATGCTAGCTTACTTTAGGATAATGTTTAGGGTGATGTACAAGGAATGGAGATCTATGTGCATAGAATATGTGGTATGCAATTTTGCTATAGTTCTACCTTGGGGGTTATTGTCATCTTCCTTAACATTTGCTTTCTATTCCCCATAACTTTTCTCATTTTATTCTCTCAACTTTGCTTTCCTGTTTCCTGCTTTTTTTTCCCCCGCAGACTGGCAGGTTACCCCTGAATTTCTTTTCCTGGGTGTATGGCAATCCTCCTTTCTAACTAGTAAACATACTTGGCAGATGTTTTCTGTTGGTATTGTTGATTAGAATGATGTGAATGACTTGGATAATTATCAAGGGTGAGGACAGTTTAATTGTAAAGTGGGAGTGGTACTTATTTCATAATTTATCTGGTGATGGAGACACTGGAAATGTAGCCTTTAAATCCATTTTTCAGTAATAGGGTAAATATCACAAAATGGATTTATATACACTTGAGCTAGTTTCTAAAGAAATTTTTTTTTTTACAACAGAAGTGAGACGTCTGAAGAGAATTCAGGTCTTTCTGAATTTCCTGTTATTCTCTTTGGCCTTCACTAGGGAAAACTTTCATGTTAGTCATTGCATATTTGGATTGCAACATGATTCTGTTACATTGAGTACAGTCATAGGGAAATTCTTTCCCAAATATGGCCATGCTTCCTTTCTGCTTCTGTACTAACTCTCCTGTGGGAAAACTGAGTCAGTCTTAGAATTAATTCAATGCATTTCAGCTTCCGTTTGTGTAGTGGGAAAAGGGACAGTTCAACTAAGAAACATGAAAACTTAGTGGGCATCTTGATTATGTATTAAATTCTCATACCCATGTTAACTATAGCCGCCTTGTGCCATGTTGAGACAGTGTAAAAAAATAAACAGAGAAACATGAAGGCAGGGACTGTCTCTCTTTGTTAAATTATACAGCGCTGCGTAACCCTAGTAGCGCTCTAGAAATGTTTAGTAGTAGTAGAAAAGCCATGTGGCCTATTCAGTCTGCCCATCCATCCCATCTACTACCTCTTATTGTCCCTCAAGCTTGAATTCAGGGGTAGACTCCGTCCAAGTAAACTGTTCCACATACTTCCCTTTTCGGGAAGAAGTATTTCTTTAGGTTACTTCTGAGTCTGTTACCTTTCACCTTCACCCCATGCCCCTTTCAGTTGAGACTTGCCTCCTGAGTATTTATGATGTTTAAATATCTCTTTGGCATATTTCCCTGCTTACCTTTCTTTTAAAATATACATATTGAGGTTTTTAAATCTGTCCTCCTACACTTAGACATATCACTTAGGCTGCCCTCAGGATCAACTCTTTCCTGTATCTTTTTGAAGGTGGTCTCCAGAACTGTACACAGTACTGTAAATAAGGTGTTACCAGAGACTTATACGGAAGCATTGCCTTTCTCCTGCTTGCCATTCCTTCCATATGTGCCCGAGCAGCCTTCTGGATTTACTTTCTCTTCTACCTGTTTGGTCACTAGATAGTTTCCCAAGTCCGGTCCTGGAGTACCCCCTTACCACGTTTTATCCACAATGAATACGCATCAACTTGATTTGCTTACACTGCCTCCATTATATGGCGGGTCTGATAGCACAGCAATTGATGGAATACCTGACTAAATTCTCAGTCCTCCATAAATACCAATCAGGCTTCAGACTACAACACAGCACTGAGATGGTTATAACCACTCTGATATGGTTCAGAAAAACATACAAAAAGGATCCCCCATAACGAATTGACTCCTAATTACACCAGATACAACTGTTTGGAACTCTTCTAATTTTTTTATTACTGAATATTATATCTTTTCCTGATCTCATTATGTTATGTTCTATTTATCCACTTCCAATCGTACATGTTCTTTGCACCTTATTTGTATCAGTTCTGAAATTCTTATTCCTTTAATATGATTGTTGTTGTAAAACATTGTAAGCCACATTGAGCCTGCAAATAGGTGGGAAAAATGTGGGATACAAATGCAGCAAATATATCATGTGTGTTCAATCTAATAGGCCAAGCAACATTACTAGCCCTGCTCAATTGCATGGGAATGAGTGGGACAGTGGCTGCATGGTTCAGTGGCTTCTTAAAGACCAGATCCTACATTGTAAAGATGTCAAACCAGATATCAGCCTCTTAGATCTCTTGTGTGGGGTACCACAGGATTCCCCAATATCACCAACACTGTTCAATGTAATGATGGCTCCACTCAGCAAAAACTGGAACTAATGGGCTTCAACCTGTTCATATACGCAGATATCACTGTTTACAAACCTTTTAACAGTGTCACATATACTGGACAAAATTAACAGGTCTGGACCTTATGGAAAATTGGGCAGCAACTTTTAAACTCAAACTAGATAAAACCAAATTCCTGATTTTATCAAGCCCACACATCCCCACATCTCACAAAAATGTCACAATTGACCATCACACACACAAAATCAAAATGCAACTAAAAATACTGGGAATTATTCTTGATAAACATCTCACTGGACAGTCGAGTATCAGCAGTAACATCAAAATGCTTCAGAACACTGTGGAAACTGAGATGGGTCAGACTATTCCCCTAGACGATCATTCTGGATAATAGTACTACTGTAACACAGTATATGTAGGGTGCAAGAAAAACACACCAAAATCATTGCAAACCACCCAAAATACGGCAGCAAGGCTAATATTCATCGAAATATCAAAAAGCTACTACACTGACTGCCAATCAAGGCAAGACTAATCTTCAAAGCTAGCACCCTCATCTACAAGGTACTATTTGGTTGTCTCCTAAATATATGTGCTAGATATGATCGAACTATCCCCAAGAAATGCAAGCCCAGAAACCAGAGGCTACCTACTTCACCTACTCAACTGCAGAAACACAACTTACAAAACCATTTTGGCTGGATTTGGTTACATGTGTTTCAAATGGTGGAACTCAATACCAAATTTATAAGCATCACCAATTATCTTCAATTCAGAACAGATCTGAAAACATACCTCATAAAAAAAATTCTATAAATAAGCCATCAATGTCCTTTCCACTTAATTGTAATCCATCATTGTAATTTTCAACCTGAATGTAAATGTAAACCACTTTGAACCGAAACCTAAAGTATATGTTTCCATACTGACAGACCAAAAGTCCATCAAGCCCAGTATCCTGTTTCCAACAGTGGCCAGTCCCTGTCACATAACTAGCAAGTGTTTTGGATAACATAGGGATACAATAATGCATATTTAAATAAACTTTGCCTGAATCCAATAAAACAGATTCATTGATTACCAAACACAAGTGGACAAATACCCGATTTCAAAATACCTTTTGGGAAGTATGAACTCCTAAAATCATAGGTCAGGAGTCTTGGGATACTGCTAGACTAATCACTCACTGATCCAACAAATTCAAGCAGCCTTGAAAAATGGTCTCATCTACGACAGCTGTGAAATCTTTCTCCATATTTAGCTCATTATACCCCACCTTTTCCCACGTGTGCAGGCTCAAAGTGGCTTACAATTTACTGATATTGTATATTGAAAAGACGAATCTGACCTCAGTGGTCCATGCCATGATAACATCACAACTAAACTACTGTAATGCCCTGTACACTGGCCAAACCAAAAAGTTTATCTCCAACTAATTCAGAATGCTGCGGCACAACTGATAGAAGGCTGCAAGTGGTGACCTCATAACACCCTTCCCGCAAAAGCTACACTGGCTACCAGTACCTTTATAGGGCTAAATTTAAAACCGTTTTATTTTCAAGGTCCTTGGACAAAAAGGGCCAGAGTATTAAAGAATAAGTTAGCCCTTTACACACCTTTAAGACCTGAGATCCTCTCAAGAATCATCACAATCTGTACCTTCATCAAAAGAAATTCTACTATATACCTGCCAGCGAGTGCTCTGGAATTCACTCCCAGAGAGGCTATGCATAACTTGAGACTACCTCTTCTTCAGGAAACAGGTGAAAGCCTTGCTCTTCTCTGAAGCCTTTAATATGTAGGGTGACTATTCACTCATTCTGCACCTGGACTAGCTTGGCGCACACACTAACCTAGATCACTTCCTTATCTCTTTAACTATACAACAAACTTGCTTTGAGTGTAACCATCAAATTATCCCAACTGACTCTACCAAGCATCATATATCTGCTTTTGGTCTCTCAGCTATATGGTAAGCCATATTGTAGAAAATCTCTAGCATATCTGTTGAATGTTCTAATGCATGCTTAGGTGTATTAGTATTATTCTAATGTATTATATATCTGTTATTTAAATTCCAGTGCTGTTAAAAGCATATATTTTTGATACTGGTTCATGGTAGCTCTATTAGGTTTCAATTTACTGTATTCACGTTTACCTCATTACATTTGTTCTTGGTTATTTTACTATTATGCTGTTAATTTTATGTTAAACTGTACCTACTGTATAAGAGGGATTTGTGGCCAGGCAAACATGAACAAATTGGTGCAGAATTCCATTTCGTTCACTTTGGAAACATTAGTCTTTATGGGTCCTGGAGCTGTAATGAATGCTGGTAATGTATTGGCATAAAGTATGCCAATCACCCTCTGTTGAGCATCGATAATCTGAGACTAGTTATCAAGACAGCCTTCATCTTCATCAGTGCTGAGGGACTTTGTGGAATACCAGGTAGAGATTGTGCTTCGGTGATCAAGGCACTAAAGTTGCAGATGTCCTCCAGGCACCTCCAACATGAACAGCTCATCCTCTTGCAAAAGTTGACAGCTCCCAAAGACTCAACGTCCCATTTCTAATCACTCAAGTGATGAGTATGTGCTTACACCTACTGCCCTAATCACACTTCTGTTGATGGCAGCCTTCAAGGAGCAGCTCATGAAGTTTAAAGAGTAGATGCAGCAGCATTCAGCTTCATCTGGTGGGACATACCTTAACTCTTGGCCACACCTTACAGCAGGGAAGTCCCACAGTTCTGCTCCAGGATAGGGAGGACTGCAAACTAGCTTTGGATGCCTTCTTCCTAGCCTGGGGGAGAGCTGTGTACATATCCTATACCTCTTAGTGAGAACACTCCAGGAACTGAGACCAGGGAACCATGATTCTCATAGCCTGGCTGAGTGTTTTCTGTTCTAGATCTTACAATGCAAATCTGTCTCCCAGGTGCATTGAAAGGTATATAGTCCCACCCCCTAATCTGTTTCTCACTGAAACGGGCTTAGGCAGCCTCTGCAAAAGTGACCCTTTCCAGCATGCCAGGGGTCTTCTTGATTCCAACCCTGTGTGGTCTTATAGTGCTAAATTTGCAGATGGGGGGGGGGGACTCCCTTAGGGAGAGCATGCATGGAGCGCAAGGCCTCAAAATCCATAACTTGCCCCCGTGTCATGACATTCCAAAAGCGAGTCAGTCCCAACTGTTCCCAATAGGCAAATACCACATACTCCCTCCCAGCCACAAATTCCAGCTCCTACTTAATCAGTGCTAGAGAAATCCGATCCAGTTGTGGCCAATGTCTTCGCACTTTCCCCAGGTCTCAAACAGATGTCGAACAAAAGGGTTTTGGATTCCAAACAATTTCCCTCTCAAACCATCAGTAGTCCACAAAAAGGAACTTAATGGCTGCATAGGACTGTTCCACCAAAATAGCAGGTTTAAATTTCCCCCTCCCAATCTAAGGTCAGCCAGAGTTGAGCTGCTAGATACCATTGAATGTTGGAAATACAGTAGATTTATCATTTCGTAAATTATATGTGTTAGGGTTATAAATCTTTCACAACTTATTTTAGTAGTTGAGCCACAGCATTTGTGGTGGTCACACTTCCTCTCTAAATTTTATCCCATATGAAACTTAAATAAGAGCCCTAGCGCTTTGACTTCCCTGAACCTGCCAGACAGTTTCACCAGGAGGGGATCTGACTAGTTTTAAATTGAAGCTTGCTATCTGGTGTGAAAGGGCCTATATTCTTGTCCTGCACAGAAACTGCTTGAATCCCTTCACCTGTTAGGTTTAAAAACAAACAAACTGCACTTGGTGCAACTGACTCATAAGCATGTAACAGTATTGCCACACTGGGACAGACCAAAGGTCCATCAAGCCCAGCATCCTGTTTCTAAGTGGCCAATCCAGGTCACAAATACCTGGCAAGATCCCAAAAAAGTTCAATACATTTTATGCTGCTTATGTCAGAAATAAGCAGTGGATTTTCTCAGTCATTTTAATGGTCTATAGATTACTAAATTTGCTGTACAAAATCACTCACTGAGGCAGTGCAGGTTGCAATAACACTAATTCCAATTCATGAAGCTAATTGGAAAAGCGTTGCAATTTTAAAAAATAACTGATCAAGACAATTATGAAGTATTAAAATAAAAAAAGGGGGTGTTTCTACAAACATGAGCCGCTCAGCTGCTAGTCCAGCATGAGACAGATTACTGAGCTTCTGAAGTCTTTTTGACTATTTTACAACTTGCATTGCCTAAGGAGAGATGTATAATGTAAAACATCTCTGTGCAGTCCTTTTTTTTTTTTAGGTCACTTTATACAGGGCTTGTATTGAGGCCTCCCATCAAGCTGCCTGTCATGGGATCTAAATGTATTAACCCAAGTGATGAAAGCTCCTTTCGAGCCACTTAACACCCATCTGAAAGGTCTTATTTTTGATGGCTACTTTGAGTTGGTCAGCTCCCAGATCTAGTAATTTTATTTATTTTTGTTACATTTGTACCCCGCGCTTTCCCACTCATGGCAGGCTTAATGTGGCTTACATGGGGCAGTGGAGGGTTAAGTGACTTGCCCAGAGTCACAAGGAGCTGCCTGTGCCTGAAGTGGGAGTTGAACTCAGTTCCCCAGGACCAAAGTCCACCACCCTAACCACTAGGCTACTCCTCCATTGATAATGACCCTTAGGATGAATACATAGAACACTGTTGTAAAATGTTGTTGAAGTTCCATCTTAACATAAGGTTATACAAAGGTATAGAATTTACAGGTACCTCTATGGGTACTCCAACATGTTGTTTTACTTGTACGCGTGTTATATGGGAGGGTAACTTGTGAGCCAGTTTAGTTAAATCTTAGGTTTATCATAATAGTAGGCCTTCTCAAGTGGGTGGTGGGTAACATCTATGAAATAAGTGATTCTCTATTGCATTTAATTTTTCTTTACAGTATCAATTCCCTTGTATCTTCCAGTTTTACAGGTCTTTTCCATTTATGGTTGCCTGGAGTAAGCAGTATTTTCCCTTTATTTTTAATTTGTTTTGCATATATTAATTTTGAAATATAAGGAAATACTGAAGGCAGTGGTAGGAACAAGACTAGCACAGCAGGGACTGCAAGAAACCAGCTGTGTTAGTGGGTACATAGTGTCCAGTGAGGCCAAGCTAGAGGGCTCTGAAAGGGGAGGGGGTGAGGGAAGAGGGGAAAGGCTGTAGAGCCAAAGGGAGGCAAAAGTTTCAGATTTAGGAGGAATGTGGACACTGGCAGATAAGATGAGCCAGCTGGCCTTTCCTCCTATAAACCAGACTAGATACTGGCTATGTTCCCATTCAGGAGATTTGTGTTCTCATGGCATACAGTGAGTAATTTTAAATACTTTGCACCCCCCCCCCCCCCTTAAAAAAAGCACAAAGCAGATTTATACTAAAATATGTTCCAGGTGTCCTCAATAACTGCCTTAGCAACAGGAGATATGATTTTATCTGTTGGTCATTCAAGAGTAGTACAGGCCTTGTTATTAGAATAGATGTGTGTTCTAGCCAACGGAAGTCTTGCCTCACCAATTTACTTCATTTCTTTGAAGGCATAAATAGTGGATAAAGGTGAACCCCAGTTAATGTAGTACATCTGGATTTTCAGAAAGTTTTTGACAAGTTCCTCTTGAGATTCCTGAGAAAATTAAGTCATAGGATAGGAGCAGTGACCTGTGGATTAGACACAGAAAATTAAGGGTAGGGTTAAATGGCCGTTTTTCTGACTGGAGGAGGGTGAATAGTGGGATTCTGCAGGGAGCTGTACTGGGACTGGTGCTATTTAACATTTATAAATGATCTGGAAAACGGAATGAGGTGATTAAATCAGATAACATATCTATTCAAAGTTGTCAAAATACATGCAGATTGTGAAAATTTGCAGGAAGACCTTAGGAAACTGGAAGACTGGGCATCCAAATGGCAGATGAAATTTAATAGGGACAAATGCAAAGTGATGCACATTCGGAAGAATAATCTGAATCATAGTTAACCTGATGCTGGGGTCCACCTTAGGAGCTGGCACTCAAGAAAAAGATCTAGGTATTGTAGATAATACACTGAAATCTGCCCGGTGTGCAGCAACTGCCAAAAAGCAAACAGGAAGGATGCAGAATAAGATGAATATTATAATACCTCTATCGCTCCATATTGCTACCTCACCTTGAGTACTGTGTTCAGTTCTGGTCGTCATATCTCTCTCAAGATACAGCTGAATTAGAAAAGGTTCAAAGAAAACTGACCAAATAAAGGGAGTAGAACTCCTCCCATATTTTTTTTTGTTACATTTGTACCCCGCGCATTCCCACTCATGGCAGGCTCAATGCGGCTTACATGGGGCTGCCTGTGCCTGAAGTGGGAATTGAACTCAGTTCCTCAGCTCCCCAGGACCAAAGTCCACCACCCTAACCACTAGGCCACTCCAGAAAGGCTTAAAGAGGTTAGGGCTCTTCGGCTTGGGAGGGGCGGTTATTGCTATCTATAAAATCGTGAGTGGTGTAGAACTGGTAGAATTGAATTGATTTTTCACTCAAAAAAAAAATGCAGACCCAAGGAATTCTCAATGAAATTATGTGGAATACTGTTAAAACAGGAGGAATGTTTTCCACTCAAAGAATAGTTAAGCTCTGGAACTCTGCTGGAGCATGTGCTAACAGCGGTTAACGTATCTGAATTTAAAGGTTTGGTCTACTTCCTGGAGGAAAAGTCCATAGTCTGTTATTGAGATGGACCTGGGGGAAGCCACTGCTTGCTCTGGGATTGGTAGCCTGGAATGTTGCTACTAAGTGAGCCTCTCAGGTACTTGTGACCTAGATTGGCCATTGTTGGAAGCGGGCTATTGGGCTACATGGACCATTGATCTGACCCAGTATGGCTATTTTTGTTCTTGGGTTTAGAAAACATAAGTTCAGATCAAAAGCTGGTGCAGGCATGCACTCCAGACTGCTGCTCCAAGGATCTTTCCATCTGAGAAGAATGTCTGCGGGCTTTTTTTTTTCACTTGTTAAAACCTAAATTGCAAAATAGTCTCCAAGGAATTGTCTGCTGGTTTGTCACTTGTTTACTTAGTCATTCCTGTCTGTTTTGATTTTGCAATCTGAATGCAGAATCATTCCGTTCTGTACTGTTTGAGCTGTATTTCTCATTTTTGTATTTAACCCTAGTATCTAAAATCAGAGTAGAGAAGCTTTAGTTCAGGCATCTGCTCTCCCATAGTTTATAGGTTAATATTCCTTCAGTCCCTTGAGGGCTTGGGGTTGGTGTGAAAGTTATTGAAGTGATCTACTTTATCAAGCAAATCAATTTCAGGACTTAGTTTTGGGCTTCTCTGCAGAAACACATGTGTAGTATTTATATAAATGGCAATTTGTGCCACCAAAACATCCAGTGGTTAGAAACTTGCATATAAAATTTCATAGCACTACTGGATTCACAGCATGTTGGTCTCTGTGTCACTCAGTGTTAAGTCTGCAGAAAGTTGGTTCTGTAATGTGTAAAATCTGAAGCATCCTGCCCTTTAAGGAAGCTGAAATGGTTCTAGGGAAGAGAGCTTAAAAGGTGTGCTAGATCAATCTTGGAGAGAATTTAGTGTTGAGGTTTCTTGTAAATATTATACCTACAGTTCTTGCAGTGGTCTTCAACCCTTGTATGTTTTTCACTGATCTATGCAACCTACTCAAACATGAATTCTATAGAAGTTCTCAAAATAAGAATAAAACAAATGAACCGAGACTCCATTGCTGTTAGTTTTTGCTTGGTTGCTTCCCCCTCCCTCTGGCTGATCTTACGGGAAAAGGAGAACGCCAAGGTTTTTGAAAGGTGAACAGTAAAATCAAACTTAAACACAGCACCTTAAAAAAAAAAAGTTCCTTAAGTTTCATAATTAGAACTCACCTATGTCCAATAACAGTTGACCTGAAAGAAGAATTAAGAATAGATCTAAAGCTAAATATTCAAAGGTACATTTTGGAGCAAGGAGATAAAATTCATTGAATATCCTTTGGGGCACTCATTGGGTTTTTTTTTATTATAAAGAACAAACTTACAGAGCATATTCAAAAGCATGGATTAATGAGACAGCCAATGTGGGTTTAGTGATGGGAAATCTTGCCTCAGTCTATTACATTTCTTTGAAGGGGTGAACAAACGTGGATAAAGGTGAGCCAGTTGATATTGTGTATCTGGATTTTCAAAAGGCGTTTTGACAATACCTCACAAGACTCCAGAGGAAATTGGAAAATCATGGGATAGGAGGTAGTGTCCCATTGTGGATTAAAAACTGGTTAAAAGATAAACGGTTAAATGGTTAGTATTTTCAATGGAGAAGGGTAGATAGTGGGGGTCTGTGTTGGGATCTAGAGATGGGAGTAACTAGTGAGGTAATTACATTTGCTGATGACAGTTATTCAAAGTTGTTAAATCATGAGAAGATTGTGAGAAATTACAAGAGGACTTTTACGAGACTGGGCATCTAAATGGCAGCCAACGTTTAATGTGAGCAAGTGGAAAGTGATGCATGTGGGAAAGAGGAATCTGAATTACAGCTACATAATGCAAGGCTCCATGTTAGTAGTCACCGACCAGGAAAGGGATCTAGGTGTCGAAGATACTTTGAAACCCTCTGCTTAGTGTGGGGCAGCAAAGAAAGCAAATAGAATGTTAGGTATTAAAAAAAGAATGGAAAACAAAAATGAAGACATAATGCCTTTGTATTGCTTCATGGTGCGACCGCATCTCGAATATTGTGTACAATTCTGGTTACCGCATCTCAAAGATATAGTGGAATTAGAAAAGGTACAGAGAAGGGTGAAGAAAATGATAAAGGGAATGAGAAGATTTCCCTATGAGGAAAGGCTAAAGCGAGTAGGGCTCTTCTTGGCGAAAAGATGGCTGAGGGGGAGATATGATGGTCTATAAAATGAGTGGAATGGGTAGATGTGAATTGCTTGTTTACTCTTTCCAAAAATACTAGGACTAGGGGGGCACACAAGCTACAAAGTAGTAAATTTAAAACTAATCAGAGAAAATATTTCTTCACTCAATGAGTAATTAAACTCTGGAATTCGATGCCAGAGAATGTAGTAAAAGCAGTTAGCTTAGCGGAGTTTAAAAAAGGTTTGGATGACTTCCTAAAGGAAAAGTCCACTGCTTATTTCTAGGATAAGCAACATAAAATGTACTGTTTTGGGATCTTGCCAGGTACTTGTGACCTGGATTGGCCACTTTTTTAAACAGAATGAAAGATTTGATTGACCTTCAGTCTGTCCCAGTGTGGCAGTACTTATGTACTTATCATTGCCTTCAGTGTCCTTTAAAACTGAGTGGGGAAGATGGTCAAAGGGCACTTTGCAGCTGAGAGAGAACAGATGGTATGATTTTACTGGTGCAGGTGTTTCGAAGGAAGTAGGTATATTTTCTCCCTAAAGTCTTTGGAGACCGGAATTAAATTGGGAGCATGTTTGTGGTGCAAATGTATAAGATTTTTTTCTTTGGGTAAACAGTTCTAGAATGCCATAGCTTGTTCAAATATATCAGTACAGTTCTTATATCCTGCATATATACCTTGAGTAGTTCAATGTGAGTTACAAACTAGGCATATTTAGAAAATAATTTTTAAACAGTTTACAGTTAAAAACATTTTTGAAATGCCTTTAGATGCTCCCTAAATAGAATGTAACTGGACATTGACCTTGAATTCAAAAGGTAAACTATTCACACTTACAAGTACATGTTTAACATAAATCCATTGATTTCACTCCTTTACAACCTGGAAAATGTAGTTTTCATTTAATTCCTCAAACACATTACTATACTCATCAGTAAGGATTTAAAGTTGTCATCCATTGCAGAGATTGACCATATTCTAAATAACCAATGTACAGATCTTAAAAATTGTTTTGCATTGGAAACCAATGTGATCTCGTAAATAAGTGTCAACACTTTACTGTACTCAACCAAAACATTTTAAATCTCAATTCTGTTTTGTAATGTCTGTAACCTTTTTGCATTTTTTCTATATAACCTGCATAAGGCATTGCAATCTAATTAGATTAGGGGTGCAAGCTTTAACATAAACCGTTCCAGTGCTAATATAATTGCTAATTTGGGTTAGACGTAATCAAAATATTGATTTTCAAAAGTTACTATAGATTGTTTTAAAGGTGATTCATCCCATTAATAGTCAAATATTGATATAGTAACACTGAGCAGGCCACACCAGTACATTTTTTTTTCTTCACTTTTAAATGTGTACATACTCAATTTTTCCACTAATTCCTAATAACTGAACTTTTGAAGTAATGCAGTCTATATTATGAGAAGGACCAAAAACAGGAATCAGCATAAATGTTTTTTAATCCTGCCTTTTCTAATTCCTCGCCCAAAGAGCACATTAAGGTTAAATCTTGCAGGCAATAATGAACCCTGAGGTACCCCAGTTGGAGCAGTTTTGCAGCACTACAGCCTATATCCCTTGAGGCAGCCATAAGTGGCAAAACAAGAGTTTGTTGGGAATGGATGATTTATCAGAGACTGATAAAGTACAGGAATTTGTTAAATCTAAAAAAAAAAATTTGGCCATATCACATGTTCTTGGACTATTTTGGACCTTAATCGGTTTAGTGGGTTTCCAAGGTAGTTTGTAGCTCTAAAGTCTTTGGTCTACCTCTATCAGTGAAGTTTGAATAAGTCCTTTTAGTGTTTTTTTAATGCTTTATATTCTTCAATCTGTTTAGCATTTCAAACATGTTTGTCATCTATATCTGACACAGGCATGTCTCAATTCATTGAGTTAATTTGGTGGAGACCTTGAATGCTCTAGGGTCAGTTTATAAGGATGAGATCATGTCACACTACTAAAGACTTCTTTGCACAGTTCATTGATTTACAGTGGATATTGCTCTGGTGCACTAGGGTTAATACTTAACACTGTAGCTTGTACAGTCCAATGAGTTCTACCTGATCCTGCAATAGAAGACTAGGGTACAGAAACAATCCTTGCCATCTAGCAGGTGGAATCCTTCAGTATTGGAATGATGGATAGAGGCGTAAGGGGCTAATTAAAAATGGCTGCGATCTCACCTGTGATTTTTATGTTGATGTGCCTCTGGAGGGCTACATCCTTAGCAGTAATGGACGTTCTTGTCAAGGACTTGATTGTAAAATTGTAGTGTGAGTTGCATGGAGCTACAGTAGTGGTTGCAGAGCAAATGAAAGCCAAAAAATGGCATGCTCAAATGAAACAAGTTTAAACTTATGTTGTCCATTTAGGGAGTGTAAATTTGGTCAGTGATTCATGGATTTGTGGGGTAGTCATGCTCTGCCTCTGAATTAATGCAGTCACACCTCATGAATACATTCAATGTGAAAGATTAATCATTTAAATGTAGTAGCTGTTGGTAAGACAGTTTGCTTTCAGTGATTAGAATCAAGTGTGCATACCCAAGAGCCTTGACATTCAGTGAGGCTTTCTGGCCAGACTTGTGAAAGGAGACCCTACTAGCTAATGCATAATTAAACACAGCACAAAGAGACTTAGTATAGGGGTGTCTCCTCGGGGGCCAGAAGGCTTACACTGGTTTTAAAATCTGCAGGTCCTAATGTGTAAATGTCAGACTACCAGTTAC
Organism: Microcaecilia unicolor; assembly: GCF_901765095.1. Lineage (NCBI taxonomy): Eukaryota > Metazoa > Chordata > Amphibia > Gymnophiona > Siphonopidae > Microcaecilia > Microcaecilia unicolor. The sequence continues at coordinate 245,995,996 of NC_044038.1, forward strand.
AAAGTTATTTCTAACCATTGCAGCTTGTTTAACTGATCTTGCATACTCTCCTTGAACTTGGTGCAACTTGGCTTCTAGGAACACTGACTTTTACCGCTTGCTGTTTGCTCATGTTTTGCACACGCTCAGATGTTGCAAGTTCAGGAGCAATCAGATTGCTCATGTCTTCTCTAGGACACTTGTAATACTCCTGTGTGACCACCATTTCTCCCAGATCTTAACTGGTTTTCCCTCCCTTTCAGACATGACTATAATTTGATTAGAATATAACAAACATCCTTAGTTGATTTACTCTGTCCATCTTCCTGCTCAGCTTTATTACTGCACCTTCTGTAACCGAACAAGTTACTTAAAGGAGGGAATCGTGAAAATTACTAGTTTTGGATCCTTGGCTCCTATTTCTTCGTCTCAGCAGTTTACTTCCCCCGTTATTCTGGTTTGTGTATGCTTAAGCAGCAGCTATGCAGGGAAGAGAGGAAATGGCGAAAGCAACTTTTACCTTCCACGTGCACTCAATATAATGCCAAATACAACGAGTATCATTCAGCAATATTTATGGCAAAAAATATTCAGATGCTATAAAATTTGTCAATAAACCTCATAAACTGTTTAATTGTTAAAATTTCTCCCACACCCAAGGCAGTGTACAGCAGGTACAGTTAACAGCAAAATAGTAAAATATCCAAGTATAAACAAAATAAATGAGGTAAACTTGAAAACAGCAAATTGAAACCTCATAGGACTACCATAAAACAGGATCAAAAATATACACACAGCACTGAAATTAAAATAAGTCAGCAAAATACTAAACAAATATGTAATAAACACACATAGAACATTCAGATCTCATAGCTGATACTAATGCTTTTCTACAATACAGCTATATGGTAATATAGCTGAGGGGCCAAGTGCAGATATGTAGATGGAGACGAGATGCATGGTAGTCGGGTTAAACGGCACGCTAAACTCAAGGCAAGTTTTTTGTACAGTGTGTAAATTTGTTTTATTGACTAGAAGAATAAGGAACAGAGGTTTAAACATCAATCAACCAATCATAATTGTCAAATCAACATTCTAAAAACCAAGCTGCTGCTTTTATCACAAGTCATTCCATTATTTGTTATATAAATATATATAAAAATGCCCATTTAAAGAGAGAACCTAGTGTCCTGGATATATAGTACTAAATAAGTGCATGGAATATTTGCATTATCTTGGGACTTTATGTTCCTAACAGAATGGGATTTGTTTTTCCATGTTCATCCATCATTCTGCAATCCACCTCCACTTTTTCCACCTTTCTGCTGCATGTCAGAATAAGTACAACTTTTGTGCTGGCTTATATTCCACCTGCCTTTGTGTTCCTAGCTGCGATTTCAATGCTGCAAACAAGTTAATTTAGGTGTGTCCGGACAAATGTGTTGTGCAGTTTCGCCTTACAAATGGGCATACACTTCCTGTCAACCCCCTGAAGTTTTTCATTAATGCAAGGCAAAACACTCAAGACTGATAAGGGACAGGTCTTGTAATTCTGTTCTGTCGTAAGGCAGTGTCCAAGGGTGGGGAGAAAGTGGGGAACTTATTTTGTTGCCTGCCAGTGGAAATGTTTCCAGTGCTGGTATGTTGACACCTTTAACACTAAATTTAAGACTTGACTTAGCTTTTTCAGGTGTCTTGGTTAGCAATTAAGTCATGTGACATCCAAACATTGGTTTGGACCATTGATGGCTGTTTGAATTGCCAGTAGGACTAATTCAACTGTGATCAGACTTTCCTGTTCATTTGCAATTCAGAGGAATTTGTTGAACTATGAAATGCAGCCATTGTTTCCTTTTGCGTAGTGATGTCCATTTGGAACAGGGGGTTGGGAGGAGAGAATTTGGCTTTCAGTGGGGTCAGCTTGTTGTAATCTTTGAATGCACCATATACCTTAAAGATGCAGTGTGAGAATTCCTAATTGACATCTTTCCAATGTTGGAATGTGAGGAACAGAGGGGGGGGGCTCTTTAAAGGAGCTGAATTTTAGCTATTTGAACTTGGCAGTGGCATCCAGATTTATTCCAACCTTGATTGAACAAAGGACACCTACTAGCTTTACTATAGTGCTGTGCATGTCCAAGCTCCATTGGTGGCTTTGTTCTGAAGTGGATCACTAATTTAAGGCTTTTTTTTCTGGTTCAGATGAGAGAGACTGAGACCATGCAGCCTGCAGAGATAGATTTCAACGATGACATATTTTCAGGCTACCTTCCAGATGATGAGGATCTGATTGATGATGACTTTCACACTGATGATGCTGATATTGAAATCTACTCTGGTTCTGGAGACACAGGTATGACACAAGAATGGAGTACAGCTGTGAGCCAATAGCTGGAAAGTTACCTTGAAGCTCACATTTGACTACCTTGTTACACATGTTCTTTATAAGGCTGTGCAGTCTACCCGTGGACTAGTTGAATCTGAGTGGTAGGGGGTAGAGGTATGCATTTGGGCCACACCATCAGTGCTATGACTAATGAGGTCCTGAGAGCTTTATTCAGAAGGAACTGCACTGCCTTGCAAAAACAAGTTTTGACAGGCTAACGTTGCGTTTATATGTATAGTATGGTCTTTGAAACCTAAAGGAAGAGCAGGCAGTGATAATGCAGGACATGTCCAGGCATCTTTAGAAGCGTAATTAGGAAATGTCACAAGGTAAGGTAGTGGCATTCTGGAGAAGCAGCCAGTAAAACATGATGGACATGGCGCTGCTAGGTGGCCTGTAGGCATCTTGTGGAAAATGTGGCATATCCCAGCCAACAATGCACAGAAGTGTCCTTTGTCTTTGAGTAGCATTCCACAGTGAACTAACCAAGGCCCTTTGTTTTTGTTCCTTTGGGGAAGTAACATGCAGTGGGGTGATGGAACGGAATAGAAATAACCAAGTTAAAAATTGACTAACTCACCTAGCAGCCCTGTTCTTCCAGTGGTAGATCTCGGGTGCTGCAAAGTTGCAGGTTCAATTTCTGAGGGCTTTTTTAGTTGGAAAATAAGTTGTGAAATTGTAGTGAGTCAGATGGAGACAATGCAGAAGACCTCATTTATATTCCTTGTTTCTATTCTAGAAAACAGTTTTGAAGATGAGGATGGAGATGCTGAAGTAACTGAGGTCAGTATCTTGTCAGTTGCACCTTGCTTAACACATACATGCACCAAAGCATAGCATAACATTAAATGTTCTGCCTTTTTACAGCAAATCCAAAATGCTGGTATCTGCAACATTGAGTATTTTCTGGCACCACATTATGAATTCCCAGGAGGTATTTCAGAAATGTGCTGTTCTGACTGAACCTGTTGAGCAGTACCAGCTATTTCCCCCCTGAATGCAGCCCTGCCAAGGAGAATGCCACATTGTTTTTTAGTGTACAACATAAGTATTCAGAAAACTCTAATACAGCCTACTTGTTGAGTTAAATGGCTTCCATAGCGTCCCACAGATCAATCCAGAGACCTTAAGGGTTATGTCCCTCTACCAGCAGGTGGCGATAAAGAGAACTTCAGAGATTTTACTATATGTGGTTATCTGCAGTCACCTTAACTTCAGTATTCTCTCTATCTAGCAGGTGGATGGTCATATCTGTGCAGACCTGGATTGATTGGCTCCTGGCCTGGTCCCCTGGGTCTAGTTGAGCTGGGGTCTGAGGTGTCCCGGTCCTGGGACTTGGGTGCACACCTGGTGGTGCCAGGTCCCTCCCTTCCTCCCCCATCAACTCCTCCTCTCTGCCTGACTGGGGTTTGTTGTTCTCACTCTCCTGACTTTAAAAGGAGTCTGAAGCTTCTTTTGCTCCGACATCTCCCTTAAAAAAAAAAAAAAAATCTCCTCAGTCTGAGATTTGTCCAGCATGGCAAGCTCATGCTGGTTTGCAGTACTGGCTGGTGTGAGGACCGAAGAGGTGAGTAGTCATTATCCTATCTGCGCCGGTGGGGCAGAGCAAAAGCAGCTGCCAGTGTGGGAGCCACTGGGCTGCTGCAGTTTCCCATACAGCCCAACTCCGTGGAGCGGTGTGCTCCTTCCCTCCTAGCTCATTTGGTGGGCGCAGGGGAGTTGTTTTCTTGGGTATACATGTGCGCTTGAGGGCGCCATCTTTCTTGCCACGCCACATGGCGGTGCTGAAGCCTCAGCGCTCCCCTGGGGCCTTATTTGCTTGCGATTCAGACAGTTTTATTTGTAGGCTTTTCAGAAATGAGTGGGGAACTGGGGTGGATCACTCCCCAGTTTTTTCATATTGGTTATTTAAGGGCTTCTAAGAAAGGAGGCCTGGGGCGGTTTGCAGACTCCTGTGGGAGTCCTCAGGTCTCCCACAGCTTTCCAGGGGCGAGGTCGGAGACCCATTAGTTACCTGCAGCTGTTCTGTGGCAGCGAGAGCCTTAAGCTGCAGCTTGGAAAGTACTGACTACCTGGAAGTCTTCTGGTAGAGATGCCTGTGCTTCACTAGGTGATTTACACTAAGAATACTTCTGGACCCTTGAGGAGGTTCAGGGTGTGTGTACATCATTAATGGAAGGGAGAACGGGATCAGGATTAGGGATCCTACTCTAGGGTTTCCACTCTTTCCCGCTTCCCCTTTCTCAGAACATGGCAGTACAGTTTTAGTTAAGTCAGGCTTAGGGCTGTTGAATCCATGTTTCTGTGAGAATTGGTACATTTTGAGGCTAGTGCAGGCCTCTTGGGTTTCGGTTTCCATGTTAATCCTGCACCCTCTGTGCTTCCCTGGTGGCATTTGCTCTGTGTGTACTGTTACATCAAACTAGTTTTATTCAGGAAGGTGGCTGGCCTTTCAGCCTGAAGGTTCAGGTTCAAAGCTGGTTTTATCCATCCTATTAGAAACTGTGGGCTCAGCTAGGTTTCCAGTGGGGCATATTTTATTTCATTCTCTCATTGCTTGCCTGGCCAAGCAGTTCTTGCATGACGAACAGTTATCAGAACTCTACTAAAGATTTCCCTTCTCTGCACACTGATACTGGCCACACCTTTGCATACTAGCCTGGCAGGCAGGCTCTAAGAACTCCCGACTTCATCCGTTTGAGATCCTCTGGATTTCTACTGGTGATGGGCACACAGTCCTCTTTCCTGCATACGGTGGTTTCTGCCTTCCATCCCATCCCACCTTTTTCTCTTCCCGCTTCTTGGATGTTCACCATATACTCCTATTTGGAAGTGACCAGCGAGTTCCATTGGTCAACTCTTTGCTTCTTGCTTTGCTCAGGACAATAGGAAGGTACCATGAGAAGGCTTGCCATTTTTAGATTGGCAGATGTGGGCATAGCAGTTTTGATATCAGGAGGAGCAGACCTTTTGTAGAATGTGTCCATGTAAAGCTGAAGAGCTGTTCCACATAAGTGCCATTTTATTCAAAATCCTTTTAGGGGAGCATCTGCTCCCCTTGTACGCCACCTAGCTAAGTCTCTGCATAGTGGGGCAGAAGTGACTTCCTATTAGCCTTATGCACAGCTAAAGACTGTAGCGGTCTTCTAGTGCTCACCATTTTAAGATTAGCAGATATAACAGTGGCAGGATCAGAAGTAGACCTATTCAGAACCTGGATAGCCTTAGGTATACAGGAAGGTGGCGACTCCTTACGAAACAACTACACTGCAGTATGATCATCAGATTCCTGACCTGCTGAGCAGAAATGCTCCCAGCATACCCTCATTATCTGGCTGGTCACAAGAAAGGGGATCTGGCTTCAAGAGCCGCAGTGACCATTGGCTGAGAGGCAATTTCTTCAGCTGGCCTCTGTATGGGACAGTCTCTCCCTTTGCGGGTGGCAGCGCTTTCTTCCAGAGCGCAGTTGACTTGCTTTTCCGTGTCCCGTCTGGCTTCTGTGGCTGCCCTTTGCAGTTCGGCCACTTGGTCCTCTTGATCTGCTGTCCTCTTGCCAGGTTTTGCAGGCTTGGCGTGGCAGCACATGTAACTGTGGCTTGTGGATCATTGCTCCAGTCTGCTGAGGTTGTAGTACTCCGCCCCACTTGAGGACTGCTTTGGTACATCCCACAAGTCTCTGGATTGATCTGTGGGACGCTATGGAAGGTAAAACTAGTTCTTACCTCATAATTTTCTTTCCATTAGCCCCAACAGATCAATCCAGAGGCCCGCCCATTGTTCTGGGTTTTCTTTTAGTTGCCTCAGTTTCATCAGATTCCTTCATTTGATTTTTGGCTTAAAAAAAAGGCAAAACAAATCAAAACATAAAGGAAACCTGTTACCCTCCTGCAGCAGTGGAGGAGCTTACATGGGCTTTATGCAGGCAGGAGAGGACTTCCTCTTTCGTCTTCCACTGCTTTGGTATCGACAATACTGAAGTTAAGGTGACTGCACATGACCACATAGAGAGAACTTCAGAGATTTACTATATCTCCACCTGCTGGTAGAGGGACACAACCCACAAGTCTCTGGATTGCTCTGTTGGGACTAATGGAAAGAAAATTACCAGGTAAGAACTAATCTTACCGTAAGTGGGCTATCAAATTCTCTAATTCTGCATCCCCTGGCAGCAGGCAGGTGTGGAGTAGCTTAGTGGTTACATCCAGGGATGTTCAGTTCAGGGCCGGTCAAACCCGGTAAGCGGGGTAAGCACCGCAAGGGGGCGCCTGCCTTCAAGGGTGCCGCCATACCGCGCCGCCCTTGGTGCTTTAAATCTTTAATTTACCTCAGTTCCAGCAGCCGTGTCATTTGAAAGCCCTGCCCTGTCTCTAGCCTTCCCTCCCTTCGTGAGTTCGTTCCGCAGTCCCGCCTTCTGATGTCATTTCCTTGAGGGCGGGACTCTGAGGGAACGAACTCACGAAGGGAAGGAAGGCTAGAGACAGGGCAGGGCTTTCAAATGACATGGCTGCTGGAACAGAGGTAAATTAAAGATTTAAAGTACCAAGGGTGGCGGGGGATGGGACGAAGGAATTGCTGGACAGGGGCAGGGTGGGAGAAGAGAGACTGGAGATCCGGAGGGGGGGGGGGGGGTGGGGGGCGCCAGAGACCCTAGGACCGGCCCTGGTTCAGTTTAAATCCCGCTGCTGCTCCTTGTGATCTTGGGGAAGTTACTTAACTCTCCATTGCCTCAGGTGCAGACAAGGAAATACCCAGTGTAATCTGTAGCTCACCTTGATCTACTGAAAAAGGTGTGAGCAAATCCAGTAAGTACCCCAACTACTATAGCTCTAAAGAAATATGTATACAGTACTGTTATAGGAAGTACATAAGGCTACATTGATATACAGTTTGCCACCTTACTGGCAGGGTAAAATCAGCTTGAGTGAAAATACTTGTTTAACTCAATTTTATTTCGTAGTGTCTCCTAGTACAATAGAAAGTTAATGTCCCTAGTTTTACCCTTGGTCATGGTTTTATAAATATAAGTACATAAGTACATAAGTAGTGCCATACTGGGAAAGACCAAAGGTCCATCTAGCCCAGCATCCTGTCACCGACAGTGGCCAATCCAGGTCAAGGGCACCTGGCACGCTCCCCAAACGTAAAAACATTCCAGACAAGTTATACCTAAAAATGCGGAATTTTTCCAAGTCCATTTAATAGCGGTCTATGGACTTGTCTTTTAGGAATCTATCTAACCCCTTTTTAAACTCCGTCAAGCTAACCGCCCGTACCACGTTCTCCGGCAACGAATTCCAGAGTCTAATTACACGTTGGGTGAAGAAAAATTTTCTCCGATTCGTTTTAAATTTACCACACTGTAGCTTCAACTCATGCCCTCTAGTCCTAGTATTTTTGGATAGCGTGAACAGTCGCTTCACATCCACCCGATCCATTCCACTCATTATTTTATACACTTCTATCATATCTCCCCTCAGCCGTCTCTTCTCCAAGCTGAAAAGCCCTAGCCTTCTCAGCCTCTCTTCGTAGGAAAGTCGTCCCATCCCCACTATCATTTTCGTCGCCCTTCGCTGTACCTTTTCTATGTGAGCTGAACAACCCTAAGGTATTCCACACCCCCGTTCCGCTTTTAGGACCATATGCAGTTGGGCTTGATCACAAATCCTGTCCTTTGTCTTCAGATGGGTAAGAATTTATAGCCATGAACAGTTTCACGTTGATAGTCATTGGCACTGGAAGCATCGACATGACTGGTCTAAGAGCAGACTGGATTCTAGGGTGCATCAGTCACTCTCCCTCAGTATTGAGTATCAGGCTATTGGCATTAGACATGGCCAGTACCCATCCAAAGGAAAATTCAGCTTCTGACATCTAAAGGTACCAATACACATCGGTCACAAAAACATTGCTGTTGGTCCTTGGCAGAACATGAAATCAAGTGTAGAACTACTTGCAGCTGCTGTATTTACCAAGTGCTCTCAGACTTCCCACTCATTGTCAGAATGGATGCAGCAGTTTCCAAAGACCAAGTGGCTCAATGTGGCCTTGCCTACTGCACCTTATGATCTTTGCATTGGCAGCCTTCAAGGAGGAGCTGGATAGGAATAGCAGTGAGAGGTTTGCCTTGAGGCCCATACCTTACCAGAGCTGTTTCATTAGCACAAGAGCCAAGAAGGGCCTCTGCCGCAGCCACCCCAGTTGTCCATCTCAGATACATCAGAGGAAACATCCTAGGCATTGGTCATCAAGATGTAACTAATTCAGTTAGGTTCAGAGGCCTTGATCGCTGTAACCACATCCTCTGGCAAAGAGTTTCAGAGCTTAACGATTTGTTGAACGAAAAAAATATTTCCTCCTATTTGTGTTAAAAGTATTTCCATTGAACTTCAAGTGTCCCCCTAGTCTTTGTAAAGGAAGGTATGGTTGAAGGTTGTGCCTTGGAGCTTCTCGATACTATGTTTTGCAACATAGCTCTACTTTTGGTTTTACAGGTACCAATTGACAACAGTATCCCTGATAATGATCCCAGGGATAGAAAGGTGGTTGATGATAACTTGATAAAGAAAAATGAAGTCAGTCCAGGGCGTAATTCCCCAGTGGATGAGGAGCCAGGCAACAAGGTGTCCATGGCGAGCACAGCCAACACAAGTATTTTTGAGAAGACTGAAGTCCTTGCTGGTGAGTGTTCATTTTCTAAAATTTTAGTAGAAACAGGTGCAGCATTATGTCCAGTTTGGGTTTTATCAATGTACAGGAGGAAGAAAAGCAAAGCAGCTGAAATGAGATGTCGTGCATATTGTATGAAGGTTTTTAGCACTTCTGTGGTACTGACTTGCATTATGCTTTCTTCACAGCTCTTATTGCTGGTGGTGTGGTGGGACTTCTCTTTGCAGTCTTCCTTATCCTCCTCTTGTTCTACCGCATGAAGAAAAAGGATGAAGGCAGCTATGACCTGGGGAAGAAACCCATCTACACCAAAGCAGCTACCAATGAGTTCTATGCATAAGCTGTGCTAGTGACACTTAGGAGTATCTCATGCCCATGGAAGAATCTGGGTGTGCAGACAAATGCTTTCCTGTATCTTACTTCCAAATGATTTTTACAAAATCTTTCTGTACAAATACCCTATTTTACTAAACTAGAGTAAAATGAAACGGAGCTGAAAGGGTTTTTTTTGTTTGCAATTTGCCAAACATTGCCAATTTTTGGTTGGGTGGAGGGCATGAATTTATGGCTGTATCTTGAATGTAAGGGAAGTCTTGGAAGATGGCAGCGTCGGAACTGGAACGTTTTACCAGCATGGACTGTTTCTTTGTAGAATCTACATGTCCTTTAGCACAGAGCTGTTAAAGGCATTTCACAGACTGAAAGAGGAAGTTGAGTTAATTTAAATTTATTTTTTTTTTTTACACTACAGTGTAATGCCTTTCTGATACTGAAGCACCCATGCACGCTGGCTTGTGTGAAAGTTTGTCAGGACCGGATCACAAGTTACTGCCTTCATCTTGCCAGACTTGGAGCAAGTCCACTCACTGCACAGCAAAATACTTTAAATCTTAGCGCTTTCTTCTGTCTGACTCCTGAGGATGTTTTCCTGTTACCAATGGACACGTGGAACTGGACTTTGAAAGGGCTCCCCAGATCATGTTTTTAGGTGAAGATGCCTACAGCTTTAAATGTGTTGGTGCTACTTCTCAAAACAAAATGCTGTTGTACTGGGACAAACATCTCAGGTTGCAGTTGCATATGCTGGGCCCAGCTCCGTGGCAGTAGCATGGAAGTTAATGAAGCCATAGGCTATCTTCCACTGGTCAGACTGGAGCACATTTGCCATCTTGGCTTTACAGGACTACAATCCTGGAGCATGGCATACGAGAGATGTTCAAGCAGCAACGTTGCTATCAAATTAGCCACAGACGCTGATTTGGCTCAAGTTTTGCAGGTTGCTGCAGTTAGAAAAGAAATCTGTAAAGCTATGTGCCAATTGTCTATTTCCAGGTGTGATGCGTTATTTCTCTTCCTGTTTAGTGGTTGGAATAAAATAGCCTTATTTTGTAATGTCTAGAATTTTTCTATCAAGGATCTGCATATTGACGGGGCATTCTTTGTATTCATGTCATAACAAAATGAGCTGTTTGACTTGATAGCGTGGAATGTTCTAGTTGCTGTTAATCTGAGGGAAGATTGGAAGGGACGGTCCTCTGGCACTTGAGACATTTTGCTACATTTTATTTTTAAGCTTTTGACCTTGTTTGTATTGGTATCACTGCTTTCTCATTTGGGAACGTGATTCGATTTCCCCCTTGTACAATGAAGAAAAATGCGATTGTTGCTCCCTTGAACTGTGATACTTGTGGAGAGTGTCAGTTCCAGTTCTTGTGCCCTTATTGAGAAGGTGAAGGTAAAACCCCAAAAGGCGCTACAGTGGTAGGAACATGTTTTAACTAGAGGCCTTATCTGTCACTTTGGCATGGCTTGATGTGACAATGGTGCACTGTTTCCACAGTCTAGGCGAGAGCTCTGCAGGCTACAGTTTGTGCTGGCTGTTCTGCAGCTTCGTCATTCCTAAACTGCTTCAGCAGACTTTGCTTTTCTGCTTTAAGATAATATGGTGGAAGTTGGGCCTTATTACCAGCATCTCCTGTTGAAGACTTGTCTTTGGGGCATTGGTCTTCTAACTTCTGCTTCTGCACTGTTTTCAAGCACATACAGACCAGACCTCTTAATCAGTAGGTAAGCTTTTTTTTTTTTTCTTTCTCACTGGCAACCCTATTGAAACTAGGACACCTACCTAGAGCCACATCAAAGGATCAAGTTACGTGAGGAATGTAAGATCTTATGCCTTGAGCAGTCGCTTTCCCTAGCAGTAATGGATATAATTACTGCGGAGTAGGCTGTGTACTGAAGCCTATTGTAGAATTTTTTTTTAGCCCTTAATTTTGGTGTCCCAGACCATCAATATAGAGTTGACTTGCAACTGAGGACTTAACAATCTGTGTACCTTGCCTTACAAATATAAACCTCATTAGAACATGCTGTGACAACTGCAGTTATGGTGAGTCCTAAAACTTAAGAGTAACTATTTGTTGTCAGAAACTGCATTTTCAGTCTATACTTTGCCTCTTGCTTCCATCATTTTGGAAGCTAAAATTCTTTCATGAGGGTGTGTAGTGGTTTGAAGGAGGCTGCTGCAGTCTCACAAAATATTGTAGTGACCGAGGCTGAGTGCCTTGCAGATTGCAGCCTTGGACCCCCCCCCCCCCCCCCGCCCCCAACTTTAAGCATCCAGTGTTTGAGGGGAAAGGGAAAGCAGTCCTGTAGAAAAGTAAGGAAGACATTTCAGTATGAAATGCCCTTTTTAATGCAGACAAACATGCTTTGTGGTTTCCCATCCCTTTCCTGGAGGTACCTTTAGCCACTCAAGTTTTCAGGATTGCCACAATATGCATGAGATTTGCATATTCTTTTTGCAAGGTACTGTACCTCATGTATTCATTGTGACGGTACTAAAAACTTGACTTGGTAATTGGTACCTAAAAGTGTTGCTGAGGCTGACAAGTGCCACTGCGGTGCTGAGATGTACACTCAGTCTCTTGGAATCCCCTTTGTCCAGTATCTGTGAAGCTTTTATATCTTTGTAAGATGACTTTTACTGGATATTGGGAGAAAAGCGTCTAGAATGTAAAGGACTTTTGTGCTCAAGTACGAATTCCAACCACAGAGTGCCTTAGTGGTGCGGTCTGTTGCCACTAGAACAAATGTGCATTTCAGATGCTGCTGTTTATAAGCTGACATGGTAACTCTTATCACAACACTGCACACAGTACTTCTGCACATACACAAGAATAATGAAAGTGCAATTTATAATCTAAATTGATAAGGAATTTTGTATAGCTGTATAAAAGCTGTTTAAAAGGTAGACTCTATTCTTTAAATGTCAGAAAGTGCTTTTATCTTTGTTACTGATTAAAATAAAGTATTTCTACACTTTGCATTGTGTTCCTTACTTAAGAACTTACTGTTTATAAAATGTAGGGTAGAATTTTGCATGTTCAGTAGAATAGAGCTTGACAGGCTGATGGTTTTAGGTTCACATTTGGCACCAGTGCATTTTTGGCTGAAACTGAAACTCCACTCCCCCAGCAGAAGACTGGCCCACCGGTGGAAGCGCCTCCCTTCAAGAGCCCCCTCCTTGGATAACAATTTCTGACTGAAAGTGAGCAGGAGTTGGGGATGCTTTGTTGGGTTGGTGGTTTGTCAAGCCCTAGCTGATATGGGCATTAGTGACGGGATCGCTTCCACCCTGAATATACCACTGGACCACCAGGGATTGTAAGGCAGGTTTTTTTTTTTTTTTTTTTTTTTGGGGGGGGGGGGGGGGGTGCTATTCCTTGCATTCTTTCTCATTTGTGTAATGCAGCTTTGGTCTTGCATAGTAGTTCTTATGGTGAATAGAATGCTGCAAATGATTTTAAGTCTGTAAATTTGAGAAGCTCCTTAGGAATTAGCCTCTGGAGGTGACAGCCGTCATTCCAATGTGGCAGTCAGCCATTATAAAAGCATTATGGTCTTTAGTTTTTCGGGTCCATGTGTGCGGAAGCTATTCTGCTTGCAGGGAAAATATGATCATTATGTAAATATATTCTGGCTTGGATACTATTTGGGTAATTGTAAAGAATTTCCGGGCTTTGGTATAATGAAGCATTGTTTTAATCAAATATGTGGCATATAAAAGTTAGTCTAGGAGAGAGGAATTTACAGTGATTGTTTCAAGCACAAGCACTGGTCAGCTTATAGTATTAGTAGGGAATTGACATTTCAATTTACATTTTTATAAAATGTATTGGTCTTCATTTTAGGTTTTTCAGAGCATATCCTTGCATTCAGTAACAAAATGTGCTTTTTTTTATTCTGGATTGTGTCAAGCTGGTAATGGCTGTAGTGTAGACTAGTGTCTGGACTCCTTTACCTTATTTTGGTAAGAATCTCTTATCATACTTGTCTTACAAGACAGGAAACATATCAGTGCTGCTTTCTCTTGTTACAACATATAAAGCTGGTGGTAATGATTTTTTTTTTACACACTTCTCATGAAGCTCCTTTCAGGGGATATTTAACTTTGCCATTCCAGACTTGTTAAAGTCCTTGTTAAAATGGCTGTGCCAGTGGGTTTAGGAGAGGGCTTCTGACCACAAATTTGTCCCCAGTGGGCCTCATTGCTTATGTGAATGTGAACCAAATCTGTTTTGGCTTCAGCTTCAACCAGGCAGTAACTTTTTAAGCTGAAACTGAAAAAAAGCATTTTTGGTCACTCTAGAATGTTTCTCTTTGCCAACTTTTAGCTGGATACATAAGAACCTAAATAGCCATACTGGGTCAGACCAATGGTCCATCCTGCCCAGTAGTCTGTTTCCAGTAATGGCTGATCTAGGCTACAGGTACCTAGAAGAAACCCAAATCGCAACATTCCATGCTATCAATCCTGGGGCAAGCGGTATCTTCCCCATGTCTATCTCAATAACACCTATGGCCTTTCCTCCTGGAACTTGTCCAAAACCTTTTTAAACCCATCTAGGCTAACTGCTGTTACCACATCCTCTGGCAGTGAGTGCCAGAGCTTAACTCATTGAGTGAAAAATGAGGCTTAGTAAATTTCAATTTGATTTGACAACTGTTGATCTTGCAAGTGTAGATGGCACTGTTGTGTCTTAATGCCTTCAATAGCTCACTCCAAGCTGCTGCTCTGAGAAGCAGAAAGAATCAGCCACACAAGTGGGTGTTGTCTGATAGCACTGATGGGACCTAGACCAGATATCACTCATTTTAATGTTGGGCCATATTGGATGGCCAAAGGGAAGGTGCTGTAAGTGGGCTAGCTGACGAGAGTCAGTTTCTCTTAACTAGCATGTCTGTCTTAAGCAGCAGTAAAATTACAGGGTTGTATTAGCACATTTATTGTAGCTAGAATAAACAAATATTGTCCCGTCCCCCCATAGCTACTTCTGAATACCCTTCCTCATCCCAGCATGCACTCTACTGTATCAGTTTCAAGCAGCCATTAGTTGACTAGAGTCTGGTGCAGTGATGACATGACAACCTAATCTGCTTGCGTGTTTAGTCTTCATGAGCATTGCTCTGCTGCTAACCTCCCATGTGGTTACCTGTAACTTGTTAAAACTGTATATTCTGTGTCCCTAGATGTAGATGACAAGACCCATGCATAAATTACAATTTACACACAGCTGAACATCATGCCTTCACCACCACTGGTATTAAATGCCTAACTAAGCTTTCAATTTCTTATAAAGGTAATGGTAATCTGTTCTCATTAGAGCCTGCCACAAAATCCACTTCCTCAATTCATCTGGAAAAATCTTCCAAATTGATTAAATACAAAGTAGTGTCATGTCCTTGAACCTTAAGTGTATAGGTTCTTCACAGCCAAGTTCATTACTAAGTGCAGTGCTTTCATGGAAGATGGTAAGTCTTAATATTAACATTTGTACCTCACGCTTTCCCACATAATGCAGGCTCATTGCGGCTTACACAGTAATTTGAAATACAAAGTTAGAATTTTAATAAAACAGTAGAAAACAATGTAAAGTTGGGCTTAGTAGTGTATGATAAGTTGATCTAGATAATATGACTAGGATAAAAGAGGGTGGATAGGATAGTGTAATTTTGGAGAAAGGGTAAGGAGGGATAAAATTAAGGAGAGATGGAAAGAAGGATGGGAGGTTGGTATTTGTCAGAAAAGAATTGGGGGTGGATTGGTGAGAATAGGTTGTGGCATTTGGGTAGGCTTGCTTAAAGAGATGTCCTATTGTGGATTAAACACTGGTTAAAAAGACAGAAAACAGAGTAGGATTAAATGGTCAGTATTCTCAGTGGAGAAGGGTAAACTATGGGGTTCCCCAAAGGTCTGTGCTGGGACCACTGCTTTTTAACATATTTATAAATGATCTAGAGATGGGAACCTGAGCTAATTAAATTTGCAGATTACACAAAGTTATTCAAAGTTTCACAGGAGCAATGTGAAAAATTGTAAGAGGACTTACGATACTGGGAGACTGGGCATCCAAATGGCAGACGATGTTTAATGTGAGCAAGTGCAAAGTACTGAAATTTGGGAAAGAGGAACCCAAACTACAGCTATGTGATGGAAAGTTCCACATTATGAGTCACTGCCCAGCAAAAGGATCTAGATGTCATCGTTGATACATTGAAACCCTCTGTTCAGTGTGCAGTGGCAGCTAAAAAAGCAAATAGAATGTTGGGAATTATTAGGTAAGATTGAATGAGAATATTATAAAGCCCTTGTATCACTTCATGGTGCCACCGCACCTCTTCACTACTGTGTGCCATTCTGGTCACCATCTGAAAAAAAATATATATATAGCAGAATTAGTAAAGGTACAGAGAAGGGAATATCAAGTCATCCCTAAACAAAAACTGGATGCAATTATAATTGAACAGTTGCCTAACTGAATCTGGAAAGGTCTCCATCCTGATGCCGATAGCAATCACAGGTATCCAGTCATCAATCCTCAGCTAAACAGCACCTCAAGGCAGGGCAATGGATACAGCTAGACTGTCTGTCTTCTATGTTTGTGCAGCGCTGCGTATGCCTTGTAGCGCTATAGAAATGCTAAATAGTAGTAGTAGTAGTCTCTTGTAATCAGAGGTGATATTGTGATGTCATAATGCCTCAGGCTACCAATAAGAGCCAACCTCATCAGTGATGTCACAATGGCTTGATTGTCCTATACTTGGCTCACTTTTCTTACATAGCTCTTTGAGCAGGGACTGTCTTTCTTCTATGTTTGTGCAGCGCTGCGTACGCCTTGTAGCGCTATAGAAATGCTAAATAGTAGTAGTAGTAGTCTCTTGTAACCAGAGCTAATATTGTGATGTCATAATGCCTCAGTCCACCAATAAGAGCCAACCTCATCAGTGATGTCACAATGGCTTGATTGTCCTATACTTGGCTCACTTTTCTTACATAGCTCTTTGAGCAGGGACTGTCTTTCTTCTATGTTTGTGCAGCGCTGCGTACGCCTTGTAGCGCTATAGAAATGCTAAATAGTAGTAGTAGTAGTCTCTTGTAACCAGAGCTAATATTGTGATGTCATAATGCCTCAGTCCACCAATAAGAGCCAACCTCATCAGTGATGTCACAATGGCTTGATTGTCCTATACTTGGCTCACTTTTCTTACATAGCTCTTTGAGCAGGGACTGTCTTTCTTCTATGTTTGTGCAGCGCTGCGTACGCCTTGTAGCGCTATAGAAATGCTAAATAGTAGTAGTAGCTAACATAATTAGGAAGAAACTCGCAAACACTGATCTAGCTAGCGTTCTGTGAACAGGGACATTGTAAACTTGAATAATGCCAACAAGGCTGAACCGGCCTTGTGAAGATACAGCTGCTCATATCTACTACTTGCCTTCTGTTGGTAACAAAAGAACCAAATCATTTTAAATCCGCCAACCCTGTTTTGGCATGGATTCAATCTATCAGATACAGTAGCAGCATCTAAAAAAACAAGCACAAAGCCTAGTATTATAATCAAACCACTGGTGGATAAAACATAGGCTGGATAAAGAGCAAAAACATGTTTTTCATTAAAGCAGAACCAGTTTCTCTTGTGCTAAAAATGAAATAAAGACACTGGTCTACACAACTAATAAAGGGCCTGACGCTACTTTTTTTTTTTTTCTCCTTAAGAGTGGTTAGATACAAGCCTGCTTCAAGGGCTCTGGGACCTCCCTAATATGAATAAATTGAAACAAGGAGCCACCTCAGACCAGAATATCTGCAGGTGAACATGGTTCAAAAGAATATGATGAATGTAGAGACATCAAAATTGATGAAAGCTCCTCCATTGCAAAGGTTTTTCCAGGTGACATCATCTGCCTGCAGGGTACTACAGGGGACCAACAGTGATGCATCAAAATAACTTACGCTTAGGAAAAGAAGCCAGAAAAATCTTCATCTGACAAGTCTGTATCTACTAGAGATACTGGATCCTTACTAGTAGCTACATTATTGAGGCAAATCCTGAGGATGATTACTGGAATTCAATTTACTTTGAAGGTGTCTAGCTCTAGATTGGCCACTTCCATTTATTTAGATTTTCTCACACCTTTTTCAGTAGTGGCTCAAGTGAGTTAACATTCGGGTACACTGGGTATTTCTCGGTCCCTGGAGGGCTCACAATCTAATTTTTTTTTTTACCTGAGGCAATGTTGCTCCTTGTGATTTGCCCAAGATCACAAGGAGAAACTGGGATTTGAACCAGCTACCTCTAGATGTCAAAGACAGGTGCTCTAACCACTAGGCCACTCCACTTTTGTTTGAGGGGTTAAATTAAAAGTAATGCCTCTGCCTCCATAATTCAAAACAAATCATCCTCTGAAATCTCTTACTTCACCTCTATCGGCAAGAAAGTTTTGTGTGAAGAGGCTATTTTGCTAAATCCTTATGAAAAGGAAGCATGCAGTGAGCACTTGGTGCAGTTGTATTTTAACTGTTGAAGGAGCCCCTCCAATTGAAATTCACTGCCTCATGCGGGTTCTTCATGTGAGTACTTTGTGTCACTGGGCCAAAAATTGTGCACTGGGAAGGGCTAATTTGTGTGATCAAAACCAAAGTGGAAGACCTGTGACAGCAGCAAAGTCTCACACAAGGGGGAGGTTGATGAACTCTTAAGACCTTTGAAAGAATGATTGAAGAGTTTGAGGGCCCAAGAAGGAAATGTATTGTAATTAAGCTCTGGAATTCATTGCCAGAGAAGGTGGTAAAGGTGATTAGCTTAGTGGAGTTTAAAAAAAGGTTAGGACGGCTTCCTTGAAAAAGTCCATAGATCATTATTAAATGGACTTGGGGAAATCCACTATTTCTGCGATAAGCAGTATAGAATGTTTTGTACTTTTTTTGGGATCTTGCAAGGTATTTGTGACCTGGATTGGCTACTGTTGGAAACAGGATGCTGGGCTCGATGGACCTTTGGTCTTTCCCAGTATGGCAATACTACGACTCACGCAGCATGAAGCACCACAGAGCCAATTGTGAAGATGGGTCTCGTAGACCCCTGACTGCCATGCAGCCCAGATTTAGCACCGTGTGACTTCATCTTTTTCCAAAATTGAAGGAATGCCTTTAGGGGCATCTGTTTTGACTCCAGTGAAGAGGTGGAAAAGACTGGACAGCTTCCTGGAGGAAAAGGCCATAGAAAGTTATTGAATGGACGTGGGAAAAATCCACTATTTCTGGGATGGGTGGGACAAATTTTGTTCTTTTGGCCGCTGTCAGAGACAGGGTGCTGGGCCTGATGGACCCTTGGTCTGTCCCAGCACATCTCACCTCTTCAGGCAGTTATGTACTTGTGTACTTAACTGCCTGAAGAGATGAGATGTGCAGTTCTTTTCTGACTGCTTTCAAAAACTTGTCTATTGTTAGCAAAAATGTGTGATGAATGGTGGTGACAATGTAGTTAAATACCTGTGATAAAGGAGAAAGTTTCAAGCATTAATTTAAATAAGTTCTGGAGGTAGAGACATTATTTTTCATTTAATCCTTATATCACTTGCTAGCTCATATACAGCTGACAGGTTTCTTCTACTACCTTTCTGCTTGTCTAGTCACCTTTCGATGAAGTTGACCCCTGGGACCTAAACTTGCCGGCAGAGGTAACTGATTAAGCAATGCTGACCAACACAGCACAGGTTTGGTAGCATCAGTAACAGGTGTCATTCCTTCAGTAAGAGAGGGAAGCGAAGAATTTTAATTTCTCTAACATTGCCTCAAAGGTTGATGGGTCCATCCAAGGTGCAAACATACGTGAGACTCAACTGTGGGCAATAGTGATCAGAACCTGATGGGCCCCCTAAGAAGGCTAACCCTCCTTTAGAAAATTCTCTTCAAAGATTACATTTAGTGTATGACTTGCACAGTAGGAGAGGTTGCTAGCAATCTGCTTAAAACCTAAAGGTGAGGCATATTTTCAAAGCACTTTTCTATGGAACTTTGGAAGGCTAAGTGCTTTGAAAATGAGGCTCTTATAGTGACCCAATCCATGTCCACCTCTAGCCAAATTACAAGCAATTGACAACAATAGCTTCAAGGTAGACTCTGGAACTCATTGCCGGAGAAGGTAGTGACGGCAGCTGGCCTTGCTGAGTTTAAAGGGGGTCTGGACAGATTTCTGAAGGAAAAGTCCATTGATCGTTATTAAATTTTAGGTTTTTTGCCAGGTTCTGGGGGCCTGGATTGGCCGCTGTCGGAGACAGAGTGCTGGGCTTGATGGACCTTTGGTCTTTTTCCCAGCGTGGCAGTGCTTATGTAGTCTCAGGAACAAAAATATGAGAGGAATAGAATTCTTCCAAAAAATTAGTCGTCATGATTTCCTGCTGTGCTTGGGCAGAATTGTTTGAAGGTTGATTTTAGCTTTGTGCTGTCACACTTGCCTTGCTCCATAGCTGATTGCCCTCAGTACTGGACAGCAACGGTGGTGCTGTTTGTTGTACTTATAAAGGACCCCTGAGGAGGGCCTAACTGCCGAAACATTGCCTGTGTTGGGTCCAGGATTGTTACTTGTACCTGTTCATCACTGTTTTGAATAAAGGGTCTGTTTTTTTCATCCTGCTGCACTTGTGTTTTTTTTTTGTGGCCATTTATACCCTTTGTAGTGTATCTCAATAGCAGACTATGGACTTTTCCTCTAGGAACTTGTTCAAACCTGTTTTTAAACCCAGATACACTTAATTGCAGAGTGTAACTAGTCATTGAGTGAAAAAGAATATTTACTCTGGTTTGTTTTAAAAGTGTTACCATGTAAACTTCATTGAGTGTCCCCTGGTCTTTGTACTTTTTGAAGGAGTAAAACAATCAATTAATGTTTACCTTTTCTGCACCACTCAGGATTGTGTAGACCTGTATCTTATCCCCCCCCCCCCCCCCCCTCAGCTGTCTCTTTTCCAGCTGATGTTTTCTGCAACTATCAGCTCTGCTCTACAATGATGTTATGGTAAACTCTAGAATAGTTCCTTAACTGATAGCGTATGAAACTGTAATAGAGACTTTAAATGTTAAATAAACCCTATTCCTTAAACTGCCTTTCCTAAATAACTTAAAACAAGTAAGTCTACCTTAAAACAATTAAGTCCTGCTCTGGCAGTCCTCTCCCAACATCTCTTCTGGCCCACTTGTTGAACTCTCTCCCACTTCCAATTAAACCACATGTTCTCAAAACAGCTTTAAGAACTGCTCTTTCCAGTAGGTCTATGGGTTATGGAGGGTGGTAGCTGCCAGGGCCAGTCCTAGGGTCTCTGGCGCCCCCCTGCAGACTGAGTTGGCGCCCACGCGTGCCCCCACCAGCATCTCCTTTCTCTCTTCTCCCACCCTGCCCCTGTCCAGCGATTCTCCACCCCCATCCCCTACCATACCGCGCCGCCCTCGCTGCTTTAAATCTTTAATTCACCTCCGTTCCAGCAGCCACATCATTTGAAAGCCCTGCCCCGTCTCTAGCCTTCCCTCCCTTCGTGAGTTTGTTCCGAAGTCCTGCCCTTGAGGAAATGACATCAGAAGGCAGGACTGCGGAATAAACTCACAAAGGGAGGGAAGGCTAGAGACAGGGCAGGGCTTTCAAATGATGTGGCTGCTGGAACGGAGGTAAATTAAAGATTTAAAGCACCAAGAGCGGCGCGTTATGGCGCCGCAGCAGCGCCCTAGAAAGCAGGCGCCCCCCTGCGGCGCTTACCGGGTTTGACCGGCCCTGGTAGCTGCTGCTGATTTTTAGTAATGCTATTACAGCTGGTTCATTAGTTGTTTTCTGTGAGATATTTTGCCTTCATTCTAGTTCTTGTTTTATGCATGACTTACCTTGATGTTTTATTGCCTTGATTCTTTGCTGTTCAGCTGTTCGTTTGATTAATGTTTAAATTGGTTACTTTAATTATTGATGTACACCATTTGGCTGATTTCCCCTTTGAAAGGCAATTGTATAGTTTAACTTATTATTCTTAATACAAGAGACACAGTCCCTGTTCCATAAAGCTTAAATGATTGGGTGGGCTAAGTATGGAA
Source organism: Microcaecilia unicolor (assembly GCF_901765095.1). Classification (NCBI taxonomy): domain Eukaryota; kingdom Metazoa; phylum Chordata; class Amphibia; order Gymnophiona; family Siphonopidae; genus Microcaecilia; species Microcaecilia unicolor. The sequence goes on from NC_044038.1 coordinate 246,017,446, forward strand.
ATGGTAGAAGCAAAGAAGGGAAGGTTAAGCTAGGGTGTAATTCTTTACACATTGCCTAGAGCTAGATGATGGGTGCTAAGCACAGATTCTATAGGGGCATTTGTCTGTGCACCTGCTGTTTATAAAATACTAGTGTAAGTCCTTGTTTACACACCTAACTTAGGAGTGAGCCAATGGCTGACTATGAGGGAGTGTATAGGACGCTCCCTCAGTGTCAGAACTGCCCAAGGGGGAAGTGACATGGAAGGGGTGGAGCTAGCAGGGCATGGTCCAAGAAGTATAAAAGCTCAGGGCACAGCTAGGTTAGGCCTAGAGGGAAGCAGTGATGCCCGATTGCATATGCTTCCACCACATATTTCAGAACTACAACCATGATGGAACCTTGTGAACTGGAATCTTAAACTGGACCCAGCTGGATGCAGGCTAATGGTTGTATTGGTAACTCTGGGGAGCCAGACCACAGCCCAGCAGTGTGTTCTGCTTTGTTGAGAGACAGTAGTCCAGGCTGTGACCCTGCAGGAGCAGGCCAATTATAGCCTACTATTGCTTGTTACCAGCAATTATCTCATTAAATTAAGTTGTGCATCCAGCTGCCCTTATTCTGTAACTTGCATGTGTGAATTTAGGTGTACAACTTTCTAGAATTAGGAGAGTAGTGTCTGTATCATCATTAAGGGAGAGGAACCATGCGGCTATTCTTGCATCCCCTATACACCAGCCAAGCTCAAGAATACCACTAGCTGCTGTTTCCAGTGAAAATGAGAAACTTCCATCTCTCTAGAGGAGCAAAAGACAGCAGAGGTAGTGTGTGTGGGGGAAGGGTAGAAAATTCTCAGGAAGCCATTTTATTTTATACAGACTTTACTTTCAATTTCACTGTGGTTTAGTAGGTACTTTCAACTTAACTTGATGACCAACAGAGCACAGTAAACGTTGCACCTGTTTCCTTTTGATGAGTTTATACAGGGGATTTTGTCTGATACTCACTGTTGAACCATCATATGAGTGATTTCCAGGCTCCTCAGCTCTTTGAAAGTGTTGAAACTGGGGCGAGGCTGAGAAATCTAGTTATCAGTAGTATGCACATAGCAGAGAGGTGTTGTAGGAGTGGGACAGAGAATGCATTCATCCACATACTTTTGGATTTCCTGAACAGCATAAGTCCATTGAATTCTAATCCAGGAGTGGAGGAGTGGCCTAGTGGTTAGGGTGGTGGACTTTGGTCCTGAGGAACTGAGTTCGATTCCCACTTCAGGCACAGGCAGCTCCTTGTGACTCTGGGCAAGTCACTTAACCCTTCATTGCCCTATGTAAGCTGCATTGAACCTGCTATGAGTGGGAAAGTGCGGGGTACAAATGTAACAAAACAACTTACCTTCCACCCTTAAACTCTGTTCATCGTTCTTGTAACAAAACATAACTTCTAATTCCAGGCTGGAAGGTAGTCTGATATCCCATGTGCTGTCGGTCTCAGTACTCCACTGAACTTCCCCCACAGTTCAGGGCACAGATCACAGAGTTTCCTGTATAGTGTTTCCTAAGTGAATCCTGGAGTACCCCTTGCCAGCCAGGTTTTCTGGATATCCAAAATGAATAAGCATGAGATTGATTTGCATACACTGCTTCTGTTGCATGCAAATCTCTTTCATACATATTCGGGAGGTGGAGATGGTGCTAGGCAGACTTATATGGTCTGTGCCAGAGGCGGGACTGGTGCTTGGGAGGCGGGGATAGTGCTGGGCAGACTTATACGGTCTGTGCCCTGAAAAGGACAGGTACAAATCAAGGTAAGGTATACACAAAAAGTAGCACATGTGAGTTTATCTTGTTGGGCAGACTGGATGGACCGTGCAGGTCTTTTTTCTGCCGTCATCTACTTTGTTACATATTCATTGAGATTAGTAAATGAGCAGATGCTCACTGAGCAATGCAGGAACAATAAAAGGACAACAGAACAGCTAAGGGATCATAGTTACTAGAAATATAGATAAAGCAGTTAATCAAAGCCTTTGTAGGACTTCGGTGTTTACATAAACTGAATCATGCCCATTGATTATATAATAGGATATTTACAGGTGCAGTCCAAATGGGCATCTAAATTTATTAAGACCACATAGGTGCCCAGATCCAGGCTCACACATTCCTTTACATCTGCTCTACATATGCACTTGTGAATTTTATATCAAAGGCATGTGTATGTCACAACTCTGTGCAAACTACACCCTCAGGAGCACCTACACACTGTGCAGTTTTATATGTAAAAACAGACTCTACATATAAACTTAGATGCTGAATAAGCTGCAGCTTGTGTTGGTGAAAAGCATAGCTGTACTTTCATCTTGAACTGCAGCCCTGTCTAATGGGTGCCACCATAACAGCAGATCTATTAAGTACACATATCGTGTTACATAGCAATGTTCAGACTTGTTGAACTGAGAAGGAAGGAGGGGAACTGGCATTGTTTCATCTGTTTGCACTTGTTTGTTTACATTTCATTTATCTGTTATGTATAAAGCTCAGGCATTTTCAAAACACACTGAAAGGAATATTACGCACAAAAATGAACAGTTACAGAGCAATTTGAGTAGCCTGGAGAATGAAGAAGCAAATGATCTGGAACTCAGAACGAGGAGTGAGGTGATTAAATTTGCAGATGACACAAAACTATTCAAAGTTGGCAAAACGCAAGCGATTGTGAAAAATTGCAGGAAGCCCTTAGGAAGCTAGAAGACTGGGCATCCAAATGGCAGATGAAATTTAATGAGGACAAATGCAAAGATGCCAGGGTCCGCCTTAGGAGTCAAGAAAAAGACTCAGTGTGTGGCAGCGATGGCCAAAAAAGCAGATGGGATGTTAGGAAATATTAGGAGAGGGATGCAAAATAAGACCAAAAATGCCTCTGTGGCGCTCCATGCTGTGATCTCAACTTGAGTATTGCGTTCAATTCTGTTCGCTGTATCTCAAAAAAGATGTAGCAGAATTAGAAAAGGTTCAAAGAAGAGCAACCAAACAGATAAAGGGGATGGAACTCCTCTTGTATGAGAAAAGGCTGACGAGGTTAGAGCTCTTCAGCTTGGAAAAGAGATGGCAGGGGCAAGGAGGATGGATATGACTGAGGTCTCCAAAATCCTGAGTGGTGTAGAATGAGTAGAAAGTACGAAGACCATTGCCGGAGGATGTGGTAACGGCAGATAGTGCATCTGGCTTGCCATAATGGTTCAGACTGAAGTTCCATCGAGCCTTGTATGCTGTTTCCAACAGTGGCCAATCCAGATTAAAAGTACCTGGCAAGATCCCAGAACAGTAAAATGAATTTATGCTGCTTATCCTAGAAATGGATTTTCCCCATCCATTTAATAATGGCTTATGGACCTTTCTTTTAGGAAGTTAGCCAAACCTTTTTTAAACCCTGCTAATCTAACTGTTTTTACCCCATACTCTGGCAACAAATTCCAGAGTTTAATTCACATTGAGTGAAGAAATATTTTTTCTGTTTTGTTTTAAATTTACTACTTAATAGCTTCATTGTGTGCCCCCTAGTCCTAGTAGGGGGGGGAGTGGAGGAGTGGGTAGAGCATTGGGTTTCATTTCCAGTTCAAATCCTACTGCTGCTCCTTGTGATCTTGGGCAAGTCACTTAACCCTCCATTGCCTCAGGTACAAACTTAGATTGTGAGCCCTCCAGGGACAGGGAAATACCCAGTGTACCTGAATGTAACTCACCTTGAGTTAGTACTGAAAAAGGTGTGAACAAAATCCAAATACATATTTTTGGAAAGAGTAAACAAGCAATTCACCCATTCCATTCCACTCATTTTATAGACCTTTATCTGATCTCCCCCTCAGCCGTCTCTTCTCCAAGCTGAAGAGCCCTAGCCGCTTTAGCCTTTCCTCATAGGGAAGTCACCCATCCCCTTTATCGTTTTCATCGACATTCTCCCTACTATCTAGTGCAGAGGTTTTCAACTTGGTCCTCAGGGCACACCCAGCCAGTATCCCAACATCCTGAAAACCCTGACTGGCTGGGTGTGCCCGATGACTGGGTTGAAAACCCTTGATGTAGTGGGTTCAGGGCAGGAGCAATCTTCACTCGTTTCTGTCCCTTCCGGAGCCAAGATCAAAATGGCCCTACTGGTAATACCGCTAGAGGTTAACTGCTGTTTAAGGGAAAAGGGATGCAGACTGGGAAGCCAGGGTTGAGAACAAGGTCTGTCCTCTCCCACAGCCCTCAGCCAAGTCAACTTTACCCTCCAGGCAGGGCCTAATTTCTGGTACCTTCAGAACACAGACTTAGTTTTGAAAAGGGCCAATTTGAGTGTGTAACCCTTTGGAAATAGAATCCTAAGTGTACCTCATGGGCATCGCAAACCCACCAGTCTGCAGAAGTGGACGGGAATGGGATTTGATATATTGCCTTTTTGTTGTTACAATCAAAGCAGTTTCCATATTATATACAGCTACTTATATACAGCCCCCTTCCTACCCATCTTCAAATTTCTGCTTAAAACTCACCTCTTCAATGCTGCTTTCGGCACCTAACCTTTCGTGAAATATAGTATGCCCTATCAGACGGACTCTACACTTGTCTTTAGATTGTTTAGATTGTACACCTGTCTTTTAGATTGTAAGCTCCTTGAGCAGGGACTGTCTTTCCATGTTTAATTGTACAGCGCTGCGTAACCCTAGTAGCATTTTAGAAATGTTGAGTAGTACTACTACTACTACTTAGCATTTCTATAGCGCTGCCAGGGTTACGCAGCGCTTTACAAGTTTAAACATGGGGAAGGACAGTCCCTGCTCAAGAGAGCTTACAATCTAAAGGTTACAAACTATGTAGTCAGTGTAGGTATCATGAATGGGGAAGGTGGTTAGGCGCCAAAAGCAAGGGAGAAGAGATGGGCTTTGCGTAAGGACTTGAAAATGGGCAGGGAGGGCGCGTGTAGTAGTAGTAGTACTTATTTTGTAACTGGAGTAATGGAGGGTTAAGTGACTTGCCCAGAGTGAGAAGGAGCTGCAGTGGGAATCGAACCCAATTCCCCAGGATCAAAGTCCACTGCACTAACCACTAGGCTACTCATTCCACCAATAAGAGCCAACCTCATCAGTGATGTCACAATGGCTTGATTGCCCGATACTTGGCTCACTTCTGATATTGTGATGTCATAATGGAAAGGGGGGAAAGGGAAATGGGACTTGATATACTGTCTTTCTGTGGTATTTTGCAACTACATTCAAAGAGGTTTATATATATTCAGGTACTTATTTTTGTACCTGGGGCAATGGAGGGTTGCCCAGAGTCACAAGGAGCTGCAGTGGGAATCTACCCAGCTCCCAGGCCACTGCACTAACCATTACACTACTCCGGTAGTTTTGAGGAAATGTTTCTAGAAAAGAGTAAGCATAATCTTCTTTTTAATGAGTCAGGTGTTTCAGACGCTAACTTTCTAAAGCTCTTTCTAAAAACAGACTTATAAGTTAGCAGCAATATGTTTAAAAGTATACTCAGTTAATTTTCATTGTACTGCAAGTTGTAATGAATCTTGTTCAGATACCATGGAGCTCATTTTCAAAAACTTAAATGTCCACAAAGTGGCATAAATCTGCATTTGAACGTTTTTTTCACAAAAATGCCCAAATTGGTATTTTCAAAACCAATTTTTAGAGGTCCGTCTAAGTGCGTTCAAATCACAAGGGGGCATGTTGAGGGCGGGATCTGGGTGTTCCTGATACTTGGACTTATTTGTGCGATAATGGAATAAAACAAAAATATCCAGGACTATAATTTGGACAAAATAGTGCCTTAAATGACCACTTAGATGACCACTGGAGAGAATCAAGGATGACCTCCCCTTACTCCCTCCAAAATGTGATTAAAAACATTATTTACCAGCCTCAGAATGTTATACTTGTGTCCATTAGAGCAGCATGCAAGTCCCTGGAGTAGTCTAATGGTGGGTGCACTGCAGACAGGTGGACCCAGGCCCATACCTCCCCCCCTACCTGTTACACCTTATCAAGAACTTATCAAGTGATCTCAAAATCAAAAACGTCAACACCATGGAAACTCGAATGTGGAGTACCACAAGGATCACCGCTCTCACCAACCCTTTTTAACTTAATGATTACACCTTCAGCCAAATCACTATCCAACCAAGGACTCAATCCATACATGTATGCAGACGATGTCACGATATATATCCCGTTCAAACATGATCTAACCGAAATCGCAAATGAAATCAAACACGGCTTCCAAATAATGAATTCATGGGCGGACGCATTCCAACTGAAGCTAAACGCAGAAAAGACACAATGTCTCATCCTATCTTCACAATACAACACAAACAAACCCAATACCATAAACACCCCAGACTACACACTTCCGGTCTCTAACAGTCTAAAAATTCTGGGAGTCACAATCGACCGGAATCTCATACTCGAAGACCATGCGAAAAATACAGCAAAGAAAATGTTCTATTAAATGTGGAAACTTAAAAGGATCAAACCATACTTCCCAAGGGAAATATTCCGCAGCCTGGTACAATCAATGGTGCTAAGCCACCTAGATTACTGTAATGCCATTTATTCCGGGTGCAAAGAACAAATCATTAAGAAGCTTCAAACCGCTCAAAACACAGCAGCCAGACTCATATTTGGAAAAGCAAAATACGAAAGCGCCAAACCCCTAAGAGAAAAGCTACATTGGCTTCCACTAAAAGAACGAATTGCGTTCAAAGTTTGCACCCTGGTCCACAAAATTATACATGGGGAAGCCCCGACCTATATGTCAGACCTTATAGACCTACCAGCAAGGAACGCAAAAAGATCAGCACGCACATTCCTCAACCTACACACTACCCCAACTGCAAAGGACTAAAATACAAATCCACATAAGCAACCAGTTTCTCCTACATCTGCACACAACTATGGAACGCATTACCGAAGGCCATAAAAACAACACAAGACCTAGCTATCTTCCGAAGGCTACTGAAAACTGACCTATTCAAGAAGGCATACCACAAACAACCATCCTAATCTACTATAATAAAACGCACCCTCAATGTTCTGAGGACAAAGGTACTGAACTCAAAGCACAACGATAAAGGGTTCGTAACTTCATGGTGGTGAAGCCATCCCACTATGAATTTGTGTTCCGCCCTCACGTCAAACGTCATGACGACAAACGAACCCTTTAACGTTGTGCTGTGAATTCAGAAACTTGGCACACAGAACGTTAAGGGTGACAACGAATGAATCGCAAACAAGCAGGGGGAACAGTAGGGAAACACGTGGAGCGTGTTTCCCTACTCCTCCCACTGGATGTCCAACACCCACCCCACGCGCCACCCACCACCCAAAGACAAGCACAAAAAAACACACACAAAAAAGAAGCCCCGCTCCAACATGCTGGAGGTGCAACACCCAGCCCCGTGCCGCACCTCCACCAACCCACCCACGAAAAACAAGGAAACAAAAAAAGCAAAACAAAACCCACCCACCCACCCACCGACGCGTAGCTTTGCCGCCGGGGAACCCGAAACCCCGCAACAACAAGTCCTGTCTTCTGCCTCCGGCTTGATCTTCACCATTACTAGCCTCTGCAAGCAGGGCTTCTGTGCGTCTGACGTCCTGCACGTGCAGGACATCAGACGCACAGAAGCCCGCCCTGTACAGGCTACCAATGCAGAACGTCACGTTGGAGTCAGCAAAGCAAACAACAGAGGAATTCTGCTGGCGGGATTTCGGGTCACCTGCCAGCAAAACTACAAAACGGTAGGGTGGGATGGCGGTGGGGAGGCATTGCGCGGCGTCGGCGTCGGGTGCCTCGCACAGAGAACAATCCAACGAAAACCTTGCTAGCGCCCGTTTCATATGTGTCAGAAACGGGCCTTTATAAGTAGTTACTAAATAATAAGACTGATCATGAACTAGACAGTACCGAACTCTTACCACTTGTCCGATTAACCACATTGCTATTAATGAACAAGTACCATTACTTTAATCTCATGTCGAAAAAGATTTCTTTGTAATTGATGACCTAACCTACTACCATAACGAATTCTTATTTAAAATGTATGAATGTACCTTAATGCAATACCATTTGTAGTTTTGTTAACCGGAAATGGCAATCGCCACTACGGCAAATGTAAGTGTCGCGTTCTCGAGGACCTTGGCATACTGTCAGGCTTCTTCCCCGGGAGCACTGGGTTTGTGAGTCCTTGGGCCACTACCGTGGAGCGGCAGTGGCAGGCAAGATCACCTTCAAGGTAGAGACGAGACAAGACTGGACCGGAACCCCGGACTGGAGTTTTACACAGGAATACACGGAACTGGAACGCACCAGATGGGTACGCACTGGAGTGGAGCCCACTGGACTGGAACACACTGGATTGGCCCCACTGGACTGGAACATACAGGAGTGAAACCCGCTGGACTGGAACACACTGGACCTAGGCTTCACCTACGCTTAACCACCTTTCCCCGAGGGTTGAGCCCTCAGGTTCGGGCAGCCGGCAGGACTTACAGGAAAAACCAGAACTGGAACTTGCAAGCAGGAACAGCAGGAATCAGGATCCAGAAGTGCTCCCAGGCACCTAGGCGAAAGCAAGGCAGACAGGCAGAGAATGTCCGGGTTCCGGCAGCAGGCAGGTTCAAAGCAATGGTCAGGTCAAGGAACAAGACTATGGCTGGAGCTTCAGTATCAAGGAGTACTAGCAACAGACTGAACAAGGGCTGAAGCTCCAGAAGCAAAAGAAAACACACACGGGAAAACCACCAGGCTAAACACAAGAAGACTAGTAAACTGTACATAAGCTAATAGGAAAGCTATGCCCAAGCAAACCAGTCATACACAAGAAACATACACTAAGCAAACACAGGAAAGCTGTACACAGGCTGACAATGCAAAGCTGTGCCCAAGCTAACTAGTCATACACTAGGAACATACACAGAGCAATCTCAGGAGAATTAGTAAAGCTGTACGCAGGCTAACAAGCAAAGCTGTGCCCAAGCTAGCTAGTCATACACTGGAAACATACACAGAGAACTAGCAAAGCTGTACACAGACTAACAAGCAAAGCCGTGCCCAAGCTAGCTAGTCAAACATAGAAACTCACACAGAGCAAACAATGTAGCAGTGTACAGAGCACTCTACATACCAGGGCCCTTAGACGAAATGCAAAGGCAAGGGCTGCAGGCTCTAAGTGATTAATAAAGCCTTTCAACACCAGAGGCACAGCTGCAGCAATCTCCTTGCCTCCAAACAGAGGCTTGACACACAGAGAAGTCAGCCCACAGGAAGGAACAGCGGGAGCCATCTTGGATACTGGCATAGAGGAGTCGGCAGCCATCTTAGAAGAGGCATAGCCCCCACAGGTGAGGTGCAGTAGGGCAATCAGCACACAGAGCCAGAGAGAAACTAAGACAGAGACAGACACAGAGACAAGCAGAAGCCAGCACAGCCACTGACTCCCAGAAACAGGGAAAGTATGAGGGTGGTCACGGCCACAGACATGACAGTAAGCCACATTGAGCCTGCAAATTGGTGGGAAAATGTGGGATACAAATGCTACAAATAAATAAACACTTGTGATGGAAACTGTAAGCTCTCCAAAACTTACCAGAAACCCATTGTACCCACATATAGGTGTCCCCTTCACCCATAAGGGCTATTGTAGTGGTGTACAGTTGAGGGTAGTGGGTTCTGGGGGCTCAGCAGACAGTGACATGTGTATCTGGGAGCATTTATTTGAAGTCCACTGCAGTGCTCCGTAGGGTGCCCCATTGCTCTGCTGGGATGTCTGTGTGGCCAGTCTACTAAGAATACTGGTTCCTCCTACATCCCACTGGCTTGATTTTGTGTGTTTTTCACTTGGACTGCTTTTTTTTTTTTTCAAAAATGAACCAAAAAGATAAATGCGCAGAGCACAAAAACATCTAGCAAATAGCCAAAATTTCTGTTTTGAAAATAGCTATATTCCCCTCCTGAATTTCGGATATTTTTAGCAAAACGTCCAAAGCTGCACTTAGAAGTCATATCAAAAATGCCTCTCCATAAGTCCTACAATAGCAAAAAGTGCCTAGAAGCTTCTTGCCAAATCTGTCCTAGAATACTTGAGAAAGTCAGCAGTTATGCACCAACTTTGGATGCGACCACTTACACATATCTATGGCTCATGTAAGTGGTGGAAGCTAAATAGTAACATAGTAGATGATGGCAGAAAAAGACCTGCATGGTCCATCCAGTCTGCCCAACAAGATAAACTCATGTGCTACGTTTTGTGTATACCTTACCTTGATTTGTATCTGCCATTGTCAGGGCACAGACCATATAAGTCTGCCCAGCACTAGCCCCATCTCCCAACCACCAGCCCCGCCTCCCCCCACCAGCTCTACTACTACTACTCAACATTTCCAAGGTGCTACCAGACTCACGCAGCGCTATACTGCCACCCAATCTTGGCTAAGCTTCTGAGGATCCCTTCCTAAATGCGTCAGTTGGGTGCATAAAGCGAGAGCGACGGTCAGAATGCGCCTGACTCACCCAGGCTCCGCCCACATTAACAGGCCTTTGCATTGTTGAGCAAGAGAATTTAAGAGCGCTGTTTCTGCAACAGGGGTGTAAGTATGTTCCAAGCGCAAGGGCAAATTTGCGCTAATTAGAGCTTGTTAACATCAGTTATTGGTAACTTTCAGTTTAGCTCCTATTAGTTAATTATGGGATGCACATAACTGGGAACAACTTGTAGAATTTGGGGCATAATTAATAGATTCCTAAAAATACTCAAAATGTTTAAATACAGCTTGGACAAATATGAGATATATCGATACTGTTATGGTTTTATTAGTGGCAAAGGAGGAATGATAACCAGCATGCCCAAAGGTATGTTTAGTTTAGCTTTCAATGTGTAGAGAGGTGTGGTAGCCGTGTTAGTCCACTCTTAAGATTATCAATAGAAATCAAACAAAATAAAACATAGAAAAGAAAATAAGATGATACCTTTTTTTATTGGACATAACTTAATACATTTCTTGATTAGCTTTCGAAGGTTGCCCTTCTTCCTCAGATCGGAAATAAGCAAATGTGCTAGCTGACAGTGTATATAAGTGAAAACATTCAAGCATTACTATGACAGTCTGACAGGGTGGGAGGATGGAGGTGGGTACGAGGTATGCATGGGGACATCAAAGCATATCATTGATATTCTAACAGGATGGGTGTGGATAGATGAGAGGAGGGTGATCAACAGAGAAATACAATTTTATGGTTTATAATGGGCTAGAAAACCCAGATCCTTGTTAAGTCCTGTCTGTTGGGTGTCAAAATATTCAATCATTCTGACTTCAAAGGTCTTACGTTCCTGTATTGTTTTAAAGTTACCTTTCAGGATTCTTACTATGAAATCACTGGTGCAGTGTTCTGGTCTTGTAAACTGTTGGCCCACAGGAGTGGGAACCCTCCTGAAGTTACAAATAAGAAAAACCTAATAAAACAATTGTACATTTAGAATTTAGAGATCATGAGTGAAGGGAGTCTAATGGGAGCTTGAGAGGGGTGAGGATTAAAGGATGAGTGATCATGATTGTAGCTGGGATGGAGGAAGAGGGTTAAATTGCAATCAAAAAAGTACTCCTCATCTGTCATTGCCTTATATGGATCTGGCACTTTGGAACAATTTACCATTGGGTATTCGGCAAGTATTCTTGTCTACTAAGTTCAAAAAGCAACTAAAATCCTTTTTCTTCCAACAAATATTGGGGATGGGGAAAAACAGATAACATATTTTGTCTGTAGGTTTTATTTTTCATTAGTGTTAACATGTTTTAATTTCTCTTATAGATTTGTAAACCACCTAGAAAAATGGTCCTTCACCTAATTTGTGGTCTAGTCAATCTTTGTAATAAATAAATTAAAGGAAGATTGATTGATGGTGATCGCAGCAGGTGAGGTGGAGAGGGATCTAGGAAGTGTGATAGCAGGCTGGGGGACAGTGGGGAAAATGAAGTAACGGCAGCAGGGGGAGAGCAGAGTGAGAGGAAGTGCAGGGTGTGTAATTCTCCTGGGCTGCATAGTTAATTAAGAGAACATAAGTCACAAAACAGGTTCCATTAGGTGTGATAATTATCTATTTAATTACCCCTGTTCCAGCAATGTCTCCGGTTCTTTATAATTAAAAGTAAACTCCAAAACAATATAAATACTCTCTGCAAATTCTCATTTTCTGACCTAGAGAATCTGACAATCAAACATCCACAAACCCCCAAGATGCAAGTACAAATCCAACAGCAGTGTGGAAGCAGTTTGAGTTACTGCACCGCATCTAACATGTCTCCTTAAGAACAAACAAAAAAAAGTAAGGAAAATAAGAAACCCGTAAAATCTTCAAGCCTAGAGAGGAAGATCAGAAACCATGTGGCATCCATGAGAGAGCCTGTGGAGGAAGAGGAGCCAAGCAGAAGAGATCAGAGAAGGAACAGACAAGCTGTGATTGAGAAATGGCTGGAAGCTACCTGGGAGTCAACAAGAGAGACTCAAATGAAGCAAGATCTGAAAGGGAAGAAGAAGAAGAGAGAAAGAGTCTGAGGGTGAACAGGTCCTAAAAGGTGTGAAGACCTGAGACTGGAGATGTGAAACGTGCTGTGGACTGAGCATGAAAAAGAGTGATCCAGATAGAGACAATCAAAAAGAGAGAAAGGCAGTTTGCAAGCCAGAAAGAATTGGAGAAACAGAAAGGGAGTCTCCAAGCCAGAAAGAGAAACCAGCCATGAGAGAATGTGGGAGAGAGTATCTATGAGAGTGGGGCAGAGAGTCAGAAAGAGCCTGATATGGTGAGAGAGAGTCACTGTTTGAGGGGCCCTTTTACTCAAGGATTGGCGTGCAACAACAGTTTTGCTGCACGCCAATCCAGAACTACCGCCGGGCTGCTGCAGACACGGTATTGACACAGGGCATTTCTATAATAGGACACTTTTTTTCGTCAGTGATCAAGCATCGTGGTGTGTAGATTGGTGTGCAGTTTGGCTATGTGCGTTCGTCAGAGAAAAATTTTCTGAAAAAAAAAGGGCTTTCAGCTGTTTTAGGAATGTTATGTAGTCATTCGTGCATTTTAGGACTTTAAGAAGTACGTTTCAGATCTTGGGGCAGATGTAGGTGAAGCTGGTCAAATATGAAGATTTGTATTTTAGGCCTTGGCATCTGGGAAAGCGTAAGGTGAGGTAGGTTCTTTTAGTGCGTTGCGTGTAGGTAGTTAAATTAGGTTTGTCATGTATTCTGGTGCAAGATTTAAAATTATTCTGTAGGCCAGAAAACATACCTTGAAGGACATACATGATTTAATAGGTAGCCAATGTACGTTTTGGAGCAACGGTTTTGCGCCTACAAATCAATTTATTCCAAATATTAGTCTTGTAGCTGTATTTTGTGCTCTTTGCATTTTCTTTAGGAGTTGTTCACTACAACTGACATAAATTCCATTGCAGTAGTCAGCATGGACAAGGACCATGAATTGGACTAGTAAGCGGGAATACATTTTTTGGGAAGTAGTTTTCTTATGCATTTTATTTTCCACATGGCTTGGAACATTTTCTTCATAGTGTTTCTGATTTGCTTGTTGAAGGTAAGGTTGTGGTCTGTGATGACTCCTAAGCTTTTTAAACGATCAGTTATGGGGAAGGATGTACCCATGACGTTGATGTTTGGGAAGGTGATCGCTATTGTGTGGTGAAGTGAGTATCAGGTAGTATGTTTTTTCCTTGTTCAATTTGAGCGTGAATGATGCTGCCCATGATTCCATTATGTTTATGCCACCCGCTATCCTGGTTGTGATTTTGTGTAAATTCTTTTTGAAGGGGATATAGATCTTTACAAGAGGATTAATAGCTGTGTTAAGATGTTTTGTTGTACCAGCCTTTAGTCGTTCCTATGTTTGAAATGTTTTAAGATCATTTACTGAAAGAATATGAATAATACATTCAATATTATCTTATTGCTACTCTAGTTTAGAATGAAGTTACACATGTGACAAGCTGCCATTGTAAAAGATTTACAAGGGAGCACCTGAGGTGACAATGGCTTTGGGTAGCTGTTTCTACTGGGATATGTTCCTCTGTTAGATTTTCTAAGAAGATAACACATTGAGTTGGCAAATAAATTATTTTACCTATTTATTTATTACATTTGTATCCCACATTTTCCCACCTATTTGCAGGCTCAATGTGGCTTACATGGTACCGGAATGGCATTTACTGTTTCCAGTGTGAACAAATACATTGTGCTGTTGTGGTGAAATGAAGTTTATATGGCAAAAGCCACAGAATAGTCATAATGTGGAAGAGTAGTGTTGTGATCATACGTGCTTTGGTTTTCTTGTGTAGCCGAGGTCAGTCTTTTAAGTTGGATCGGCATGGTATGCCTTTCTGAACAGGGTGGTTTTTAGCATGGTCCGGAAGTTTAGGTGGTCGTAGGTCATAGGTCATTTTCACTGCTTTTGGTAGCGCGTTCCACAGTTGTGTGCTTATGTGGGAAAAGCTGGATGCATAGGTAGATTTGTATTTAAGGCCTTTACAGCTTGGGTAGTGTAGGTAGAGATGTGATCGTGTTGAATTGGAGGCGTTTTTGGTTGGTAGGTCGATTAAGTCTATCATGTATCCTGGCGTGTCACCATACAGAATTTTATGAACCATGGTGCAAATTTTAAAGGCAATGCGTTCTTTGATTGGGAGCCAGTGTAGTTTTTCTCTGAGGGGTTTTGCACTTTCGAATCGCGTTTTTCCAAATATGAGTCTAGCTGCCGTGTTTTGAGCAGTTTGAAGTTTCTTTAAGGTTTTTTCTTTACATCCTGCGTAGATTCCATTGCAGTAGTCTAGTTGACTTATTACCATTGATTGTATCAGGTTGCGAAAGGTATCCCTCGGGAAGTATTGTTTCACACATTTGAGCTTCCACATTGAGTGGAACATTTTCTTTGTGGTGGATTTTACTTGGCTCTCCAGTGTTAGGTTGCGGTCTATTATGATGCCCAGAATTTTCAGGCTGTCTGAGATGGGGAGGGTATGACCTGGGGTGTCGATGCTTGTGGGGTTGCCCGTGCTGTGTTGGGACGAGAGGACAAGGTAGTGTGTTTTTTTCTTTATTGAGTTTTAGTTGAAATGCATTGGCCCATGAATCCACGATATTCAGGCTTAGCTCGATTTTGTTGGCGATTTCTTGCAGTTTGGCTTTGTAAGGGATGTAAATTATTACATCGTCTGCGTAGTTGAAAGGGTTGAGGCCTTGATTGGCTAGGGACTTGGCTAGTCTCATCATTAAGTTGAAGAGGGTCGGTGATAGCCGTGATCCTTGTGGTACTCCACAGTTTGCTTTCCACGGTGATGATATGTTTGAGTTTGACTTTACTTGATATGATCTTGTGGTTAGGAAACCTTTAATCCAGCTGAGTGTTTCCACTGATCCCGAACTCTTCTAGTAGACTTATTAGTATATTGTGGTTTAGCATATCGAATGCGCTCGACATGTCGAATTGAAGGAGGAGGATGCTTTTGCCTATTGCTATTTCTTGTTTGAATTTGGCTAGGAGAGTGAGTAAAACTGTTTCGGTGCTATGGAGGGGGCGAAATCCTGATTGTGATTGTATTGCATTAGGTGAATCTGAACTCTTTATATTAAAGATTTCCTTTTTATGTCATAGGTCTCCAATTTTTGCAACCAGCGAGTTCTTAGGTCTTTCACCTTTGGTGGACGGCAGTTGTGCAGCTTTTTACTGTTTTATTTGACAGATGAGACCCTTTGCAGCTCATTATCTTATCTGTGATTTTAAAATATATTTTAATGTTATGTTTTGTGTCTATTTTTTTTGTAGCACTGGTTCACACTATTAAGGGTCTCTATCAAGTCTATTATTGATCCTGGAGCTGGTGAGTACATTTGTTTTGTCTTATTGACTTGTGGAATACACAGGTATGTTCTTTGCTAGATGTAGCTGTTGCTTTATACATTTTATTTCCATTTTTTAAATTTTTATGTATTTGCATTCGTTACAGTGTCGCACCTAATGAATATTGTTCCAAACATGACCATGTTGCTTTTGAATCAATAAAGTAAAACACTGGTCTCAGACACATTCTTGCTCTTTATATAATTACCCCCAGGGCCCAGTATTAAGCCAGCAGTGGTTGGCATTAAAAAAAAAAGCTGCTGGCATGGGCATAAATATCCAGATATTCAGCTGCAATTACTGGATAGAGACTGCCGCTGAATATACAAACATTGTGGTGAGTATCAGTATTATGTTATAATGCCTTTGTATCGCTCCTTGGTGCTACCGCACCTCGACTATCGTGTTCAATTGTGGTCGCCACATCTCAAAAAAGATATAGTGGAATTAGAAAAGACGCAGAGAAGGGCAATAAAAATTATAAAGGGAAATGAAATGATTTCCCTATGAGGAAAGGCTAAAGCGGCTAGGGCTCTTCAGCTTGGAGTAAAGGCAGCTGAAGGGAGATATGATAGAGGTCTATAAAATAATGAGTGGAGTTGAACGGATAGATGTGAAGCGTCTGTTTACGCTTTCCAAAAATACTAGGACTAGGGGGCATTCAATGAAGCTACAAAGTAGTAAATTTAAAACGAATCGGAGAAAATGTTTCTTCACTCAACGTGTAATTAAACTCTGGAATTCGTTGCCAGAGAATGTGGTAAAGGCGGTTAGCTTAGCGGAGTTAAAGAAAAAGGTTTGGCCGGCTTCCTAAAGGAAAAGTCCATAGACCGTTATTAAATGGACTGGGGAAAATCCACTATTTCTGGGATAAGAGTATAAAATGTTTTGTACATTTTTGGGATCTTGCTGGGTATTTGTGACCTGGATTGGCCACTGTTGGACACAGGATGCTGGGCTCGATGGACCTTTGGTCTTTCCCAGTATGGCAATACTTATGTACTTATGTGGGTAGCAGCAATATTTAGCCACTATCTGGAGAGTTTGTCTGGATCTACTTAGAACAGCCTTTGTAACCTGGCTTCCACTCTGGCACTATCTGGATGGAAGCACGGTGCTCCTTTGAGATATCAAATGGAGCTTTTAAGATAAGTACATAAATGTATTGAACTTTTTTGGGGATCTTGCCAGGTATTTGTGACCTGGATTGGCCACTGTTGGAAGCAGGATGCTGGGCTTGATGGACCTTTGGTCTGTCCCAGTGTGGCAATATTTATGTACTTATGTACTTGGGATTCTGGATGGAATCTTGCTACTCTTTGAAATTCTGCATGGAATCTTGTTATTCTTCAGAATTCTAGAATCTTGCTACTGTTTGGGGTTCTACATGGAATGTTGCTACTGTTTGGGTTTCTGCCAGGTATTTGTGACCTGGATTGGTTACTGTTGGAAACAGGCTGCTGGGCTTGATGGATCTTTGATCTGGCCCAGTGTGGCAATATTTATGTACTTATGTACTTGGGATTCTGAATGGAATCTTGCTACTCTTTGGGGTTCTATATGAAATGTTGCTACACTTTGAAATTCTGCATGGAATCTTGTTATTCTTCAGAATTCTAGAATCTTGCTACTGTTTGGGGTTCTACATGGAATGTTGCTACTGTTTGGGTTTCTGCCAGGTATTTGTGACCTGGATTGGTTACTGTTGGAAACAGGCTGCTGGGCTTGATGGATCTTTGATCTGGCCCAGTGTGGCAATATTTATGTACTTATGTACTTGGGATTCTGGATGGAATCTTGCTACTCTTTGAAATTCTGCATGGAATCTTGTTATTCTTCAGAATTCTAGAATCTTGCTACTGTTTGGGGTTCTACATGGAATGTTGCTACTGTTTGGGTTTCTGCCAGGTATTTGTGACCTGGATTGGTTACTGTTGGAAACAGGCTGCTGGGCTTGATGGATCTTTGATCTGGCCCAGTGTGGCAATATTTATGTACTTATGTACTTGGGATTCTGAATGGAATCTTGCTACTCTTTGGGGTTCTATATGAAATGTTGCTACACTTTGAAATTCTGCATGGAATCTTGTTATTCTTCAGAATTCTAGAATCTTGCTACTGTTTGGGGTTCTACATGGAATGTTGCTACTGTTTGGGTTTCTGCCAGGTATTTGTGACCTGGATTGGCCACTGTTGGAAACAGGATGCTGGGCGTGATGGACCTTCGGTCTGGCCCAGTGTGGCAATATTTATGTACTTACAGTGATGCTGAATGTCTTGCTTGGCAGCTCTTGTGTCCTATGTAGAATATTGTATTGTAAATTGCTATGACAGTGATTCCAAATGGCAGGATATCAATTTTTAAATAAACTGTAACCTACAAATGCTTTTCAATTTTGGCCCCTTTAAGTACTCCTTCTTGAGAGCAAGCGTAAATTGTGATTTCTGACATCTACATGCTGCTGAGGCTGGATCTGGAGGCCTATGTTGCTCTTTTAAAATAAACTTGAAAGAGGATCTTTTTGGACTTCTCACATAGATGTTGTCATAAAATCAAGAGAAAAAATATTTATGGCCTTTTAATTTTGAAACAATAATAATTTGAACTTCTCAATACTGTTACCCATATTTATTTTTTATTTACATTACGGATGTGCAGTAATTGTCAGTTGAATGAGTGAAGATAATTTCCCTTTCTATGTGTTTAAATGAACCAAATGACATGGGAAACCATTCATTTTTGGCATCATTATAGTCTATGGGGTGAAAGTTCCAAGTAGGTTCATTTTGCACATGCTATGACAGAAATGAACCTCGCTCCTGTGACGGAGTAAGTCTCTCAGGTTCACTGCTAATGCTCGTCTCAACACTTACATTATTCTAAAGAGAACTTCTGCCTGGCATTCATAAGATGGAAATCTTTAAATCAGGCCAGGGAAGAATCTCTTTATCTTTCTTGATCTCTGATGCATTTGTTGGTACTTGAGGATTTGCTTTCTCTACACATGGTGCAGTGCGATCACTTGACACTGACTCTGCTGAACTTGTGCTTTTCCCCTTTACCACATTGTCTGGTTTTCTTGAGTCAAGCTTTTATCTGTGGGAATAAGAATGTACCATTTAATCACAATTCCAGGTTGTGAGTCCAGTGTGCTTTTCTGGCACAGCAATGACATAGTTTTTACTAAGCGCAACTCATCCAAATGGAAGGTATCCCATTGTGCCTTTCTGTATACAATTTTTTTCCAAAATCAGGAAGCCACACTTAGCATGAGATATGTAACCGTTTCCAGTTCAGTACCATGACATCTCCATTTCTCTCTGAACCATCTTGTTCGAAGTCCTTTTCTTTCTCAAATTTCTGTGCAAGTATATTGTGAACTATAGGTCTGTTGAATATATCTTTGTTCAATCAGTGCAGTTGTCAGCTCTTTTGGGTTCTAGGGTACAGTAGGATTATTCCCGAGCTTTGGTTAATTTTTCTGCCTCATCTTCTTCCTTATTTTTAAATCATATCCATGATTGGACTGGTTTCATTCTCATATTGTGGACTGGACTGCATAATGCTTTGAGTTATTTCCTGATTATTTTCTCTTTTCTTTCGGTATCATGTTACTTTTCTTTAAAAGCATTTATAGCTTGGCTTTTCTACCTATATGCATATATCATAAATAAATAAAAACAGCCCTCTCAAGTCAGTTTCCTCTGTTCTTTTCAGTGACAGAATTCTCAAAGACAGAATAGTTTTCTGATCTTAAAAGCTGACCTTTCTTGTGCCGTGTCGGTCTTCCTTTCACTCCAAATGAATATTCTGAAAAAACAAACAAACCTTAATTCTCTAAAGACTTCCTGGCATTGATGGGTGGTGTGGACTGATAATGGAGGATAAGACAGCATGAATAAAAAATAAAAATAAAATCACAGATAGGAAAACCTCTCCCAAAAGATGTTTTTTTTAACCTCTTTTATAAGTTTTAGTGTTAAAGGGGCTCATCCAATCAGCCGTAAAAAAATAAAAATATACTGCGGTAGGGGGCTACATTCTCATACCTTAAAGCACTTTTAAAATTACAGGTTACAAATTACTACAATAAATGTATAAGAGATTATGTATTTTCTCATTTCTCATAATTTATGTAGAGGCTGTTTCAGCACCATTGTATCGTTTTAGCCAACAATACACTCTCAACCATGGCCAGCAACTGGACTTTGATCCTGGGGAACTGAGTTTGATTCCCACTGCAGCTCCTTGTGACTCTGGGCAAGTCATTTAATCCTCCATTGCCCCTGGTACAAAATAAGTACCTGAATATATGTAAACCACTTTGAATGTAGTTGCAAAAAAACCTCAGAAAGGCAGTATATCAAGTCCCATTTCCCTTTCCCTTATGACATCACAATATCAGAAGTGAGCCAATTATCGGGCAATCAAGCCATTGTGACATCACTGATGAGGTTGGCTCTTATTGGTGGAATGAGTGGAGGAGTAGCCTAGTGGTTAGTGCAGTGGACTTTGATCCTGGGGAACTGTATTGGGCAATCAAGCCATTGTGACATCACTGATGAGGTTGGCTCTTATTGGTGGAATGAGTGAAGGAGTAGCCTAGTGGTTAGTGCAGTGGACTTTGATCCTGGGGAACTGAGTTCAATTCCCACTGCAGCTCCTTGTGAGTCTGGGCAAGTCACTTAACCCTCCATTGCCCCTGGTACAAAATAAGTACCTGAATATATGTAAACCGCTTTGAATGTAGTTGCAAAAACCTCAGAAAGGCGGTATATCAAGTCCCAGTTCCCTTTCCCTTATGACATCACAATATCAGAAGTGAGTCAAGTATCGGGCAATCAAGCCATTGTGACATCACTGATGAGGTTGGCTCTTATTGGTGGAATGAGTGGAGGAGTAGCCTAGTGGTTAGTGCAGTGGACTTTGATCCTGGGGAACTGAGTTCAATTCCCACTGCAGCTCCTTGTGACTCTGGGGAAGTCACTTAACCCTCCATTGCCCCTGGTACAAAATAAGTACCTGAATATATGTAAACCGCTTTGAGTGTAGTTGCAAAAACCTCAGAAAGGCAGTATATCAAGTCCCATTTCCCCCTTTCCCTTATGACATCAGAATTGAGCCAAGTATGGGCAATCAAGCCATTGTGACATCACTGATGAGGTTGGCTCTTATTGGTGGAATGAGCGGAGGAGTAGCCTAGTGGTTAGTACAGCGGACTCTGATCCTGGGGAACTGAGTTCAATTCCCACTGCAGCTCCTTGTGACTCTGGGCAAGTCACTTAACCCTCCATTGCCCCTGGTACAAAATAAGTACCTGAATATATGTAAAGAGCGTTGAATGTAGTTGCAAAAAACCTCAGAAAGGCGGTATATAAGTCCCATTTCCCTTTCATCCCATTTATGGGCTTTATTGAGGGTAAGCCTGGAGAATAAAAACGACAATATGAGACATCAAAAGCGCAAAGGAGCAAATAATAGTGCATACAGTTTAATTGGAATCTCATATTGTTATTTTTATTCTCCAGGGTTACCTTGGCATATCAACTAGTGTTTAGAGAAAATGAAATATTTAACAAGTTAATAGAAAATTTGTAATTATTTAAAAATCTGCCAAACCAAAGAGAAAGTAAACCCTTTGGCATTTCATTTCAAAAAGGACATTAGACACCAGTAAAAGGGATAGAGAAGGGCAAAGAAAATGATCAGAGGATATGACATAACCTTCCACATGAAGAGAGGTTTAAATTCTTTTCAGCTTTGAAAAGAGATATGATACACATGTAAAAAAAAAAATCATAAGTCAATGGGGATTCTGTAAGAGCTGAACAAGTTTGTGTCTTCTTGGTTAATCGCTTGCTCTGCTTTTGTAGACTCAGACACTTGCTGCTTCCTCTGGTTTCTGTCAGTTCTGTTTCTACATGTATGCGTTGGCTGGGCTGGTTGCCCATGAAGCAAATAAAGAGTTATGAAATACAACCCTCCTGCTTCTTGACCAAGTCCAGTCTCTCTGCAGTTACCCAACTTTCTGTGGAAATAGGATGTAGTCCTAAGGGCAAGGGCGGGCCAGCAACAGGATTGATGAACCATGCAGAGAGAGGATTGCGGGCTGCATAGGACACGTCTCTGGCAGTGAGTGAGGGCCATCTGTGGACCTGAGTTTGTGGTTTTAAAGAAATGCATGCATCGGGACACATCAAGCCCTCTGAACCTTCATCATGGGACTCTTACTAGGAACAACTGTCTTTTTAAAGGGGTTTTGAGACTTAAATTTCAGTACTTTTAGCTTTCTGCGTGTAATGAAGTGTCGGGCAATGAAAACACTGTTTCTGTGCCTAAATATGAGCTTTGTGAAAATGTTATGTGTAAGGGAGATTTAGGCGTCCCTTTAAGTCCCCTCCCCACCATTTGCAGCAAGATTACCATGAATCCATTTAACTTGAATAGGTGATGAAATGGCACTAAACCATTTTGCATGGGGATATGTGCTAACAATCGATAGCTGACGTTAATTGGAAGTAATTTGGATTGACATGCGCGTCTCCCAAAGCGCTAGTCTATAATGCTGCAACCTCCCCAGAATGTCTTGTGGGTGTGGCCATGGGAGGGGCATAGGCAGGCAAGGGGTGTTTAGGTGCAATGTTATAGAAGACCTGGGGTTATGCACCCAACTTCCGTGTCAGGATTTACAGCAGGTTTATGCCCGGAATCCACTCTAAGCACTGTTCTATAACGAGCAGCATGGATTCCCCCCCCCCCCCCCCCCCATGCTCCAGAACAAGAGGCTGTCGAGGAGAAAGCCAGAGGTCGTCTGGTCCCCATGGCAATGCGCCAGGAATGAAACAGGACAGGCTGAATGGGCCGAATGGCCTTCCCTGCTGTCAGCTCTTCTTTTTTGTTAACACCTTCTCTTTCCTTTTTGACCTTCTATTTTTGTTCCTTCTTCCCACCCTTTTTCCTATTTCTCCCTTCAGTCCCAATTTTTCCAGACACTGTCCATATGGACCTCAAGTCTTTCTCTTAGTACAATTGCTGGCAAAGCTGGACCACAAGGCCTAACAATGCAATGCAGTAAAACTAGGAATGGATCAGTCTGTTCAGAAAAATGGTCTCTTCTGGCAACCCGAATTTCCAATCAGGTGATTTCCAGCACTTTTGAGTCTGGTTTGGTGACGAAACTGAACTGGGCCAGTTCTTCTGGAAACTCTGATGTGGTGCCTGAGGGAAGAGCTGCTGGTGATGTCATGCCTGGCTCTGAATAGGTGAAAGCGCTTTTGTGAGAAGTTACTCAATAAGTCTGATCTGCTTTGTTTTGCTTCTGGCAGAAAGAAAAAAAGGTGTCCAATAGCAGAAGAAGCGAAAGAAAGATAAATATTAGTTCAGCTTCTTACCTCAGACCCTGCCACCTGCCTCCACACAACAGAAATATCAAACTGTTTCCATTACAACTGTAAACATTCACTTCTCTGTATGAAAAGTTGTACCTGTGTGAACCTTGTCTCATTTTCTGTGCAGATCAGTCGTATGAGGAGAGAGAAACGTAACATTAGTCAGATGTACTCACCACAGCGACAGACTGCAGCCCCTAGTAAACAAACGGTTACTAATCCAAACACGTAGAACTAAAGATAGACAAACACACGGTAGATGATTCCGTGTTATTGCCTGATATTAATGCAGTATATTTGTGACTAATATTTGAGAGCTTTTCTGCCACCTTCAGGGAAAGACACAAAAAAGGTGGCGCTTAATAAATCCCAATAGATAAATAAATAATCAAATTCATCCATTCTCAGCCACTCTTTCCTTTTAGGCAGTGCTCCGAATTAAGAGACCAAGAGTCAGAAAGACTATGATGCAAATCTTCTTTTCATCATTATTATCAATGAAATGTCCCTATGAACTGATCTTCACTATCTGCACTGGGAAAGAAAAAATGTCTGTGAATGTAGCACATGATACCACCAGCACTGGAGAATTAATGTCCAAACCTCCACATTCTTCCTGTGCAGACAGGGCAAAAGCTTTTATACTCTGATTTTAGCCATCCTTGTATTGTAAAGGCCTGAATCGATCTCTCTCATTTCCATAGACAATATGGTGCTATTCTGTATCACGAATAGCACCATATTAAAAGTAAGTATAGCCAGCCAGTTCCACAAATAATGCCACAATACCAGGTAACACACCCAGCCACTGCCACGAATAACACCACAATATCAGGTAACACACTGACCAGTGCCACAAAAAATACCACAATACAAGGTAACACACCCAGCCACTGCCACGAATAACACCACAATATCAGGTAACACACCTGACCAGTGCCACAAAAAATACCACAATACAAGGTAACACACCCAGCCACTGCCACGAATAACACCACAATACCAGGTAACACACCTGACCAGTGTCACAAAAAATACCACAATACAAGGTAACACACCCAGCCACTGCCACGAATAACACCACAATACCAGGTAACACACCTGACCAGTGCCACAAAAAATACCACAATACAAGGTAACACACCCAGCCACTGCCACGAATAACACCACAATACCAGGTAACACACCCAGCCAGCGTCACGAATAACACCACAATACCAGGTAACACACCTGACCAGTGCCACAAAAAATACCACAATACAAGGTAACACACCGAGCCACTGCCATGAATAACACCACAATACCAGGTAACACACCCAGCCAGCGTCACGAATAACACCACAATACCAGGTAACACACCTGACCAGTGCCACAAAAAAATACCACAATACAAGGTAACACACCGAGCCACTGCCACGAATAACACCACAATACCAGGTAACACACCCAGCCAGCGTCACGAATAATACCACAATACAAGGTAACACACCCAGCCACTGCCACGGATAACACCACAATACCAGGTAACACACCCAGCCAGTGTCACAAATAACACCACAATACCAGGTAACACACCTGACCAGTGCCACAAAAAATACCACAATACAAGGTAACACACCCAGCCACTGCCACGAATAACACCACAATACCAGGTAACACACCTGACCAGTGCCACAAAAAATACCACAATACAAGGTAACACACCCAGCCACTGCCACGAATAACACCACAATACCAGGTAACACACCTGACCAGTGTCACAAAAAATACCACAATACAAGGTAACACACCCAGCCACTGCCACGAATAACACCACAATACCAGGTAACACACCTGACCAGTGCCACAAAAAATACCACAAAACAAGTTAACACACCGAGCCACTGCCACGAATAACACCACAATACCAGGTAACACACCCAGCCAGCGTCACGAATAACACCACAATACCAGGTAACACACCTGACCAGTGCCACAAAAAATACCACAATACAAGGTAACACACCCAGCCACTGCCACAAATAACACCACAATACCAGGTAACACACCTGACCAGTGCCACAAAAAATACCACAATACAAGGTAACACACCCAGCCACTGCCACGAATAACACCACAATACCAGGTAACACACCTGACCAGTGTCACAAAAAATACCACAATACAAGGTAACACACCCAGCCACTGCCACGAATAACACCACAATACCAGGTAACACACCTGACCAGTGCCACAAAAAATACCACAAAACAAGGTAACACAACGAGCCACTGCCACGAATAACACCACAATACCAGGTAACACACCCAGCCAGCGTCACGAATAACACCACAATACCAGGTAACACATCTGACCAGTGCCACAAAAAAATACCACAATACAAGGTAACACACCCAGCCACTGCCACGGATAACACCACAATACCAGGTAACACACCCAGCCAGTGTCACAAATAACACCACAATACCAGGTAACACACCTGACCAGTGCCACAAAAAATACCACAATACAAGGTAACACACCCAGCCACTGCCATGAACAACACCACAATACCAGGTAAAACACCCAGCCAATGTCACGAATAACACCACAATACCAGGTAACACACCCAGCCACTGCCATGAATAACACCACAATACCAGGTAACACACCCAGCCAATGTCACGAATAACACCATAATACCAGGTAACACACCCAGCCAGTGTCATCAATAACACCACAATACCAGGTAACACACCTGGCCAGGGTCGTCAATAACACCATAATACCAGGTAACACACCCAGCCAGTGTCACGAATAACTACTACTACTACTATAAATCATTTCTATTGCGCTACCAGTCGTACGCAGCGCTTCACAATTGAGCATGAAGAAAAGACAGTCCCTGCTCAAAAGAGCTTACAATCTAAATCAGGACAGACAGACAGGACAAATAAGGGATAAGGGTAGGACAGACAGATAGAACACATATAGGGAAAAGGGACTATTGAAGAGAGGAAGACAAGATAAGGTTACGAGCAGGTGACAAGTTAGGAATTAAAAGCAGCATCAAACCGGTAGGCCTTTAGCCCGAATTTGAAGGCGGCCAGGGATGGAGCTTGACGTAATGGCTCAGGAAGTCTATTCCAGGCATAAGGTGCGGCGAGATAAAAGGAATGGAGTCTGGAGTTAGCGATGGAGGAGAAGGGTGCAATTAGGAGAGATTTGCTTAGTGAACGGAGTTCCTGGGAAGGAATGTAGGGAGAGATGAGGGTGGAGAGGTAGTGAGGGGCTGCAGAGTGAATGCACTTATAAGTCAATAAGAGGAGCTTGAATTTTATATGGAAACAGATAGGGAGCCTGTGAAGTGACTTCAGGAGAGGGCTGATATGGGCATATCGACTTTGGTGAAATATTAGTCGTGCAGCAGAATTTTGAACAGATTGAAGAGGAGAGAGGTGGCTGAGTGGAAGACCTGTGAGAAGTTGCAGTAATCTAAGCGAGAGGTGATGGGAGTGTGGATGAGGATTCTGATAGCGTGTTCAGAAAGGAAAGGGCGAATTTTGGCGATATTATAAAGGAAGAAACGACAGGTTTTAGCAATCTGTTGAATATGTGCAGAGAAGGAGAGGGAGGAGTCGAAGATGACCCCAAGGTTACAAGCAGATGAGACAGGACGAATGAGCGTGTTGTAGACAGAAATAGAGAATGGGGGAAGGGGAGAGGATGGTTTAGGTGGGAAGGTAAGGAGCTCAGTTTTGGACATATTGAGCTTCAGGTGGCGGTGAAACATCCAGGTAGCAATGTCAGAGAGGCAGGCAGATACCTTGGACTGGATTTCTGCCGAGATTTCTGGTGTGGAGAGGTAGATCTGAGAGTCATCAGCGTAAAGGTGATACTGAAAACCGTGGGAAGAGATCAGAGCACCAAGGGAGGAAGTATAGATGGAGAAAAGGAGAGGTCCTAGGACGGATCCTTGAGGTACACCCCACTGACAGCGGGATAGAGGAAGAGGAGGATCCACCAGAGTATACACTAAAAGTACGCTGTGAGAGATAAGAATAAAACCATGAGAGAGCATAACACCACAATACCAGATAACACACCCAACCAGGGCCACGAATAACACCACACTACCAGGTAACACAACCAGTCACTGCCACGAATAACACCACAATATCAGGTAACACACCTGACCAGTGCCACGAATAACACCACAATACCAGGTAACACACCCGGCCATTGTCATCAATAACACCACAATACCAGGTAACACAGCCAGCCATTGTCATCAATAACACAACAATACCAGCTAACACACTCAGCCATTCCCACAAATAGTGCTACAATACCAGGTAACACACCTGACCAGTGCCACGAATAACACCACAATACCAGATAACACACCCAACCAGTGCCACACAAAAAAAAACAATACCAGGTAACACACCTGGCCAGTGTCGTCAATAATACCACAATACCAGGTAACACACCTGACCAGTGCCACGAATAACACCACACTACCAGGTAACACACCCAGCCAGTGTGATCAATAACACCACACTACCAGGTAACACACCCAGCCACTGTCACGAATAACACCACAATACCAGGTAACACACCCGGCCATTGTCATCAATAACACCACAATACCAGGTAACACACCCGGCCATTGTCATCAATAACACAACAATACCAGCTAACACACTCAGCCATTTCCACAAATAGTGCCACAATACCAGGTAACACACCTGACCAATGCCACAACTAACAGAACAATACCAATCTCCTGGACCAGATGGTATTCATTCCAGAGTACTGATAGAACTGAAAAATGAGCTTGCGGAGCTATTGTTAGAAATATGTACATAGTAACATAGTAGATGACGGCAGAAAAAGACCTGCATGGTCCATCCAGTCTGCCCAAGACAAACTCATATGTGTATACCTTACCTTGAATTTGTACCTGTCCTTTTCAGGGCACAGACCATATAAGTCTGCCCAGCAGTATTTCCCGCCTCCCAACCACCAGTCCCGCCTCCCATCACCGGCTCTGGTACAGACCGTATAAGTCTGCCCTCACCTATCCTTGCCTCCCAACCACCACCCCCTCTTCCCCCCAACTGCTCCGCCACCCAATTTCAGCTAAGCTTCTGAGGATCCATTCCTTCTGCACAGGATTCCTCTATGCATATCCCACGCAAGTTTGAACTCCGTTACCGTTTTCATCTCCACCACCTCCCGCGGGAGGGCATTCCAAGCGTCTACCACCCTCTCCGTGAAAAAATACTTCCTGACATCTTTCCTGAGTCTGCCCCCCTTCAACCTCATTTCATGTCCTCTCGTTCTACCGCCTTCCCATCTCCGGAAAAGATTCGTTTGCGGATTAATACCTTTCAAATATTTGAACGTCTGTATCATATCACCCCTGTTCCTCCTTTCCTCCAGGGTGTACATGTTCAGGTCAGCAAGCCTCTCTTCATACGTCTTGGAACGTAAATCCCATACCATCCTCGTAGCTTTTCTTTGCACCGCTTCCATTTTTTTAACATCCTTCGCAAGATACGGCCTCCAAAACTGAACACAATACTCCAGGTGGGGCCTCACCAACGTCTTATACAGGGGCATTAAAACCTCCTTTCTTCTGCTGGTCACTCCTCTCTCTATACAGCCTAGCAATCTTCTAGCTATGGCCACCGCCTTGTCGCACTGTTTCGTCACCTTCAGGTCCTCAGATACTATCACCCCAAGATCCCTCTCCCCGTCCGTGCCTATGTAATTTATCCTTAAAATCGAGCGTGGTACCGGAAGATTGGAGGGTGGCCAATGTAACGCCAATTTTTAAAAAAGGTTCCAGAGGAGATCTGGGAAATTATAGACCGGTGAGTCTGACGTCGATGCCGGGCAAAATGGTAGAGACTATTATAAAGAACAAAATTACAGAGCATATTCAGAAGCATGGATTAATGAGACAAAGCCAACATGGATTTAGTGAAGGGAAATCTTGCCTCACCAATCTACTACATTTCTTTGAAGGGGTGAACAAACGTGGATAAAGGTGAGCCGGTTGATATTGTGTATCTGGATTTTCAGAAGGCATTTGACAAAGTACCTCATGAAAGACTCCAGAGGAAATTGGAGAGTCATGGGATAGGAGGTAGTGTTCTATTGTGGATTAAAAACTGGTTAAAAGATAGAAAACAGAGAGTAGGGTTAAATGTTCAGTATTCTCAATGGAGAAGGGTAGTTAGTGGGGTTCCCCAGGGGTCTGTGCTCGGACCGCTGCTTTTTAACATATTTATAAATGACCTAGAGATGGAAGTAACTAGTGAGGTAATTACATTTGCTGATGACACAAAGTTATTCAAAGTCGTTAAATTGCGGGAGGATTGTGAAAAATTACAAGAGGACCTTACGAGACTGGGAGACTGGGCGTCTAAATGGCAAATGACATTTAATGCGAGCAATTGCAAAGTGATGCATATGGGAAAGATGAACCCAAATTATAGCTACGTCACGTAAGGTTCCACGTTAGGAGTCACGGACCAAGAAAGGGATCTAGGTGTCGTCGTTGATGGTACGTTGAAACCTTTTGCTCAGTGTGCTGCTGCGGCTAGGAAAGCAAATAGAATATTAAGTATTATTACGAAAGAAATGGAAAACATAAGTACATACAGTGGGGGAAATAAGTATTTGATCCCTTGCTGATTTTGTAAGTTTGCCCACTGACAAAGACATGAGCAGCCCATAATTGAAGGGTAGGTTATTGGTAACAGTGAGAGATAGCACATCACAAATTAAATCCGGAAAATCACATTGTGGAAAGTATATGAATTTATTTGCATTCTGCAGAGGGAAATAAGTATTTGATCCCCCACCAACCAGTAAGAGATCTGGCCCCTACAGACCAGGTAGATGCTCCAAATCAACTCGTTACCTGCATGACAGACAGCTGTCGGCAATGGTCACCTGTATGAAAGACACCTGTCCACAGACTCAGTGAATCAGTCAGACTCTAACCTCTACAAAATGGCCAAGAGCAAGGAGCTGTCTAAGGATGTCAGGGACAAGATCATACACCTGCACAAGGCTGGAATGGGCTACAAAACCATCAGTAAGACGCTGGGCGAGAAGGAGACAACTGTTGGTGCCATAGTAAGAAAATGGAAGAAGTACAAAATGACTGTCAATCGACAAAGATCTGGGGCTCCACGCAAAATCTCACCTCGTGGGGTATCCTTGATCATGAGGAAGGTTAGAAATCAGCCTACAACTACAAGGGGGGAACTTGTCAATGATCTCAAGGCAGCTGGGACCACTGTCACCACGAAAACCATTGGTAACACATTACGACATAACGGATTGCAATCCTGCAGTGCCCGCAAGGTCCCCCTGCTCCGGAAGGCACATGTGACGGCCCGTCTGAAGTTTGCCAGTGAACACCTGGATGATGCCGAGAGTGATTGGGAGAAGGTGCTGTGGTCAGATGAGACAAAAATTGAGCTCTTTGGCATGAACTCAACTCGCCGTGTTTGGAGGAAGAGAAATGCTGCCTGTGACCCAAAGAACACCGTCCCCACTGTCAAGCATGGAGGTGGAAATGTTATGTTTTGGGGGTGTTTCTCTGCTAAGGGCACAGGACTACTTCACCGCATCAATGGGAGAATGGATGGGGCCATGTACCGTACAATTCTGAGTGACAACCTCCTTCCCTCCGCCAGGGCCTTAAAAAATGGGTCGTGGCTGGGTCTTCCAGCACGACAATGACCCAAAACATACAGCCAAGGCAACAAAGGAGTGGCTCAGGAAGAAGCACATTAGGGTCATGGAGTGGCCTAGCCAGTCACCAGACCTTAATCCCATTGAAAACTTATGGAGGGAGCTGAAGCTGCGAGTTGCCAAGCGACAGCCCAGAACTCTTAATGATTTAGAGATGATCTGCAAAGAGGAGTGGACCAAAATTCCTCCTGACATGTGTGCAAACCTCATCATCAACTACAGAAGACGTCTGACCGCTGTGCTTGCCAACAAGGGTTTTGCCACCAAGTATTAGGTCTTGTTTGCCAGAGGGATTAAATACTTATTTCCCTCTGCAGAATGCAAATAAATTCATATACTTTCCACAATGTGATTTTCCGGATTTAATTTGTGATGTGCTATCTCTCACTGTTACCAATAACCTACCCTTCAATTATGGGCTGCTCATGTCTTTGTCAGTGGGCAAACTTACAAAATCAGCAAGGGATCAAATACTTATTTCCCCCACTGTAAGTAATGCCATACTGGGAAAAGACCAAGGGTCTATCGAGCCCAGCATCTTGTCCACGACAGCGGCCAATCCAGGCCAAGGGCACCTGGCAAGCTTCCCAAACATACAAACATTCTATACATGTTATTCCTGGGATTTGGGATTTTTCCAAGTCCGTTTAGTAGCGGTTTATGGACTTGTCCTTTAGGAAACCGTCCAACCCCTTTTTAAACTCTGCTAAGCTAACCGCCTTCACCACATTTTCCGGCAATGAATTCCAGAGTTTAATTACATGTTGGGTGAAGAAAAATTTTCTCCGATTTGTTTTAAATTTACTACACTGTAGTTTAATCGCATGCCCCCTAGTCCTAGTATTTTTGGAAAGCGTGAACAGACGCTTCACATCCACCTGTTCCACTCCACTCATTA
This sequence comes from Microcaecilia unicolor, assembly GCF_901765095.1. Classification (NCBI taxonomy): domain Eukaryota; kingdom Metazoa; phylum Chordata; class Amphibia; order Gymnophiona; family Siphonopidae; genus Microcaecilia; species Microcaecilia unicolor. The sequence goes on from NC_044038.1 coordinate 246,049,419, forward strand.
TTTTATATACCTCTATCATGTCTCCCCTCAGCCGTCTCTTCTCCAAGCTGTATAGCCCTAGCCTCCTTAGTCTTTCTTCATAGGAAAGTCGTCCCATCCCCGCTATCATTTTAGTCGCCCTTCGCTGCACCTTTTCCAATTCTACTATATCTTTCTTGAGATGCAGCGACCAGAATTGAACACAATACTCAAGGTGCGGTCGCACCATGGAGCGATAGAACAGCATTATAACATCCTCACACCTGTTTTCCATACCTTTCCTAATAATACCCAACATTCTATTCGCTTTCCTAGCCGCAGCAGCACACTGAGCAGAAGGTTTCAGTGTGTTATCGACGACGACACCCAGATCCCTTTCTTGGTCCGTAACTCCTAACGTGGAACCTTGCATGACGTAGCTATAATTCGGGTTCTTTTTTCCCACATGCATCACCTTGCACTTGCTCACATTAAACGTCATCTGCCATTTAGCTGCCCAGTCTCCCAGTCTCGTAAGGTCCTATTGTAATTTTTCACAATCCTGTCGAGAGTTAATGACTTTGAATAACTTTGTGTCATCAGCAAATTTAATTACCTCGCTAGTTACTCCCATCTCTAAATCATTTATAAATATATTAAAAAGCAGCGGTCCTAGCACAGACCCCTGAGGAACCCCACTAACTACTCTTCTCCATTGTGAATACTGCCCATTTAACCCCACTCTCTGTTTCCTATCCTTCAACCAGTTTTTAATCCACAATAGGACATTTCCTCCTATCCCATGACCCTCCAATTTCCTCTGTAGCCTTTCATGAGGTACCTTGTCAAACGCCTTTTGAAAATCCAGATACACAATATCAACCGGCTCCCCTTTGTCCACATGTTTGTTTACTCCTTCAAAGAATTGAAGTAAATTGGTCAGGCAAGATTTCCCCACACAAAAGCCATGCTGACTCGGTCTCAGTAATCCATGTCCTCGGATGTGCTCTGTAATTTTGTTTTTAATAATAGCCTCTACCATTTTCCCCAGCACTGACGTCCGACTCACCGGTCTATAATTTCCCGGATCTCCCCTGGAGCCTTTTTAAAAAATCGGCGTTACATTGGCCACCCTCCAATCTTCCGGTACAAAAATGAGGATGCTATAATGCCTTTGTATTGCTCCATGGTGCGACCGCACCTCGAATATTATGTTCAATTCTGGTCGCCGCATCTCAAAAAAGATATAGTGGAATTAGAAAAGGTGCAGAGAAGGGCAATGAAAATGATAAAGGGGATGGGACAACTTCCCTATGAGGAAAGGCTAAAGCGACTAGGGCTCTTCAGCTTGGAGAAAAGGCGACTGAGGGGAGATATGATAGAGGTCTATAAAATAATGAGTGGAGTTGAACGGGTAGATGTGAAGCGTCTGTTCACGCTTTCCAAAAATACTAGGACTAGGGGGCATGCGATGAAGCTACAATGTAGTAAATTTAAAACAAATCGGAGAAAATGTTTCTTCACTCAACGTGTAATTAAACTCTGGAATTCGTTGCCAGAGAATGTGGTAAAGGTGGTTAGCTTAGCGTAGTTTAAAAAAGGTTTGGACGGCTTCCTAATGGAAAAGTCCATAGACCGTTATTAAATGGACTTGGGGAAAATCCACTATTTCTGGGATAAGCAGTATAAATGTTTTGTACATTTTTGGGATCTTGCCGGGTATTTGTGACCTGGATTGGCCACTGTCGGAAACAGGATGCTGGGCTTGATGGGCCTTTGGTCTTTCCCAGTATGGCAATACTTATGTACTTATGTACCAGGTAACACACCCGGCCATTGCCACGAATAACACCACAATACCAGGTAACACACCCGGCCATTGCCACAAATAACACCACAATACCAGGTAACACACCCGCCAGTGCCATCAATAACACCTGAAGACTAGGTCATGGAGGTAGTCTATTATCCATTCCTTTTGTTTTTCTGAGAAGAGTAGTTCTTCCTGTAATAAGTTCCATAGAAGACTCCAAAATTCAGAGTCTCCCATACTTCTTGCTAACCTGCTACTCCCAAAATCTCAGCTGAAGACACAGCATGATCTTCCAATTCACACAACTGTGTCTCCAAGCATTCAGGTTTTGTAGCTTGTTGACTCTGTGCTTAAACATGACCAAACCCTACACAGACATGCCATCTACCTTTAATTAAATTTATGCATATGGTATCTGTAGTAAGTTGTCCAAAGTAAACAGAGCTTCCCACAAGGAACCAAGTAACTACTGCTGGTTCTCTAGACACCAATAGCCCCTCCAAAAGGGAATGATGAACCAGAAGCAGGGTGGGGGGGAGCTACTCAGCTGTCCCATAATTCCACTCCTTCTCCCAATAGTTGGGGAAAGTACAACTTGCAGTGTCTCCTCCACAGTTCAGCAAATACTTTGACCTACTGGGGTCAGGTGATTGGGTGGCCAGATTCAGGAACAGCCCGTCAAACCTTTGTTCCACTTGGCCATCAAGATTACACAAAGACGCCAAAACTTCTGTACAAGATTCCAGGGTTGCTTGAACCATCTGGGGCAGCTCATGGGCCCACAAATTCACCTTCCTTTCCCTATGGGGACCAGCAAAGACTCCGAATCACAGCGAAGCTCTGCAGCAACAACTCCTTCCAAACGCTACCCTTTTTCCTAGGTTTAGGACATCCTTAGTCTAGTGTCTCCTCAGAGGCCTCTATGATATTAGTGATTCTACTCATTGTAACACACAAGCCCCCCTACCACAACAATTGAAGGGGTTTGTGTGTTGTAGTTATGATTTCTTTTTTTTTTTTTATAGCCCGCCTTGGGTGGTTTCATAAAGAGGCAAAATATCAAAGCTAAATGAAAGTCAGACCTGTATTCACTCTTAAGGACCAGGTTTACAGCATTCAGCATGGGCCCCTGCACTCACTCCTTGTAACATATGGCTCCAGAAAAAGGAGGACGGATTAAGCCAGCCGGGTTTTACTTCCATTGCTGAAAGCAATGGAAGTAAAACCCGGCTGGCTCAATCCGTCCTCCTTTTTCTGGAGCCATATGGTAACCCTAAACATATCTGACATGAGCTTCTTGTACAGACAAAATCCAACAAGGTTCGCCGCAGCTCAGTCTCAGTTTATAAATCACATCTACGATAAGGCTAAAAATTAAACAGAAAAGGACAGATGGCAAAAAAGGGAAGTACAGTTACGAAACGAGGAACTTGGAAAGAAGTGATAGTTGCAAGAACACACATGTGCTATGAGTGGAGGGGATTTCTCAAGAAAGTTCATAAGAAATGCAAATTTTGCAGACGTTGCTTTTGCCAGGAAAGTAATATGAAGCAGGAAGGGCTGAGTTTGCACAGGCTCTGACACCACATGTAGGGCGGAAGGCAGTGTGACCACTGGCTCACTGTCTGGTCTTTCCGTGTGTCCCAGAGATGGTCTGCACAACAGCACCTCCCTTCCACTTACACAGATGATAGTTAGGAGGAGACTGGCTAAATGAGAAATGGTCAGACAGGTTGAACCAGTTTTGGCTATACAGGAACTGGAAAAAGCAAAGTAGCTGGAGAAGAGAGGGAGGGGGGAGAGAGAGAGAATAGAAACTGGAAAGCAGAAGGTGGTCAGGAGTTGGAGAGGAGAAGAAGAGAGGATGGGAGGGGACAGAAACTGAGGTCATAAAAGAGGAAGGAGAGGGTGCTGGAAAGGAGAGGAAGAGGGGATGGGATGGGGACAGGAACTGAGGTCATGAAAGAAGAAGGCGAGGGGAGCAGGAGCTGGAGAAGGAAATAACTGGAGAGAAGATGAAGAAAGGAAGGAGAAAGAGTGATTGGGGAATGAGCTAGAGAGAGAGGGAGGGAGGGAGAGGAACTGGACTGTGAATGAAAGAAAAGATTATGGAGTGATCTAGGGTAAAAGGAGTAGGGAAGGAAAGGTAGTTTAGCAGAGAAGGGTGAGGACTGGTGGAGAGGTGGGAGCTAAGGAAGGGAAGAAATACGAAGAATGTACAGAGGCGGTTAAGAAAGCAAATAGAATGTTAGGTATTATTAGGAAAGAAATGGAAAACAAAAATGAGGACGTTATAATGCTTTTGTATCTCTCAATAGTGCGACTGCACCGCGAATACTGTGTGCAATTCTAGTCACCGCATCTCAAAAAGATATAGAGGGGTATAATCGAACGGGGCGCCCAAGTTTTCCTGAGGGCGTCCTCGCAGGACGTCCTTGCGAAGGGGCTGGGAAACCCATATTATCAAAACAAGATGGGCGTCCATCTTTCATTTCGATAATACAGTCGGGGACACCCAAATCTCAACAATTAGGTCGACCTTAGAGATGGTTGTCCTTAGAGATGGTCGTCCCCGGTTTTCGGCGATAATAGAAACCGAGGACGCCCATCTCAGAAATGACCAAATGCAAGCCCTTTGGTCGTGGGAGGAGCCAGCATTTGTAGTGCACTGGTCCCCCTGACATGCCAGGACACCAACCGGGCACCCTAGGGGGCACTGCAGTGGACTTCAGAAATTGCACCCAGGTGCATAGCTCCCTTACCTTGGGTGCTGAGACCCCAAATCCCCCCCCCCAAAACCCACTCCCCACAACTGTACAACACTACCATAGCCCTAAGGGGTCAAGGGGGGCACCTACATGTGGATACAGTGGGTTTGTGGTGGGTTTTGGAGGGCTCACATTTGCCACCACAAGTGTAACAGGTGGCGGGGGGGGGGGGGGGGGCCTGGGTCCGCCTGCCTGAAGTGCACTGCACCCACTAAAACTGCTCCAGGGACCTGCATACTGCTGTCAGGGAGCTGGGTATTACATTTGAGGCTGGCATAGAGGCTGGCAAAAAATATTTTTTAAAGTTTTTTTTTTAGGGTGGGAGGGGGGTTAGTGACCACTGGGGAAGTAAGGGGAGGTCATCCCCGATTCTCTCCAGTGGTCATCTGGTCATTTCGGGCACCTTTTTGAAGCTTGGTCGCAAGAAAAAATGGACTAAGTAAAGTCGGCCAAGTGCTCGTCAGGGACGCCCTTCTTTTTGCCATTATCAGCTGAGGACGCCCATGTGTTAAGCACGCCCCAGTCCCGCCTTCGCTATGCTTCAGACACGCCCCCCAAAACTTTGGTCATCCCCATGACGGAAAGCAGTTGAGGACGCCCAAAATCGGCTTTCGATTATGCCGATTTGGGCGACCCTGGGAGAAGGACGCCCATCTCCCGATTTGTGTCGAAAGATGGGCGCCCTTCTCTTTCGAAAATAAGCCTGACAGTGGAATTAGAAAAGAGAAGGCTGACAAAAGTGATACAAGGGATGGGATGACTTTCCTATGAGGAAAGGCTGAAGCGTCTAGGGCTCTTCAGCTTAGAGAAGAGATGGCTGAGGGGAGATATGACAGAGGTCTATAAAATGATGAATAGAATGGGTAGACGTGTATTGCTTGTTTACTCTTTCCAAAAATACTAGGACTAGGGAGCATGCAATGAAGCTACAAAGTAGTAAATTTTAAACAAATTTGAGAAAATATTTCTTCACTCAACGCAGTGGCTTTCCTAGGGCGGCTGACACCTGGGGCGGATCACCGATGCGCCCCCCCTCCGGCGAAACAACCCCCCCCCCCAGGTGCATCTTTACCTGCTGGGGGGGGGGGGGGGGTGCCATGCGCCTGTCTGCTTCGCTCGTTCCATGCTCCCTCTGCCCCGGAACAGGAAGTAACCTGTCCTCCCCTATCCTGCTCTCTGTTGGAGTTCCTCAGGGATCTGTCCTTGGGCCCCTTCTTTTTTCAATCTACACCTCTTCCTTAGGCTCCCTGATCTCTTCTCATGGTTTCCACTATCATCTTTATGCTGACGACACCCAGCTTTATCTCTCCACACCAGAAATCACTGCAGAAACCCAGGCCAAAGTATTGGCCTGCTTATCCGACATTGCTGCCTGGATGTCCAACCGCCACCTGAAACTGAACATGGCCAAGACTGAACTTATTGTTTTCCCACCCAAACCCACTTCTCCTCTCCCTTCACTCTCTATCTCAGTTGATAACACCCTCATCATCCCCATCTCATCTGCCTGCAACCTCGGTGTCATCTTCGACTCCTCCCTCTCCTTCTCTGCGCATATCCAGCAGATAGCCAAGACCTGTCGCTTCTTCCTCTATAACATTAGCAAAATTTGCCCCTTCCTCTCCGAGCACACCACCCGAACTCTCATCCACTCTCTCATTACCTCTCGCCTTGACTACTGCAACCTACTCCTCACCGGCCTCCCACTTAGCCATCTATCCCCCCTTCAGTCCATCCAGAACTCTGCCGCACGTCTTATCTTCCGCCTTAACCGATATACTCATATCACCCCTCTCCTCAAGTCACTTCACTGGCTTCCGATCAGATACCGCATACAGTTCAAGCTTCTCCTACTCACCTACAAATGCACTCGATCTGCAGCCCCTCCTTACCTCTCTACCCTCATCTCCCCTTACGTCCCTACCCGTAACCTCCGCTCTCAAGACAAATCCCTCCTTTCAGTACCCTTCTCCACCACCGCCAACTCTAGGCTTCGCCGTTTCTGCTTCGCCTCACCCCATGCTTGGAACAAACTCCCTGAGCCCATACGCCGGGCCCCCTCCCTACCCATCTTCAAATCATTGCTCAAAGCCCACCTCTTCAATGTCGCCTTCGGCACCTAATCACTACACCTCTTCTCAGGAAATCTCAACTACCCCAACTTGACATTTCGTCCTTTAGATTGTAAGCTCTTCTGAGCAGGGACCGTCCTTATTTGTTAATTTGTACAGCGCTGCGTAACCCTAGTAGCGCTCTAGAAATGTTAAGTAGTAGTAGTCACAAGGAACTGCAGTAGGCATGAAACCTGGTTCTAAGGCCACTGCACTAACCATTAGTTTGGTTTAATTTAGTTTATGAATTTATATTCTATCTATACCTAGGTGAATCACACTAGAAACACACAGAGTTTTCCCAGAAAATAAAAATACAAAAATGTACAATTAGATCAAATGAATGATTTAGGTCTATCCTATCAATTTTTATGGTGTTCTTGTCTAATATTTTATATTTGATTTGTTGTAAACCGCCCTGATTCGTGAAAACTGGACAGTATATCAAATAAACTGTAACAGTTTCTGGACCTCAACACTGACCAGTGTATAAGGTGTTTCTTCTTCAACAAGGAAGCCATTAACCATCTAAGCCAACACCACACCACTTGTAGACCTCAAGGTCATCTCTTCTCTAGCATTTTTTGCCACTGGCAGTTTCCAGACGGTCCTGGCAGCCATCCCAGGCCTCGACCACTCTGTGCATCACATAGTTTCTTAGGGTCTCCTCACACACACCACTGAATACATAGTTTCCTCAGACCCTGTAACAGAGAGGACAGTAGGACTGAGTTCTATGACATCGCCCCCCCCCCCCCTGTCCTCGGTGTCAATGACTGACCACACATCGCTCTCGGGTCCCCCAGAAGGAGAGAAACCACCTACAGAAATAGAAAGGGTCTAGCACTCAATGAACAGACAAGTAATTGGCAAAAGTGCCTAATCGGATTATATATTTTTTCAACAGGGCCTTTAAATATGATGGACCCGCTGCCTTTTGTGAGCCTTTGCCCTTCTACACCAAAAAGATGTTTCCTTTGTGCCATGACCTCCCGCACCAACATGTCCACTTCCTCTGAGGTGACGTTTTCCTTGTGGGGTACGAGGTGTTGCTTTGGCACCATTAGAACCATTCCTCTGCAGCTTCTGGCCGAGATTGTAAAATGGCAACCAGGATATTTAAATAGTCATTAAAATACGTAGAGGTGGGAGGGCTGTAAATGCTGATCATCGGTACATTGAGGTTTCTGATATTGCGGCAGGTGAAAACGTTTAGGGCTTCAAAATGTCTATGCCTGCCATTTTACAACAACAGCTGCAAGACGTTTAGGGGGATGACTGGCAGCTGTAAACATTTTTCAGGTGTCCTAAATGTCAGCATCAAATCTTCCTTAATGAATATAGTAACATAGTAGATGACGGCAGAAAAAGACCTGCACGGTCCATCTAGTCTGCCCAACAAGATAAACTCATATGTGCTACTTCTTGTGTATACCTTACCTTGATTTGTATCTGCCATTTTCAGGACACAGACCGTAGAAGTCTTGCCCAGAATTAGCCCCACCACCCAAACACCAGCCCCGCCTCCCAATCTCGGCTAAGCTTCTGAGAATGCACTTGTAAAGTTACTAATCTGCTTCTAGGAAGCATCTTTATTGCCCCGTCAGCTGGCTACCCTATGAAGCATATGTAAAACCCCTATGCAGAGCTGTGGGGCACACTCTGACCATTATAGGTGGGAGATGGACCTCGATGTGTATGCAGTTCTGCAGAGCTATAGCTGTTCACTCCCTCATATGGCTGTAGTGCGGTCCTCCTGAGGTTGGCAGGAAGAGCAGCATGACGGGTGAATGGTACAACATGCTCTCGAGCTGCGCAGAGCCAGTCTCATGGTATTGGCTACACAATCTACAGGAACGCATGGAACTCACGCTGCCAGACTGGCTCCACACAGCTCAGGAAACCGACACCGTGAGAAAGGCATCAGGTACTGGTGGCACGAGGGAGGAGCATCCATCCATTGCTGGCTCAGCTGCCTCTGCCTGACTGAAGCTAAAGAGATTATTAGAGCCAAAACAACATCTTTCAAAAACTGAAAAAGGATCCAGATGAAGGAAACAGAAGCAGGCATCAGCACTGGCAAGTTAGATACCAGTATGGCTTCTAAAGTGACTTTGAGTGGAAGGTGCTTCTGGTAAATGGAGCTCATTCTGAGAAAAAGGATGTTACCAGTGGTGTCCCGCAAGGTTCGGTTCTTTTTAACATTTTTCTAAGAAATATTGCTGAAAGGCTGTCTGGTAAGGTTTGTCTCTTTGCGGATAACAGCCCTGATGGTGTGGATAACATGAGGAATATTTAAATGTATTAGTTTATTCTAGCCTGCTCTTACAACAAAACATCCATAAAAACATTCAGCAAAAAACACAAAAAGAATCAGATAAATCACAAAAGCAGATAATCACTTAGGACAAAAAAAAAAAGAAAGCCTTAAACAAAAGAAAGTCTCTGAAGGACTTAATGAAGCTGGAGGAATTGTCTGGAATGTGGCAGCTTAGATTTAATGCTATAAAATGCTAGATCTTGCATTTGGGCTGCAAAAACCTGAGGGAACAGTACAGTTTAGGGGTGAAGAACTTTTGTACATGAAAGAGGAGTGAGACTTGTATATGTGATAATCTCAAGGTGGCCAAACAGGTTGAAAAGGCACCAGTGAAAGCTAGGAGGTTGCTCGGCTGCATAGGGAGAGGAATGACCAGTAGGAAAAAGGAAAGGGAAATGGGACTTGATATACCACCTTTCTGAGGTTTTTGCAACTACATTCAAAGCGGTTTACATATATTCAGGTACTTATTTTGTACCAGGGGCAATGGAGGGTTAAGTGACTTGCCCAGAGTCACAAGGAGCTGCAGTGGGAATCGAAAGATGATGATGCCCCTGAGTAAGACTCTACTGAGACCTCATTTAGAATATTGTGTACAATTCTGGAGACTGAACCTTCCAAAAGATATAAACAGGATAGAGTCGGTCCAGAGGGCAGCTACTGAAATGATCAGTGATCTTCACCATAAAACGTATGGGGACAGACTTAAAGATCTCAATATGTATACTTTGGAAGAGAAGCAAAATATGATAGAGACATTTAAATGCTTACGCGTCACAAATGCACAGGAGGTGAGTCTCTTTCAGTTGAAAGGAAGCTCTGGAATGAGGGGGCATAGGATGAAGGTCAAAGGGGATAGATGCAGAACTAAGGAAATACTTCTTAATAGAAAAGGTGGTGAATTGGTGGAACGGCCTCTCGATGGAAGTGGTGGAGACAAAAAGAGTATCTGAATTCAAGACAGCTTGAGACAAGTACATAGGATCTCTAAGGGAGTGATATGGAGAACAGAGGGCATGGATGGATAGATTGGAAAGGTCAGACAAGTTTTTATAAGTACATAAGTAATGCCACACTGGGAAAAGACCAAGGGTCCATCGAGCCCAGCATCCTGTCCACGACAGCGGCCAATCCAGGCCAAGGGCACCTGGTGAGCTTCCCAAACGTACAAACATTCTATACAATCAAGCCATTGTGACATCACTAATGAGGTTGGCTCATTGGTGGAATGAGCCACTATGACATCACAATAGGTTAAATCACTGCTCTATGTAATAAAAGTGAGCCAAGTAGAGGACATAAGTACATAAGTAATGCTACACTGGGAAAAGTCCAAGGGTCCATCGAGCCCACGACAGCGGCCAATCCAGGCCAAGGGCACCTGGCGAGCTTCCCAAACGTACAAACATTCTATACAATCAAGCCATTGTGACATCACTAATGAGGTTGGCTCTTATTGGTGGAATGAGCCACTATGACATCACAATAGGTTAAATCACTGCTCTATGTAATAAAAGTGAGCCAAGTAGAGGACATAAGTACATAAGTAATGCCACACTGGGAAAAGACCAAGGGTCCATCGAGCCCAGCATCCTGTCCACGACAGCGGCCAATCCAGGCCAAGGGCACCTGGCAAGCTTCCCAAACGTACAAACATTCTATACAATCAAGCCATTGTGACATCACTAATGAGGTTGGCTCTTATTGGTGGAATGAGCCACTATGACATCACAATAGGTTAAATCACTGCTCTATGTAATAAAAGTGAGCCAAGTAGAGGACATAAGTACATAAGTAATGCCACACTGGGAAAAGACCAAGGGTCCATCGAGCCCAGCATCCTGTCCATGACAGCGGCCAATCCAGGCCAAGGGCACCTGGCGAGCTTCCCAAACGTACAAACATTCTATACAATCAAGCCATTGTGACATCACTAATGAGGCTGGCTCTTATTGGTGGAATGAGCCACTATGACATCACAATAGGTTAAATCACTGCTCTATGTAATAAAAGTGAGCCAAGTAGAGGACATAAGTACATAAGTAATGCCACACTGGGAAAAGACCAAGGGTCCATCGAGCCCAGCATCCTGTCCACGACAGTGGCCAATCCAGGCCAAGGGCACCTGGAGAGCTTCCCAAACGTACAAACATTCTATACATGTTATTCCTGGAATTGTGGATTTTTCCCAAGTCCATTTAGTAGCGGTTTATGGACTTGTCCTTTAGGAAACCGTCTAACCCCCTTTTAAACTCTGCCAAGCTAACCGCCTTCACCACGTTCTCCGGCAATGAATTCCAGAGTTTACTCTGCTTACATTTTTCTATTGATAAAGAAAAATAAAAGAGAATTTGAAAATAAATTTGTCATAGAGGCAAAAATTCATGGTAAACACATCAGAAGGAGAAAGCCTGCGAGGGAATCAGTGGGAGTGTTAAATCACTGAGGGAAGACAAGGCCATAGTGGAGAGACTGAATTAACTGTTTGCTTCAGTCTTTACTAAAGAGAATAAAGGTAAAGATCTACTGGTACTAGAAAAATACAGCTGTAGTTCACACTGCTGTATGTTTTTTGAAGTACTGCTCTTTTTTTCCCTACCATCAGCTTGTTCTGTTGGATATCCAGTGTATTAGAGCAGTACAACACACTTCAGCCATCAAAGAATGTTTGTACGTGACCCCTGAAGCAGGCAGCTTGCCCACCAAAACACAGGCCCGTGTTGCGTCTTTACTGTTGGTGCTTTTTTTCCCTCAACTCCCAGCCTCTGAGTCGTGTGTCATCCTTTGCTTTTTCTGGTGTTTTCCCAGCACTCCATCATCCATACTCAGTCAAACGAACTTTCCATAAAATGCATTGTATCACGTTACCACACATTTCTAGAGCTCTTTAATCATTTTTATATCTCACAAAGGTTTGCAGTGCACATTTTTCCATTTTCACAGTACAGGATCATTTTTTTGTAAAAGTATGATTTTGTATTTCATATCTGAAAACACTGTAGGGACTCTGAGTATGTTTGTGATGGTTCTGCTAATTTCTGAACCTATTGTGGCGTCTGCTGGTTTCAACTTCCTGTTGGCCGACAACCTCCCTTTATTAAGACCAGTCCGATGGGTCAGTGAAGATGTATCTCTAGCAGTTGTGGTGGTTGCTAGAGACAACTAAAATCTGTCAGGTTGTGTAGTATCTTTTGTGTGGGTTGTTGAGTAGGTGTCACAACATAAAGCGTATGGGGACAAACAAATATGTATAATACTTTGGAAGAAAGGTGGGAGAGGGGAGATATGATAGAGACATTTAAATACCTACATGGCATAAATGCACAGGGGGGGGGCGAGTCTCTTTCAATTAAACTCTGGAATGAGGGGTCATAGAATGAAGGTGAAAAGGGATAGACTCAGAAATAACCCGAGGAAATACTTCTTCACGGAAAGGGTGGTGAATTTATGATGGAAGTGGTAGAGACGAAAATAGTATCTGAATTCAAGAGAGCTTGGCCTCTTTTACAAAGCCACGCTGCCAGTTCATTGAGGCAAATGAGAGGAAGCCTATTCAATTCCTTTGGGCTTCCTCTCATTTGCCTCCCACGCAGAAATCACTAGCGCGACTTTGTAAAAGACGCCCTAAGAGTAGATGACATGGTTGGGCAGACTGGATAGGCCTTATTGCCTTTATCTGCCAACATTTTTTCTCTGTTTCTCCGCTTCATCTCTTGCATAAGCTTGGCAGTGCTTTTCCGCTGTGCTGTAGCTCTGCTGCCATCTGCTGGTCAGGCTGTTTCTCTTCACCCCTTGTGCCACCAATGTTTTGAGCCTGGAAGTCGTGAAAGGTGGAAAAACATTTCCTCTGCAAGCATAGTTTGCTCTGCAACCTCTTTCCTAAAATCTGTAGGACCTATTTTGAAGTGTAAATAGCAGAGCTCATTTCTAAAATGAGGCAGTATTTTCCACATTAGGGTGAATGGAAAAATCAGCACAAGGGCAGGTGCACTTTCCACATTCTACAATATCCCAGAGACGCCAAAGGTGGCTCATCCAAAATCTGGAAATTTACTACCACAATACATGAGATTGAAGGCCAGTGCGTCAGGTTCTTCTCAGAGGCCCAAGTTTTTCCCAACAGTTTACACTCCTCATGGATTTTATAGTACAGAATGAGTTTCTCCCTCTAGGGTGCACTTTTTCCAAAAGAAGGGATCACAGACTGAAATACTCTGAAGCATTTTTATTTTTGGATTTTCCTGAGATGCTGATCCAGCTCTGGTTTTGCCCCATTGTCTCTCTGCACTTATAATTCCAGGGTCTGATTTAGTAAAAGTTACCAGGGTGCAGTGGTGAGCTGGAGCAGGGTCTCACGGGCTCGCAAGAGCCGTTTGTTAAGTTTTTAAGAATTTTGGGAGCCGGTTGTTAAAGTAGACCCCCACATGTCTACTTTAACAACTGGATCCCAAAATATGGGCTCAGACCACCTCCCGGATTCTTTTACTTTGCTGGTGGGGATGCTGAGCCCTGTCAGCCAAATAAATAGACCTGCTGTACTTCCCCGCTCCTGGGACTTTTTGTGCATGCCAGAGAAGTCCCAGCATGCTGCTCAGACCCAGAAATTAGCAGCGGGGAGTGGTGGCAGTCCATTGGCTGGTGGGGCTCGGCATCCCTGCCAGCAAAGGTATGCCTAGCATGCCTGCATGAGGAAAGGGGAGAGAGAGGCATGCGTTACCTCCCCCCCCCCCCAGTCCACCCCAAATTGCAGGGCTGGCTACACCCGGAGAAAGAGCCCATTGTTAATTTACCAGCACACCCCTGCCTGGGTGGATTATCCAGATAATGCCACTGAAAATCCCTTTTGACCCTCCATCCCCGACCCCTTCCCTAGCACTGCCTGTGAAGTGTCAGGCAGCCCAGGGGCTGTGATAACTTTATCTGCTGAAACCCAGTAACTGCTGGCAGCCAGACTAAATTAATATTCAATGCCGGCCAGTCTCCTGCTACCAATACTGAATGTTTGGCTGTAAAAAATGGCAGCTGGTGTTTAAATGAAAGGATGACCACTGCAGGGGGAGGGAGACAATTAATCTAAGAAAGGAAGTGCTGTAAGCTCATGGATGCAATGCAGCAAAACCAGAACTGAATGAACTTGTCAGCACTAAACTGATTGAGGTGCTCCATGTTCCAGGGAAATTAGTTCTGCATGAAGAGATGAAAATTCGTTCTAGTGAATTCATGATGGATACTGTCCAGCAGAGAGTCTGAGTCCTGGCTGAGGCTGGAGGGCAGGTGCTGGCTGGAGAGGCAGGTCTGCTCTGGAGTGTATGTAAAAGAGAAGCTAGTGGCATAAACCAGGCCATCCGTCCTGATGAGAGAAAGAGGCACAGTTACCGGGTACCGCAGCCACCTCCATTCGCTGCCGAAGGCTGAGACATCAGGCACTACACACACCATGGACGAAGGATTCCTGAGAAGATAGAACAACAAGGAGGAGGAGGTGGTCAGTGCTTTCTGGTTTCTAAGCTCTGATCCCACCATTCTTGCTGTTACTCTGTACCAGACCCTGCTAGATTTGGATTTAACTCATACCTTTTTCAGTCGTAGTTCAACGCAAGTCACAATGGTATGTAAGATTCCGTAGATCCGTTCCTTCCAAACACAAAGGAATCCTGTTTAGAAGGAATGGATCTACAGAATCTTAGCGGAGATTGGGTGGTGACGCCGGTAATTGAAGAGTAAAACCAATGCTGGGCGGACTTCTACGGTCTGCGCCCTGATCGTGGCTGAATAGATATGGATGGGCTGGAGTGTCAATTTTAAGGGGCTTCAATGTTAGCTTCAGAACTTTCAGTACAAGAAGAGTGTTGGGCAGACTTCTACGGTCTGTGCCCTGAGAATGGCAAGGACAAATCAAACTCGGATATACATATAAAGTATCACAGTTATGTGCTTCAAAATTAGATCCTGATTCACGCTCCTTGGTTCTACAACTACACACTCAGTGAATCAATTCGTGTACACTCACAACCATTAAATCATTTTGTGTCTATATATATACACTTTATATGAGAGGAAAAACCTCACACTGCTGTGGCCACACTTGGTTAACTCTAACCAAAAGATTGTGTAGGAGGCACACAGTGAAAAAGTAATCATGGGTGAAAAAACCTCTCATTAATCTCTTCAGTTATGTTGTGTGGTAATCAAGAAACCACTTATCTTAGTGTAACTGTGCTTCGCTGCTCTGCAGATGCGTTCCAAGAGTGAGGTCCCAACGGACCCGTTTCGCTACCGCTTTCTCAAGGGTCCTCACACCATCTGACCTGAAACAGTAGGAAACACCATTAATACTTTAAAAGACTGAAAATGCGGTTGTGTGGTGCAAAAATTCTACCTGTGCCCTGGGAGCTACAATTTCATGCGAAGCCAGACGGCAAAATGGCGTCCCTGCTTTTTGACGCTTCAGCAATCCTGAGGGGAGAGGGCATGGCGTCATGACGTCATCTGACACCAAATCTCTGTGTTTATCAAATCAAAAGCAAAATTGAAGAAAAATTTAAATGAAAAACAAAAGCAAAAACAAAATATAGTATATACTTCAAAATATACTATATAGTTCAACCCAAATAGTCCCAATCCGGCCACTTCAACATAGACCTCCAAAGAAGCTGGCAGTGTAATCCATGACGATCAACTGAAACTATGCGGAAAGCTCTGTCCTGTCTGAATCCTATCAACAGTATAAATGGCTTGTAAGAACCATAGTTTCTTTTAAAGACAAAATGCAGTCCAATGAATGCGTGAATTCAGTCCCCTAGGTTGCAAGGTGTCAAGTCTGTGGATCCAACATTGCTCACATTGCAGTAATGCTTTGTTGCGGTCCCTTCCACGCTTGCTTGCGAGGACACAATCAATTATCCATCCTTTGAAGGAGTCAAAAGAATGGTTGAACTCCTTGCAATGGGCTACAAGCGGTGCTCCTAACTTATTATTAGATAGGCATGATTTATGTTCGCCCAATAAATAAACAACATACTCCGACATGCATGTCATCCGAAATCGTTGCTTGTAGGTGCACTTGTTCCTTGGGTTAACAAATGTATAGGAACCACATTTAAAATGGCCACCTGTTTTGTTCAAACGATGGTCCAAAAGGTTTGCCGGACTTACCATCTCCTTTAAATTTTGACCTCTTGAAAAGGCGATGCGTAATTGATAATTCTCAAATATCTTCTGTGTTTGAATGATGTCCCAGTTCTTGCGTATAATGCTAGCCACCTCTTCCCCTCCCGTCGCATAACGTATCACAAAGGTCTCAAATGGGTCCCTTCATGTGGATTGATGTTGGGTGTTTAACAAAAGGTCCCTATTATTGAATCCATTGAATGTACTGAATTTGTTAACCCAAGGAACAAGTGCACCTACAAGCAATGATTTCGGACGACATGCATGTCGGAGTATGTTGTTTATTTATTTACGGTGTCCTTGTTTGAAGTGGTACGTGGGGAAAACTCAGCGTCTCACTAAGATTGGGCAAACATAAATCATGCATATCTAATAATAAGTTAGGAGCACCGCTTGTAGCCCATTGAAGGAGTTCAACCATTCTTTTGACTCCTTCAAAGGATGGATAAGCGTGGGGGGGGGGGGGGGGGGGGGCGGGGACCGCAACAAAGCATTACTGCAATGTGAGCAATGTTGGATCCACAGACTTCACACCTTGGAACCTAGGGGACTGAATTCACGCATTCATTAGACTGCATTTTGTCTTTAAAAGAAACTATGGTTCTTACGAGCCATTTATACTGTTGATAGGATTCAGACAGGACAGAGCTTTCCGCATAGTTTCAGTTGATCGTCATGGATTACACTGCCAGCTTCTTTGGAGGTCTATGTTGAAGTGCCCGGATTGGGACTATTTGGGTTGAACTATATAGTATATTTTGAAGTATATACTATATTTTGTTTTTGTTTTTTATTTTCATTTTCATTTTTCTTCAATTTTGCATTTGATTTGATAAGCACGGAGATTTGGCGTCAGTTGACGTCATGACGCCATGCCCTCTTCCCTCAGGATTGCTGAAGCATCAAAAAGCAGGGACGCCAATTTGCCGTCCGGCTTCGCACAAATTGCAGCTCCCAGGGCACAGGTAGAATTTTTGCACCACACAACCGCATTTTCAGTCTTTTAAAGTATTAATGGTGTTTCCTACTGTTTCAGGTCAGATGGTGTGAGGACCCTTGAGAAAGCAGTGGCCTAGTGGTTAGGGTGGTGGACTTTGGTCCTGGGGAACTGAGTTCGATCCCCACTTCAGGCAGCTTCTTGTGACTCTGGGCAAGTCACTTAACCCTCCATTACCACATTGAGCCTGCCATGAGTGGGAAAGCGCAGCGTACAAATATTTAAAAAAAAAGTGGTAGCAAAATGGGTCCGTCGGGACCTCACTCTTGGAACGCATCCGCAGAGCAGTGAAGCACAGTTACATTAAGATAAGTGGTTTCTTGATTATTTTGAATTACCACACAACATTAACTAAAGAGATTAATGAGAGTTTTTTTCACCCATGATTACTTTTTCACTGTGTGCCTACTACACAATTTTTTGGTTAGAGTTAACCAAGTGTGGCCACAGCAGTGTGAGGTTTTGCCTCTCATATAAAGTGTATATATATAGACACAAAATGATTTAATGGTTGTGAGTGTACACGAATTGATTTACTGAGTGTGTAGTTGTAGAATACATGTAAAGTATCACATACCATGTAAAATGAGTTTATCTTGTTGGGCAGACTGGATGGACCATTCAGGTCTTTATCTGCCGTCATTTACTACAGCAGTATTTTCCTGTCCCCAGACAGCTCACAGTCTAAGTTTGTACCTGAGTGAATAGAGGGATAAGTGATTTTCCCCAAATCCTATGAAGTTGCAGTGGGAGTTGAGCCAGGCTGTCCTGGGCTTTTGTACATCAGTATATACCAGTTTCTGTGCACTCACCCACCAAGTATTCCATATTCAGCCTCATTTATATGTTTTTAAAGCCATGCCGAATATCCGTGCACAACTTTAGATATGTACATATGATGTTATACGTGCTGTTACACGAATTCCCAGAATGTGCTGCTTTGCCATAGGGTCCTGTCTGTCTCTGTGGCCATCTCTGGGGGGCGAGTGATTGTACCAGTGTGGGTGTTCCTGATCTTCTGTTTGCCTCACAGTGAGTGCATCAGTATACCTGGGCTTCCATTGTTCAGCACAGCTGGGTGCTGGTGGTAGAACAGAGGAGTCAACATGACTGACCTACATGCATCAGAGAAGAGCCAGGAGGCAGCAGCCATATCAGAGGATATAGAGGCCCAAGGCCCAGTTCTTGGATCTCACAGATGAGCAGGTACCTCAGCAGGTTCTGCTTCAATAAAGCCATCATCCAGCAGCTCAGTCCCCTCCTCTGCTCCATCACTGAGAGGAAACAGCCTACGCCAAGCCACCTAAAGGTCACCACAGCCCTTGCCTTTCTCACCTCAAGCAGCTTTCAGTCAGAGAGGGCAGTCACACCTCACACTGCATCACATAGTTTCTCAGGACTTTCCAGAGATGCCAAGTCTCACTCATTTGAAAGCTTTCTCACTCTCACACTCTTTGAGCCCTATTTCTCATTCATCAGAGCTTCAGTATCAGTTCACTGGTCTCGATCACTGCTTTCATGAGAGGGAAGCCTTAGAGAAGGAAACCAAGTGGTTCAACCAGTAAGAAATCTGAGCACACCTTCCTGCCTACTGCTTCCTCCGCCCTGTCCCTTTTCCCTTTACTGCATGAACATGTGCACTGAAACCGACGTACATACTTTTAACTACTGGGCGGAACAGAAGGCAATTTTCAGCTCAAAACATTTACCCAAATTGCTCCCCACTTTGTGTTCTTTCAGAGGCTCCAAAGAAAAGACAATATCATTTAATCCTGCCTTGAGTCATTTGCAAAGCAACACTTCAAGTTAACCATTCTAGATTTATACCCTGAATACCTTCTGAAAAATCTCACACTCCTTGGAGTGGTAAATCTCAGTCTTTGGGACACTTCTCCCTTGGCGTCTCTGCCTTTCTCAGTCATACCTCTGAATATAAAGCCTTCCCACATACTGTGCAGCAAATAATGAGCCAGTTCTATGAAATAGTCCTTTCCCCGTGTGTGCTGGTGGTCATAAATTACACTCACATGGCTGAGGAGAGCGGGTACCAACTACGACAGAAAAAACCCTTTCATTCTCTCAACAAACACTGCTCTGCATCGTCCCCGAGGGCACATCACAGACATCGCCCAAGATTCCCAAGCTCCTGACATGATGCAGGTGAGCCCTGCACTGCCAAGCACTTCCCGCTCTATGCATATGCTCAAAATGCTGTTACTCCCTCCCAGTTGCCTCCACAAGGCAGAGGATTTATCAGCACTTATGAAAGTACTGGAGAGACTAAGCTGGAGAATGTCTTTATTACTCTTGTGACTACACATAGTGCAGGAACGCTCACTCTGCACCCCCCAGACATGGCCTTCCAAAAACTGAAAATTATTTTTTAGCACATGGTTAGGGTATGCACATCTGGTACTTACCTCGGGACGCCATTTTAATCTGTGTTAGGCACAAAATTAGTACCTATCACAGCTTAGTAAAAGGGATCCTGTGACAGCTTGGAGTGGAGGAGTAGCCTAGTGGTTAGGGTGGTGGACTTTGGTCCTGAGGAACTGAGTTCGATTCCCACTTCAGGCACAGGCAGCTCCTTGTGACTCTGGGCAAGTCACTTAACCCTCCATTGCCCCATGTAAGCCACATTGAGCCTGCCATGAGTGGGAAAGCGCAGGGTACAAATGTAACAAATCAAATCAATTTTTGTATACCACTAATATCCCCTTTCCAGGGTTCAGTGCGGTGTACGTTGTAGGTGAGTCAAAAGCCGATAATGTTAGTGTGAGATACAGTTTCATTCACTGCTCCACAAAATTATTGTTGTGTAGCAGTAGCTATGATATGAAATACTCCCTACTGATATTGTGACCCCTTGTGGTAGAGCCTAACTTTTAGGTATCTGCATATTTGCATCATATCCACCTTCTCTATCGTCTCCTCTAAATTTAGAAGATCTTAATTTCATAGTCATTTCACACGCTAAATGCTCTTCCCTTATATACCTGTACATCGTTTCTGCTTCCACATCTCCAAACCAGACCTTCAGGCAGGGGCTAAAGCATTCTCCATGTACCTCCAGCATTGCTACATCTCCTCCTCCATTCAGCTGCCACAAGGAAAGCAGGATGTTATAGAGACTTGCAAAGATAAAGAAGTCCATATTCAGCTGAACGATGAAGCCATAAATTCAAGGGGGAATTTCTTAAAGGTTTTGCAAAGGGCTTGTATAATTTTGTTTTATTAGAACTAGATACACTGCTCAAATTAAAAAATATATATTTAATACAATCAACAGCACATCATATTGGATTAATATTCAACAGAAATGCTAATGTCTCCTTTCCATCCACCTCACTGGCAAACACTCGTTTACAGAAAAAAGTTGATTAAAAGCTTACATTTTTTTTAAACTAGCTTCAGCTCAAATTTTATTTGGAAGAGCATGTCACAAAACCCATGCCACTCAATAAAGTGCTTGATTACGAGTTCATTCCCACTTTACCTTGGACAATCGAGGCAAGACCAATCTACTGTCTTGCAATGATCTTAACACCCTTGAGGGCGCATATGGAATAATTAAAGAGTGACGACAGGTACGTTAGTGAATCAGAAACATCATTCATAGACATTCCTCGAGCTTAATTTGGGGTAAAGGAAGGCAGAGTTGTGATAAACATGTCTAATACCAAATATTTGAAAGGTATTAATCCGCAAATGAACGTTTTCCGTAGATGGGAAGATGGTAGAACGAGAGGACATGAAACGAGATTGAAGGGTGGCAGACTCAAGAAAAATGTCAGGAAGTACTTTTTCACAGAGAGAGTAGTGGATGCTTGGAATGCCCTCCCGCGGGAGGTGGTGGAGATGAAAACGGTAACGGAATTCAAAAATGCGTGGGATAAACATAAAGGAATCTTGTTCAGAAGGAATGGATCCTCAGAAGCTTAGCCGAGATTGGGTGGCAGAGCTGGTGGGGGGGAGGGGCTGGTGGTTGGGAGGCGGGGATAGTGTTGTGCAGACTTGTACGGTCTGTGCCAGAGCCGATGGTGGGAGGCGGGGATAGTGCTGGGCAGACTTGTACGGTCTGTGCCCTGAAAAAGACAGGTACAAATCAAGGTAAGGTATACACAAAAAAGTGGCACAGTGGGAGGCGGGGCTGGTGGTTGGGAGGCGGGGCTAGTGCTGGGCAGACTTATACGGTCTGTGCCCTGAAAAAGACAGGTACAAATCAAGGTAGGGTGTACACAAAAAGTAGCACATATGAGTTATCTTGATGGGCAGACTGGATGGACCGTGCAGGTCTTTTTCTGCCGTCATCTACTATGTTACTATGTTACATGTATGTTTGTGAAATACACAGGTATATTCACTACAGAGTAAGAGAAAATTCGTGCAACAGAATTTTTGCGCTACTGGGGCCTGGTTCTTGGCGCTTATAAAAACATGTGGAGGGACATTTTTGATCTGATGCCCAAGTCCAATTGTAGACATTTTGCTGAAACCGTCAACGATTCTCATCCCGAACAGCAATTTTCAAAATGGAAAAATATCCATTTTTTAAATTTAAAAAATCACTATTTTCCATACGTTTTGTGCTCAGTATGTATTTCTTTAGGTACCTTTTAAAAAAAATTCCTACAGAAAAACGCACAAAAAAAAGCCATAGGGGTGGCTGTCTGGCTCCATTCCTAGTAAACTGACCACCCAGACATCCCAGCAGAGCAGAGGGGCAGCCTAGCATTCAGCTCTGTGGACTTCACATAAAGGGATCTAAGTACAAATCCCACCCTGTACTGTGAGCCCTACAGACACATAAACACCTATTATACCTAACTGTACATCCCTACAAAGTGTCTCCTATCTATAGGTACAGTTGGTATTTTCTGGGTTTTGGAATGCTGAATTTCACCTCTTGTCACATAACTTTTCTACCCATCTCCAGACCACTTCAGTCCCTCCCTAGAGTCGCTGAATTTCCCCTCTCTCCATATAACTTTTAGACTGATATCTTGCATAAGTGTCTTTTGTGAGTGCTCAGCTGAATATTTACTGGAACCCGTGTCCAGTTAGGCCTTATCCCTTATTCGCCCTGTCTGTCTGTTTTGATTAGATTGTCAGCTCTGTTGAACAGGGACTGTCTCTTATGTGTTTAGTGTACAGTGCTGTGAACGTCTAGTAGTGCTATAGAAGTGATAAGTAGCAGAGCAGGGACCGTCTCTTACGTGCTCATACGTTTAGTAGCGCTATAGAAATAATAATAAGCAGTAGTAGTAGGAGACCCAGATATTGAATGTCAGTCCTTGCACCTGGCCTGGCACCTAACTTGTCTGGTGACAGTAAACATTTAAAAATATTCTCACTGCTACCAGATGAATATTGATCGGCTATTTTTCTCTACTTCTATGTAGATAATTGGTGGGAATGATTCACAGGGAAGAAATGACACAATTCAAGCTCAGACCCACTATAATTGTGTAATGTCTCACCTCCAGGCTGGTAATGAGAGGGACAGGTGTGACGGGGTCCCTGGACTTTGCCAGGCTGTCATTGAACGTGTACTCTGCCGACTCGGTCCCGATTATCGTCCAGCAGGATCCGTCATTCAAGAGCTCACGATTTGCATCCTTGGGACAGGGCGATGCCTGAAAGAAGAATTTCCAGCAGTGCCGTAAATGCTAGAATGGATGAGTGAACACATTGCAATGGCGCTGATATTCAAAACCTAAATAATTAGCTGAGATAACAGGTTGATCTACTGTGTTATACTTGCACAGATATATCAGCTAGTGGTGAATATCCAGCTAAATCTATCCACTCAGACCCACCGTTTGCATTGCTGGGATTACCCAGATTAATATAGCTGGTTAACATCGAATATCATACCTGCTCCAGGAATGCCTCTAACATCCCGTTTTTCAGACTAAATTTGGACAGTCTGAAATTTTAACTGTACAATTTAACCAGTTAAAAAGGATGAAACTAGTTCTGCACAGCAAATTGAAGCGCTATTATGTCTTGCTTCTAGGGTTGCCAACTGACTGATGTTGGACAAAGTAATCCAGTTTTTCAACCATCTGTACAGTGTCTGGTTACAAGAATAACTGGAAAGCGTAAAGAAGCATGATTTCCTTAGGCATTAGCCAATCAGAGACCATGTGTCACACTGCCTTGAGGCACCTGTTCTTCATTTAGCCAATCAGAAACCGTGTATCAATCGCACTCCATTCAGACATTTCTCTTCCCTTTAGCCAATCAGAGACCGTGTGTCAATGGCACTGCCTTCAAGCACCCGTTCTTACTATAGCCAATCAGAGACCATGTATCAATCGCACTCCATTCAGACACTTGCTCTTCCCTTTAGCCAATCAGAGACCGTGTGTCAATGGCACTGCCTTCAGGCACCCGTTCTTACTATAGCCAATCAGAGACCATGTATCAATCGCACTCCATTCAGACACTTGCTCTTCCCTTTAGCCAATCAGAGACCGTGTGTCAATGGCACTGCCTTCAGGCACCCGTTCTTACTATAGCCAATCAGAGACCATGTATCAATCGCACTCCATTCAGACACCTGCTCTTCCCTTTAGACAATCACAGACCGTGTGTCGATGGCACAATGCAAATGCTGAGACGAGCAGTAGCAGTAAATCCAAGAGACTGAGGTCATCTCCACAATACCCCGACATAGGGGTGAGGCTTTTTCCTGTTATTAAATCATTTTAAAGCTTAATTTACTAGAAAGAATAATAGATGAGGAATGCAAGAGCAAAAGAAAACCATAGTGAAAAATGAAAGATAGACTTTAAGATCAAAGCCACCACCTTGAAAGTAACTGTCACGACTTGAGGTGCAATACTGGCTTTAGTCAGAGGTGTTTCATGGGTTACTATTACCTGGACTAAACGTCAGCCGGCGTGGCTAAACAGTAAGATAAAGGAAATCATTAGAGCCAAAAAACAATCCTTCAGAAAGTGGAGAAGAGAACCAACTGAAAGTAACAGGATAGATCATAAGGAATGCCAAGCCAAATGCAAAGCGGAGATAAGGAGGGCAAAAAAGGACTTTGAGAAGAAATTAGCGTTGGAAGCAAAAATACATAGTAAAAATTTTTTTAGATACATTAAAAGCAGGAAACCGGCCAAAGAGTCGGTTGGGCCGCTGGACGAAATGGTGTTAAAGGGGCGATCAAGGAGGACAAAGCCGTAGCGGAGAAATTAAATGAATTCCTTGCTTCGGTCTTCACCGAGGAGGATTTGGGGGGGACACCGGTGCCGGAAAGAATATTTGAAGCGGGGGAGTCGGAGAAACTAAACAAATTCTCTGTAACCTTGGAGGATGTAATGGGTCAGTTCAGCAAGCTGAAGAGTAGTAAATCACCGGGACCTGATGGTATTCATCCCAGAGTATTAATAGAACTAAAAAATGAACTTGCGGAGCTACTATTAGAAATATGCAATCTGTCCCTAAAATCGAGTGTAGTACCGGAAGACTGGAGGGTAGCCAATGTTACTCCGATTTTTAAGAAGGGTTCCAGAGGAGATCCGGGAAATTATAGACCGGTGAGTCTGACGTCGGTGCCGGGCAAGATGGTGGAGGCTATTATTAAGAATAAAATTGCAGAGCATATACAAAAACATGGACTGATGAGACAAAGTCAGCACGGATTTAGTGAAGGGAAGTCTTGCCTCACCAATCTAATGCATTTTTTTGAGGGGGTAAGCAAACATGTGGACAATGGGGAGCCGGTTGATATTGTATATCTGGATTTTCAGAAGGCGTTTGACAAAGTGCCGCACGAAAGACTCCTGAAGAAATTGCAGAGTCATGGAATCGGAGGTAGGGTATTATTATGGATTAAGAACTGGTTGAAAGATAGGAAGCAGAGAGTAGGATTGCGTGGCCAGTATTCTCAGTGGAGGAGGGTAGTTAGTGGGGTCCCGCAGGGGTCTGTGCTGGGTTTGTTGCTTTTTAATGTATTTATAAATGACCTAGAGATGGGAATAACTAGTGAGGTAATTAAATTCGCCGATGACACAAAATTATTCAGGGTCGTCAAGTCGCAGGAGGAATGTGAACGATTACAGGAGGACCTTGCGAGACTGGGAGAATGGGCGTGCAAGTGGCAGATGAAGTTCAATGTTGACAAGTGCAAAGTGATGCATGTGGGTAAGAGGAACCCGAATTATAGCTACGTCTTGCAAGGTTCCGCGTTAGGAGTTACGGATCAAGAAAGGGATCTGGGTGTCGTCGTCGATGATACGCTGAAACCTTCTGCTCAGTGTGCTGCTGCGGCTAGGAAAGCGAATAGAATGTTGGGTGTTATTAGGAAGGGTATGGAGTCCAGGTGTGCGGATGTTATAATGCCGTTGTATCGCTCCATGGTGCGACCGCACCTGGAGTATTGTGTTCAGTACTGGTCTCCGTATCTCAAAAAAGATATAGTAGAATTGGAAAAGGTACAGCGAAGGGCGACGAAAATGATAGTGGGGATGGGACGACTTTCCTATGAAGAGAGGCTGAGAAGGCTAGGGCTTTTCAGCTTGGAGAAGAGACGGCTGAGGGGAGATATGATAGAAGTGTATAAAATAATGAGTGGAATGGATCGGGTGGATGTGAAGCGACTGTTCACGCTATCCAAAAATACTAGGACTAGAGGGCATGAGTTGAAGCTACAGTGTGGTAAATTTAAAACAAATCGGAGAAAATTTTTCTTCGCCCAACGTGTAATTAGACTCTGGAATTCGTTGCCGGAGAACGTGGTACGGGCGGTTAGCTTGACGGAGTTTAAAAAGGGGTTAGATAGATTTCTAAAGGACAAGTCCATAGACCGCTATTAAATGGACTTGGAAAAATTCCGCATTTTTAGGTATAACTTGTCTGGAATGTTTTTACGTTTGGGGAGCGTGCCAGGTGCCCTTGACCTGGATTGGCCACTGTCGGTGACAGGATGCTGGGCTAGATGGACCTTTGGTCTTTCCCAGTATGGCACTACTTATGTACTTATGTATGACCTTCTCATTAGACAGACAGAGGTACATTCTGGGACTGCTACCCCCCCCCCCCCGGCGCAACGACACCACCCCTCCCCGGCGCATCAACCTGTTTTGGGGCAGAGGGAGCAGGGAACCAGTGGAGCTGACAGGCGCGCAGCTGCTCTCTGCACCCTCCAGCAGCGTGCACCCGGGGCAGACCGCCCCCACCGCCCCGCCCTTCCTACGCCACTGGGTTACTGTTACCTGGAACTGAATGACCTTCTCATTAGACAGACAGAGGTACATCCTGGGACTGCCCTGTAGCTGGAAAGCACATTTATGCAGCTGTGACACAGGCTCATCCACTTCTAGCAGTGCAAACTGCTTGTTCACCTTACGGATTACCTGGGAGGACACGTAATACAGAATGGTTCTTTTCTGAAAAGTCCTGCAGAAACATATTCTGAAATGCCACTGAGCTGACTCCTCCCGTTCATCACTCATCCCAGCAAAATATATGCAGACTGGCCAATACAGGACAACTGAATTTTGGTTAAGATGCTAAAACAGGTCTAAAATCCTTTTACTTCCTGGTTTTGGTGGAAACTGAAAACGTATGCTTTGTCCCATTTGTCTCCCTCCCGCCCCTCCTCCAGACCCCCCCACCTCCTGTGGCCCCCAAGGACCTGTCTTACAATCCCTGGTGGTCTAGGAGTGTCGCGGTAGGAGCAATCCCCAGTTACTCCTGCCCATTCCAGCTCTGCTTTCAAAATGGCTGCCGCGGCTGGGGCATCACTCCTGCCCTGACGACACCACCAGGGTTTGTAAGATAGTTGTGTATGTGTGTGTGTGTGTGTGTGTGGGGGGGGGGGGTTACTCTTTGTATTCTCTTTTTTTTAAGTAATGAGTTTGCAAATAATGCACTTATGATCTTGCACAATACTTTACATGGTAAATAGAATGCTCCAAATAAATGTTTTTGAAACAAAATTTTAGCAGGAATTTAAATCTGTAAATTTGGGATAAGCTCCTTAGGAATTAGTCTCTCTGGAGTTAAGATGTCAGCTGTTGCTCCGAGTGTGGTGCAAAATCAGCCACTGTAAAAGCATTGTGGCTATTAGTTTCAGTTTTCATTAGCTGCGGTTCATGTGTGTGGAGGCTATTTTCTTGTAAGTAAAATATGATCTTTCATTATTTAAATTACTAGCTGTTGAGCCTGTGAAAACGGGTTACTTTTGGAATGGGGGGGTTTCCGAGCCCCCCCTCCCCGGAGTTGCTGCCGCCGCCCCTCCACCCGGCCCGGGCAGCACTGTAAACTTACATCAGCACGCAGCAGCAGGCACATCAGCAAAGCTGCCGTCGGGGCGGGCTTCCTTCTCTGCCTGTGTCCCGCCCTCGTGTGACGTAACGTCGGCGAGGGCGGGTCAAAGGCAGAGAAGGAAGGCCGACGGCAGCTTTGCTGATGTGCCTGCTGCTGCGTGCTGATGTAAGTTCACAGTGCTCGGGCCAGATGGAGGGGCGGCGGCGACTCCAGGGGAGGGGGGAGGGGGAGCGTTTCCGACGTCTGCAGCATGCCAGTAGAGACTTCCCTCTCTGTCCCGCCCCCATCATCACGTATTGAAGCGGGGGCGGGGCAGAGAGGGAAGTCTCTACTGCGCATTTGCGAGTGAGTACGGTCATTCGCCGTTTATATGTTTGATTATATTCTGGCTTGGATTCTTCCTTCAGACAGATAAAATATGATCATATTCAAACTAAGATTTTTAGTGTGGTCACTCCTAAAATATGGAATGCTGTCCCAATCAAGTTAAGGTCTGGATCCTGCTTAAAAGGATTTCAGTCAGGATTAAAAACATTTTTATTTAAGGATGCATTTCCAACCTGAATTAGATATTTAGCAGAGCATAGAATTGACCCCTAAGCATTTAGATCGGACTTTGAGATGGGGGGAGGGGGAAATGAGGTAAAGAGAGATTATCATATTGTTATAGTGATGCCTGCTATAGGCATTCCTCCCCCCCCCTTCCCATGTTGTTTACCATAGGAGGCAGTGCCATGCCAGTAACCGTGCACACCAGCTGTACCACGGAGCCATAGCGAATGTAGCCCTCCCGTCGAGGGAAGTCACCACTGGAACCACCCTCATCCACTGAGAAAAGGGAGAGAATGAAATGATTTAGTCATAAAAGTTTTTACTGATGTAAAAAAAAATGCTTGAATCATCAACAATAATGTAGATAATACACAACAGAAAATACCAGTGCTATCAAAGTTTTTTAGTTTTCACCACCCCACCCCAAAAAGCAGTCAACATTCTAACAGGCACCCAATGCCCTACCGCGGGAGGTGGTGAAGATGAAAACAGTAACGGAATTCAAACATGCATGGGATATACATAAAGGAATCCTGCTCAGAAGGAAGGGATCCCCAGAAGCTTAACCGGCGGTGGGAGGCAGGGCTGCTGGTTGGGAGGTGGGGATAGTGCTGGGCAGACTTATGCAGTCTGTGCCAGAGCCGGTGGTGGGAGGCGGGGCTGGTGGTTGGGAGGCGGGGATAGTGCTGGGCAGACTTATACGGTCTGTGCCCTGAAAAAGACAGGTACAAATCAAAGTAGGGTATACACAAAAGGTAGCACATATGAGTTTATCTTGTTGGGCAGACTGGATGGACCGTGCAGGTCTTTTTCTGCCGTCATCTACTATGTTACTATGTTACAATGAAAGGGAAGGAGAGGGAGTTCTAACTCTTTATTTTTTTTTTGTTACATTTGTACCCTGCGCTTTCCCACTCATGGCAGGCTCAATGCGGCTTACATGGGGCAATGGAGGGTTAAGTGACTTGCCCGGAGTCACAAGGAGCTGCCTGTGCCTGAAGTGGGAATTAAACTCAGTTCCTCAGGACCAAAGTCCACCATCCTAACCACTGGGCCACTCCTCCACTGTTGCTACTATTTGAGATTCTACATGGAATGTTGCTATTCCACTAGCAACATTCCATGTAGAAGTCGGCCCTTGCAGATCACCAATGTGGCCGCACAGGCTTCTGCTTCTGTGAGTCTGACGTCCTGCACGTATGTGCAGGACGTCAGACTCACAGAAACAGAAGCCTGCGCAGCCTTCTACATGGAATGTTCCTAGTGGAATAGCAACACTCCACCTAGAATCTCCAATAGTAGCAACACTCCAAGTAGAATCTCCAATTGTAGCAACATTCCATGTAGAATCTCCAATAGTAGCAACATTCCACCTAGAATCTCCAATAGTAGCAACACTCCAAGTAGAATCTCCAATAGTAGCAACACTCCAAGTAGAATCTCCAATAGTAGCAACATTCCATGTAGAATCTCCAATAGTAGCAACGTTCCACCTAGAATCTCCAATAGTAGCAACACTCCATGTAGAATGTTCAATAGTAGCAACATTCCATGTAGAATCTCCAATAGTATCTATTTTATTTTTGTTACATTTGTACCCTGCACTTTCCCACTCATGGCAGGCTCAATGCGGCTTACATGGGGCAATGGAGGGTTAAGTGACTTGCCCGGAGTCACAAGGAGCTGCCTGTGCCTGAAGTGGGAATTAAACTCAGTTCCTCAGGACCAAAGTCCACCATCCTAACCACTGGGCCACTCCTCCACTGTTGCTACTATTTGAGATTCTACATGGAATGTTGCTATTCCACTAGCAACATTCCATGTAGAAGTCGGCCCTTGCAGATCACCAATGTGGCCGCACAGGCTTCTGCTTCT
The DNA here is from genome assembly GCF_901765095.1 of Microcaecilia unicolor. Lineage (NCBI taxonomy): Eukaryota > Metazoa > Chordata > Amphibia > Gymnophiona > Siphonopidae > Microcaecilia > Microcaecilia unicolor. The sequence goes on from NC_044038.1 coordinate 246,079,270, forward strand.
GTGAGTCTGACGTCCTGCACGTATGTGCAGGACGTCAGACTCACAGAAACAGAAGCCTGCGCAGCCTTCTACATGGAATGTTCCTAGTGGAATAGCAACACTCCACCTAGAATCTCCAATAGTAGCAACACTCCAAGTAGAATCTCCAATTGTAGCAACATTCCATGTAGAATCTCCAATAGTAGCAACATTCCACCTAGAATCTCCAATAGTAGCAACACTCCAAGTAGAATCTCCAATAGTAGCAACATTCCATGTAGAATCTCCAATAGTAGCAACGTTCCACCTAGAATCTCCAATAGTAGCAACACTCCATGTAGAATGTTCAATAGTAGCAACATTCCATGTAGAATCTCCAATAGTATCTATTTTATTTTTGTTACATTTGTACCCTGCACTTTCCCACTCATGGCAGGCTCAATGCGGCTTACATGGGGCAATGGAGGGTTAAGTGACTTGCCCAGAGTCACAAGGAGCTGCCTGTGCCGGGAATCCAACTCAGTTCCTCAGTTCCCCAGGACCAAAGTCCACCACCCTAACCACTAGGCCACTCCTCCACTCTTATAACTCTCCCCTCCATTAGAGAGCTACAAAACAACCCCAACTCCAACAGATCCACCTTAAAGCTCCTTTTTTGTTTCTCCTCCCCCCACCCCCACCATCTGCCCAAATCCGTATGGCGAACAACCAAGACGTAGATGTATCCGACTGTATCACAAATGGAGGTCATTTAAGAATCAAATTACAAGCACAAGGAGAAAGTCTCTGAATATAGGACTCCCAGATCAGCCCAAACCACTTTTTATGCTTCACTGTAGTGCAAAAGCAGCTCGATCCTCCCAGGTCGTTAATAGATGAATAGCATTACGCCAGTGCCCAAAAGGGGGATCATCATTAGAACACATCTACCATGCAAGCTTTATATCAAAAATAAAGTTTCTCCTTGAAAAGAAAATCACCACAACCCAACGAGGGTGAACAGTGGAGGGATCAGTACTGGGACCGGTGCCATTTAACAGACTTATAAATGTTATGGAAATGGGAACGACGAGTGAGTTGATTACATTTGCAGATGATACAAAACTATTCAAGGTTGTTAAAACATGTGTAGACTGTGAAATATTGCAGGAATACGCTGAAATCTTCTGCTCAGTGCGTGGCGGCGGCCATAAAAGCAAACAGGATGCTGGGAATTATTAAGAAAGGGATGGTGAATAAGACTGAAAATACTATAATGCCTCTGTATCACTCCATGGTGCAACTTTACCTTGAGTATTACATTCAGTTCTGGTCGCCATATCTCAAAAAAGATATAGCAGAATTAGAAAAGGTTTTTAAAAAAGTGGCCAAAATGATAAAGGGATGGAACTCTTCTGACATCAGGAAAGGCTAAACAGGTTAGGACTCTTCAGCTTGGAAGAGATGACCGAGGAGAGATATGATTGAGGTCTACAAACTCCTGAGTGGTATAGAACGAGTAGAAGTAAATCGATTTTTTACTCGTTCCAAAAATACAAAGACTAGGGGACACTCAAGAAAGTTACATGGAAATACTTTTAAAACAAATAGGAGGAAATATTTTTTTCACTGAACAAATAGTTAAGCTCTGGAACTCTTTGCCACAGGATGTACAGTGGTTAGTGTATCTGGGTTTAAAAAAGGTTTGGACAAATTCCTGGAGGAAAAGTCCTTAGTCTGCTCTTGAGAAAGACATGGAATATACTGCTTGCCCTGGGATTGGTAGCATGGGATGTTGCTCCTAATTGGGATTCTGCCAGGTACTTGTGACCTGGCTTGGCCACTGTTTGGAAAATAGGATACTGGGCTAGAAGGACCATTGGTCTGACCCAGTATGGCTACTCTTATGTTCTTATGTAACCTATTGTTCCCAATAATATATCATATGGAGAAATTGTTCCTATGTAGGATAACACCTGATGCCAAAAGTCATAGATATTCGTACAAGTCCATGAGGTGTTTATATTCTGTATTTTTTCTAGCTTGATGCATCTGTACCCGAGTCTCTGAGCCGATTTCACGCAGTGTCAGATGTTCAGGGAGGCTGTGAAGATGAGTGGGTCTCAGCATTAAGAAGAGTCTGCTGACCAGAGGCATAGCCAGACTTGGTATTTTAGATGGGCTGAAAGGTAAATTGGATGAGCCCTTCCCCTTCCCCCTCCACCACATACCACAAATATCTTCCCGGAGATAATTTTTAAGAACATAAGAGGGGTTTTTTTTCACCTATCCACATCTTCTTCCTCTCCTCTGTGGCATCCCGGCATCTGCGCTCCTGTCTCTGAACTCCGTCCCTCCCTGATATCAGTACAGGCATCCTCAGTGCCCTGCAGCGATTCATTTTCGCTGCTTGCGCCGGCTTCACAGGCTTCCATTTGCCATGTCTTGCCCTCGCTGATGTCATTGCCTGTTTCCTGTCTGGCAGAATGTGGCAGATGGAAGCCTGCGGAGCTAGCGAAAGCAGCAAGAATTAATCGCCGACAACAGGGAGGGAAGGGATTCAGAGACTGGAGTGCAGATGTTGGGACGCCACGGAGGAGAGGGGGGAAGAGAGCAGTGTGGCGCTGCAGCTGGGTGGGCCTGTGCCCACCGAGGCCCACCAATAGCTACACCACTGCTGTGACCTCTGTGTTCTTAAGGCACTGACTGTAGGGCTGCTGGTAGGATATTAAGATAAGTATTAAGTTTGAGATTTTCCTATGTTGTTATCCTAAAAAGTTAGGATTTAATGTATAGGATTATTACTGCATGTATGATATGATATGTTCTGTTATTTTGTGGAGGTGATATTAGTTCACAGTGTATTTAATTAAGTTTTCTTTGTTTTACACACTGCTTGTTGCAGAGGGAAGGTCGGTTAAGAGTCTGGGTTTGCAGTGCGAGCAGTGGCGTAGGAAGGGGTGGGCGGTGGGCCGGTCTGCCCCGGGTGCACGCCACTGGGGGGGTGTCGGCTCCGCTGGCTCCCTGCTCCCTCTGCCCCGGAACAGGTTACTTCCTGTTCCGGGGCAGAGAGAGCAGGGAACCAGCGGAGCCGACGCAGCTCCCAGCGACATGCACTCGGGGCGGTTCGGCCCTCCCACCCGTCCCTCACCGCTTTCCTATGTAAGTACATGCTCCGGGGGGGGGTGCGCTTCGGAGGGGGGAGGGTGCGCTCCAGAGGGGGGAGGGTGCGCTGTGCTGCACCCGGGGGGTGGGTGCAGGGGGGTGCCCTCGCTATGGCACTGAGTGCGATGACCCAATTAATTTTATTATTTCTTATTGGGATTTATTAACTGCCTTTCTGAAGATGAATGAAAAAACTTATCCACCCTCTTTAACAACCAGATTTTTGGTTAGCTGCATAGGTGAGTTATATCTCTGAGGGTCTTTATCAGTTTATAAGACAGCAATGATTTCTTTATTGGTGATTTACTTTGATTCCCCCGTTTGTGTAGATTCTGAATACAGTTAGCAGCGCATATAAAAAATCCTGATCGTCACTGGCTAAATATCGGCCAGTATGTTTTCAACCCTATTTTACATTTTCGATAAGATACTTCTTTACGCAGTTCTGAGGAGAGCGAGTTCCAAAGTGTTGGAGCCAGACAGCAATAGTTCCCCTGGGCAGCAGCAAAGGGTAGAGATGTAATGGGATGCTTGTACAATAGACTCTAAGAGCCAGGATCAAGATCTTAAATTTGATGAGCTCCCTCAAAGGTAACCAATGTTGTTCTCGCAGTAGATTCAGCAGATGAGCCAACCATATGTGTTACTAGTTCAAATGACTATCTTGATAACCAGGAACATTTAATATTTATCTCCGACTACTCTGGAGCTGCTGAATATCGATCCCCTAATAGCTAGAACACTGGGGCCAAGAACAGATTCAGCTCCTACTTTTGATATCGGCACTCATGATGACCTTGGGCAAATCACTTTAGCTCCCACTGAATGAAGTAACCACTTAGACTATATTGTCTATGGAATTGCATCTGTATGTAGTTTCTACTGTAGAGGGTATTATATGAAGGAAATATTAATAATATTTCACTGGCTTCCGATCAGGTACCGCATACAATTCAAGCTTCTCTTATTAACCTACAAATGCACTCAATCTGCAGCCCCTCATTACCTCTCTACCCTCATCTCCCCTTACGCTCCAACCCGTAACCTCCGCTCACAGTACAAATCCCTCCTCTCAGTACCCTTCTCCACCACCACCAACTCCAGGCTCCGCCCTTTCTGCCTCGCCTCACCCTATGCTTGGAATAAACTGCCTGAGCCTATACGCCAAGCCCCCTCCCTGCCCATCTTCAAATCCTTGCTCAAAGCCCACCTCTTCAATGTCGCTTTCGGCACCTAACCATTATTCATCTATTCAGGAAATCTAGACTGCCCCAATTTGATTGACTGCACTTTTTTGTCCTTTAGATTGTAAGCTCCTTCGAGCAGGGACTGTCCTCTGTGTTAAATTGTACAGCGCTGCATGACCCTGGTAGCGCTTTATAAATGTTAAGTAGTAGTAAGCACTGCCAACACACAGGAAGTAGAGAAATGTCTCACCAAGGTACAGCATGAATGATGCCCACTGCCTGGCACTGGCTACGAACGCCCCTCCCTCCACTGACAGGTAGCGCGTGCTTACGGTCTGAGAGCGCAGGCGATTAAACAGGGAAACTTTGGATCCAGAGGAAATGCACACTGCAAAGAAACAGACTTAGATTAAATCCTGGGTGGCAAACAGCACAGAGGGATGCATTTACACCTGCAGCAGCAGACCTTTTCTCCCAATGCCATAGTAACATAGATGACAGCATTAAAGAACATGACAAGGTTTATGCAGGTCTTCCACTAGGTCTTTTAAAACATTTCTTCTCGATTCAAGATAAAGCAATTCGCCTTCTTTGTTATGCCACGAGATCAAACCGGGTTACCCCACTTCTATCCGCCCCTTTCTTTCCGAGCACTCTACCAAAACCCTCATCCACACCCTTGTCACCTCTCGTTTAGACTACTGCAATCTGCTTCTTGCTGGCCTCCCACTTAGTCACCTCTCCCCTCTCCCCTCTCCAGTCGGTTCAAAACTCTGCTGCCCGTCTCATCTTCCGCCAGGGTCGCTTTACTCATACTACCCCTCTCCTCAAGACCCTTCACTGGCTCCCTATCCGTTTTCGCATCCTGTTCAAACTTCTTCTACTAACCTATAAATGTACTCACTCTGCTGCTCCCCAGTATCTCTCCACACTCGTCCATCCCTACACCCCTTCCCGTGCACTCCGTTCCCTGGATAAATCCTTCTTATCTGTTCCCTTCTCCACTACTGCCAACTCCAGACTTCGCGCCTTCTGTCTCGCTGCACCCTACGCCTGGAATAAACTTCCTGAGCTCCTACGTCTTGCCCCATCCTTGGCTACCTTTAAATCTAGACTGAAAGCCCACCTCTTTAACATTGCTTTTGACTCATAACCACTTGTAACCACTCGCCTCCACCTACCCTCCGCTCTTCCTTCCCATTCACATTAATTGATTTGATTTGCTTACTTTATTTATTTTTTGTCTATTAGATTGTAAGCTCTTTGAGCAGGGACTGTCTTTCTTCTATGTTTGTGCAGCGCTGCGTATGCCTCGTAGCGCTATAGAAATGCTAAATAGTAGTAGTAGTAGTAGTTCTACAACACCACTGGCTTCCCATCTACTTTCAAATCTTGATTCTTGCTCACAAAGCCATTTTCACTGGTTCCCCCCCCCCCCCCCCCCCCATATTTGCATCCCTTAGCACTCCCTACTCATCCCTCCATCTCCTCCGTTCTCTTAACACAATTCGATTGCATATCCCACCACTATCGTTGACTGGTCTAGAAAGCACAAGGCAGCCTTTTTCTTTCTGGCGTCCACTCTGTAGACAATCTTTTGCCACCTTCTATTCAGCTTGAATTGTCACTTCTGAAATTTAAGGCGGCCTTGAAGACAGACTTTGTTCAGACCTTTGATGGTGGTTAGCACTGTCCTCTCTAAGCTGAGCAGAAGTCCTCCATCTGCAGTCCTGCCAGTGGGGGGCGCTGTTTCACTATCATATTTTCAATAGTGAGGGACAGGTAAGTTCTGCAGGACTCCAGGGAACCTGCTTGTCCCTAGAGCAGTGGTTCCTTTTATCTTGCTGCACCATATGCCTGGAATAGACTTCCTGAGCTGGTACGTCAAGCTCCATCTCTGGCCGTCTTCAAATCTAAGCTAAAAGCCCACCTTTTTGATGCTGCTTTTAACTCCTAACCCTTATTTTATCATCCTCACTTTAATATTCCCTTATCTCTTGTTTGTCCTGTTTGTCTGTCCTAATTAGATTGTAAGCTCTGTCGAGCAGGGACTGTCTCTTCGTGTTCAAGTGTACAGCGCTGCGTACATCTAGTAGCGCTATAGAAATGATAAGTAGTAGCAGTAGTAGTTCCCAAACCTGGTCCTGGAGGCACCCCAGCCAGCCAGGTTTTCAGGATACCCACAATGAATATTCATGAGGGAGATTTGCATGCAGTGGAGGCAGTGCATGCAAATCTCTCTCATGAATATTCATTGTGGGTATCCTGAAAACCTGACTGACTGGGGCAGTAGCATTCCTAGGGCGGCTGACACCTGGGGCGGATCGCCAATGCACCCCCCCCCCTGGGTGCAGTGCCCCCCCCCAGCGAAAGGACACCCCCCCCGGGTGCATTTTTACCTGCTGGGGGGGTGCCGCGCGCCTGTCGGCTTCACTCGTTCTATCCTCCCTCTGCCCTGGAACAGGAAGTAACCTGTTCCGGGGCAGAGGGAGCATGGAACGAGCGGAGCCGACAGGCGTGTGGCACCCCCCCCCCCCCCCAGCGGCATGCACCCGGGGCGGACCACACCCACCGCCCCCCCCCTAGGAACACCACTGGGCTGGGGTGCCTCCAGGACCAGGTTTGGGAACCACTGCTCTAGAGATTGAACACACAATATTGAAGCACCACCACTACAAGCAGCAATGCGTTTTGAGGACACCCGCTCAGCTTAGTGGGAACAGTGGCGTTAGGTACAAGAATGAGACAGGCAAGTGGACAGGCCCTGCATCCTCATCTTTAACCTTTTCATCTCGCATATCTTTTTACTTTCCTATTTATAATATGGCCTTGCTTTCTATTTCCATGATTTGATTGTAAACTGCCTTGCTTTGACCCCAAGAAAGAGAGTATATCGAGCACAATTAATATAAACGTATTAATAAATATAAATTGCAAATAACTGAGAGTAGAAAGGAATACTGTGAAAAGTTGATTGATAACTATTGTGTAAAAAAGTTTTTTTTAAACAAATAACTTTACTATTTTCCCTTGATAACGTACAACAGCAGGACATCAACAAGCGATGAAACATGCAGAAATAACCACAAAAAAAAGTGTAGATTAAACAAAAAGAAAAGGGCAATCGTACCATTGCAAAAAGCAAAAGAAAAGGAACGGTTCATAGTAAAGCGATTTTTTTTGGTGACCTATAAAATAACAGGTATCGAACAGTTAACAATACTAAGAAACTAAGAAGAAACATCAAAACAGAGCAATAACAGAAAAAGAAACAAAAAAGAATGAAGATCTATCTTTAATCTAATTAGTGCCAATAACTGCTTGTTAAAAACCCAATTATTGGGGCTAATTAGCTTGTTATCCAATTAAATTGCGCACAGAAGTTTTGGTGACTTGTATAGAATTAGGGGGATAATTTCTATGAATTATTGTCTACTGTTATCTCCCAAAGTTTGATTGACTTTCTTAAATGTTATCAACAATGAAAAGTATTTCTGTAATTGTGGAATACAAGTTTAGTATTGAATTGTATTTATAAAATAGGCTTAACGTTGGCTCCTTTAAAATAACCTCCGTAAATAATGCCGTGATTGCTGTGGCTGCCCCTTAGTGCCAATATCCAGTCACTATACTGATACCTTTTCCATATCCTTTAGGACTTCTCCATAGGCTCTCCATGTAGCAGATGAATATCACCACTATATAGAGAGTTTTCTGTTTCCACCTTCAGACACTGTATGGATCTGCCAGGGCAGCCGACACTATTTATATAGTGCACTGAATATCAGCGGCTGGAAGAGATCTACATTTTCCAGTCACTGATAAAATGATCTGCCTTATAAATGCGAAAACAAAAAACAAGGCAGTGTGTAGACATCAGAAAAGCATTCTGCTCTGTGCATAACATACCGCGAGCTCATTATGACTCTGTGCATTCCTAGTGTCTCTGTAACTTACGGTCGGCATTCTTTAGTGACTGCTTTTTCTGAGAAGGTTTGGAAATCACTTTAATCATTTTGCTATAAAAAGTGCCAATTTCTTGTCCATTGCTGAAGTAAAGTTTCAAAATCAGTTGAAAATGCTTCCTCTTATCAGCATCAGAAATGTATAAGGCTTTTGCACAACTGAATTTCTGCAACAGAAAATGAAGTATGATGGTTATTTATCTAGTCTATTAATCAGCAAATAAGTACATAAGTATTGTGCTAATTATTACTGCCAAAATGCCCCCCGTGGTAGAAAAAAGAAACTTTTCTACCGCTGGATTTGGCGCATGCCAAACTCAGGATTCTGGGCTTGATGGACCTTTGGTCTGTCCCAGTATGGCATGTACTTATGTAATTCTGTTTCCAACAGTGGCCAATCCAGGTCAAGATCCAAAAAAAGTACAAAACATTTTATGCTACTTAGACCAGAAATAGTGGATTTTCCCCGTCCCTTTTAATAATGGTCTATGGACTTTTCCTTTAGGGAGCCGTCCAAACCTTTTTTAAACTCTGCTAAGCTAACCGCCTTTACCACACTCTCTGGCAATGAATTCCAGAGTTTAATTACACGTTGAATGAAGAAACATTTTCTCCGATTTGTTTTAAATTTACTACTTTGTAGCTTCATCTCATGCACCATCGTCCTAGTATTTTTGGAAAGCGTAAACAGATGCATGTGCAAGCCCAGTGGTAGTGTCGATTTGGTACACGCTACCCGTGCCATAGTAAAAGGGCCTCATACTGTTTTATGAATGGGGTGATGAAACTTCTGGAAATTACTGAAAACCAACCTGTTCAAAAGAAATACCCTACCCACCCAACATAAATGCCTGAACCCTGCAACACAACAAAACCAAAGCTCGCAATTGGTTACTACCTAACTCTTCCTCTCTACGATTCCCCAATGTGTCTGTAACACATGAACCTTATTGACCATAACACCATTTTGTACTTGTTCTCTACTGGATTGACGAACGCTTTTACGGTACTATGTAAGCCACATTGAGCCTGCAAATAGGTGGGAAAATGTGGGATACAAATGACAAATAAAAAATAAAAATCTGTTGTGCTTGTGCTGTCCTGTTTTGAATGGCGTTCTTTTCTCTTTATATGTTTTAATTATTGTAAACCACTGTGATCGCATTGGTGGATCAAATTTCATCAACCTAAACTGTAAAATATAGATATGTGTTGCACAAGCTGAAGTAGTGGAAATATGTTATCAATGTTAAATGTATCTCTGCAATATTATTCTTTTGTAATTTCATTCTCAATAAAAATTGTTGAATATAAAAAACAAAAAACAAAAAAAAAACTGTAAAATATAATCGTTTGCATTGACCTTCACCCTTCTCAAACATGATGTCTTTCTCCAATAATCTCTCTCTTTACGTTATGTGTCCACCGTATGAAAGCTGAATTCTTATCTTCTCAGTTTCCAAGGAAAGCCTAGCTTTCATCTCTTCTGATACTGATTGATCTGTTCTGCAAACAGTCAGGGATTTACCTTACAGTCTGCCTGCTCTTCAAAGCTCAGTTTCTGCGTTTCAGTGTGGCTGGTACCCATGCCATCCAGTCCCATATAACCACACACCTTATACCCCAGATCTTCCATTCCTCCAGCTGCAAAAAACAAAATAAGCATCAATTGCTGATCACATTTAGTCAATTGAGATTATGTGCTGAAATGTTGCCGTTTACGCAGCTGTTGAACACTGCATCATTTACGTAAAGTGAGCATATGCATTGGCACAGTTTTTTCTGCAAGTTCCTGAAATAATATAATGATGTATATATTTTATTGGGGGGGTTCTTTGTATTTTATTGGTTGTTTTTATTGTAAACCGCTTTGATTTAAGCAGTCTATATATATGTGAAAATAAATAATCACCATTTGAGTTCTCCCAATCTGCCTAGTTTCCCCTATCTACCAGGTCACCAAAGACTGTACTGAATCTCCAGTTATTGCCCCATCACCCCTCCCATTGCTTTATCTGTACTAAGTACACTCGAATTCTGCCATAGTTTTGGTTATAAGGACGCTGGCTGGCAGGATTTGTTAGGGATCCGCCATAGCAATTCTCCTCCGAGTCCCTTTCTCTTTCCAGATGTAAATCATGGCAGTAACATAATTCAACAATGCATGGGATAAACACAGACGATCCTTTGTTGTGAAGGGATGTAGTAAAAGCCAGAAATCAAGTAGAATCTATTGCACTGTACAAGAAGTATTCACCTCCCTGATCCCACTTTCACAGGCTGCCACTGAGCTGCTTTTTCTAACATCCTATATAATAACTCTCATCACCAATGTTCTAAAGTAGCTGCCTGTGTCCATGGCTCCTGGAGTTGCTGAGCTAGGCTCCGTAGTCAGGCTGACATCACTCACAGCTGATTCCCAGGCAGGGGGAGGAGTAGGGAAACACGCGAAGTAACTTGCTCCGCAGGTTTCCCTACTCCTCCCCTTGCTTGAGAATCAGCTGTGAGTGCGCCGCTCAAACACCCCCTCGGCGCATCACCCAAGCCCCCCCCCCCCGGCACATCAACCCCCTTGCCACCCGCAGCTGCCACTGGTAACGCTGTCCGGCCGCTGCTGCTTCTCCTGTTGAGCAGCAGCGGCCGCTACGAAAAGACAAAAAAGCAATAAATGTTTTTAAACATCAAGCGTGGCACCGCAGACAGCCATCAGGCATTGGCTGTCGGCTCTGCAGCTGCTCCTCCTCTCGCCTCCACGTCACTGCCCCTGGAGTAAGACCCTGGAGGAGCACAGCGACGTGAGAGGCGGGTGGCGAGGGGGTTTGATGCGTGGGGGGGGGGGGAGGGTTGCTGGACATGGGTGGCTGCAGGGGGGGCAGGGGGAGAGGAGGGTCGCTGGACATAGATGGCTGGAGGGGGGCAGGGGAGAGGGAGGTGGGGAGGGGGTCCTGAGACCAGAGAGGTGGAGGTTGGGAGGGGGGACCTGTGAGAGGGGGGGCACACACTCACTGTCTCTCACATACACTCTCTTTGACACACTCTCTATCACACTCTATCTCTCTGTCACACACACACAGTCACTCTGTCTCTCACACACTGTCTCTCTCTCTCACACACACACACACACACACACACACTCTGTCTCTCTCTCATTCTCTCTCTGACATACACACTCCATCTCTCACACACACTGAGGGGCATAATTGAACGAAAACGCCTATCTCCATGGGCGTTTATCTCCAAGAACGGGTCCGTGAAGGGGCGGACCGAACCGTATTTTGGGAAAAAATAGACGCCCATGTTTTATTCAACAATGTGTGAGCTGGGCGTTTTTGTTTTTCAGCGATAATGGAAAATGAAAGCGCCCAGCTCAAAAACGAATAACTCCAAGGCATTTGTTCGTGGGAGGGGCCAGGATTCGTAGTGCACTGGTCCCCCTCACATGCCAGGACATCAACCGGGCACCCTAGGGGGCACTTTTACAAAACCAAACAAAAAGGTAAAAGAGCTCCCAGGTGCATAGCACCCTTCCCTTGTGTGTTGAGCCCCCCAAATCCCCCTCAAAACCCACTGCCCACAAGTCTACACCATTACTATAGCCCTAAGGGGTGAAGGGGGGCACCTACATGTGGGTACAGTGGGTTTGGGGGGGTTGGACGACTAATAAGCATTAAGCAGCACAATTGTAACAGGTAGGGGGGATGGGCCTGGGTCCACCTGCCTGAAGTCCACTGCACCCCCTAACAACTCCTCCAGTGACCTGCATACTGCTGTCAGGGAGCTGGGTATGACATTTGAGGGTGAAAATAAAAAGTTGAGAAACTTCATTTTTTGTGGTGGGAGGGGGTTAGTGACCACTGGGGGAGTCAGGGGAGGTCATCCCCGATTCCCTCCAGTGGTCATCTGGTCATTTAGGGCACTTTTTGGGGCCTTATTCGTGAAAAAACAGGGTCCAGGAAAAGTGTCCTAAATTCTAGCTAAAAACGCATACTTTTTTCCCATTATCGGTGAAATGCGCCCATCTCTGTTCGGCAGATAACCACGCCCCAGTTCCGCCTTCGCCACACCTCTGACACGCCCCCATCAACTTTGTCCGCATCCGCGACGGATTGCAGTTGAAAACGTCCAAAAATCGGCTTTCGATTATACCGCTTTATTCGTTTTTGTGAGATAAACGTCCATCTCCCGATTTAGGTCGGAACTTGGGCGTTTTTCTCATTCGATTATAAGCAGGACTGTCTCTCAAGCATACACACTCCGAGGAAAACCTTGCTAGCGCCCGTTTCATTTCTGTCAGAAACAGGCCTTTTTTTTTACTAGTAATAAATAAACCAGCAGCAAAAACAATACAGTAATGAAAAGAAAAAATAAAACATCATAAAGTGTAATAACACATTACGGACCTCCATTTAAAATTTTCACAAATAACCACGTTTTTAAAAGTTTGTGGAAGGTTAAATAATCTTGTTCTGATCAAAGGGTTATTGGTAAGCAGTTCCTGCAACAATGTTTTACATGAACCTTAAGCTGAGGGTCTGAGCCACCTCCTGTTATTATTATTATTATTATTAGCAGCATTTGTATAGCGCTACCAGACGCACGCAGTGCTGAACACCTGATACAAAGAGACAGTCCCTGCTCAAAAGAGCTTACAATCTAAATAATACAGACAGACAAGACAGATACGGAGGGGGGGGGGGGGATGAAAAGTAATGGGTAATGAAGTAATAGGTGAAGAGTAATGGGTAAGAAGGAAGGAAGGGACAAGGGGAGGGCAATTGTGGCTAGGAGCCAAAAGCAGCATTGAAAAGGTGGGTTTTCAGCATAGATTTGAAAACAGGTAGAGATGGAGCTAAACGTCTCTCCTCTCACCTTGAAACTGCTCCTGCTTCAGTTTCCATCCTGAACCACTGAGGTAAATGCAAGGAGGGGGGCAGAAGAACCTGTAAGGGAAAAAAAAGGGCTTTTCACAATTAAAAGTAATAAGAAAGCTTTAAATCGAGCAGGGTCACCAACTGTTTGTAATGGGATTTAATTCTGACTTTTCACTAGGTTTCCAAATTTATTTTTCATTTGATATAATGCCTATCAATTAATGCCATCTCGGTAGTTTACAAATATTCAATAAGAAAAGGAACTGTAATATTTATCAAGAAAAGCCTTAGACCACTGTGCATTTATAGTCTTCACCAGTGTAATGTGTGGCGGCTGCCAAAAAAAGCCAACATGATGCTGGGAATTATTAGGAAAGGGATCGTAAATAAGACCAATTATACTATAATGCCTCTGTATTGCTCCATGGTGCGACCTCACCTTCAGTATTGCATTCAGTCCTGGTTGCCGTATCTTAGAAAAGATATAGTGGAATTAGAAAAGGTTCAAAGCAGAGCGGCCAGAATGATAAAGGGGAAGGAACTCCTCTAACATGAGGAAAGGCTAAGAGGTTAGGGCTCTTCAGCTTGGAAAAGAGACGGATGAGGGGAGTCTACAAAATCCTGAGTGGTGTATTATGAGTAAAAGTGAATCAATTTTTAACTCAATCAAAAAGTACAAAGACTAGGGGACACTCAATGAAGTTAGGAAGAAATAGTTTTTCACTCACTACTACTACTACTACTTAACATTTCTAGAGTGCTATTAGGGTTACGCAGCGCTGTACAGATTAACAAAAAAGGACAGTCCCTGCTCCAAGGAGCTTACAATCTAATGGGCGAAATGTCAAGTAGGGGCAGTCCAGATTTCCTGAATAGAATGGTGGTTAGGTACAAAGACTAGGGGACACTCAATGAAATTAGGAAGAAATAGTTTTTCACTCAAAGAATAGTTAAGCTCTGGAATTCACTGCTGGAGGATGTGGTAACACCTGTTAGCATATCTGGGTTTAAAAAAAGGTTTGGACAAGTTTCTGGAGTAAAAATCCATAGCTTGTTATTGAGATAGACATGGGGGAAGCCACTGCTTGCCCCAGAATTGGTAGCATAAATCTTGCTAATAATTGGGTTTCTGGCAGGTACTTAGATCCTAGATTGGCCACTGTTGGAAGCAAGATACTGGGCTAGATGGACACCTGGTCTGACCCAGTATGGTTACTCTTATAAGAATCACAGCAGGAATCCATCAAGAAACTAGTTTTAAGTACATAAGTACATAAGCATTGCCATGCTTGGACAGACCAAGGGTCCATCGAGCCCAACACCCTGTCACCACCAGCAGCCAAAATAACAAGCAATTTGTCCCGCCCATCCTAGAAATACTGTATTATTCCCTCGTCCATTCAATAACATTCTATGGCTTTTTCATCTAGGAAGCTGTCCAACCCTTTTTTGAAGTCCGCTAAGTTAATCACCTTTTCCAGCAGCGAATTCCAGAGTTTAACTACGCGTTGAGTGAAGAAATATTTCCTCCTATTCGTTTTAAATTTACCACACTGCAGCTTCATCGCATGCCCCCTTGTCCTAGTATTTTTGGAAAGCATAAACAGACGCGCCACGTCGACCCGTTCCATTCCACTCATTATCTTATAGACCTTTATCATATCTCCCCTCAGCCGCCTTTTCTCCAAGCTGAAGAGCCCCAGCCTCTTCAGCCTATCCTGATAGGGAAGTCGTCCCATCCCCTGTATCATCTTTGTCGCCCTTCTCTGCACCTTTTCCAATTCCACTATGTCTTTTTTGAGGTGCGGCGACCAGAATTGAACACAATACTCGAGGTGCGGTCGCACCATGGAGCGATACAACGGCAGAATAATATCCTCATTTTTGTTTTCAATCCCTTTCCTAATGATACCCAACATTCTATTTGCTTTCCTAGCTGCAGCAGCACATTGAGCAGACGTTTTCAACGTATCATCAATGATGACACCTAGATCCCTTTCTCGGTCCGTGACTCCCAACGCTGAACCTTGCATGATGTAGTTGGGTTCCTCTTTCCCACATGCATCACTTTGCACTTGTTCACATTAAACATCATCTGCCATTTAGACGCCCAGTCTCGTAAGGTCCTCTTGTAGTTTTTCCACAATCTTCCCACGATTTGACTACTTTGAATAACTTTGTGTAATCGGCAAATTTGATTACCTCACTAGTTACCCCCATCTGTAGGTCATTTATGAATATGTTAAAAAGCAGAGGTCCCAGCAACGATCCCTGAGGGACCCCACTAACTACCTTTCTCCATTGTAAATATTGACCTTTTAGTCCTACGCTCGCTTTCCTATCTTTCAACCAGTTTTTAATCCACAGTAAGACACTACCTCGGATCCCATGTCCCTCTAATTTCCTCTGTAGTCTTTCATGAGGGACCTTATCAAACACCTTCTGAAAATCTAGATACACAATATCAACCGGCTCACCTTTGTCCACATGTTTGTTTATCCCTTCAAAGAAATGCAGCAGATTGGTGAGGCAAAACTTCCCTTCACTAAATCCATGTTGACTTTGTCCCATTAGTCCATGCTTTTGAATGTGCTCTGTAATTTTGTTCTTGATAATAGTCTCTACCATTTTGCCCGGCACTGACGTCAGACTCACTGGTCTGTAATTTCCAGGGTCTCCTCTGGAACCTTTTTAAATATCGGCGTTACATTGGCCACCCTCCAATCTTCCGGTACCACGCTCGATTTTAAGGATAAATTACAAATCAATAACAGTAGCTCTGCCAGCTCATTTTTAGCTTTGAATTTAACATAGTTGCTATGTTGCTATTTTACTATGTATCCTGGTGCTTAACTTTCTTCAATTCAGCACTGAAGGGAGAGTGGGTGCATTCAGTTGGCAAAACACCAGGTACTGCCTCACAGTATCATTCTTACCTTTTTTCATTCCCGTAAGATTTCTGGGCAACCTTTGCATGCAAAATGAGAACTGTCTGATCTGCTGGAAACTGCAGGTACCTGCACACACCATCCCTCATCGTATCCATTCGATCTGAGCTGGATCTGAAAAGAAAGGAGCACAGAGCATGGGGGGTGGGTAAGTAGGGTCAATTCCTTTCTCAGGGCTACAGCAAGTAAGGGTGACAAGTGCAGGTGGGCCTCTCAGAGCCACAGACGCTCAAGTACAGGGTCCTGCGCAAAGTTCAATTTTGTCCCCAATTTTCTTTTATTTAAACCCATTATGTGATGTGCTCTGAGAACGGAGGGAGATGGAACATAAGTGTAGTTTGGGGTGGGCGCAGGGAGCAGGCTGCCTTCCCCCAGATGTTGTGGGTCCTACTGCTGAAATGAGCCCTCCACCCCCACTGCTATTGTGATTTCTATTCCCTTCCCCCCCCCCCCCCCCTCAAATAAGCAAACTACACTGATGAAAGGGCTTCAGACTGGAACTTATGGATGAATCTTAAATAATACGTATATTAGTGACAATCTTCAATGAGACAAACACATCCAACATTGCTGGTACTTTGGAGCAGATGCAACTTTTGTGAAACTTTTGGGTAGGTCATTTGTAGATGCGGATTCGTCCATGTACCTTCCCTGCCGAGGTAGCTCTGTATGACAATGACGAGCACCTATCAATCATTGTTTTCATGGAACTCACACAGGAAGGCCTGATGTGCGGTTCACAGTTTTCATCAGATGTCCCATTCGTGAAAGAATGTTGGGTGTATGTTAGAATTTTATGGAATTCCTGACTTTTGCTTTCGAGAGAAGCCAGGATCATTAGTTGCTGGTCAGTTAAGTCAGCTCTTTGACCTGCAGAATGCCTGATCATTCACTATGTAACCAGTGTTCAGTTCCTTCTTAACAGTTTTCACTATACAAAGCGTTTGGAACATTAAACTTGATTCTACTCGATATTATGGGGTTAATTCTATAGAGTGTGTCAATAGTTAATGCATGAATTTTTTAATTACATCCATTATAGAAGTAACCAAAGTTTTAACTACTTGAATAATCTAAAAATGAGTCTGGGACTATGAATTGATGTAGTCAAAGGAATAGGCACAGTGTTAATAACTGGACCTGTTTTAGGGTTGGAATTCTTCTCAATATTCAGTTTCAGAGCATTGACTGGTCATTCATTGGAAAACACGATCAAAACATCAACTACGGAACAATATTCTCAGTTATTGGAGCCTTTCAGTGTGCTGAGCTTTAGTAAAAGAGCACCACTAGAATAATCCATCTGAATAAATGAAAGAAGAGAAACCTCAAGACTGACCGGTCCAGATTCAAAATCATATCACAGTCCAAAATCTCAACAAAAACAGCAATTAAAGTAGCAACTTAAAATGATCTCTTAATTATTTACAGGTACTGGGGCAATGGAGGGTTAAGTGACTTGCCCAGAGCCACAAGGAGCTGCAGTGGAAATTTAAAAGATGCCTCTTCCTCCTCAGAAACACCCTGCCGTCTCTTGGCTGCTCTTGCTTCCGGTCTGTGGTCCGCTGGTCCTCTCCTTCCTTTTCCTTGCACCCAGAGGACACTGTTCAGATGTTGGGAACCTGATATAAGCCTAGCATCATTTTAGGATTTAAAGAACAGAGAGTCCCATGACTAACAGAGAGACAAAATGCTCTGTTCACTGCTCTACCCAGTGACATGGGGGGGGGGGGGGAGAGGGCCCCTGCGCCCCTAAAGCCTGCTCTGCACTTCTCATGTATTATGGTCATGCACATTGTGGACAGTTGATCACCTGGGTTCAGCACACAACGCACAGAACCAAACTCAGTGGAGCTGAATCTTGGGGGGGGGGGGGGGGGGCAGTGATGGCTGGACTTATTGTACCTGAAGCAGCAGGAGGAGGCGATCAGACAGTCATCGGAGCTCTGGAAGTGGCTGAGGTGAGCGAGAGATCCCTGGGGACAGTGAGGGCTCCAAGCCCGGAGCAGCACAACTGCAGGGAGAGAACCGAATGAACTCATCACACGGCAGCTAGACTCCTAATACAATATTACAAGCAAGGGGGAAAGAGAGGGAGAAGCTCAGCAACTGGGAGTGGAGGAGGAAAGAAGGGGGGTAGGAGAGATGGGAAATTTCAACACATATAGCAGGCAGGGGAAGGGCAGGATAGCGAGACCTAAGAAACTCATCACACCCCAGTTAGATTCTTAACACAATACTCCAAGTAAGGGGGAAAGAGAGTGAGAAGTCTAGAAACTAGGAGTGGAGAAGGAAAGATGGGGGAGAGGAGGAGAGATGGGAAATCTCAGCACATATAACAGGCAGAGTGGGGAGACAGGATAATGAGACGTAAGAGACTCATCACACACAGCAATTGAGGGAGGAGGAAGAAAGTTGGACGGCAAGAATAGGACTGGTACAAGAGCATTAGTCACTCTAGAGAAATCTGAAGCCTTACAGAGCACCTCCTCACCCACCCCCATTAATTTTCAGGTCCTTAGACCATTAGCTCCCCCCCCCCCCAAAAAAAAATAAACCACACACACTTGCTTAAGATTTACAGTCATGACCATCTTACAACAAGCCTACAAACAACACTTAATTGGACATCAAACTTAACACAGATAGATATCGATACACTTTACAGATATAGAAATAAATATATATATGGCATACACACACACACATTTCTCCTGGCAAATGGGTTGTTTAAAGATTGTCTGTTCCCCCTTCCTACATATCTGCATATAGCAACACAGTCAATATGGCAGATAAAGACCTGCGTTATCCATCTAGGCGCCTTTTTTGAATTGTGAAGGTGACTTAAGTTTTGCTTTGGTTCCCTCCTCTTCCTGTGTCGGGATTGTCACACCACCCTCTCCATGAAAAGGTCTTTTCTCCTAAGTCTACCACTCTGCAGCCTCACTTCTATCATTTCCCTGTCTCTGGAAAAGATTTGTTTCTATATTAATACCTTTCGAATATTTGCATCGTATCTCCCTGTCTCTCTTTTCCTCTAGGATATACGAATTCAGGACTTCAAGTCTCTTCTCATTTGTTTTTGGTGTAAACCCCATATCATTTTTGTCACCTTCTTCTGAACCGCTGCAAGACTTTATGTCCTTCGTGAGAAATGGCCTCCAAAGCTGAACGCAGTATTCCAAGTGGGGGCCCTTTTGTTTTGCTTTGAATAATCCAATGCACTGTAAAGACACAGTTCATTAAGAAAAAAGGGGAGAAACATATGGCATTGCAAACCTCAAAAAGTGAAGGGGGCAAAACACACAGCTCCGACATCAACACAGTCAGCTAAAGTATCCAATAGGAGAAAATGCCTGGATTATGGTAATAGTTTTTTTTACCCCATTTTAAATGGGTTGTAAGAAGCCTCAGAACGAATACACTGAAACCTTCTGCTCAGTGTGCTGCTGCGGCTAGGAAAGCGAATAGAATGTTGGGTATTATTAGGAAAGGTATGGAAAACAGGGGTGAGGATGTTATAATGCCGTTGTATCGCTCCATGGTGCGACCGCACCTTGAGTATTGTGTTCAATTCTGGTCGCCGCATCTCAAGAAAGATATAGTGGAATTGGAAAAGGTGCAGCGAAGGGCGACTAAAATGATAGTGGGGATGGGATGACTTCCCTATGAAGAAAGATTAAGGAGGCTAGGGCTTTTCAGCTTGGAGAAGAGACGGCTGAGGGGAGACATGATAGAGGTATATAAAATAATGAGTGGAGTGGAACAGGTGGATGTGAAGCGTCTGTTCAAGCTTTCCAAAAATACTAGGACTAGGGGGCATGCGATGAAACTACAGTGTAGTAAATTTAAAACAAATCGGAGAAAATGTTTCTTCACCCAACGCGTAATTAAACTCTGGAATTCGTTGCCAGAGAACGTAGTGAAGGCGGTTAGCTTGGCAGAGTTTAAAAAGGGGTTGGATGGTTTCCTAAAGGACAAGTCCATAGACCGCTACTAAATGGACTTGGGAAAAATCCACAATTTCGGGAATAACTTGTATAGAATGTTTGTACGTTTGGGAAGCTGCCAGGTGCCCTTGACCTAGATTGGCCGCTGTCGGGGACAGGATGCTGGGCTTGATGGGCCTTTGGTCTTTTCCCAGTATGGCATTACTTATGTACTTATGAATATAAAAATGGAAGACTGATCCACAACAGAGGAGAAATGACCTGAAAATAAGAATGGTACGTTAGATCTAGATGTATCTTCATATGGGCAGGTAAAACCAGCAGGTGTTGCTGTGAAGAACGCAAGGATTTTGATGGTACATAAGGGGTAAGAGTTATATAAAAATGAAGGAAGACCAGTATGAGTCAAAATAAGAATTTTGAAAGGTATCCTATAATTTACTGGAAGCCAATGCTCTTTAGACAAAAGAGGTGAAACCCTATCGTACCTTTTTTGCTCCAGAAGGTACTTTTATTGAGGTGTTTTGAACAATCTGAAAGTGATGAAGTTGCGATTGAGGAAGACTGCACCTCGAATATTGTGTTCAATTCTGGTCACCACATCTGAAAATAGATATAGTGGAATTAGAAAAGGTGCAGAGAAGGGTGACGAAAATGATAAAGGGGATGGGACGACTTCCCTATGAGGAAAGGCTGAAGTGTCTAGGGCTCTTCAGCTTGGAGAAAAGACAGCTGAAGGGAGATATGATAGAGGTCTATAAAATAATCAGTAGAGTGGAACGGGTAGACGTGAATGATTTGTTTACTCTTTCCAAAAATACTAGGACCAGGGGGCATGCGATGAAGCTACAAAGCAGTAAATTGGAGAATTGGAGAAAATATTTCTTCACTCAACGTGTAATTACTCTGGAATTCGTTGCCAGAGAATATAGTAAAGGCAGTTAGCTTAGCGGGGTTTTAAAAAGGTCTGGACGGCTTCCTAAAGAAAAAGTCCATAGACCATTCTTAAATTGACTTGGGGGAAAATCCACTGCTTATTTCTTGGATATGATCCCAAAATATGGCAAAATTCCACAACAATTATATCCAATATATCTTGCTTTAATAGGTGGAAAACGTCTTGTGTACCAGCACTACTTGATCGGGAAGTCTCATACAGTTGTGGGATTTCGTTCTTTCTCTCTCTTTACCACCATGGCGCACCCCTCTATCATGACAAATATAATCATAGACCTTCCCAGCCACCTCCTTTTTCTTATGACTACTTTATATTTACTTTTTTTCTTTTTTCTGATACTATTACTTAATATATGGGAGGGGCCTACACCTCACTCTGTCTCAACTTATATTGTACTGTACACTCCTCCGCTAGGATTGAGCTTTAAACATTTTCGCAGGCTGTGCTTATTCTATCCAAATAATGCATAACCTAGCATAATTGATCCAGTGCAGACATATCAGTACAGTACAATACACACAGTGCAATATAAGTAGAGACAGAGTGAGGTGTAGGCTCCTCCCATATATTAAGTAATATTATCAGAAAAAAGAAAAAAAGTAAATAGAAAGTAATCATAAGAAAAAGGAGGTGGCTGGGAAGGTCTATGATTATATTTGTCGTGATAGAGTGGCCATTCTTGGTGGTAAGGAGAGAGAAAGAAAGAACCCCCACGATTGTATAAGACTTCCCGATCAAGTATTTCTTGGATAAGCAGCATCTTTGGTCTGACCCAGTGTTGCAATACTTATGTACTTGGGATTCTGAATGGAATCTTGCTACTCTTTGGGGTTCTATATGAAATGTTGCTACACTTTGAAATTCTGCATGGAATCTTGTTATTCTTCAGAATTCTAGAATCTTGCTACTGTTTGGGGTTCTACATGGAATGTTGCTACTGTTTGGGTTTCTGCCAGGTATTTGTGACCTGGATTGGTTACTGTTGGAAACAGGCTGCTGGGCTTGATGGACCTTTGATCTGGCCCAGTGTGGCAATATTTATGTACTTATGTACTTGGGATTCTGAATGGAATCTTGCTACTCTTTGGGGTTCTATATGAAATGTTGCTACACTTTGAAATTCTGCATGAAATCTTGTTATTCTTTAGAATTCTAGAATCTTGCTACTGTTTGGGGTTCTACATGGAATGTTGCTACTGTTTGGGTTTCTGCCAGGTATTTGTGACCTGGATTGGTTACTGTTGGAAACAGGCTGCTGGGCTTGATGGATCTTTGATCTGGCCCAGTGTGGCAATATTTATGTACTTATGTACTTGGGATTCTGAATGGAATCTTGCTACTCTTTGGGGTTCTATATGAAATGTTGCTACACTTTGAAATTCTGCATGGAATCTTGTTATTCTTCAGAATTCTAGAATCTTGCTACTGTTTGGGGTTCTACATGGAATGTTGCTACTGTTTGGGTTTCTGCCAGGTATTTGTGACCTGGATTGGCCATTGTTGGAAAAAAGATGCTGGGCTTCATGGACCTTTGGTCTGACCCAGTGTGGCAATACTTATGTAATGTACTTATGAGGAGGGTGGGGTTGAATTAGTATTGGAATTGTTTTTGCAATTGCGGTGAGGGGGGAGAAAATAGAAGTTAGATTTGTTTTCAAAAAGTTATGAATCTTGAGAATGTATTGCATTTTGTTTGTATATGGATTTATTTAATAAAAACAGATTTAATATAAAATAGAATTGCAATAATCAATACGAGCTGAAACTAATGAGTGAAGGAGAAGGCAGAGAGATTTCCTATCAGTCAGAGGGCAACAGTTTCCCAACAGTTTCAGAAATGCATAAAGAAAAGTTATGCGACTGTCTAGGATGACCACTAACACCTTCAAAGACTCCCTCAAGGAAATTGTAGCGAGCTCAGGGACAGCAGGAGTTTACCTATTCAGAAGGTCATATATTCACATTTGAGAGGATTTCATTTCACACCATTCAGATCAAGCCAGGTAGTTATCTTGTCTAAACAAGAGGAAACATCCGAAGAAAAAAAACGGCATCAGATGAGTCAATCAGAAGTAGTTGGATATCATCTGTAAACATGAGAACAGCAAAACCAAAAGAGTGAATAATTGCTAGAGGGAGTAGAAAAATATTAAATGAGACAGGACCCAGGGTACATCCTTAGGGTTACCACAATGGAAGTAGGGCTGAAGCGGAGGCAAAGGAATGACGCGCTGGAGAAGAATAGAATTGCTTAACTAAGAGAGATAAGAATAACATCAAAGTTCAATTGAATAAAGTCTGAGAGAGCAAGCAGTGAAGTCACAGTACTGGAAGATGAAGTGTAAAGCATTGACTGACTCCACAGAGTTGATCAACTACTAATTTTTCTGCAACCTTCAAAAGGAAAGGATGAGCAGAAATTGGCCAATAGTTTGCGACATCAAAGTGCTCATTTTCAAAGTAGCCTATGTAACTTTCTAAGTCTATATGCTTTGAAAATTAGCCTCCACATGTCAGGTTTTCATTCTTCAGATGCAGGAAGACTGAGGCAACCTTTTCACTGTGGGGGAACCTGGTCCTCACGTAGGCCGGCGGTAACTGTTGAAAGAAAATAAGGGAGAAAACACTTCAGCAATGGGGTAGCGATTGGAGATGTTGAGGAATGCAAAACAACACTACAGGGGAAGTAAAAGTAGATATAGTACCAGGGGTAGAAATATCATCTGGAGGTGGGTAGTGAGTCCACTGAGTGATCATGACAACTAGAAAGAGATGCCTGAACTTTGGTCCAAAAGGCAGCTGCCTACTGATCTGCTGTAAATATAATTGGCCAGTTCGGAGGTTCCAGACAATCTACAATAAAAATAATCCTCAAGTATAAATGCTGAGAGCTGAGAAGGCACAAACCATTGCAGACGAGGGCTTTATGATTCTGACACATTGCTTTGAGGAAACAGAAATGTGTAACAGCTGTTACTGCATATAGTAAATGATATAGCGTTTTCTCTACTTACGCTGTTTCTCCTGCTCTGGCTTCTCCATAGTGTCTGGCTCTAACACAGTCAGACCACAGTGGTGGTTCAGGTCAGTGATATCCACAGGGTACGTGGGTCAGTCAGTCCGTATTGGTGGTTCAGGTCAGTGATATCCACAGGGTACGTGGGTCAGTCAGTCCGTATTGGTGATTCAGTCAGTGATATCCACAGGGTACGTGGGTCAGTCAGTCCATATTGGTGATTCAGGTCAGTGATATCCACAGGGTACGTGGGTCAGTCAGTCCGTATTGGTGATTCAGTCAGTGATATCCACAGGGTACGTGGGTCAGTCAGTCCATATTGGTGATTCAGGTCAGTGATATCCACAGGGTACGTGGGTCAGTCAGTCCGTATTGGTGATTCAGTCAATGATATCCACAGGGTACGTGGGTCAGTCAGTCCGTATTGGTGATTCAGTCAGTGATATCCATAGAGTATTGTACTGTTTTGGGATCTTGCCAGGTACTTGCGACCTGGATTGGCCACTGTTGGAAACAGGATGCTAGGCTTGATGGACTTATGTTCTTATATATCACAGTTAGTCTCAGAGGTGCTTTGTTCAGCGAAGGGGACGTGGGACAGTCAGTCCACAGTGGTATTTGTCACTGGCAACTGTTTGGTCTCTTCAGCTCTGAAGAGCTCACTTCTGCCTCTGTTCATACACTGTTGTGTTGCAGGAGAAAAAGGTTGTATTTTGAAGTAAAAAGAGCTGGTTAGGCTTAGTTCTTTGGCTGTGGTCTGCCTCTCTGAGATCCCTGCCTCTGCTCCTCGGTGGGGAAGAAAGCAGTGAGCAGGTCACTGCCAGGGACTGTGTGTGTGGCACAGTCTGTCGTCAGCATTCAGCTGCCAGGTGATACTCGGGTGAGGTCTCCAAGGTCTGCTGGCTGTTACCCTCCTTTGCTAACCTGTGCTGCAGGTGTCCAGTTCCCACAGCTCTCTGTGTACATGAGGTGAGACCATGATAAGGAGGCTGTACACAGTCACATCACTGTAATCAGAGGCCTCCAGCCGGAACCACACATCTCCTGCCAATGTGAAGACAGGGTTGCAAAGAAAAGCTGACAAAGTTAGTCCTCACGGTTAGGGCAGAAGGTTCCCTATAATCCTCTCGTAGGGAAACTTAGGGGAGTTTCATAAATTCTTTAAAAAATGTTCCTCATTCTTCACTTCTTATATATTTAGTGTTATTACCTGCTTTTCCCTTGAAAAAAAACAAAGTGGATTGCAATCAAAATGACCAGGGAAGGAAGTAGCCCAGCAGTTAATGCAATGGACTGAGAATGAGGGAAGTCACTAACGCTCCTCGTGATCTTTGACGTCTCACATACTCCCAAATTCTACCAACGGCACCTACAGTGGGGCATCGCATTGTGCAGCTGGTTATAGAAGAGGGGTCAGTTAAACATGTAACATAATTAACGGCTGTAAAATTGACACTTAAGGCAATTATTGGTTCTTCCCTCCAATTAAGAAGTACCAGCTGCTGCGCATGTAACTGACTTACGCTTCTGCGCTGTGACCTGAGCACCTGTCTCTCACGCAGACTGCGAAGGGGGTGTTAATGGGGGAGGGGGAATCCAACTAACCTTACGCACTTTATGGAACAGTTGCATTTCCACAACCAGCTGCTGCATTTAGAAGACAACATTCATGCCAGGGTTTTGGTGCTGAGCTTTTAGCAATCTCTACTGATCGTACCCCAAAGTCTCTCATTATTATAAGGTAGGTTTGGAAAGCCATTAGTTATCTATGGGGAAAGACAGTGTCTCAGTGCTGGTCTGCCTATCTCCCTGTGTGTCCCCCTATCTCCCATGATTCCTCTGTGTGTCTCCCATCTGCCTTCCTATCTCCCATGGTTCCTCCGTGTGTGTCCACCTATCTCCCTGTGTGTCCCCCTATCTCCCATGATTCCTCTGTGTGTCTCCCATCTGCCTTCCTATCTCCCATGGTTCCTCCGTGTGTGTCCACCTATCTCCCTGTGTGTCCCCCTATCTCCCATGATTCCTCTGTGTGTCTCCCATCTGCCTTCCTATCTCCCATGGTTCCTCCGTGTGTGTCCACCTATCTCCCTGTGTGTCCCCCTATCTCCCATGATTCCTCTGTGTGTCTCCCATCTGCCTTCCTATCTCCCATGGTTCCTCCGTGTGTGTCCACCTATCTCCCTGTGTGTCCCCCTATCTCCCATGATTCCTCTGTGTGTCTCCCATCTGCCTTCCTATCTCCCATGGTTCCTCCGTGTGTGTCCACCTATCTCCCTGGGTGTTCCCCTATCTCCCATGATTCCTCTGTGTGTCTCCCATCTGCCTTCCTATCTCCCATGGTTCCTCCGTGTGTGTCCACCTATCTCCCTGTGTGTCCCCCTATCTCCCATGATTCCTCTGTGTCTCCCATCTGCCTTCCTATCTCCCATGGTTCCTCCGTGTGTGTCCACCTATCTCCCTGTGTGTCCCCCTATCTCCCATGATTCCTCTGTGTGTCTCCCATCTGCCTTCCTATCTCCCATGGTTCCTCCGTGTGTGTCCACCTATCTCCCTGTGTGTCCCCCTATCTCCCATGATTCCTCTGTGTGTCTCCCATCTGCCTTCCTATCTCCCATGATTCCTCCCTGTGTGTCCACCTATCTCCCTGAGTGTCCCCCTATCTGCCTATCTCCCTGGGGGTCTCCCTATCTCTCAGTGTGACCCCCTCTATGTCTCCCTATCTCCCTGTGACTCCCCGTATGTCTCTGTCTGCCTCCCTAATCTCCCTGTGTGATTTCATCTGGCTATCCCCCCCCCCCCCATCCCTGTGTCACCCCCTATCTCCCTGTGTTCTTCTAATCATTCACTATAGATTGCCCCATTTTCTCTAAATATAGTGGATTCTTTTCTTTTCTTGATTTATTGTTTGTGTCTGTTTTCTAATGAATAGTGGAATATCAAGTGAAATAAATAAATCAGTTAAATGCTTTTTGGGATCCTGCCAGGTCCGATTGGCCACTGGGTTTGATGGACCTTTGGTCTGACTCTGAATGTCAGTTCTTATGATTTAGTGCAGATGGAGTTCCCAAGCTGATTTCACCACTACCCTCCCATCTGCAAAGAATCCCAGCATCCCAATAGCTGGAAAACCTATGGCTCCAGCCCCCAATATCTCATCTCCTATACACACACATAAGAAAACAAAACAAAAAAAAGGTGTGGAGAAGCCAGGAGGTCAGTTAGCATCCTGCCAGAGGAGCACTGCTTTGCTGCTGAGGGCTCTCCAAGCAGTGAACCTTTACACTATTTCTCACACGGTGCCGAGCATCTGCCTGGTTTATAATGTAACGGCATGCACTGCTGACTGTATCTCCAGGTGCCGAGCCGCTGCCTGGCTTATGATACAGCAGAGTGGACTGCCGCCTGTAACACTAGGGCTCAGGGGTGCAAAATAGCTGCTGACTGGATTACTCTAGCTCAGGGTGAAGTACAGCTGCTTCTGCGAGAACACAGGGTAGGAGCTCTCACAAGAGAGACAAAACAGCACATGGAAAGACAGACAAGCTGGATATTACATTCAAACACCGACAGGACAGCTGAGATTTAAATCCAAAAAAGTCACCAGCGGTCTGCATGAGTCCCGCTCTCAGAACCTCCACCCCAAACCTGATGAGACTAAAACCGTTGACCTAAATTTCAAGGAAAAAAAATTTCACGTAGGCTAATGGCTTCCCTGACCCAACACTGCTGCTCCTAAATTTAAAAAAGTACTACTTCTACTACTTGACTGACTGTACATTTGTCCTTTAGATTGTAAGCTCTTTGAGCAGGGACTGTCCTTCTATGTTGAATTGTACAGCGCTGCGTAACCCTAGTAGCGCTCTAGAAATGTTAAATAGTAGTAGTAAATTTTAAAAAATACATATATATTCCTGACACTTGAATGGGTCCCCTTGATCCATCCACTATTCCAACATTAGATAGCCCTGATAATCAAGTGGGCCCTTCCCTCTCAAACTGCCCCCAAAACATTAACCACCCCTGATATTCTAGTAGGACCCGTTGGCCTTTATAGTATGTAAAAAAAAAAAAAATTCCTGCAGTGTAGCAGCACCCTTACCCATCCCCCTCCCCAGAATACCTAGAAAGAGGGAGGCACGATAGATACCCACTCACTCTTACTTCTGCTGTCATCCTCTTGGAAAATGGCCTTGCCCAGACCTTCACAATACCTCCTGGGATGCACTGTGCAGAGTCATTATGGATATCACTCCTACCTCTTAAGGTGTGACCGGGGCGAGGTGCCACTAGACACCAGGAAATGGTGTCAGGTGGGTAGAATGGGAGGCCATGTTGGCTGCAGAGGTGCCTCTAACCCCCGGGGAATTTTTTTGTTTTCTTTAAAAGAGGCAGAGGAGAGAAGGGAAATCATGCCAGGTCCATAAGTATTGCCATACTGGGACAGAGCAAAGATCCCAAACATTTTATGCTGCTTATCCTAGAAATAGGCAGTGGGTTTTCCCCAAGGCCATTTTAATAATGGTCTATGGACTTTTCTTTTAGAAAGCCATCCAAACCTCTCTTAAGCCTTGCTAAGCTAACTGCTTTTACTACATTCTCTGGCAACGAATTCCAGCATTTAATTACACGCTGAGTAAAGAAATACCTTCTCCGATTCGTTTTGAATTTACTACTTTGTAGCTTCATTACATGCCCCCTAGTCCTAGTATTTTTGGAAAGAGTAAACAAGCGATCCATGTCTACCTGTTCCACTCCACTACACACATATGTGTTTAAGTAGTAGGGAATGGATCAGGTCAGGTTGGGTGGGGGATGGTGCACCCTAGAGTCCTATTAGACACCACTGACACAGAAAGCTATAAGGGACAGAGGACACACAGGATAGGAGAGGGTATTGACTAACTTTCAACACAGCCCTGGCCCAATGCAAAATTTCTCTCATGTGCACGTATAAAGCCACAGTTTCCTTCTGTGCATACAGCAGAATTATTAATGGCCTTATGACCATGTAGTGTAAGGTAGTATTACAGCCTTGTCTTCTATGGGAGTTAACACCAGAGCTTAACCATCATCTACACAG
This sequence comes from Microcaecilia unicolor, assembly GCF_901765095.1. Taxonomy (NCBI): domain Eukaryota; kingdom Metazoa; phylum Chordata; class Amphibia; order Gymnophiona; family Siphonopidae; genus Microcaecilia; species Microcaecilia unicolor. Next base: position 246,108,368 of record NC_044038.1, read on the forward strand.
CTTGGAAAGTAACATAAGCATACTGCACGGTTACGCTCATGACAACCTTGGGCATCAGCCCCAGAAACAGAGGGGCAGAGGTTCAGACACATTTGAATTTTAGCCAGATAAAACTTAACTAGATATTCAGCGAATTAACAGGCTAAATCTGCATGCTGAAAAGATCAAATTAAAGTTACCTGGATAACCTTCTATTTCAGCAGCTTGACTTAATTTACATGACTAATAAATTAGCAGAGGAGGATGGGCCACGTGAAATGGATACTGCCATCCAGGTAGCTCTGTCCACCTAGACTAATGACACCTGCACCCCCCCCCCGAAAATCATCAGATAGTGCAGTGACTAGTTAAATGTTATGTGACCAGTACACTGAGGGGTGAATTGTGATAAAGATATTAAAACATAGTAACATAGTAAATGACGGCAGATAAAGACCTGTACGGTCCATCCAGTCTGCCCAACAAGATAAACTCATTTTACATGGTATGTGATACTTTATACCTGAGTTTGATTTGTCCTTGCCATTCTCAGGGCACAGACCATAGAAGTCTCTTGTACTAAAAGTTCTGAAGATTCTGGAATCCTAAAGAGTTACAAGATTCCGGAATCCCAATTAGCAGCAACATTCCATGTAGACCCCAAAGGAGTAACATAGTAAATGACGGCAGATAAAGACCTGAATGGTCCATCCAGTCTGACTAACAAGATAAACTCATTTTACATGGTATGTGATACTTTATACCAGAGTTTGATTTGTCCTTGCCATTCTCAGGGCACAGACCCTAGAAGTCTGCCCAGCACTCTTTTTGTACTAACTTCTGAAGCTAACATCAAAGCCCTTTAAAATTTACACTCCAGCCCATCCCTATTTATTCAGTCACAATCAAGGCGTAGACCATAGAAGTCTGTCCAGCTCCCGTTTTGTTTCCAATTACCAGCGTCACCACCCAATCTCCGCTAAGATTCCGTGGAACCATTCCTTCTAAACAAGATTCCTTTCTGTTTATCCCATGCATGTTTGAATTCCATTACCATTTTCATCTCCACCACCTCCAAAATCTCACACATTATAAATAATGCACAAGAAGAAAACCTTTCCAGTAGAAAGGTTATTCTAAAACAAGTGACCACGAGCTCAGTGCTATGAAAAATATTTGTGTGAAATGGTTATAGGTGCAGTAATAGCTCCCAGTGAAACAAACAGAGGCAGTTAAGAAACAGACCAGCAGACGGCTAAAAGATGAGCAGGAAGGGAAATGGGGCTGGTGCTAGGCAAGGGGGTCACTTGTGCCTCTTGGAACCTTTCCCTCCTTTTTACAGCCCACTTTTAACTTCTAACATTTTTTTATATCCTGTATAAATTATTTTTACTGGTATTTGCTGATAGACCACCGGAGACCTTGCTGTCAATTAACACTACAGAAAGCCTTGTTTCCTTTGTCTAGGTAGCCTTAAAACATTTGAACCTAATCCCGAAATCTTTGGAAATTATAAGAATTTTATTGAACATGGTATAATTCTTGCTTTTTAGCCTAGATTAGGCAAGACGTAGATCGAACAGCTGGTTCACTGCTTGAATGTTCCGTTTACTACAGTTAAGAGAACAGCAGCACCGTGGAGACTGGTTTTATTTTCAGACGGACATGGCTTGCACGATAACGCTTCAAGTCCTGGTTGATTGGGTCTTGCTTTATGACCCTTTGCTTAACTGGTGGCTACATCTCCTCCTCCTCAGAAGCAGCACTGTCCACCTCAGTTTCTCCTTCCATACTAGACTCGATTACTGGCAGCCGGTCTCCCCATTCGCTTGTCCGAGCACAACGGTACAGATCTCTAAAGCAAGGAGAAAAATAAGGCTTTTTCACTCAGTTCAACCTCTAAATATAAACAGAACAGAATCGCTTATGGACCAAAAGAGGACCTAGGCCTAGCCAGACTAAGAGCTGATGCCAAGATCCTCTGCTCTTTCTGGACAAACGCTTAAGAGCTCTCGATGTTACCTGCCATGTTTCCGAGCTGTAACCACCACGTGTCGAAGAGATGCATCCGAACAGCACAAGTGACAGTGCACATGTCGTGCCCGTCGCTGTACCTCCTGTGTGATACGGGGCCATTTATTCTCAACTGCTGGAGGTACCCGACTCATGATTAAGAAGGAGAACTTCTCCCAGCTTACACTGCTGTTCTGGAATAAAGTAACAAAATCAAGAGCGATTATCAGTGTGGAGGAACACGGGGGAGCAACAGGCATTTTATTCATTGAAAATCGTCCCTCTGCCATACAGAGAAAAGGGCAGCACCTGGCTGTGGTCAGTATTTTACTTCTTAAAAGACAAATACAGCTACTTGGTTAACAGTAAAGGGAGTTATTATTTGCAGGTCCTCTCTCTGTCCATTGTACGCTCACAATCTTTTTTTTTTTTTGTACCTGGGGTAATGGAGGGTTAAATGACTTGCCCAGGATCAGAAGGAAGCACAGTGGAAATCAAACCCAGTTCCCCAGGTTCTCAGGCCACCACACTAACCCTTAGGCCTGTTCCTCCACTCTACATCAATGGGACCCCAAGGTAAAGAAGTGAAAAGCACCAACCACAGTTCTCTTCACTATTTCCAAGATGTCATTCTATAAACAAACGATTTTTCTCTTTTAATCTTCCGTAATGCCCTTCTGACTCTCTCTCCTTTCCTGTCATCTATTCCTACCACCCAGGTTTCCAATGCCACCTGCTGCCATAAATTTAAGGCAAATGCGTTTCTTCCAATACATTTTAGCAACATTCTGACTCCATTATCAGCCCATCTCAGTACTGAGCAAAGGTACTTACCCAGCTGAAGGGAAGGGGCTCGTAGGCCTGACTGAAACAGCAGGGCAGTATCATCGTTTGGGAGAGGCGTGGACAAGGCAACTGATGAGGGCACTAAACGAAAGAAGGAAGGGAAGGGGAGGCGGACATGACAGATATCCAGAAACAGAGTGAAATTGATTAACTAAACAGATTGTATCCGAATTATTCACTTTGCTGTTTGTAAAGCTACAATGCTTTACAAAGACCAAAATCAACAAGCAATAACCAAACTAAATGATAAACGATGTTTGGTACAGCCATGATGTGGATGCTGGGCAAATTAAAGCCATAATTGGTAAGATACAATCGGTTGTGTACTTGGCGAACGCCATCTTTCTTTTGTCAAGGCCACAATGGATTAGTACTAGAGCCGATGTTGCATATTGGACTAGATTCTATACATTAAAGAAAAAAAAAAGCACTAAGCACTGTTCTATACACAGTGCTCCGAGTTATAGATCAAGCGTATTCTGTAGCTGTACATGCAAAGTCCATGACCCTCCCAGGGCCTCGCCCCCTTTTCTCATCCACACACTAGAATTTACGTGCTCATCTTTATAGAATATGCCTAGATTCATCCAATGTACATCTCTTTCTTTGCTGCCAATTCTAGCAAAGATAATCGTCAACATTGTGCTTAAATCAGTTGACAGATTTCTTGACCAAACGTCAAATCTTAGACATTCAGTTTGGTTTCCATTGGCAACACGACACTGAGACTCATCCGATTTCAATGACAGACTGTATCCAAATGGGTTTTGATAAGGGGACATCTTTCTTGTTAGTGTCGCTGGATATAGGCTGCAGCACTTTTTGATTTGATAGATCCCAAACTATTACAGCGTTTACACGCAATTGATATCAATGGTGTTGTATTTAAATGGTTTTCTTTTTATCTGAAATGGTGGCAGTATTGTTTTATCAAGGGGAAAGAAAATTCTGCTTTTGTCGATGTAACCTCTGGTACACCTCTCAAGGTTCTGTATCGTCTGCCACCTTGTTTAATGTCTTTTTGGGCCTGCTGTGTACCTTGTTGGGAGGTCTAGGACTTCAATACAGAATCAATGCAGACAACATTTTTTTTTAATAGAGAAAACAATGGCCAAGAGTATCGATTTATTATGTCTGTACTTGAGAACTGTTAGCAGTGGATGAAAGGTAACATTTTAGACTAAATATGGTTAAAATTGAAGTTGAGTTAATTAATATCTAGTTATCTGATTGATGATGCTTCAAAGTCTTCTGCACTGATGGGTTTGACATACTGTTTAGTAATAGAATTTGATCTGTTATTTGGTATCCAGCTTTCCATGTGCAATCTTTTCCAAACTTACTCTTAAGTCATCTAAAACACTATCTCAAGAAAAGTTTAGGACAGTTATTTCGAATTGATTCCCCCCACCCCCCAGGACAGTTGTTCTGAATGGTGATTCACCCCCACCCCCCAACATTTTGATTACTATAACGGTTTACTTTTGGGATTACCAAAAATAGATTTGGGGGTCTCTAGACCACATAAAAAGCTTCTGTTCAGGTGTTATCAACATTGTCAAAATGTGATGATATTATCCCCTGCCTCGGTACATCTGAATTGGCTCCCCATAGAAATCTAATCCCCTTCACCCACAATAAAATCTCATATTAGTGAGCAGAAGTATTTGGAATGGTGCAGATGTGGATATGAGGTCCAAAAAGGACATCATGGGCCTAAGACACTGAGGCTCTTCACCGGACTCAACTGTTTATGGCATCATGATCCTGCGGCCAACAGCATCCCAGGCTGACGGCCTTTGCTGGCAAAGCAAGGGAATACTGGGCCATACACAGTCAAATTCCACCATGGACAAATTAACAACTAAGAGATAGATGAATATGAAGGAATTGTAGCTGAAGGGAAAAAAAAGTGTGTACATTATAAATCATGCACAGGGTAGAAAAAAAACAAAACTGTAAATAATATATCTTACCGGAGCAAAGACATAGGCTGGCCTGGAGTCATGGTACACACTATCCTTTGCCTATGACAGAGAAAAGAAAAGATAAAAATCCTCATAAAACTCAATGAGTATGAAAAACAGGAATGTAGCTGGCAAGGAGACCCCCATGTGGTCTGACAGGACAGGGGTTAAAACCTGGCAAACAGCTGTAAAGCAAGACAGTGTCCCCAGAACCACAGGGCTTTTCAAAACAAGTTCATGGAAATAGTTGAACTGAGCAGATCAAGAGCAACACCATCGTCCTCAGAGCCCAGCAAAATTAGCATAACAGAGGGGAACTTCTACAGTCTGTGCCCTGAAAATGGCAAGGACAAATCCAGATTAAATATACGCGTAAGTTGCGTCAGGGACTGGTCCTCTAGAAAAAACATGCCGCATGTTGGTTGATGGTCTCTCAAATTATTAAGTGAAGTTTTAAACAATTACAAATACGTATAAAAAAAAAAAACTACAAATGATTTAAAATACACCTTAAAAATGAAGTTTAATTGAAGGAAAGTCTGTTCAGACCAGTAAGGGGACAAGGCGAGCCAAGAACAGTTCTGCTCATGTGAAGTGAGTTGCCACTGAGGTCTGTGACTTTTTCCTATATAGTGTGAATGTTAAGACGCTGGGTTATAGAATATTATTTATAGTAGCACATTTAAAACGGTCAAAATATTTTTCCACTCAACACAGAGTTAATCTCGAACTTGTTGCCGGAGGAGGCCGTAAATGCAGTTAATGAAGCCCTTTTAAGAAAGGTTTGGACAAATCCTGGAGCCCATAAAGTCAAGTCCATAAAGCTGCTGCTTATCTCTAGGGGTAAGTAGCATAGAAACTTGCTACTTTTTGGGATTTTGCCAAGTACTTGTGACCTGATTGGCCACTGATTGAAAAAGGATAACGGGCTTAATGGACCTTTTGGTCTGATCCTCATAAGGCAACTCTGTTAAGCGGACAAATTGCTACTGGGCAAAATAGACCAGTAATTTTGATCTTCATCTATCATCCTTTACTACAGGGTGGATTTCTTTCTTTTTTTTTTTAATAACTGCAAGAATACAGTTATGATGGCAGAAGATGACCAAAATGAGCTCAAACCCAAAAAATCCTTAAAAAAAGGTCAGTGTGGTGAAATGGGGTTTTTAAGCCTGTGAACTGTATTAATATTTTCATGCACTGTATTTCTGTAGTTTGGCCAAAAGGTAGTGTTTGTTCTCTGCTTTAAAGCTGTTGCACAGCAGTTTTCTTTTCAGTTTAAGCCCTGTGGGAAAGCAACCTGCAGTGTCATTGGCCAGATACTTTCAAAGTTGATGCTCTGGGCTCCGATTGGCCCTGGAGTTCAAATTCCAGCCAGGAGGTACTGGATTTTCCCCAGTCTCAGCTAGGGAGTGCAGAGGGTAAACATCTCTGCCCTGAGGCCCTGTTCAAGGCCTATGAGCAGTTATTTGTCTGAAACTCCCCAGGTGCTACCCAGGTAGTAACAAAGTTTTTAGATAGCTTTTAATATTGAGCCTGTTATTGCTTGTTGTTTTTCCACCTGTTTTATATTGTTCATTGTTTTACTTTTCTGATAATAAACCCATTAGTTTATTAGCTCTGTTGTCCTGGACTGAGTAAAAATCCTGGTGGTCTGTATTTTGGTTCTATGGGTGCTTTCTAGGAACTGTGGGACCCCTGAGAGTGTGGCCCCAGTATCCTTAGAAATCACTGGAGAATAACTTGAGAGTGGGAGAGTAGCCCAGAGGCAAGTGGGAACCAGTCGATGAAAGGACGGTGCTAGTGTAGAGCCCAGGTGGAGGCAGTGCTGGAGAAAGACCCTCCAGGTGGCCGCAGGGTTAACCCCAGGTGGGGTGGTAGGCATTTTCTGACAGTCAGCTTCAGTTTCTGTAACCATCAATAAGATGGAATATTCTGCCCCAGGTGAAGAAAAATCAGAGATATATATATATGTGCTTCTCACCGTCAGCACAGCGTCCCTGGCCTCCATCAGTAACTGATGACCTTCTTTCGTCCCATTTTCAATTAAAACCTTAAAAATAAAAATCAACCATTTTTAAGTTATGACAAAATGACACGCTTTAAAAACCAAAACTAACACACCTTTATGGACAGCAGAATACACTCAGAAACAAAGTTTACAATAGCAGACTAGAGGTCGACAATTCTGGTTCCCAAACTGGACCAAAATCCGAGTTCTGCCTGAAAATGCCTGTGCATTTTCAGCTGAAACCTGAAGCTCCACCCCACCTGTAGGCCCTCCCTGGGCCTACCTTAGGAAGGCCTAGTAATCTAGTGGCATCTTCAGGGGCAGGAAACGAACCCTACTTGTTCCTGCCCCATTGCAATGGCTGCCAAGGGCGATCACAGTAGCCATTTTGAAACTGGAACCAGCACAGGCAGGAGATCTTGAACCCCGCCACACCAGTCCAGATATGCAGGTTTCTGTCCAGCTGTCAGAAGACAGAAATAGATAACCACTTCTTTTTCTTTTCCAGCATACTAAGCACTGACTACAGGGGGCGCAGCTGAGCAAACTCAAGCAATGTAAGTTAAAGCTAATAGGCAACAACTAATAACCCAAAGAAATGCTGACCCCTCTTCACTTTATCCAGCCTCACCACAATCACAGTGCAGACAACCCAAACGGAAAAGAGAATAAGACAACCTGCCCTAAAGCCTTTTTCTGTCTACCTGAAGTGGATAAAGACTACACTGGCTACCAGTAGCTTTATTTTATTAGGTTTTATATACCACCTTTTTGAAGGAATTCACTCAAGAAGGTGTATAATAAGAATAAATCAAACATGATCAATAGACACAGTAAAATAGAGCAGTAAAAATATTCAAATAACAATACAAAGTCTATTTACAATGTCAACACAATACGCAACAGAATCTTACAGGGCTAAATTAAAAAAAAAACTGTTTAATTTTCAAGGTCCTCAGGCAAAATGGGCCAGAGTATTAAAGAATAAGTTAACCCTTTACACTCCTTTAAGACCTCTGAAGTCCTCTCAAGGATCATCACTATCTGTCCCCTCATGAAAAGAAATTATACGATGTGATACCCACCAGCAAACCTGGAATTCACTCCCAGAGGGGCTACGTAGAACCCGAGACTACCTCTACTTCAGGAAGCAGGTGAAAGCCTGGCTCTTCCCCCAAGCCTATAATACATATGGGGATGGATTCTATAGAGGGCAACTAAAACCTAGGTGCATCCGATTCACAGTGCTAGCGGTATTCTATAAGGCATGTCTACATTCGGAATAGGCTGGGTGGACGCAACTAGATTTAGGTGGAACGATATACGGCAGTGAAAAGCTGGTTAAACGTCTGCGCCTAATCTAGATACGCTCCCTCGAATTCTAGAACCACACGCATAGATTTGATTTTGGCCCTGACACGCCCGTGCTTCCCCCATTGCTACGCGTGCTGGAATTTACATGCACCTCTTTTTTGAATACACCTAAAAAAATGCGCATGTAAATTCCAATTAGTGTTGATAATTGATCACTATCAGCCAATTATCTACAATAGGCTCATTAAGTAACTGAGCAGAATGCATAAATTGGCCACGCACCATATACAGAACCCGGGGGATGGAGGCCGATTATACGTTCATGCCGCACCTGAACTAGCTTCCTACACACACTTAGACCAGTTCCTCATATCTTAACTATACGAAGAGTTATCCCAACTGACTCTGTACCACCCATCTTGTCCCCGTCTACATATCTGCATTTGGCCCCTGGGCTATACGGTAAGCTGTATTGTAGAAAAGCATTAGAACTGTAGCTATGTTATCTGAATGTTCTAATCTGTGCTTATTAGATGTTTCATTAGTATTATGTGGTATTAGAATTTCTTTCATGCTGTCTATTATGCATTGTTTGTATTGTACTGACATTTATCATATTTCTGTTAGATGGCTGTTCTGCAGTTGTGTTAAATGTGTATTTTTGATCCTGTTAGGTTTCAGTTTGCTGTTTCTAACTCTACCTCAATGATTGTATTTATATTTGGTCATTTTATTACTGTTAACAAAACCAAGTTTTATGCAGTGGCGTTCCTAGGGGGGGGGGGGGGGCGGTCCGGCCCGGGTGTAAAACGCTGGGGGGGTGCCGCGCGTGCGCCTGTCCGTCGTTCGTTCCATGCTCCTTCTGCCCCGGAACAGGTTACTTCCTGTTCCGGGGCAGAGGGAGCATGGAACGAACAACGGACAGCCGCGCACGGGGCCCTCCCTCTAAGTGGCATGCCCCGGGCGGGGGGTTCTTTCGCGGGGGGGGGTCGCACTGCATCGGCGATCCACCCTGGGTGTCAGCCCCCCTAGGAACACCACTGGTTTTATGTTAAACTGTACACCGCCTTGGGTGAATTTCTTCATAAGGAAGTTAAATCCCAATAACAACACTGGGCTCCCAACACTGGATGTTCAGCTAGCAACAAGCCCGTGGCCTGCAGCCATCAAGGCTTCCTGGACAAGTTCTGGACTGGTCTGGCGATATTCAAGTAAAGGAAATAATCAGGTATGTCCAATGACAAAGGCCGCACACAGACTCCCAGGCACAACAGACACTTTCCTGCCAATACATCCTAGCTGAGAACAGTTTCATTCTTAGCCTTGATCAGACTTTCCAAGAATGGATTGCTGGATACGACACCCACCAGGAAGCCACTGGTCTTTCGCCAGAGGGTCTGTATAGTATTAACTCGATCCATCCTACTTGGTAACTCATTCAAAGAGTAAGCAGAGACGACCAGGTCAAACTGCACCTACAAAAACATTGCAAGATGAAAGAAGTTCACAATCGGCAATACGAAACACTGTCCCCACTGCTCATGTGATGCCAGTGGACACTTAACACATCCTTGCCCATGTGACACACTGGTGTTGCTCCTTCCTCTCTGAGCACAAACTGCATTTCCTTTCCTCTCTGTCAGACCCCTGACATGGACCTGCTTTCCTTTAGTACATACTTAGGTTTTGCTGTTCCTGCGTTACTTATACTTCCCTCTCCAGGAAGTTCCTTACTGCTTCTTCCCGTTTTAATCCATTGCCCAGGCTCCTCACCGTTGCATGTTGTACATCTTACCTTTGGTGAAACAGGTAGGAACTGTCTGAAATGAACCCCAGGGATACACATTTCTTGTGACTCTGAGCCTCCTGCAGAGACAGTGGAAACAAATTAATGAATTGGTTACTCTCCAAAGAAAGGAATTTCTCCCAGAACTCAAGTCCAGACCAGAGAAAAGGGAACTAGCCTTCAGCAACACAAAAATCACAGCAGGAAAGAACAAGCAGAGGTCTATACACACTTTATAAGGGGATAAGAGGCAGCGTCAATGTGTGTGTGTGTGGGGGGGGGGGGGGGGGGGGGGAGAAGAGCAATCAAACCTCTCAGTAAACTTTCTGCCAGCAAGTTCATGTCTGCCGAGCTGTCCACACAAACGTATTCCCGAATAGTTTCTCCCCAGGCTGTGCGTGCTGCCCTGAAAGGGAAGATGGGAAAAGTAAAGCAGGGGCGTAAATTGTAAATCGAGTGGTGGTTTTCTTGTAGCCTTAACCCCAGGGTCTCAAGCCCTCCTTCCCAACAGTGACCAGCATGGTCATTTTCTTGCTCAAGCCTCTGTTGGTTAGCAGGAGACCAGGAAGGAAGAGTCATCTGTAGCACAAGTTCTTTTTCGGAGCAAGGTTTCTCGGTATGTCCTCCTCTTCCATAGGGTTATTTCGGAGACCTTGTGACATTTTCAATATTATGGTTGTTTTGCTTCAATTTCTCCTTCTCAAGCCACAATAAATCAACACAAGGTGATTTCTGCATGGCCGCCAATGACCTGGGGTCCTATCAATTTTAACTGTAACCATGTAACTGCCCATCTTACTGTCTGCCCTTTCCAGGAGGCTGCAACAACTTCCCTTTACCACAGCCATTGCATGGACAGAAACACTGATCCCTTACATAATTCTAAAAATTCTGCATTTCTGAAAGCATGAAGAATGCAACAAGTCAGTTTGATTACTCAGTTCTGAAATGATGCATCATTGTCCAAAGACCCTTCCCTGCAACTCCAGGAAGGGGAAAAAAAAAAAAAAAAAACACACCCACATGCAGAGAACAAGGAACCCTCCCCCCCCCCCCCCCCCCCCCACCACACACACTTGTGGAAACACTACGGGACTTTCAGCTGATCTTAAAGTTAGCACTTATGGGCTCAAATCCCACTGTAGAATAGTGTGTAATTTAATTCTGGCATTTATAATCCGCTTAACCATCAAGTACTTTCTCTGTCCCTAGAGGACTCAGAATCACGGTTTTTGTACTGCAGGCAACGGAGGGTTAAGTGACTTGCCCAAGGTCACAAGGAGCTGCAGTGCGAATGTGTTAGGTACCAACTTGGTGTTGCTAGTTAACAAGAATAAACTCCAATCCTTAATTCCATTCTTTATTTAACCCAGTTGATAACCAGATAAATCACTTAGAGTTGTGTTGCGACAGGTTAAGGATTCTATATATACAGAGTGAGTTTTGTGTTTGATTAGCACCTCTCCCTGACAGAAGGAACTGTCAGTGCCTGGTAATTTGAATACTGAAACAGAAGACTTAACAGAAATCGCGGCAGCAGAACGCTGGTAACCGCACAGGTAAAAAAAAAAAAAAAAAAAAGATATCTCTCACTATGAATTACTACCCTGAGAGGGAAAAATAAGCAATAATTTACTGCTTCAGCATGGAAAGTTAAGGCCCTCCGCATGCTGGAACTATGACCTATGTACTACTACTATTTAGCATTTCTATAGCGCTACAAGGCGTACGCAGCGCTGCACAAACATAGAAGAAAGACAGTCCCTGCTCAAAGAGCTATGTAATAAAAGTGAGCCAAGTATAGGACAATCAAGCCATTGTGACATCACTGATGAGGTTGGCTCTTATTGGTGGCCTGAGGCATTATGACATCACAATATTAGCTCTGGTTACAAGAGACTACTACTACTACTATTTAGCATTTCTATAGCGCTACAAGGCGTACGCAGCGCTGCACAAACATAGAAGAAAGACAGTCCCTGCTCAAAGAGCTATGTAATAAAAGTGAGCCAAGTATAGGACAATCAAGCCATTGTGACATCACTGATGAGGTTGGCTCTTATTGGTGGCCTGAGGCATTATGACATCACAATATTAGCTCTGGTTACAAGAGACTACTACTACTACTATTTAGCATTTCTATAGCGCTACAAGGCGTACGCAGCGCTGCACAAACATAGAAGAAAGACAGTCCCTGCTCAAAGAGCTATGTAATAAAAGTGAGCCAAGTATAGGACAATCAAGCCATTGTGACATCACTGATGAGGTTGGCTCTTATTGGTGGCCTGAGGCATTATGACATCACAATATTAGCTCTGGTTACAAGAGACTACTACTACTACTATTTAGCATTTCTATAGCGCTACAAGGCGTACGCAGCGCTGCACAAACATAGAAGAAAGACAGTCCCTGCTCAAAGAGCTATGTAATAAAAGTGAGCCAAGTATAGGACAATCAAGCCATTGTGACATCACTGATGAGGTTGGTTCTTATTGGTGGCCTGAGGCATTATGACATCACAATATTAGCTCTGGTTACAAGAGACTACTACTACTACTATTTAGCATTTCTATAGCGCTACAAGGCGTACGCAGCGCTGCACAAACATAGAAGAAAGACAGTCCCTGCTCAAAGAGCTTACAATCTAATAGACAAAAAATAAAGTAAGCAAATCAAATCAATTAATGTGTACAGGAAGGAGGAGAGGAGGGTAGGTGGAGGCGAGTGGTTACAGCTACCATCTCTCAATTTTCCTCACAGAGAGCAAATGGTGGGAAGAGGGAATTCTGCTCCTCCCAGCATGCCCAGAGGAAAGCAGTAACAAAGCTCCAAAAGGCACTGAGAGCCCAACACAGATGTTCGTAACAGCTAACCACAGAGGACCGTAGAAATGCAGGGATCTGGTTCATATACATAGCTTAATAAATATACAGATGTGTCATCTGTCACACTGTCCCGTACAATGGGGGCAGAACAGTAATGATGTTCTTCCTTGAATATCATCCCTTTCAGGAGCTGCACTTTTTGATACATACAATAAAATCTAACCCTCTCACCCTGCCGAAAAGGCTCACATACAATGTTCCCTCTAAACAGAGAATGTAAGCGATTGTTCATACATTTTAGGAAAATCACTCACAGATTTTACATGGTTGCTCACAAAAATACCGAACTGATTAAAAAAAAAATTGTGCTATAAAAGTTTGACTGACCCAATTTAAACGAGTTTCAAACAAAATTGCGCTATATGAAACATAAGTATTGCCATACTGGGACAGACCGAAGGTCCATCAAGCCCAGCATCCTGTTTCCAACAGTGGCCAATCCAGGTCACAAGTACCTGGCAGAAACCCAAATAGTAGCAACATTCCATGCAGAACCCCAAACAGTAGCAAGATTCTAGAATTCTAAAGAATAACAAGATTCCATGCAGAATTTCAAAGTGTAGCAACATTCCACGTAGAACCCCAAAGAGTAGAAAAATTCGAGAATTCTAAAGAATAACAAGATAAGAATAACAAGATTCCATGCAGAAGTTCAAAGTGTAGCAAGAGTCCATCCAGAATCCCAAGTACATAAGTACTGCCACACTGGGACAGACTAAAGGTCGATCAAGCCCAGCATCCTGTTTCCAACAGTGGCCAATCCAGGTCACAAGTACCTGGCAGAAACCTGTAGCAACATTCCATGTAGAACCCCAAAGAGTAGCAAGATTCCATTCAGAATCCCAAGTACATAAGTACATAAATGTTGCCATACTGGGACAGACCAAAGGTCCATCAAGCCCAGTATCCTGTTTCCAACAGTGGCCAATCCAGGTCACAAATACCCGGCAAGATCCCCCCCAAAAAAGTACAAAACATTTTATGCTGCTTATCCTCAAACATCCATGCTGTTGTTTCTTTGTCACTTATGGGCTCGTGAAATGCATTGGCTAATACTGGCACTCAAAAATCATTGGTTTTTTAAACTTGTTGGTCACACACAAAAAAAATGTTTGCATGTACCATGTCACTCCTTAGAGGGAACATTGCTCATATAACAATAAAATTACACAGAAATCTTGAGAATTAAAGGTGGAATAGCCCAGCGCATCCTTACCAGGTCACAGAGCCAACTCCAGAGCCAAAGTCCAGGAGAGAGTATGGAGAGAAGTCTGGTACCTGCTTCCAAATCTGAAAGACATCAAGGAACAAAGTCATTGGCAGGGTTTCTGAGGACTTATTCTAACATACCACATTCCAGCAAAAAAAAAGCTATCTACTAAAAAAAGAGGGGGGCTTCTGGTGAGCAAAGCGAAATCCTCTTACCAGTATCTTGTAAAAACTGCCTATTTTCCACAGGAAAAGTGTAGCTATGAGACTCCAACCCCTGCAGGCTACCAAGTGCAGTGATGAGGAGAGACGCCCTTCCCATCACATTTCTAGGTGGCACTGACCACTAACCATAGCGTTAGACTCCTCACAGTGGTGTTTCACATCCCCGCCAGCAAAGGTATTTATATTTTGAGGAGTTGAGGGCGGAGACGAGAGAATTGGCCCACCCAGAACTGGCCATCTGGCTACGCCACTGTCTGTACGTAACAATTAAAATCAAACATATAAATGGCAAGAGGCGTACTCACTCGCAAATGTGCAGTAGAGACCCTCTCTGTCCCGCCCCCGCGTCAATACGTGATGACGGGGGCGTGACAGAGAGGGAACCTGCGCACCTGCGAGTGAGGGAACCGCCGTCACCACCACTCCCCCCCCCACCCGGAGTCGCCGCCGCCGCCACCCACCCTCCACCCGGGCCGGGTACCTGGCTTCACTATTCAAACCGCCAGAACGCAGCACACAGCTCATCTGAGCTGCCGTTGGCCTTCCTTACCTGCCTGTGTCCCGCCCTCGCCGACGTTACGTCACACGAGAGCGGAACACACGCAGAGAAGAAGGAAGGCCAACGGCAGCTCAGATGAACTGTGTGCTGCGTTCCGGCGGTTTGAATAGTGAAGCCAGGTACCCGGCCCGGGTGGGGGGGGGCCTTTCAAACCCCCCCCCCTTCCTTTACTAGCCCGTTTTTACGGGCTCAACGGCTAGTTAAATGAAGATCTGGAAGAAGGAGTTTTCTGCTCCATCTAAATTTGTGAAAAATATGAATTAAAAGAGTTATCTAGATAATGGAAGAACACCTGCAATTTGAAGAAAAAGGGTAACAATCAGGTGTCCTGCTATTGCCACACCCCAACTGAGAACGTGTGAATGGACGCAGGTGCTCCGAGACGAAATGGAATGAGAGTAAGTTTTAGGAAATAGACTATACGGAAGAGCAGTATTTCGGGAGTCAACGAGTCAGAACTCCCTCGCTTCAATGACGCTTACTTCACGGAATGCTCTGCACAAGGCGGCGTATCCTCCAGCAAGCCGCGACGCCAGGTACAGCAAAGACTGGTCTTCGTCGTATCTGGAAATACATCGGTTTACAAGAATATCAGACATATTAAATAACATGGTGTACAAAAATGAGTTTGTATGAGACTTTGAACAGTTAGGTCCCTGATGGTAGAGGACTAAAAAGGTAGAGCATATCATGAGAGTGAAATCTCTTGTGACTCTGTACCACTGAAGCTGTTCGTGCAATAGCACACTTCACTACCAGTCCTTTCCCAATCACCACTGTAAAATGATGCTTGAACTGCTCTGGCTTCTCTCCCCAAACCTCTCACTCTCTCCCTCAAGCCTGTTTATACATCCTTGAACCATGAATTAAAAAATTGCTCCTTTCCTGTTGTGTTCTCACTTCTATCTTCTCTCCTCCTCCAAGTCCTTTTGCTTCTGTTACCTGGCAACTAATTCAGTTTAACCTTGAGATTCAACCAGCAGCCCTAGGACAGAGGAAGTGCTTGAGGGGTCTTACCTTACCTCAGTGGCTGCCAATGGTAAGTGGTCTTCCGAAGCATAGTCAGTACCTCCTGCTGTATTTTCTGATCTACTTCATGTTCCTGATCTGGGCTCTGGAAATCTGAAATTCACGTACGAGAGCGAAAATGAAAAAGGGAGGGAGGGAGGTGCTGAAATTATAGCTCTTTTCATCTACTTCCATCTTCACCACTCCTTTCTATTGCCCCCCCAGACGTTGGATGTGTTACGTCGCAACTATAAATGTCACAAGTATCCTATCCTCCTCGCCTCTCCCAAAAATATTGCTTTTCATAAAAGCACCTGGCACGTTTCACCACTTGCTGCCAGAGCAGCAGTAACTAAATCTTTTCTGAAGGATCCTAAACCCCTCTTATCTGAAGACGTTCGTCCTTACACTGCATGAGAGTCCATTCCCCTTTCATCCTATGCCCTCATGACAGAGCTTCCTTTCAACTGAACGAGATTCACCTCCTGTGCATTTATGCCATGCAGGCATTTAAATATCTATCACATATCCCCCTCTCACCTTTCTTCCAAAGTATACGTACTCAGATCTTTAAGTGTTTCCCCTTACATTTTATGATGAAGACCGCTGACCATTTTGGTAGCTGCCCTCTGGACTGATTCCATCCTGTTTGTATCTTTTCGAAGGTATGGTTTGAACTTTAGGATCAGAGATCAGGTGTGTTTATCATTTTAAACGCCAAGTAAATCCACTTGTTTTAGGAAAAATAACAGATCTTATAAGGAAATATAATACTTCCTATATCAAGAATTTAACTCCACAAAAAGGTGTGATCATTCTCTAAACATACTGCCATTATCTGCACACCTGTCTGTACACATTTGTGCCATTTGTAACTACCTGTGCAGCCACACAAAGGGGTGCAGGTAGAGACACAGCACCCCCTCACTGTCAGGGGTCCCGAGGTTCATGGCATGGGCTTTGGAGGGATCAAAACATCCATGCTCCACTGGGTTAGCATCCACAGACCAAATCCCGTATGCTCAACTTCCATGTGTAGGCCCATAGCCTGTGCTCTAGGGAACTAGGCCTTGGGACCTACTACCTTACCATCTGCTGGAGGTAGATAAATACTGAAGAATTCCAGGGTACACCAGCCCTTATACAAGTGATGTCATTGGAATAGTTTGGTATCTCTACCTCCGTTTGGTGGTAGAAAGAGACAACGTCATGGTATGGACTGGACGAGCAGGGATAATTAGGAAAGGAATTAAAAATCTCTCACTAAGGGGGGGGGGGGGGGGGGCTTTTATTAAGCTGCAGTAGAATTTTTTTGCTTGAGTAGAAATCAGCTGGTGGTAAACACCAAGATGGGTATCTCAGTGTTTACTGCCAGCTTATTTCCATTGATAGCTAAAAATGTTACCACGGCTTTGTAAGAGACCTTCTAATTGATTACACTCCTAATACAGTGCAAACTGACAAGCCCTCAGTAAAAGAAGAGTAGCCACAGCACTAAATGTTGCCAAATAGAAGCAAGCAGTCTGTATACCGTGACCTTTTTCTTGGTCTATTTATAAAATGTATAGTCTGCCAACAGAGCTTTTCTTGGTAGGTAACCAACAGAAATCAAACAAAATAAAACATGGAAAAGAAAATAAGATGATACCTTTTTTATTGGACATAACTTAATACATTTCTTGATTAGCTTTCGAAGGTTGCCCTTCTTCCTCAGATCGGAAATAAGCAAATGTGCTAGCTGACAGTGTATATAAGTGAAAACATTCAAGCATTACTATGACAGTAAAATAGATACCATTGGAGATTCTACATGGAATGTTGCTATTCCACTAGCAACATTCCATGTAGAAGGCTGCGCAGGCTTCTGTTTCTGTGAGTCTGACGTCCTGCACGTACGTGCAGGACGTCAGACTCACAGAAGCAGAAGCCTGCACGGCCACATTGGTGATCTGCAAGGGCCGACTTCTACATGGAATGTTGCTAGTGGAATAGCAACATTCCATGTAGAATCTATAGAAATCAAACAAAATAAAACATGGAAAAGAAAATAAGATGATACCTTTTTTATTGGACATAACTTAATACATTTCTTGATTAGCTTTCGAAGGTTGCCCTTCTTCCTCAGATCGGAAATAAGCAAATGTGCTAGCTGACAGTGTATATAAGTGAAAACATTCAAGCATTACTATGACAGTCTGACAGGGTGGGAGGATGGGGGTGGGTCGGAGGTATGCATGGGGACATCAAAGCGTATCATTGATATTCTACCAGGATGGGTGTGGATAGGTGAGGGGAGGGTGATCAACAGAGAAATACAGCTTTATGGTTTATAATGGGCTAGGAAACCCAGATCCTTGTTAAGTCCTTTCTGTTGGGTGTTAAAATATTCAATCATCCTCCCCATCCTCCCACCCTGTCAGACTGTCAAAGTAATGCTTGGATGTTTCACTTATACATACTATCTGCTACCACATTTGCTTATTTCCGATCTGAGGAAGAAGGGCAACCTTCGAAAGCTAATCAAGAAATGTATTAAGTTATGTCCAATAAAAAAGGTATCATCTTATTTTCTTTTCCATGTTTTATTTTGTTTGATTTCTATTGATAACCTTAAGAGTGGACTAACACGGTTACCACACTCCTCTTGGTAGGTAACAAAACCCATAGCAACAAAACAAAACAGACAGAAAAAACAAAAAATAAACCAAACAGCATATAACTAAGTATCGGAACCACAGGCAAATCGGAAAGGAAATGTGTTTTTACCTGGTCTGGATGACTCAATCTTGTTGCGGACCTTCTTTTCCAGCTGGGAAGCATGCGCTTGCAATTCGTAACTTTCCACAGGGCGCTTTCGGCTCCATAAGTAGTTGGTCAGTGACTGCACTTGCTCCTCCAGCAGTCTCTTGGAACTACCTGTGCAAACATAAGTACATAAGCATCGCCATTCTGGGACAGACCAAGGGTCCATCGAGCCCAGCACCCTGTCACCGACAGCGGCCAAAAGAACAAGCAATTTGTCCCACCCATCCTAGAAATACTGTATTATTCCCTCGTCCATTCAATAACATTCTATGGCTTTTTCCTCCAGGAAGTCGTCCAACCCTTTTTTGAAGTCCGCTAAGTTAACCGCCTTTTCCGGCCACCAATTCCAGAGTTTAACTACGCGTTGAGTGAAGAAAATGCAACATATCTCTATCTTCATATATACACACACACAGCTGGCTAACAAAAGGGGCTACGGAGCATCCGGAGATATGCTTAATAACACATTCCAGCATCCTTATTATTTTTTTTTCTTTTTGTCAGGCAGCTTTCTCCTGCTACAGTTTCCATATCAACTGGAAGTGGAGGGGCTGAGGCACCTAAACAGTCACTCACAGATTCCTAGGGATTTCCCACCATTTCCATTTCTTCCTGTCCCAGCAATTACAGTAACAATCTTCAGCAGGGCTTCACAAACTGAAATCCCCTTCAGAACATGAGTGCCGTCTGAATCACTGATGAACAATGACCCATTTCCTCCACCCCAAGGGCTGTGAACAGTGCTTCCTCAGCATACCTAACCCATTGAACATAGCAATATGGCCAGACAACCCAGCACCCTGAAACCCAATCACACCTCATTTGATTTTCTCATTAATCGTTCCCAACAAGAAAGTGATTACATATATATATAAAAAATAAATTTTGACACCACCTCCCCCCCCCCCCCCCCCCCCCCAGAATCTAGAGGCATATGAGCATCATCTCATGCACCAAGACAGCTTGAAGCGGAGATGAAGGAATCCCTCCTGCAAAGGACAAGTGCAGATTAGGTGGGCAAAGTATTTGCATGCTCACATTGTAGAAGAAGCCGGGCAACATCACAGAGCTGTTGTGGTAACTTCACCATCTTCATATGCAGGATTCCAGGGTGTTTCCGATGGGGAACCTGCTTCAGAAACTCTGATCTATTATCCACCTGGAAAACCTGGGAAATGGCAGAAGCTAGACCCTACAACAGAAAAGTAACATATCAAAGGATTATTACTACAAACAGACTGATACAGAATGAAGCTTTGGAAAAAAGAAAAAAAAAAAGTTAATCCTTTTCTAATAATTCTAACTTGCTGTCAAAGTGAAAGATATGGACGCCATGGTTCACAAGACCACAGGGAATGGATTCATAATAACAGCATTGCTTGCCCACAACTTGCTTGCAATATCGCCATCAAAGCCTCGAGACTGCCACATCACCGCCAGGCTAAGCCGCATCACATTGGAGCACGGCAGACATGCACTATACATGCATCAGTTCCAGGAGTCCGGGGGCGGAGGTATCAGTTCAGGTAACGGAGGTTAATCGAGCTACTGAACACCTCCTGCTGCATGAAGAAGCCACAAGCTGGGTGGCAAATGTGCAGTAGTTCTCTCATAGAGGAAGGCAGCTGGTGTGGTCCTCTGGGCAAGTCACTTAAACCCTCCATGGCCCCTGGTACAAAATAAGTACCTGAATATATGTAGACCGCTTTGAATGTAGTTGCAAAAACCTCAGAAAGGCGGTATATCAAGTCCCATTTCCCTTTCCCTATTTGAGATTCTATATGGAATGTTGCTAGTCCACTAGCAACATTCCATGTAGAAGCCTGCCCTTACAGATCAGCAATGCAGCCGCGCAGGCTTCTGTTTCTGTGAGTCTGACATCCTGCACGTACTTGCACGACGTCAGACTCACAGAAACAGAAGCCTGCGCGGCGGCCGCATTGGTGATTTGCAAGGGCAGGCTTCTACATAGAATATTGCTAGTGGAGGAGTAGCCTAGTGGTTAGTACAGCAGACTCTGATTCTGGGGAACTGGGTTCGATTCCTACTGCAGCTCCTTGTGACTCTGGACAAGTCACAACCTCCCATTGCCCCTGGTACAAAATAAGTACCTGAATATATGTAAACCGCTTTGAATGTAGTTGCAAAAAAAAACCTCAGAAAGGTAGTATATCAAGTCCCATTTCCCTTAGAGAGAGAGCAGGCGCTGGACATGAGGACCACACAGCCACTACTGCAGCCTGCTGGGCACCTTTTTCAGTGGACAAGTTAACAGGTTTCTGGGTCTGTCAAGCACTTTTACCTGTACTCATCCCTTTAGAAAAATCTGTTGTGCGCCCAATATCATGTCAGGGTGTCTCTTTCAAACTTTCTTCCCTCCTTGCATCACCACCACTGCCCCACCCTTAAAATAGTTTTTGTTCACACCTATCTTGCCACCTTCTGCTCCCTTTCTACCAACTCTTGTGACCTTGTATGAATTTTAAAGGATTTTCCAGAAATGCACTGGGCCATGGGGGGGGGGGGGGTTATTTCCCTAGCAGGGCCGTGCCTAGGGTCTCTGGCGCCCCCCTGCAGACTATCAGTTGGCGCCCCCCCCCCGTGAAAATGATCACGCCCCCCCCCATGAAAATGATCGCTCACCACTTGCCACACTGAAAGGAATTGTCAGCAATATTCTTAGAAACAAATTGCTATACATTGCAAAATAAGATAGCAGATGTAAATTCTCAAAGTGGACATATTCCAAACGCTAAAATGAAAATAAAATAATTTTTTTCTACCTTTGTTGTCTGGTGACTTTCTTTTTTCAATCATGCTGGTCCAGTATCTGATTCTGCTGCTATATGTCCTCTTAACTCCATTTCCAGGGCTTCCTTTCCATTTATTTCTTTACTTTTCTCCTTTCTTCTTCATTTCTTGCTCTATATCCATTTCCAGCAATTTCTCCTCTCTCCCTGGGTCCTGCCCTCCCATCCATGTCCATTCTTGTCCCTCTCTGCCCTTCCCTCCTCCATCCATACCCAGCAATCCTCCTCTCTCCCCTCCCCTCCATTTCCAGCAATTTGTCCTCTCCCTGGGCCCCCATGTCCATCCTTGTCCCTCTCTGCCCTTCCCTCCTCCATCCATAGCCAGCAATCCTTGCCTCCTCTATCCCCTCCCCTCCATTTCCAGCAATTTGTCCTCTCCCTGGGCCCCCATGTCCATCCTTGTCCCTCTCTGCCCTTCCCTCCTCCATCCATAGCCAGCAATCCTCTCTCCCCTCCCCTTCCCTTCCAGCAATTTGTCCTCTCCCTGGGCCCTGCCCTCCCATCCATGCCTCTCTGCCCTTCCCTCCGCACCCTGGGGCCTTTAAATCTTTTACTTCCGGTCGCAGCAGCGTCAGTGAAAGCGGAGCGCTGCCGACGTCTCCCTTCCCTTTGCGCTCTTGGTTCCCTCAGTGTCCGCCTTCTTCTGACGTCAGAAGAAGGCGGGACACTGAGGGAACCAACGAGTGCAAGGGAAGGGAGACGTCGGCAGCAGTGGCGTAGCTAGGGTAGTTGACACCCGGGGCCGGTCATTGTTTAACACCCCCCCCCCCCCAATCCAGTACTAGGCATACCGAGAATACAAAACACTCACGACCTATAGAGCAATTTTACCATACCATAAGCAGTCATTTCTACGAGTTACACAAGGAAAAGGAAAGCATCTTAAACACTACAGTGAGCACTAGAACATCAATTCACCTATTGTAAAACGAAACCAGACAGAATAGTACAGATCGTAGATCCTGCACAGTCAATGCCAACTGAAAGCCATGTCTTTTTCAAACACAGATACACCCTAATCCACTATAGGATAAGTAATCATAAACTTTCTATTTAGACAAAAATTAAACTGAACCCCCGATGCCAGACTCTGCATACAATGCAACACCACAGAAACAGAAAATGTCCCCTAGTACTGTGCAAAATATAAAGACAGCAGATGTAAATTTGAAAAAACTAACAAATACCAATCACCACTTTACAAATTAACAAATAGAAATAAAACAAATACAGAAAATAAAATAATACCATTTTATTGGACTAATACATTTAGCTTCCAGAGGCCAAAATCTCCTTCCTCAGGTCAATACAGTATAGTGCTGTTACAGTATCCTATCCTGATCTGAGGAAGGGGGTTTTGTTCTCTGAAAGTTAAGTCAAAATGTATTAAAATTAGTACAATAAAAAGATTACCTTATTTACATGTTCTATTTATAAACATTTATTAACACAGCTAAAATACTATATCCTAAAGCAAAATAATAAAAATATATATTTACAGTTTGTTGTCTTTGGTTTCTGCTTTCCTTATCTTCTTTTCACCGTCTTCCTTCCATCCAGCATCTGTCTTCGCTCTCTCTCTGCTCTCAAGTGTCTGCCCTCTCTAATGTCCCTTCCATCCACATCTGCCCTCTATTTCTGCACCTTCCATCCACCATCTGCCCCAGTCTGCCATCTCTCTCTCCCCCTTCCATCCACCATCTGCCCTCTCTCTCTCCTTTCCCTCTAGCATTTGCCCTCTATCTCTGCCCCCTTCCATCCACTGTCTGCTCTTTCACTCCCTTCTATCCACTGTCTGCCCTTTCTCTCTGCTCCTTCGATTCACCATTTGCCCTCTCTCTTTCCCCCTCCCATCCATTCAGGGTCTGCCCTCCCTCTCACTCCCCATTCCATCCAGGATCTATCCCCCTCTCTCACTGCCCCCTCTTTTCGGCTCCCAGTTCCCACCTGCGGCTGCCCCTAGTTCCAGATCCATTGATTCTCCCATCCACCCCTGCCCCAGGCATGACCCCATTCTCCCTCCTGCTCACTTTTCAGACCCCAGTTCCAGCTCCATGCCCCTTCTCCCATCTGTCTCCCACCCAGTCCCTTCTGCCCATCCGAGTCCCCCTCACCCCATCTGTCTCCCACCCAGTCCCTTCTGCTATCCAAGTGCCCCCACCCTCACCCCATCATCTGTCTCCCACCCAGTCCCTTCTGCCCATCCGAGTCCCCCTCACCCCATCTGTCTCCCACCCAGTCCCTTCTGCTATCCAAGTGCCCCCCACCCTCACCCCATCTGTCTCCCACCCAGTCCCTTCTGCCCATCCGAGTCCCCCTCACCCCATCTGTCTCC
The DNA here is from genome assembly GCF_901765095.1 of Microcaecilia unicolor. Taxonomy (NCBI): domain Eukaryota; kingdom Metazoa; phylum Chordata; class Amphibia; order Gymnophiona; family Siphonopidae; genus Microcaecilia; species Microcaecilia unicolor. The sequence continues at coordinate 246,132,120 of NC_044038.1, forward strand.
CACCCAGTCCCTTCTGCTATCCAAGTGCCCCCCACCCTCACCCCATCTGTCTCCCACCCAGTCCCTTCTGCCCATCCGAGTCCCCCTCACCCCATCTGTCTCCCACCCAGTCCCTTCTGCTATCCGAGTCCTCCCCCACCTTCACGGTCACCCCATCTGTCCCCCACCCTCACCCTGCCTCGTCTTCTCCCTTCCTGCCACCCGTCTTTAAAAAGAAATTGCCGACGCGATAGCGAGCGCAGCACCTCGTGTGGAAGTAAAAGAAGCGAATCCGATCATCTCATTGGGCCTTCCTTCACTGACCCGCCCTAGAGGAAATAGGAAGTTGCGTCAGAGGAGGGCGGGACAGTGAGGGAAGGCCCAATGAGATGATCGGATCCGCTTCCTTTACTTCCACACGAGGTGCTGCGCTCGCTATCGCGTCGGCAAATAAATTTAAAGGGCTGGTGCGGGGGGGGGGGGGGGTGCCAGGATGAAGAGCAGCGGGAGCGGCGGCACCCCCCTTTCTGGTGACACCCGGGGCGACCAAAAGATTTAAAGGCCTCGGCGGGGCGAGGGTAAGCACCGCGGCGGCGCCCTCCAGAGGTGGGCGCCCCCCTGCGGCGCTTACCTCGCTTACCGCATCGGCACGGCCCTGTTCCCTAGAACCCCAGATCAGATCTATCCCATTCTGCTAAATTGTCTGAGCTAGCCTGCTTCCTCAACCCTTTTGTATAATTAGCATAACCCCCACCCCTCCCCGGTCTGACCCAGAATGAAAGCTAAAAAGTGTGGAAGGAGAGTAGTCTGAATTGGGTTATGAGACCGCAGCCGTGTCTCACCTCAGCCATTGGACTCTGTGTTGCCAGCCGTGAGTCTTTTCCAAAGCCCTGGGAGGGGAGCTGCATCTGCGGGGAGCCCGGGGGGTTTGATCGGGGGTAATTGTTGCACCCCTCGCAATCAGCACCTGCCGAACTGCGCCCGCGTCTCCTGCGCTCTCCCCTCCGCGCAAGGGCCCCTCCATGGCTGGGAACTCACTCACCCGACTCGGGTGACATCCTGCAAGGACGACCGTCTGGCTCTCGTCTCAGACCTTCCCCGAAGCTCTACGGAGTGACGCAACGCACCCAGCACGTGACCTCGGCAATGAGCTTCCATCCACGCTAAGCAGTCAACGCCGGCCACACGGCTTATATAAGCCCAGAAGCCAAGTGATTTCACACTTAGGGTGAGTTTTTATTATTTTTACAAATATTATGGTTACGCTCTGCTCTTAAATCAGGTAAATCAGAGCAGACAGGTTCAAGCAACAGAGCTATGGCCAAGCTGTCAGATTGCAAAGGAGTGTGAAGTTCTCTTGTCATGTTGGGAGAATCAGCAGCAAAACATGCATAGAGGGGGCGGGACTTCAGCAGCAAGCATGCATATAAGGGGTGGATTTTATCTGCAAAGACAGCAAGGGCCCGTGTTCACTGAAATACTTACCCTGGGCTCAGCACCGACATCTCCACGTGCTCTACGACCACCACCACCGAAGCTGCCTGCAAAGCTCGAGCATTTTATGCTGCCTCTCGCACATGCACGACACGCAGTACCCGCCATCACAGAGATGCATGAGAAGCCACGCCCCGCATTACAGATAACCAATCGCAGCAGCCAAATGTAGAAAAAAAAAAGAGGAAGACTACGTACAGTAAAGTTCCTGAAAGGGGCGGGGAAACGGTTGAAGGACATTGAACGCAGCTAATCAAAGGCCTTAAAGGGTGGCAAAAAAAAATTGAAGACGAAAGAATACTACTTAAAATTTCTATAGCGCTACTGCTGATTTTTCATCCATGTTTTTGTTATACTTTGCTGCAAAATTCAATAAAATTTATTAGCCCCCTCCAAAAAAAAAAAGAGGTGTCGACGGCTAACCCGGAAATGAATGTTAGGCGTTCCGTGCGTCGGGGCGGGTCCAGAAGTGTAACAGGCCAGCGCGTTGACGTCTTGGCGGCGCCTGTTTTTAGCTGTCGCTGTTGCTTCCGTATCGCTGATCGGAGACTCGTTTCGCGTTATGGCAGCTGCTCGCGGGACTAAGCGGCGCCTAAGCGATACAGACGAGGCGCAGGCTGAGCCTGGGAACAGCACTGGTATTTTCAATGGGAGGCTCTGCGCGCTTATGTCTGAAATTAGCGCACACACGTCTGACAGTTTTATGATTCTGCAGCATTAGTGTGCGCGCGCGCTTTTTTGTGTGTTTTTCTGGCTAACTTTGGGTCCCTTTTACTAATCTGCGCTTAATATGGGAAATAAAATATTTTTGGGAGGGGGCGTGTCACGAATAAGTCACACACTCATTCCTGGTCCAACTAGTATGTGCTAACTAGATAATTTATTTTTATTTATTTTATTTATGTTAATTTATATACCGTGTCTTATTGCAGCTGCAAAACAGAACGCTTTACATATGTATAAAAACAATTAGTGTATACAAATAAACAAACAGGAATTCCATTCATGACAGGAAAGCACAACAACCAAAATAAACTACATAATAAAATCAGTACAAATTAAAAATCTAATATACAGTTAAGCTACCCCTTTTTTCTTTTTCTTTTTGACCTTATCTCGGAGGGTGACAAATAGAAAAAAGCCGATCTCCGTGTAGATTCCCATCTAGCCTTAGCAAGAGGGGGAATAACTAACCTGTTATCTGTTAGGGATCTAAGAGTTCGCATAGCGGTGTAGGGAATTGTTAAATTCGACAAGTAGCTAGGATTTAATGTGTAATAGGCTTTGTGGGTCAGAACAAGAGCCTTAAACTTTACTCTTGCTTCGACCGGGAGCCAGTGCAGACGATGCAATAAGGGTGTTACTCTATCATCCCTCCGGGCCCTGCAGATCATACGTGCTGCTGTATTTTGAATTCTTTGTAATCGCTTTAAGTTTGCTTGAGTAATCCCAGCATATACAATATTACAGTAGTCTAAACGTGAAGTAATATATGCAGATGTCAGTGTTTTGAGAGAGTCCTTACTTACTGAATTTCTAACTGACCGAAGCCGCCTCAGATGAAAAAAAGATTTTTTCACTACATCGGATACTTGTTCCTCAAAGGTCAATGCTGAATCAATGCGGACTTAGCGCCTCCTGGGTGGTTATTTTTATTGCAAGTCCTGAGCATTAATGGACCTAAGGGTGGCCCACAGCAAGCTGCCACCCGAGGCAGGGCTGAGATGCTGCCCCCTCCTCCCCCTGGGCCACGGTCTGGCACCTCCCCCAACCCAAGTTTACCTTTTGCCCCATTTTCCAAATGGTGGTTGCAGTAGTGATTCCCATAGGTTACCCTGCCGCCGGCACCAGTCTCTTTTCTACTGTGGCCCATCTCTGAGGAAACAGGAAGTTACAGCAGAGAGGCAGTCCACTGGTGCTGACAGCAGGGCAGCCTATGGGAATCGATACCGGCACCTTTTGGAAAATGGGAAAAAAAGGTAAACTTGAAGAAGGAAGGAGCTCCACTCCAGGAAGAGTGGTGGCTGAGGCCCTCGCCTTAGCTGGCCTTACGGTAGGGCTACCACTCTAGGAACCTGTAAAACAAACAAATTGGAAAAATCCTTAATATACTGCCATGGTAAATCAGGTCTTAGTGTACAGGAAAATCTTGTGTTAGTATGTGTTAAGCCCAGATATTGCTGCGCCTTAATAAAACGGCTCCTTTATTTATTTGATATTTAGCCTGTTCTCTTGAAAACACCCAGAATGGGTTATAAAAGACATAATCAATTTAACATTGTGAAAACACATGTGGATTGTGAAAAATTGTAGGAAGACCTTAGGAAACTGGAAGACTGGGCATACAAATGGCGGATGAAATTTAATGTAGACAAATGTACAGTGGGAAGAATAATCCAAATCATAGTTATCTGATGCTAATACCTAAGTCTTATTCTAGTTAATACGCTGAAATCATCTGCCTAGTGTTCGTCAGCCAAAAAAGGAAACAGGATTCTAGGAATTATTACATGAGAACAGCCGTACTGGGATTGGTAGCATGGAATGGTGCTACTTACTGGGTTTCTGACAGGTAGTTGTGACCTGGATTGGCCACTGCTGGAAGCAGGGTACTGGGCTAGATGGACCATTGGTCTGACCCAGTATGACTGTTCTTATATAAGACATGAATTGGTGGGCTACAGAGTAGCAGGGATAAAATGGCATAAAGGGAGGATGTTATAGGGTGTGACTAGAGGTTGGGATGCGGAGCAAAGGAGAGGAAGTCAGGTTCCTAATTTATCATTCTTTGTTTTCTAGATGCGAGACGGAAACGAAAGTCTACACAGTGTAACCAAGAACAGGAGAAGGAGAGTGAAAAGGAAGAATCTGATTCACAAACTGCACCAGAATTGGAGTTCCGTTGGGAATGGGAAGGTGATGATGTGTGGAATGCTTACTCTCAAGAAGTAAATGCAGAACTCAACGAAGCCTTCAGGTCAGCATAGGACTGTCATCACAGAAATAGCAAGAATGGTTATATAGGAAGCCTGTAACAGTAAAGAGATGAGGGATCCTTGGAAACTGTACTTAGTCAAGCAGACCACCGGCCAACACTTCTTCAAACAAGCCTACCCAAATGGCAAATCCTAAACCCCGATCCTAAGTTACACCACTAGCACCGGCCACACTCCAATTCTCTCCCCACACCTATCACTTTTGTCCTACTCTACGTAAATCTATCATCTCTTCGACACTCTGTCCCATACTTTGTATTATCTCTGTTATACTTTGTACCATACATGTAAGCCGCACTGAACCTGCTATTGAGCGGGAAAGAGCGGGGTATAGTAGCGCTCTAGAAATGTTAAGTAGTAGTAGTAGTAGTGGTATAAATGCCACAAATAAATTAATTAATCAAGATACGGTCAGAAGAGAACTAAGCACATGTCAACCTTAAATGACTTCATAACCTGTAACCAGTATATCTTAAGTTCACTATAAGCCACATTGAATTTTCCAATAGGTTGAAAAATGTGTGGTAGAAATGCAAAAATAAATCAATGCATATTATGAGAGTAAATCATTTTATGATTTCTCATGTCAAGTGGGTCTGTTCTGCTAGCTAGACCAGTCCAGATGCATGGGTTTAGCAGGACTCTTTCATAGGTTGCTGAGGTCACAGTCTGCAGGCAGTTTTCCCTGGTGGAGACAGAATATTTCTTTCCAGTGACATTATTTATTTATAGCATTTATACCCTGCTCTTTCCCGCTCGATAGGTTCAGTGCGGCTTACAATGTAGGGGTACAAAATATCAAAGAGATGACACAATGTTTGGGTACAAAGTGTCATAGAGGTAATACAAGGTATACAATGTATGGGTAAAAAAAAGTCACAGAGATAATGCAATTGTATAGAGAAGGACAAGATGAAGAGAAGTGGGGGGAGGTTTGAGGCATGTTTAATGTTAGTAGTAGGCTTGGTTTAAGGAGTGTTGCAGCCCAGGCACTTGCCAGTATTTTTTTGTCTTCAGTAGAAGCCTTCTTAGGCTCCCAGGGTCACAGTCTGCAGGAAGTTTTCCGTAGTGGAAGTGGATCCTGGTTCATTTTCTCAGGGCAGCAGTCTGCCAGAAACCTTCCTTTGGTTGAGCAGGATCCCCTTTCTGAGTTCAGAGATGTAGATGCAGTGGTCCAGACAGGAATTTTTGCAGTTCTGCTTGTTTCCAGGTTGAGTGGGACAATACCTCAGATCTTTGACTGTTGAGATCTGCCTTTATGGGAGAGTGGGGAGGTGGGAGAGGCCAGTTTGGAAGTCAATGCCTTGTCCTTCTACCAAACAGAGGTATTTTTCAGTCTGTATAGGGAGCTTTGAAGGTCTGTATGTACTTGTGTACCTGCATAATTTGCAGGTGCAAAATCTCTTGGATAAGATATTCACATGGATTTCAAAATCCCCACACATACGTGACTATTCCTGCTCCAGCCTTGTTCTTTTTTGATGTGGCGTATGAGGATGCAATTTTCTTACTTCTTGTATTATAATTAGTAGATCATTTCTGTCTTCATGTTGTTGTTTTGATTCCTGAACATGACAGGGTTTTTTTTTTTTGTATCCAGATCAGGCAAATGTACCATAACAGTTACGCCAACTGACAATGACAAATTCCATCTTGACCTGAAGAAAATGGTGCAACAGAACACAAAAACGGGAGCCGAGAGACGTATCCGTGCTGCCGTTAGAGACCAGGAGTCTTGTGAGTAGCTTCAGAACCTTCTAAGTTGTTCTCCAGTCTTTGGCCCTTCACCTGCTCTCCACTCTCCCATTTCTTCTAAGTTGTTCTCTAGTCTGTCCCTCTACCTGCTCGCCCACATCTTGTCTGGATGAGTAATCAGCTTACTTTCCTTACAGCAGTGCGCATTTTCTAATTCATAAAAACACTTTATTATTTTTGAATTGTAATCGCCTTGATGTGTTCGCGAAAGGCAGTTTAGTAAAAACCTAATAAACCATAAATCATATTAAGAAGGGTATTACAGAGAGAGGTTAAAAGATTCATTGCTGAGACTGTAGGTCAGAGGGCTGGTGAGGAGGGCATGTCCCAGATGTGGTGGTCATGTATTGATCTGCATGGTCAGGTTTCTTTTAGAAGCAATGTCACCAAATGGTTTCGTTTTGAATATTCTGTGATAGAAATGAATCTCAATCCTAAGCCTGGGTATGTGGAGCATGATCTCAGTCTTCAAAATTCACTGCTGATGCTTAATGTAACACTTCCATTGTGCCAAAGAGAGCTTCCCTCTGGAGTTCATAAAATGTTACATAGTAACATAGTAGATGACGGCAGAAAAAGACCTGCATGGTCCATCCAGTCTGCCCAACAAGATAAACTCATATGTGTATACCTTACCTTGATTTGTACTTGCCTTTTTCAGGGCACAGACCGTACAAGTCTGCCCAGCAGTATTTCCCGCCTCCCAACCACCAGTCCCACCTCCCATCACCGGCTCTGGCACAGACCGTATAAGTCTGCCCTCCACTATCCTCGCCTCCCAACCACCAACCTCTCTTCCCCCACCTGCTCCGCCACCCAATTTCGTCTAAGCTTCTGAGGATCCATTCCTACTGCACAGGATTCCTTTATGCATATCGCACGCATGTTTGAATTCCTTTACCGTTTTCATCTCCACCACCTCCCGCGGGAGGGCATTCCAAGCATCCACCACCCTCTCCGTGAAAAAATACTTCCTGACATCTTTTTTTGAGTCTGCCCCCCTTCAATCTCATTTCATGTCCTCTCGTTCTACCGCCTTCCCAACTCCGGAAAAGACTTGTTTGCGGATTAATACCTTTCAAGTATTTGAACGTCTGTATCATATCACCCCTGTTCCTCCTTTCCTCCAGGGTATACATGTTCAGGTCAGCAAGTCTCTGCTCATATGTCTTGGAACGCAAATCCCATACCATTCTCGTAGCTTTTCTTTGCACCGCTTCCATTTTTTTAACATCCTTCGCAAGGTACGGCCTTCAAAACTGAACACAATACTCCAGGTGGGGCCTCACGAACGACTTGTACAGAGGCATCAACACTTCCTTTCTTCTGCTGATCACACCTCTCTCTATACAGCCTAACAACCTTCTCGCTACGGCCACCGCTACATGTGTAGGCAACCTCTCCAGATATAATGGAAAATATTTCTGTATGTTTTACCCCATTTTCTTCAGTCTCAGACTGAATTGCTTGGTGCTTGAAGATCTCCTGTGTCTCCATGTGATTGAGTAATCACTTAGAACTGACACCTCTGTGATCAATGCCATTCTGTTGTTTATCTTTTACCACTGTGTTCGGTTTACTTGCACTAAGAAAGGGGATGTTCCAGGTGATTATAACTTCATTCTGCATAATTCTTTTGGGGTCATGATTCCAGTGCATTGCTGTCACGAAGCGCCTAGCCACCCGCTTGGGATTACCCCACTTCCACTTAGAGGGTCTATCCCCAGCACAACTCAGGTCTGCCTGATCTCTTCCTAAAAGAGAAGTCCATAAGCCATTATTAAAATGGACTTGGGGGGAATATCCACTGCTTATTTCTGGGACAAGCAGTATAAAATGTATTGTACTGTTTTGGGATCGTGCCAGGTACTTGTAACCTGGATTGGCCACTGTTGGAAACAAGATACTGGGCTTGATGGACCTTTGGTCTGTCCCAGTGTGGCAACACTTATCTGCTGTACATTTACACCCTCCGACTGTGTCACAACTACCTTTGGGCAAGTCTCCCGCTTTTAAATTATCCCCAGTGATTTGTAGGTTACTGGAACCACACTCCCAGTGGTCCCATAGTTCCCAGAAAGTACTCACAGACTCAGCACACAAACCACCAGGATTCTTTATCAGACCAGACAGGCAGAACGAACAAACAAATGTGTTTATTCTCAGAACTTGGAACAGTGGGCAAAAAAAGTGCAATTAGCAAACAGTAACTGAAAATGGATCAAATGGAAAACTAACTAAACATTTGCATACTTCCTAGAAAGTACCTGGGGAGATCAGGACATATATATAAAGCTGTTCACCAGTTATTAAATATAACTGTTTTTTACAGGGCTTCAGCAAAGATCTCTCTCTTTGTCTCTGTCTGTCTGTCTGTCTCTCTCTCTCTGTCCCCCAAATAGGAGAAATACACTTCAGAACACAACACAGGAAAATATCCAATACATTTTTCATTAATTTCTACGGTTTATCTCATGATGCAGTGAGTCTATGAACAAGTTCACCATGGTCTGTGGCTGCATCAGGGATATTTTCTGAAGGTTTTGCACTATCAAAGCCACCATCATTAACCCTAACGCCTAGCTTTGGGTAGACATCTTTTTATTCTGTTCAGTGTTAGGCCAGTATGTATCCTTTTCCCTTCCTACCATAGTTTCTCAGTAGTGTCGCGTTCCTGAGATTTGGTATAGATTTTACACATCAGGGTTATGGAGGAAAAAGTATTCCTTGTCCCTCAGGTACACAGTAGTTCACAAGGTTAACATAGTAACATAGTAGATGACGGCAGAAAAAGACCTGCATGGTCCATCCAGTCTGCCCAACAAGATAAACTCATATGTGTATACCTTACCTTGATTTGTACTTGCCTTTTTCAGGGCACAGACCGTACAAGTCTGCCCAGCAGTATTTCCCGCCTCCCAACCACCAGTCCCGCCTCCCATCACCGGCTCTGGCACGGACCGTATAAGTCTGCCCTCCACTATCCTCGCCTCCCAACCACCAACCTCTCTTCCCCCACCGGTTTTTGTTGTTCCTCTCTGATCCCTCTCAGCTTCTGTGAGGGTAAAGTTCTGTACAAAGTTGGATAAAGATAATGGGGATGGGACTACAGGGTTAGGCTTTGCAGAAGGTTACTTTGAAGAATATACAGTTTTCTTATTTATCCTGCTGTACTGTGATTGGCACTTTGATGTAGAATTTATTTAGGAATGTCAGCTAAGCATTGATATGTTTTTCTTTGAAGCTGAGTTAGATACCTGACAGTTTATACGCTCTGCAGATTTTGTTTGGCACTGGGAGGGAGATGACGGATCCTGGATTCCTTACAGTGCAACTACCTGTCTTGCACTGGAGGTTGCTCGGTGTGCGAATGAAAAAAGCATTTCTTCATCCTTTGGAAAAACTTCATACACACTAGACCTGGCAAAAATGGTACAGATCAATGATAATTCCCGTTACAAGAGGAAAATGAAACGCAAGAAGTCAGGTATAATAGTGGGAGTCAAAATTGGTTTTAGTGTTTAATGTTTGGCAATATGCATATCTGTGTTCATGCCAGAGCTGCTGTTTCCTGTGTGTTCACTCACGTCTTGTGTGTCATCCTTTTATTGTTACATACATTTCGTTTTGCACTGACTTAGCATGTATATAATAGCAAGGTTTGAGTCTTAAGCCATTATAGCACAGAGGACAGGCCCGCACCCCATCTTTTTCTGTTTAAAATATTCTATTTTTTATATGTATCCATATCATATTGAACTCCAGTGTATTAGATGTGGAACCACACTGAGAAATTAAGAATGAGACTGAGGAAAACAGCCAAAATGGTTGTCAAAAGTTGATGCCACCCTCTGATACCTTCAAATCAGGGACAGAGGTGACATCTGTATATGTAGTAGAAGATGTAAACCCTTGAAAGTATTTAGTATTTTAATTGGAGGAATATGGAGAAGCACCCTAAAGATTAGAAAACAAGGTTCTATTTCAATTGGTTTGGTGCATGATCCTTTTGCTGTACAGAATGTGATCTTGATGTACTTCCTTTTCTGTCACACAGCGGTCGTGGTTTTGGATGTGAATTTGCAGCCAAATAGCACTAGCTCCACATCTGATTTATTAACTGAAGGACTTTCTAGCACAAGGAGAACCCACAGAGGCAGGAAGAGGCAATCTGGGAACAGCCAGACAGCGGCTGTGGCAGAAGATAAAGATACAGGAGGAGACGACATTTCCATGCAGGCAAACACTGACAAAGGTATCTTAGGATTGAAAATATAGAGAGGTCTAGGTAGCAGACACATTTTAGGAGCCAGGGAGACTCCTCCCCCCTCCCCTCTTTGTAACTTTTGCTTATGCTGTTTTATTCTTTACAACCCAATAGAAGTTGCAAAGAATTACACAAAAGGGGTCAAGAAAGTCTCTGGCTATGAGCAAAATAACTCTCCGAGGATGTGACAGAATGGGTGAAACAGCACGAGGGAGAAACTGGTAGAGTCACAACAAGTTTGAAAGTGGGCCAAATTGCACTGGGAATTCCAAAGATATAAGCATTCCACCCCCCCCCCCCCCCCAAAAAAAAAAAAACCCTCAATGGATTTCTATGGGAGGAGTTCCAGCTTTTGTAGCAGAGAATTGATGGAATGGGTTGAAACTTGCCATGTGAGGAAAAACTGTAAAAAGACAGACTAAGTTCAAAAATGGAGCAAATTTGACCAGGGTTTTCATGAGAAATGAGCCCCCTACAACATGGATAAGTGCATTTCTGTGGGAAAAGGAATTAGAGCATAGAACAGTTTATAAAATAGCAGTTTGTGCTGATTGTTTTCCAGTTATAAAATGCCCCCATATGTATCGCAACTAAATATTACCACTTTAGATGTAGCTGGGTGTTCCATTCTTTTCTACCCTAACTCCACTCCAGCATTGTCTATATTGTGCCACAGTGGTAAGAGATTTTCATTTGCTGAAAATCCACAGCTATGGGACGTATACATTTAGTAGCAGCCACTAAAGATATGTCCTTTTCAATACTGACCTGTATATTTTAATGTATAGAGCCAAAACCTTTAAGCCAAATCAGATTTCCCTTATCTTTAAAGAACAGGTTCAAATACTTAGTTTATGATCAAAAATGACTCCAGCGTTCAAACACATCAATAAGTTCTTCAGTCTTTTTTGTCTCCCTCCTCCCTCTGTTATACGATTAGACACAACCTTTTCATATGTAGCCCCAAAACTCTGGAATACATTACCACTGGAACTAGGCCTGAACCTTCATTTGCTAACCTGGCTTTTTCAACAGGTATTCTGTACCTATGGCTATAATTCCTTAAGTCCTTTTCAATTTGGGTAATGTAAGTTTAGGTGTGATCGTGATGATCAGATTCTGTTTCTGGTTGGTAGATCTATGAGGTCTGTCATGTATTCTGGGACTACGCCGTAGATAATTTTGTGGACAAAGGTGCAGATTTTGAAGATATACTTCTTTGATTGGAAGACAGTGCAGCTTTTCTCGGAGGGGTTTAGCACTTTCAAAGCGTGATTTACCAAATATCAGCCTGACAGCTGTGTTTTAGGCGGTCTGGAGTTTTTTTTGTGAGTTGTTCTTTACCCCCCGCCTAGATTGCGTTGCACTAATCTGCATGGCTTAGGACCATTGATTGTATTAGGTTTCGAAAGATTTCCCTCGGGAAGAAAGGTTTTATTCGTTTAAGTTTCCACATTGAGTAGAACATTTTCTTTATTACAGAGTTTACTTGGCTCCCTCAAGGGTAAGGTTGTGGTCAATTGTGACGCCGAGTATTTTTAGGCTGTCTGAGGTAGGGAGGGTGTGTTCTAGGGTGTTTATGGTTGTGGGTTTGTACTTGTTATGTTGAGATGAGAGGATGAGGCAGTGTGTTTTTTTTCAGTATTCAGTTTCAGTTGGAATGAATTTGCCCAGGAGTTCATGATGTTCAGGTCGTCATTGATTTCATTGGTTATTTCTGTCAAATTATGACTGAAGGGAATATAGATTGTGACATTGTCTGCATAGATGAACAGGATGAAGCCTCGGTTGGATAAGGACTTTGCCAGTGGGATCATCATTATGTTGAAGAGTATTGGTGATAATGGTGATCCTTGAGGTACTCCACAGGTAGCTTTCCACGGTGATGATATGTTTGAGTTTGATTTTATTCGGTAAGTTCTGGTGGTTAGAAAACCCTTTATCCAGTTAAGTATGTTTCCATCAATCCCAAAATGGCCAAGGAGTCTTAGTAGTATATTGTGGTTTACCATGTCGAATGCGCTTGACATGTTGAATTGGAGGAGAAGTATACTTTACCTGTGGCTATTTCTTGCTTGAATTTGGCCAGGAGTGTGACTAGGACAGTTTTGGTACTATGGTGGGGGCGGAACCCCGTGAGTCGTGTAGTATTGAGAACTTGTCCATGTATGCCGTAAGCTGTTTGGTCATCAAGCTCTCCATCAGTTTGACTACTAGTGGTATAGATGCAACTGGGCGGTAATTGGTTAGGTTGTTTGTGTTTTTCTTGGCGTCTTTTGGTATCGGGGTGAGTAGGATGTTGCCATATTCCTCAGGGAAGAGACCTTGTTGTAGCATGAAGTTTAGGTGGGATGTGAGGTCTGTTATGAAGCGGTCAGGAGCGGATTTGAGTAGATGACTGGGACATATGTCTAGTTTGCAGTGGGTGTTAGCAAACCTATGAGTCGTTTTTGTGACTGATTCAATGGTGAGGAGAGTAAATGTTGACTGGAAACGGTCAGCTGGGCATCCACCAGGGATTTGGTCCAGGTCGTTGAAGAAATTTTCGATGTCAGTGTTGTGTTGAGGAAGTGTGCTACATAATTTTATTATTGTTTCGTTAAAATAGTTAGGAAGTTTGTCTGCGGGTGGGATGTCTGTGTTGATTGTGGTGATAAGGGTGGTGTCTAGTAACTTATTTACGAGTTGAAATAGTTTCTTCATATCTTTGTAATGTGGTCCTATTTTAGGTTTGTAATAGGACCTTTTGGTTTGTCTTATTGCGTATTTGTATTTTCTGTGTCCTTGTTTCCATGCATTGAGTGTATGTTCATCTTTTGTTTTTTTTTTTTCCATGCTCGTTCAAGTTTCCTGGATTGTATTTTGAGTTTTTTTAATTTGTCATTGAACCATGGTGGACAAAGGTGCAGATTTTGAAGATGATACGTTCTTTGATTAGGAGCCAGTGCAGCTGGCTCCCAATCAAAGAAACATGTTTATATATATTAAAGTGCTCCAGAGCAGGTTTTTTTTTTTTTTTCAATCTCTCTCTCTCTCTCTCTCTCTCTGGATATAGAATCTGTAAAGACCTTACTTCTGAAGGGAAAAGCTCCAGTTGATCCAGAATGTTCAGCCAAACTAGGGAAGGTAATGTTTTCTAAAAGTGTTTCATATAATTGTATTCTGAAGTTGGTTTGGATAGCAGCAGCATAAGAACGTAAGGCAGGGCTTCCCGAACAGTGGGCCATGACCCCCAAATTTGGTTGTGAAACCCACATTTCGAGTAGTGAACTCGGTGGTCCTTCTAACATGTCATTGGTTTGGAGTGGAGGAGTGGCCTAGTGGTTAGGGTGGTGGACTTTGGTCCTGGGGAACTGAGGAACTGAGTTTGATTCCCACTTCAGGCACAGGCAGCTCCTTGTGACTCTGGGCAAGTCACTTAACCCTCCATTGCCCCATGTAAGCCGCATTGAGCCTGCCATGAGTGGGAAAGCGCAGGGTACAAATGTAACAAAAATAAAATAGATACTATTGGAGATTCTACCTGGAATGTTGCTATTCCACTAGCAACATTCCATGTAGAAGGCTGCGCAGGCTTCTGTTTCTTTGAGTCTGACGTCCTGCACGTACGTGCAGGACGTCAGACTCACAGAAGCAGAAGCCTGCGCGGCCACATTGGTGATCTGCAAGGGCCGACTTCTACATGGAATGTTGCTAGTGGAATAGCAACATTCCATGTGGAATCTCAAATAGTAGCCTAGTGGTTAGGGTGGTGGACTTTGGTCCTGGGGAACTGAGGAACTGAGTTCGATTCCCACTTCAGGCACAGGCAGCTCCTTGTGACTCTGGGCAAGTCACTTAACCCTCCATTGCCCCATGTAAGCCGCATTGAGCCTGCCATGAGTGGGAAAGCGCAGGGTACAAATGTAACAAAAATAAAATAGATACTATTGGAGATTCTACATGGAATGTTGCTACTATTGGAGATTCTACCTGGAATGTTGCTATTCCACTAGCAACATTCCATGTAGAAGGCTGCGCAGGCTTCTGTTTCTTTGAGTCTGACGTCCTGCACGTACGTGCAGGACGTCAGACTCACAGAAGCAGAAGCCTGCGCGGCCACATTGGTGATCTGCAAGGGCCGACTTCTACATGGAATGTTGCTAGTGGAATAGCAACATTCCATGTGGAATCTCAAATAGTAGCCTAGTGGTTAGGGTGGTGGACTTTGGTCCTGGGGAACTGAGGAACTGAGTTCGATTCCCACTTCAGGCACAGGCAGCTCCTTGTGACTCTGGGCAAGTCACTTAACCCTCCATTGCCCCATGTAAGCCGCATTGAGCCTGCCATGAGTGGGAAAGCACGGGGTACAAATGTAACAAAAAAAATTGGCCGTGTTTCGGGGAGGGGGGGGGGGGGGGTCATGCATTTTCTTTGGCTGTGTGAATGAGGTCACAACCACAGAAAGATTGATAAGTGCAAAGTGTTCTGGGTCAGACTAAAGGTCCACACAGTACAGCATCTTGTATGATAGTGACAGGTTTCTGGCAGGATCCCAGAGAGGATTAACTGCATCCTTCTGAGCATCCTCCTGAGCATGTGGTGGTTTTCCTAAGCTTATAGCAGCCCTTAAGATGAAGGTACTCCCTTGCCTTTTGTTTCTTTTTCCAGCTTTGCCAATGGAGGTTCCTAATTGGATACTGCTTCAGCGGGATTTTCTTCGCTTTATTTGAGGCGGGAAGTTGTCTAAATCCCTTGGGGGGGGGGGTGGCATTCCCAATCCGGTGTGGTATTATCGGGCAGCTCAGTGCGCCAATTGTCCTATTGGGAGTCCCATTCTGGTAAGGCGGGGTGGGGGTCTTATTGGAGAAAGCATATTTCCCATATTTTCCTTTGAAACGCTTATTATGGATTTCCGGGGGGGGGGAGGGGGAGGGGTTTAAACATATTCTCAGATTCTGGCTAATTTATGAAGCCTCTTTTGTTAATGTGGGACAGAGTGAGGACCAAGTATGGGTCTGAGGTTTCCTGCCTGACCCGAGCAGGATGTTGAGAGGTTCAAAGTTGATTCTGACAAATCTGAATGAAGGTGTCTCCCATGTCCTACTTGATTCCAGAAAGGATTCCATTAAAAGATTATAACTTCAAGTGGAAGAGGTTTCCCATCTGGTGTGATTACCTTCTACACTTATCAGTCTGGCCTCAAAATCAACTCTGTTGGGATTCGTCTCCCAGTCTCGTAAGGTCCTCTTGTAATTTTTCACAATCCTCCTGCGATTTAATGACTTTGAATAACTTTGTGTCGTCAGCAAATTTAATTACCTCACTAGTTACTCCCATCTCTAGGTCATTTATAAATATGTTAAAAAGCAGCAGTTGGAGCACAGACCCCTGGGGAACCCCACTAACTACCCTTCTCCATTGAGAATACTGACCATTTAACCCTACTCTCTGTTTTCTATCTTTTAACCAGTTTTTAATCCACAATAGAACACTACCTCCTGTCCCATGACTTTCCAATTTCTTCTGGAGTCTTTCATGAGGTACTTTGTCAAACGCCTTCTGAAAATCCAGATACACAATATCAACTGGCTCACCTTTATCCACATGTTTGTTCACCCCTTCAAAGAAATGTAGTAGATTGGTGAGGCAAGATTTCACTTCACTAAATTAGTGAGACAAACTCAACATGGGATGGGACAACTTCCCTATGAGGAAAGGCTTAAGCGGCTAGGGCTCTTCAGCTTGGAGAAAAGGCGGCTGAGGGGAGACATGATAGAGATCTATAAAATAATGAGTGGAGTTGAACGGGTAGACGTGAAGCGTCTGTTTACGCTTTCCAAAAATACTAGGACTAGGTGGCATGCGATGAAGCTACAATGTAGTAAATTTAAAACAAATCGGAGAAAATGTTTCTTCACTCAACGTGTAATTAAACTTTGGAATTCGTTGCCAGAGAATGTGGTAAAGGCGATTAGCGGAGTTTAAAAAAGGTTTGGACGGCTTCCTAAAGGAAAAGTCCTTAGACCATTAGACGGGGAAAATCCACTATTTCTGGGATAAGCAGTATAAAATGTTTTGTGCTCTTTTAGGATCTTGCCAGGTATTTTTGACCTGGATTGGCCACTGTTGGAAACAGGATGCTGGGCTTGATGGACCTTTGGTCTTTCCCAGTATGGCAATACTTAAGTACTAATTGGCACTTACCATCAGTGTCTGCAAGGAAAGCCCATCTCTGTACAGCCTCTAGTTGTCTGCTTCATGAAAGGCTTGCTATTGCTCAAGCCCCTGGTCAACCCTCTTACGTTGTTGTGGGATTTCAATGTCAATGAAAGCTTCATTTGAGCCACCTGAAGTTTCTGACCTGAAAAGTCTTATTTCTAGTGGCGATCAGGTCAGCCTGCAGGCTTAGTGAGCTCCAGGCTTAGTAGCTGTCTGGCTGCTCTCTGCTTCCTGCCCTTTCAGGTCCTGCAAGTTTGCTTTGGGGTTGAAGAGTTCCAGCAGGCCATCAGGGGCCTTAAATAGGGTTGACCACCTCTTCTTGGACACCAGCCTAATGATTCTTGAAAGGGGAAAGCGAGGGGGGAGGGGTTTTGATCTACAGTATCTGATGAGACAGATGACTCTTGGGTCTTGTTCTAATGGGTCAGTGCAGTAGGCCAGAGGTAATGATGTTTGTTTTGTACTGTGGCTCAAGCAGACATGTCCCTCACAAAGCTTGTGCCCAAAATAAATGCTTAATTTACCTGTTCCTTAACCTTGCCCTTGATTTTGAATTGCAGTTTCCTACCTAGTGCTGAGTTCTGAAGGTCTGCGGCAGCAGGAGCATATCCTGGACTTAAAATTCTCCTTCGCTTTCTTCCCCAGGCTCATGTGTTCTGTGAAGGAGATGATATCTATGATGTGATGTTGAACCAGGTAAACAATTAACTGGCTTCTAGTCTTGTCTACTCCTGGTGTTGGCACTTTTCTCGCTGTCCTTTCTTTGCTGATATCTGTCTGTCTCTCATTCACCCCACTCTAGCAGTCACTGTTTTAACTTGTGCGTTCCCTTTGAATTTAGGCATGCAACTTCTTTTTCACGCAGAATATCTAGTCACACACAGAGTGTGCAGGGGGTACTAGAGTTTTTACATTTAAATCTTGGTGTAATAGCAGTAGGCCCTTGCAATATGGACATGGCTGTGGTAGGCTGAAGCAGACTACTATTGAACTTTGTTTTCACATACTGGCTCCAGCTTGAAAAACAGTGAAGATCTGTGATCTGAGGTAAGAAAATGTGGTATGAAGGTAACTGATGGCTAAGGGGCAGTATCAGACTGCCTGAACTTCATTTGTAGTGTTTCCCCATAGGGTTTGCAGCAATAATTAAAGCAAATCTGGTGAAGGGCAGGTAGTTATGTTTTGATGTGTTGCTCCTGGAAAGTGTCCACGCCGATTTGAGCCTGCTTTTTCTGTGAGTACTTTTTCCAGGCCAAAATAATATGTATAGTTTAGAAAATCCGAAACTGTTCTTGTTGCCACCCCCAGCTAATCCTGCCTTCTGGAACACCTCAAAACCAAGCAGGTAAAACTATGCAGATGTAGAATAATATCTACAATTCTACCTGCAGAGAGTTGTCCAGTCTTAGCCCATTTCTGTGAGTGGAAATGGCAGTGGATCTTGCCTTTTCTATGTGAGAGATTTGAGAGGTATAGTTTCTGTTTCTTTTCTGCCTGTTCCCTTTTAATTGCACGGAATATCAGTTTGCTTAGGAATTGATGTTGAAATTTCATTCATGTAAAATAAATTTTGATAAAAGTGTAAGTCTTTCAGAACGCTTTGGTTTCTTTTTTTTTGTTTGTTTGTTTCTTCAAAGACTAACCTTCAGTTTAACAACAACAAGTACTACCTCATCCAGTTGCTGGAAGATGATTTGCAGAGGAGCTTCAATGTTTGGATGAGATGGGGCAGAGGTAAGAAAGGGGATGAAGGGAAAGAGCACCAGGCGTGAATAAACATGTGGATAAAGGTGAACCAGTTGATGTAATGTATCTAGATTTTCAGAAAGCTTTTGACAAAATTCCTTATGACAGACTTCTGAAAAAACGAAAGAGTCGTGGGATAGGAGACAACGTTCTGGTGTGTATTAGGAACTGGTTATTGGATAGAAAACAGAGTGTAGGGATAAATGGTAATTTCTCTCAATGGAGGAGGGTGAACAGTGGAGTGCTGCAGGGACCAGTACTGGGACCGGTGCTATTTAACATATTTATAAATGCGGAAATCAGAACAACAAGCGAGGTGATTAAATTTGCTGATGACACAAAACTACTCAAGGTTGTTAAAACACATGCGGACTATGAAACATTTCAGGAATACCTTACGAAATTGGAAGACTGGGCATCCAAATGGCAGATGAAATTTAATGTGGACAAATCAAAGTTATGCACATTGGAAAGAATAATCTGAACCATAGTTAGCTGATGCTAGGGTCCACCGTAGGGGTGAGCACCCAAGAAAAGATCTAGGTGTCATTGTAGATAATACGTTAAATCTTCTGCTCAGCGTACAGTGGTGGCCAAAAAAGCAAACAGGATACTAGGAATTATTAGGAAAGGGTTGGCAAATAAGACTGAAAATACTATAATGCCTCTGTATCGCTCCATGGTGCTTTCAGTTCTGGTCGCCATATCTCAAAAAAGGTATAGCGTAATTAGAAAAGGTTCAAAGAAAAGCGACCAAAATGATAAAGGGGATGAACTCCTGTCATGAGGAAAGGCTAAAGAAGTTAGGGCTCTTCAGCTTGGAAAAGAGACGGGTGATGGGAGATATGATTGAAGTCTACAAAATTCTGAGTGGTGTAGAACAAGTAGAAGTGAATTGATTTTTTTTTTTTTTATACTCAAAGACTAGGGGACACTCAAGGAAGTTACATGGAAATACTCTTAAAACAAATAGGAGGAAATATTTTTCACTCGAGGAATAGTTAAGCTCTGGAACTCTTTGCCGGAGAATGTTGTAACGGCGGTTAGCATATCTGGGTTTTAAAAAGGTTTGGACAAGTTCCTGGAGGAAAAGTCCATAGCTTGCTATCGAGACAGACATGGGGAATGTTGCCACTGTTTGGGTTTCTGCCAGGTACTTGTGACCTGACTTGGCCACTGTTGGAAACAGGATACTGGGCTACTTGGACCATTGGTCTGACACAGTATGACTGTTCTTATGTAAGACAGGTGACAAAGGGAATGTATTGCTGAGGGCAGAGGGACAGATTTACTAAAGGCAGAAAGAAGGAATAAGGAGAAATAAACTCATTTGGGGACTCTTGTCCTGATTCATAAAAATAGTTCAGTAAACAGATTTTATGCTACTTATCCTAGAAATAAGCAATGGATTTTCCCATCTTAATATTGCTTTTGGACTTTCTTTTAAACCCTGCTAAGATAACTCCTATTACTCCATTGTCTTGCAACTAATTCCAGAGTTGAATTGCACGTTAAATGAAGAAATATTTTCTCCAGTTTGTCTTAAATTTGCTCTTCATTGTGTTCCCCCCCCCCCCCCCCCCCCCCCATCCTTACTATTTTTGGAAAGGGTAAACAAGAGATTCATGTCTATCCTTTCCACTGCACTCAGTATTTTATAGATCTCTATCATATATCCCCTCAGCGGTCTCTTCTCCAAGCTGAGGAGCCCTAACTGCTTTAGTCTTTCCTCATGGGGAAGTCTTCCCATCCCCTTTATCATTTTTGTTGCCCTTCTCTGTACCTTTTCTAGTTCCACTATCTGTTTTTGAGATGTGGTAACCAGAATTGCACACAGTATTCGAGGTGCAGTCGCACCATGGAGTGATACAAAGACATTATAACATTCTCATTTTTGTTTTCCATTCCTTTCTTAACAATTCCTTACATTCTATTTGCTTTCTTAACCACTACTGCACTGAGCAGGGGGTTTCAAGTTAACATACCATCAACGAAGATACCTAGATCTAGATTCTTTTCCTGGGTGGTGAATCCTAATGTGGAACCTTGCATCACGTAGCTATATTTTGGTTCCTCTTTCCCACATGCATCACTTTGCACTTGCTCACATTAAACGTCATCTGCCATTTGGATGCCCAGTCCTGTAAGATCCTCTTGCAGTTTAACAACTTTGAATAACTTTGTGTCATCAGCTAATTTAATTACCTCACTAGTTACCCCCATCTGTAGGTCATTTATAAATATGTTGGCTCTGGTGGCCTTTTAACCGCTCATTGTCCACAAGCTGGTCAGGATTCTCTTGGTCAATGCAGCGGCTCTGGCGAGTGTCGGGGGGGAGCAAGCAGTCGGCCTCTGGTGCTGCTGGTGGCTAAGTTGATGTCCTGGGCTGAGCAGCATCTTCACAGGTTGACGGCATCTTGTCATGGGGGTGTCGATGTGAAAGCAGACTACCTCAGGAGGAGCCTTCTGGATCCAGGAGACTGGTCCCTCTCGGAGACAACTTTCCTGTCCATAGTTCAATGCTGGAGGCCCCCAGTCATGGATGTGATGGCCACGTTTGGGAACACCAAGGCTCTTGCTCATAAGGAGCCAATTTTGGAAGGCATAGATACCTTAGCCCAGCAGTAGCCCTGCCTGCTATACGTGTTTCCAATGTGACCTCTGCTCAGCAGAGTCATTCAAAGGATCGAAGCACACCAAGGCCGTGTGGTGCTTGTACACCCAGATTGGCTCTGTGGTACAGCAACCTGGTGCAGTTGGTGGTTTGGGAGCCCCTTCTGTTGATACAGACTCCTCTTCTTTTTCAGAGTCCCGTCACCATGCCTGATGTATCAATTCTCGCTTACGGCATGGCTCTTGAGCATGCATGGTTGTTGAAGAAAGGATATTCAGCAGCAGTCATTGCCACCTTACTGAGTTCTAGGAAGTGTTCTACTTCCTTAGAGTATGTGAAGGTTTGGCATATATTTGAAGATTGTTGTGATGGCAAGGGGATGTTGCCCTTTCGTGCCTTGATTCCAGATATCTTCAAGATGGTTTGGAGAACGGTTTGACCTTCTCTTCTTTGTGGGTGCATTTGGCACTGTCAGCTTTTTGTGGGCCAGTCCAGGGCCTGGTGATAACTCTCCATCCTGACGTGTTGTTCTTCCTGCAGGGAGTCATGCACGTGAGGGCCTCTATTTCATTCATTCATTCCTCCTTGGGATCTGAACCTTGTGTTCAGTGGCATTGGTGAAAGTACCCTTTTGAGTCCTTGGGCTTGTCTACCTTAAAAGATGATGGCCTTCCTGGTGGCCATTACATCTGCTCATTGGGCTTTGTAGTTGCAGGCTCTGTCTTGCAGGGAGCCCTTTCTGCTCTTTTGAGGAGTGTGTGGTGCTGTGGCCAGTTCCATCGTTTTTGCCTAAGATTTCCACCTTTCACCTGAATCGGTTTATCTCTCCGCTGGTGTTTTGTAGGGAGGATTCGGCAGATCCTTTTTATTGCTTGAACGTATGGAGGGCACTTTGTTGTTATTTGTGGAAGAAAGCTGAATTTCGGAAACCGGAGACCCTCTTTGTTTTCTTTGCAGGCCAGAGAAAGGGTGAGGCTGCCTCTAAGACCATGATTGCCCGGTAGATTAAGGAATCTATTTCATCTGCGTACTTGCTCAGTGGCAGAGGGCTTCCTGATGTGTTGAGAGCGCATTCCACAAAAGCCCAGGCTACATCGTGGGCTGAGCAGGCCTTCATTCCTATTCTGGACATTTATAGAGTGGCCATGTGGTCATCTCTGCATTCCTTTGTGAAGCATTACAGGTTGGATGTTCAGGCCAGGGCGGAAGTGAACTTTGGTGCCACAGTGTTGGCTCAGGGTTTGTCTGTATACCACCCTCGTTAGGTACTGCTCTGGTACTTCCCTCGTTTGTAGGGAGTGGTCTGGAGCCAGACACTAAGGAAGGAGAAATTAGATCTTACCTCTTAGTCTTTCCAGACCATTCCCAAACCCTTTCTCGCTGTTATCTGTTTCTTCCATTTCTTAACATTTCTTTCTCTCTTGGTTTCACCAGCACATGGGTGCAATTCTAGATTGTGGAAGGATCTGTTTTCATGATGAAGGTACAGTTGGTAATGCTATTCAGAAAAAAAATAAAAGAAAAAGGAGGAGGCTTGAGTAAAAGAGACACAAGTCAGGAACATGTGCGTCTCGTCACGAGACGTTACTGTTCCAGATTCAGACAGGTATGTCATTTCAGCATGTTTCACATTGGTGGTTCTTTTCCCCCTCGGGTTGTTTATTGGGGGGGGGGGGGGGCTCTGTTCCGCTACCACCATCTTAGCTTTGTCAATAAAAATATTGAAGGACATAGGACTGCAGAGAGCTTAATAGAGTCACGTCACTAGTAGTTCTCAGTCTCCCCATCTGCTGGTAGGAGGACATATATCCACTTATAGGGAATAGTCTGGAGAGACTGAAGGATAGAAAATTAGCAGGTAAGATCTCATTTTTCCTGGTCTTCTGTTGTCTAATTATACTGGCTAAACTGATATTTTTTTACTGTTACCAATGCTAATTATTTCTCGCTTGGAGCACTTATGTGGAAAGCTGAGCTATGAATTGAAAGAATTATTGTATGTTCCTGACTTCAGTTTTCTGTTCTTATCAGTGGGAAAAGTTGGTCAGAAATCCCTTGTGCCTTGTGGAGGGGATCTGGAGAAAGCTAAAGAAATATTCCAGAAAAAGTAAGGAGCTCATGTCAGGTGACTCTGTGCAATCTACAATTACTATCTTAATCCACCCACCCTGCCTTTCTTCTGGGCAGTTCCCTCCAAGCCCTCTATTTTGCTTCTTTAGCTCTTCTACCCATTTTGCATCTGGTCTCTGTCTCGGTGGCCTGCACACCAACCATGTCTGTATTAGATGTCTTTTCTGAAAAAAAAAAAAAGTTATACAAACTAAACATTATGGCAAAGAATTTGTGTATAAAATCATAAAACCAATATAAATCTTGACATGCTGCGTTTCAGCTTCAGCCTGCATCAGGGGTATGTTCAATTTCTAAAAAAATATATAAAAATCAAATATGTCATATAAATGGTGTCGCAAAAAATTTGTCACACTGCAAAAATGAAACCTTTTGAAACAGTTTTTGATTTTGCAACCAACCATTTAGATACCTTCACATTTACATGTCTGTTTTTAGAAAGAAATTTTGTATATCTTAACATAATCATGTGTCTTAAACAATGTTTTCTAAATAAAATCATTATGTTCCTATAAGTTGTCTGGCAATTCTTTTTCGTAATGTCATTTATATATATTTTTTGATTTTATGTTTTCTGATTTTATGTTTTTGCCATACTGTTTACTTTGTATGATTTTAATACTTAAGAAGTTTGTTTATTTTTGTATTATTTTATGTCCGATTGCTGGTTTTTACCGCCTCCTTTGTCACCTCACTGTTAATCTTCATCTTTGATCTTCTGTTAAGTCCCTTTTCTCACAGCTATTCTGCTTTGCTTGCTCTACTCTGCCTGTTACACATCTCCATTCATAGGAATAAAGGAACTGGGGATATAGATGATTGAAACCTGTCGGACATTTAAACGTTTCTATAAAACATGGGAAAAGCAATTTTTATTTATTATTTCACAAGATTTATATTCTGCTCTATCTTCATAGCAAAATGAACACGTACCACTGTCATTACTTTTGCTGCTGCACAGTGATATTAATCAGGCCAATTAATAAGCTTGCTGAAATAAAACAGTCATTAAGCAATCTTAAAATCTTTTAAGTCTCTTAGTGTGCAAATATTTGGAGGCAGAGCATTCCAAAGCATAGGACCCATGATATAAAGCATATCAGACCTGTATTCTTCAAGGTCTATTACCTTATAGAAGGTACATCTACCAGGTTAGCTGTTGAAGACCGTCAAAGAAGCAGAAACCACTGGGGAAAACTTACCAGTCAATACTTTAAATACCAACATTAAGATTTTATAGCAAATCCAAAATTCTATAGGCAACCAGTTTCATGTAACCAGGGTCGGGGTTATATGATCATAGCCCTTTACTCATAAATGCCACAGCATTTTGAGCAACTTGTAATGATTTCAAATAACGCTTAGGGATGTCTGTCAATAAGCTCTGACAGTAGTCAAAACATGGACTGTGGTGCTCTGCACTACCATTCGAAAATTATCAGCAGTTAGTAAGTCCTTCAAATCAGTGTTTCCAAAGTCCAGTCCTGGAGTACCCTTTGCCAGTCAGGTTTTCCGGATATCCACAATGAATATGCATGAACTTGATTTGCATGCACTGCCTCCATTATATGCAAATCTCTTCCATACATATTAATTGTGGATATCCTGAAAACCTGACTGGCAAAGGGCACTCCAGGACTGGACTTGGGAAGCACTGCTTGAAATGTCTGACAACTTTTATTAATTTAAAAAGACTGTCTTGATCATTTATTAACCTGACTAGGAAAAAATGCCCGTTTCTGAGCGGAATGAAACGGGCGCTAGCAAGGGGCCCCCTCCCTCCGTCCCTCGAAGCTACTTGCCTTGTTCGCTGTGGGCCGTTTCGGCCCTCGAGTGTCAATAGCTCCGCCATCGACGTCATGACGTTTTGACGCGTCATGACGTTTTGACGCGAGGGCGGTGCAGACACTCCAGGGCACACCGGATATCTCGGGCGCCTCAACTTCTGTGGAGGCTTCAGAACGTTGGGGTTGCCTTTTATATATATAGATGATTGCACATAGTAAGAGATGACTTGAGCATAACACCTAAAGTCCTAAATCCTTTTGTGTAAACTGAATCTCCACACCATCAATCAAACAGGATTTTGGAAAAGATAAAACTGGATAACTAGATAAAAAAACATAATTTGCATCTTACTCGTATTCAACTGTAGATGATTAACCATCATCTGTTGGTTAATCAAATTCAATGAGGTGTTTAAAAAGTCCAAAGCCTTAGAGTAGGGTTGTTCTAGTTTATCATCAGCACAGATTCTATAATCCAGTCCCAAAGTGTACATAAGGGCTTTAAAAAAATATTAACTTGGCCAAAAGGGCTGAGCCCTGCGGAACTCCTGATGGACTCGAATGATCTCTTTTAATTACCAAAAATTGTCTCGTAGAAAGAAGAGAGACAAAACCATTGAAGCACAGACCCAGAAATCCCTATTGTTTGAAGACGTATTAATAGGATTTTATGATTGATGATATCAAAGACAGCAGAGAGAGATCTAAAGATACTAAGGGCCCCTTTCCCAAGCGGCAGTAAAAGGAGCCCTGTGGTGGTGGGGTAGTGCGTGGGTTTGCTATGCGCCAAGGCCACCTATTACCACCACCCGATAAATGGGGGGGGGGGGGGTTCTTCTTAAAAAGGAAATGGCTATGGGGTAAGTTGAACACTTGCCGCATGGCCATTTCTTGGGGGAGCTCTTACCGCCTCCTATTTATCAGGTGATAGGGGCTCCTGTGGTATCTCGGTGAAAACAGGGCAGCATGCAGCACTACTCAATTAACGCCAGGCACTCCCCTGCCGCGCAACCCCCAAAAATATATATTTCTGGCAGGAAATGGCATGCAGTGGGGCTCCTGCAGTAGCCTGGCGGTAGTTCCGAATTGCATGGCGATCCTCCGGTTGACTTGCTTCGCGTTAGTAAAATGGCCCCTAAGTTTGTTATTCTTGTAATTCTCTAGGCTATTCCCAGTTCTCTTTACTACGTAATCCACATTGAACTTAATATACACAGAATATAAGCAAACAATGTAATGTCAAAACCGGACGAATAGTAGCAAGCATCAACAGTAACAGTTTGTGTCATGCTCTGCACGGAAACCAAGTTGGAATTTATTCAGTATTTGATGGGCATCCAAGAAATCAATCAACTGATCATTCACACTCTTTTCAATCATTTTTGCTATAAAAAGGCAGATTAGAAATAGCCGGTAATTATTGGTGAGTTGATATCTAACGTAGGGTCTTTTAGTAATTCTTTCTCAAATGCCCTTTTTAAAGTAAGGGGCAACATGCTTTCTGATAGTGACTTGTTCATTATTAACTGTATAGTTTGGGGAGTAATTGCTTTCATCCCTTTCACAATTGATGGTTGACAAAAGCATTCTTAATTTTCTGCAAGTTAAACTTAATTTGATCCAGACTTAAACTCGTAAAAAGTGCTCCATCGCATTTCTTGTCTACTGAAAAGAAAATTTAAGGACAATGAAATCAGGATCATGATACAAAGTTGCAGAAGAAAATTCAGAGGAAACCGAAGTTAGTTACTAGGAAGAAAATAAATGCTTGGAATGTAGCAACATGGGTGGAATTCACTCATATGGACGTAGATTATAGAACTCTATAATTTGTCTGTGTTTTTTTAATGATCACCAGCCCTGTCACTAGTTCTTCTGCCTACAATATAGGCACCTTTTTGGCCTGTTATGCTAGTATTCTGTAAAGGAAAGTAGGGTGTCTACTTTACTTTTCTTTATAGAATTGGCTTGACGTAGGCACGTTGTCTGCTCTTAAATGCAGATGCCCCTATATAGAATTATCTTACAGTGATAGGCCCACCAACCTGACAGAAGAGAATGTAGGTGGTAGAATCATGTCTTCATAGACAAGGCTCTGGCTTATCATCAGGTTGTCTCTAGATTCATGAAGGGATATCTTCATGTCAGAGTTTATCAGTCCTGTGCTTTCTTCTCATATGAAGCAATCTTTGTCGCCAATGGCATCCTTAGTTCTAAAATGTTTACTATAGAAAGGTGTTCCCCGCCCCCCCGCCCCCAGTAATAGTTACTATAGCCAGATAAGTTATGATTTTTCAATTTAGCTTATGCCTTTTTCAGAAGTTTTACATTCAGAAGGTATTTTCTTGTCCTCGGAGGACTTACAACCAACCAGTTGCAGTGAAAGGGGTCCTGTGCTAGCATCGGTGCTTGTTCTTGACGTGCGCTAAGGCCCCCTTTTAGCACAACAGTTAAAAGGCTGTTTTGTTTTTAACAAAAAGAAACGGCCACTGCAGTAAGTGAACCATTTCGGAGGGGGCATTGACAAACTTTAGGGGCCTTTTACTGAAGGGTTGGCCATTTCCGGTGCTTACCCAGTGCTTTTGTCAACCATCAATTGTGAAAGGGATGAAAGCAATTACTCCCCAAACTACACAGTTAATAGTGAAGTCACTATCAGAAGACGTGTTGCCCCTTACTTTAAAAAGGGCATTTGTGAGAGAATTACTAAAAGACCCTACCTACGTTAGATATCAACTCACCAATAATTACCGGACAATTTCTAATCTGCCTTTTTATAGCAAAAATTATTGGAGTGGAGGAGTGGCCTAGTGGTTAGGGTGGTGGACTTTGGTCCTGGGGAACTGAGGAACTGAGTTTGATTCCCACTTCAGGCACAGGCAGCTCCTTGTGACTCTAGGCAAGTCACTTAACCCTCCATTGCCCCAGGTACAAATAAGTACATGTATACAATATGTAAGCCGCATTGAGCCTGCCATGAGTGGGAAAGCGCGGGGTACAAATGTAACAAAAATATAAAAATATAAAATGTCGGTAAGGGCTTCTGTGTTAACTGGGTAGCGTGCAGAACTGCCCAATTACCACTGGGTAAGCACCGGAAATGGCCAACCCTTCAGTAAAAGGCCCCTAAGTTTGTAGCGGGAACCCTTGTTTCATATGATCCATACACTCGGTGCTGTCATGATAGGGTAGCCTGATGGCCACATCCCCCAGTGGCCTGCTCTCTACCCATGAGAAAGTTCCCCACAACTTGGACATAAATACGCTCTTCTTTACTCCCTGAAAAAGGACAGTGAGTCGGGTAATCTGCGTTGCTGTTCATCTCCAGTGGCAATGTGTACCCTGGCTAAACTGGCTACAGTCAGACTTAACTAGGCAAGAGCCACAGCCCTTGAAATCTGCCTGGTCCAGCCCTCAAACAGGGATGGTGGTTAGACAGAAGGATTAATTGGGCACACAGGTGATTTTGAACTTTAAACTGAAGGGACTAAATAGTGGTGCACACGTTCAGAACTTTACTCTAGTTTTGGGACGCTGTTCTGTCGTACTTGCTGTCGGATAACTTCTCCCATTTGTGTGCCTGATTAGTCTTGACATGTGTTAATCATCTGGGATAGATTTTTGCTGCCTGGGGAGTAGAAAAGAATGGCATTCTCTTTGAATCTCATCTCATCTTTTTCAGATTTTTTGACAAGACAAAGAACAGCTGGACAGAACGAGAAAGATTTGAAAAGGTTACAGGGAAATATGATATTCTGAAGATGGAATATAAAAAAAATACCCAGGTAACAAATCATCGGATCCACCCCATCAAATGAATACCCAGTTAAAACTGTAAGAAATATTGCAATTAAAAAAATTCACCATGGTTCCAAAAAATATTGATGATCTCTGTCACCACACAAATGGGACCTGTGAAGTGGAAGGCTAAATAAAAATGACTGAATTAACACTTTTCATTCACACATAGCTGTATCAAGACTACTAATATAGATTTTTTTTTTTCTTGTTCAATTTACTTGATTTTGGACCTTATGCAATATAGGGGTAATTCTCTATAGATTAGGTGCCGGGGTGATGCAGGCTAAATATGAATTCTAGATCGTCTAAAATCACAAGGAGCATTAGTGGAAGACATGGGGCTTGAACCCAGGCTTCACAACAATGTGTTTCATGGAGGCATCTGCTCACTCCCTCATTACTAGACCTTTCCTCTCTGAGGGCTGTTTTCAAAGGCAGGTTCATGCATAAACCCTTATTCTACACATGAAAATGGTCTTTTTGAAAGTGGCCCACTCGTATGAGTATAAACTGAGCTATGTAATGCTTCTAATTGTACAAGTTTATTCACGTGTGGAAGCGTTTCTGGAGTGAAGTTGGGTGAGGATTATACTTGCGTACTTCTGTATTTCCGAAAGCATGTGCCTGTTTTTACTGGGAAAAGGTACCAAATTTGTCTATAGACTTCTACTTGGGTAGTTTTGAAAGGGAATATTTTCCCTTTGAAAACTGGTGTAAAGTCTGTTGTATATGGTTTCCTGTTCTGTACTGTGATTCTCTGTCTCTTCCTCCAAGGATGATGAAAACAAAGTGGAAATTGACACTGCAAAAGTTCCAAAACTGGAGTCTAAACTGGATCCTCGGGTTCAGAGCCTCATAGAGCTAATCTGTAATATTCAAGCCATTGAGGAAGTGATCATCGAGATGAAATATGACACCAAGAAAGCACCACTGGGTGAGCAACGAGATACCTGATTATAGACACAGTGCTTTATGGTAGATGATGTTGTGCCATCCAGTGTGACCAGTTGCTCCTGTCCACATCGTCATAGAGCAGGACTGCTTACAAGGAATCTCTTCTGCTTTCCACATTTGCACTTTACGATCTTGTAGCAGAAGAGAGGGTCCAAAGGTCCACGTGCAGAAACAGCACAAAGGTTCTGAAGAACAATGATACATTTGTGTTTTTCTCGAGAGAACTCTCTAATTGGCCCCTGGCGCAGGTGTAGAAACGCCGAAACACGGCACCGTGTTGAGTCTATTCATTAGTGATGGCTATCAAACCTGGTCCTGGTTCACCCCAGCCAGTCAGGTTTTCTGGATATCTGCAATGAGTATTAATGAGAGAGCTTTGCATACACTGCCTCCACATCTCATGAATATTCATTGTGGATATCCTGAAAAACCCGACTGGCTGGGGGGCCTCCAGGACCAGGTTTGGGAACCAGTGCATTAAAGGACTGTCGATTTGTTCAACTCTGCCCCAGTTGTGCTTCTTTTTTGCACTTTAAGGTCTTGGACAGGTAAGAACAAAAATCCCTAACTTAGTTCGTTCGTGTACCTCTCTCGTCTGATATCTAATGTCAAAAGTTTGTAATAATGTAAAAAGAGAAGTGGGTTCACCACAGAAGCACAAACAAAAATCAGGAGTGTCCACTCAGAAGGGACCCTTTTACTAAAGTCAGTCAGGCACTTAACTGCGTGATGAAGCACATATTAATGCTGGCACATGACTAGGTTAATGGGTCATTTGGTATTCTAGTGATTACTGTGTGGTAAAGGGCCTTTTGTGTTAGGGGATGGGGTATGAGTGGAGAATGAGTGTTCAATCATTTTGCAGCACACTGCAAATACCGTACTAAATCCCCTCTCAGTGCCGCATACTACGAACACAGGACCCGTAAAACAAAACTCACGGATTTCCCCCAGTAGTTGCTGTGTTAGATTTTCAGCTATTGCACGGAAATTTCCTATCTTGAGCTTTAGTAACTGAAAATCTAGTGCATTTTACTAAAAGAGCACGAAAAGAGAATAATAAAGAATAAAAAAAAATCCCCTCAACGCCTTATTCAGAAAATATATAATTAAAAAGCAGTAGTTGCAGGGTTGCGAAGAGACAAGATGGCATTGAGCAAAGATGCCTAGGTGTCAGGTCCGGCACCTCCGGTTTCTTCCTCTCTCTGGAGCTCCTTTTACCTGATGTTATGGTGAAAAGGAGGGGAAAATCCAAGGCTTTCACCTCGGAGCCTGGGTATTCGCTGGGATGAAGCAGTCTTCTTTTGCAGGCATTTAGATCTCCTGAAGCTCCAAAGGGGAATCCTCCTTTGGCATCTCTGCTGCCCTTGGACACGCAGAGTAGCATGGAAGGGGTTTCTCTAGGCCCCAATGAACGGACGCCCCCACCGGAAGCGGCTGCACAGGTGGAAGTTGGGCGACTCCGCTTGAGGGAACACCGACTTCAGCTTCCACTCCTTTAGCTGCAGGTCCAGTTCCAGTTATGGACGTGGTTGTAGTGAGAACTAGCACTCAGGGGGTTGCTTTGGTTAACTTAGCTCTGGGAGTGCAAGTGATTCAAATTTGGAACGTGATCCAGGAGAGAAACTCCTCAAATGGAGGTACATAAGGGGTTCTTTTACTAAGCCATGGTAGAAATCAGCTGGCAGAAAACACCAAAATGCCCATTATATTCCTATGGCCGTCTCAGCATTTACCTCCAGCTGATTTCTACCGCAGCTTAATAAAAGACCCTAAGTGTTGCCATAGTGGGATAGACCAAAGGTCCATCGAGCCTAGTATCCTGTTTCCAACAGTGACCAATCCAGGTTACGAGTACCTGGCAAGATCCCAAAACAGTAAAATAGATTTTATGTTTTTTATCCTAGAAATAAGCAGTGGATTTACCCCAAGTCCATCTTAATAATGGCTTATGGACTTTTCTTGTAGGACCTTTTTAAAACCCTGCTAAGCTAACTGCCTTTTATTACATTCGCTGACAACGAATTCTACAATTTAATTACACGTTCAGTGAAGAAATATTTTCTCCAGTTTGTTTTAAATTTAATTACACGTTCAGTGAAGAAATATTTTCTCCAATTTGTTTTAAATTTACTACTTTGTAGCTTAATTGCATGCCCCCCCCCCCCAGTCCTAGTATTTTTGGAAAGAGTAAACAAGTGATGCATGTCTACCCATTCCACTTCACTCATTATTTTACAAACCTCTATCATATCTCCCCCCTCAGTTGTCTGTTCTCCAAGCTGAAGAGCCCTAGCCAATTTAGCCTTTCCTCATAGGAAAGTCATCCCATCCCCTTTATCATTTTTGTCACCCTTCTTTGTATCTTTTCTAATTCCACTATATCTTTTTTGAGATGCGGTGACCAGAATTGAACACAGTATTCAAGGTGAGGTTGCACCATGGAGCGATACAAAGGCATTATAACGTCCTCATTTCTGCAGGCCTTTCACTTGTGTTTAACTTCAATGATGCTTTGACAGTACTATTCTGATATGAAACCCCATTATTTGTAGGTAAGCTCACCGAGGAGCAAATCAAAGCTGGATACCAATCTCTGAAGAAAATAGAGGATTGTATCAAGAAACAGCAAACTGGGAAGGCTCTGGTTGAGGCTTGCAATGAATTTTATACTCGTATTCCTCACGATTTTGGGTGAGAAACTGGCTTCTTTTTGCCCCTCAGAGCTTTTTGAGGACAGTAACCAAAGTGCCCAGATCGGATGCTTTGTACCTGTGAAAATGTAGTGCAGGATGTGTAGCTGCTTTTTCCAGCTTGAAGTAGTTCTGAAAATCTGACATTAAGCAGGTTGTAGCAGCCTCTGTCACCGGATGTGTCTTCACCGAATGCAGGTAAAGATAGGTATTGTTCCACTGTGGGGTGGGCACTTTTCAAGCTACTCTTTTTTCAACCCTTTCAGATAACCATTGATACATGTCGGTGGCTTTTGAAAATTGCCCTCCCTGTGATTGCCACCCTGTATTGTACACGTGGCTTTTGTTGCCTCCCCCAAAAGTTTCCTCATAGACTTTCTTTTGCCCCCCCCATAATATCTGTTCTATGTAAAACTGCACCGGCTTCCCATGGAGGTGAAAAGTTTATTTAAATTATCATGGTTTCTTTATAAAGTCAGCCACATTCTTCTACCCACTTATTTTCATGAACATTTTAAGATTAACAGAATGCACTTAGGAAGAGGAATTATAATTGTTTCCTATTTTCTATCTCCTAAAGGTATAAAAGGTTAAACTATTTGAGCATTTACTTTGCATTTCAAGCTGCAAAATTAGGCAAAGAGAATCTGTTATGATTGACACAATATTAAGATGAACTTTTTAAAAAATACGTTTTAACTTCCATATCATAATTTTATTTCTAATTGTCTGCATGGCAGTCTGAATCCAGGTGGTCATGTTTTGATTCTGTTTTTGGAATCTTTTTTTCTTGAACATTTTCTTTATGGCTTTTCTCTCCATTTCTGAGCATTTTTCTGTCATTTTGAAATGAGTGAAACGACGGATTTGTGAATGATATGTTTATTTACTTCTTATGGCTATACGTAGTTTTAATTCTCTTAATATTTTGAAAATAGAATGTTAAATGGAGAAAAAAATATTATACCCCTTTTTGGTCTTAATAATGTACCTACATGAATTTTGGATGATGAAGACTTATTTGGCAGGAGCAACTAAGTAAAACGAGCTGTTAGAAACTTTCAGCACTTGTCCAGACTTCATTGTACCTTAGGGAGGCAGTTTTCAAAAATAAACCTGAACATGTGACCTCATATTTTTATTGCTAAATGATCTGAAAAGCTTTTTTCTAGTTCTGAAAATGCCAGCAAAACCCCACTGTTAATCTAGCTCCCAGTTGAAAATCTTATGTCCCTTCCAGCTTGAGAACCCCATCCCTGATCAGGACAAAAGAAGACCTGAAGGACAAGATCCAGTTGCTGGAGGTAAGACGCCCTTGAAAGCTCACCTAAGGTTCTGGACATACCTTTTCTCCACATGAAGGCTGCTGTGCTTCTGTCTGTCTGTCTCTCCTTCCGTCACACACACACACACACTCTTGGAGCCACAGTTCACTGTTAGTACCAGAAGTGTAGTAGCATCATATTTGCTGTTTTATTGTTTGTTACTCGTCTTCAGAAGCAGCAGTGTGGGAGAAGAAGAACTCTTGGCACAAGTAGATCAGTATCTACAGTCCTTGGGATACATCAAGGCAGTCAGGTTTTCAGGATACCCACAATTAATTTGCATATGAGAGAGTGCTGTCTCCATTGTTTGCAAATCCATCTCATGCATATTCATTGTGGGTATCCTGAAAATCTGACTGGATTGGTGTGTCCCGAAGATTGGGTTGAGAACTCCTGGTCTAGATGGACCCTAACCCCAGTCCTGGCTGGAGGAAAATCCAAAATAAAGATGAGCACTTGAAATGCCCCCTGTGGATTTACATTGAGTTGCATAAACATAGAAACGTGACGGTATATAAAGGCCAAATGAACCAACCAGTCTGCCCATCCGCACCATCCACTATCACCTCCTCTCCCTAAGTGATCCCACATGCCTGACCCACGCTTTCTGGAGTTTAGACACAGTCTGTCTCCATCACCTCTACTGGGAGGCTATTCCATGTATCCATCACCCTTTCCAGAGAAAAAGTATTCCCTTAGATTACTCCTGAGCCTTCATCTCATGCCCTCTCATTCTAGCGGTTTCCTTCATTTGAAAAAGGCTCACCTATACATTAATTCCACAGAGATATTTAAATGCTTCTATCATGTCCCCTCTCTCCCACCGCTCTTCAAGAGTATGTATATTGAGGTCTATAAGTCTGTCCCCATTTGCTTTATAAAGGAGACCACTGGTTCCTAACTTCATGTGGAAGGGTTGAACCCAAGAGTTAAGGATCAAAAGGATGGGGAGGGGGTCTAGGTTTGGTAGACTTCATTTTATACCAAAAACTGTCCATCTTAAGAACGTAGTAACCTTGTTTGAGGTTCCCC
This sequence comes from Microcaecilia unicolor, assembly GCF_901765095.1. Taxonomy (NCBI): domain Eukaryota; kingdom Metazoa; phylum Chordata; class Amphibia; order Gymnophiona; family Siphonopidae; genus Microcaecilia; species Microcaecilia unicolor. Next base: position 246,166,894 of record NC_044038.1, read on the forward strand.
CTGACAAACACTAGTTCTTTGACAAAAGCCGTAGGTTACCCCTAAAAATTGTATGAACTTCTCTCTGGTTGTCTTGTAGCATTGCAGAGGGAGGTTCAGTTCTCTCCTCAGAAGCTTATCATGCCCATCCCCACTTAGCCCCTTTATGTGGTGGCCCTCGGTTCCCCAAGTATACCAACTCCCCCCCCCCCCCCCCCAAGTGATACAGGTGCAACGTGCTACAGGCAGGACAAAAAAAAGGGGACTTACTTTCCACAGCAATTTGCTGAAAAATGCATCTCGATGTTTGTTTTTATGGTTAAGAATCTCCTGTGTAAAATGCAGCACAGAACAGGCTTTAGCAGGAGGAAGACAGTATCTGAAAGCTGATGGTGACTCTCTGGTTTGCAGTAAAGGTTTAGTATCTGAGATCTACCAGAGGTTACTGGAGAATGCGTTTTCTACGGGCACAACCGTAATACTATGGGCAGGAAATTATTAATATTGGTTGGGAGGCAAAAATATATTTCACATTGCTGCCTGGATGTCTCACCACCATCTGAAACTAAACTTATCTTTCTCCCTAAACCCATCTCTCCTCTTCCCCCATTCTCTGTCTGTGTGGATAACACTGTCATCCTCCCTGTCTCATCACCTTGGGGTTATCTTTGACTCCTCTCTCTCTCTTTCCCTGCACGTATCTAACAGAGTGGTAAAATAGGTTGTTTCTCTATAGTATCACCAAAATTTGGCCTTTCCTTCCTGAGTACACTACCAAAACCCTTGTCCACACTCCCATCACCTCTCGTTTAGACTACTGCAACTTGCTTCTCACAGGTCTCCCATTAAGCCATCTCTCTCCCCTTCAGTCTGTTCAAAACTCTGCTGTACAACTTCTATTCTGTCAGTGTCGTTATGCTCATATTAACCCTGTCCTAAGTCATTTCATTGGCTCCGTGTTTCCGCATACAGTTCAAACTCCTCTTATTGACTTACAAGAGCCTTCACTCTACAGTTCCTCAGTACCTCTCCACTCCTATCTCTGCCTACACTCCTTTTTATCGGGTAAATCTCTCTTATCTGTACCCTTCTGTTCCTTTTATCTTGCTGCACCAAACGCCTGGAATAGACTTCCTGAGCCAACACGTCAAGCTGTTATGCAAATGCAGTGTTGTGGGACATCCTGTATTTGTTCACTAGAGCTTTAGAGTCATTTCTCTAATTGGGCTCCACCTGATATCCCACTATCCTTGACGATCGTCTGTCATAGGCCAGCAGTTTTCCTTTCTTTGTCGTGTTGAATTGCTTAATTTTGTATTTCAGGCCCTGAGTGACATTGAGATTGCCGTTAAACTGGTGAAATCGGAACTAAGCAATCCTGACCATCCTCTAGACCAAAACTATCAAAAACTAGGTTGCAGTCTCCAGCCCCTGGACCACAGCTCTTCTGAGTTTAAGGTAATTATTATCCTAGGGGCTGCTAGAGGAGTAAAGCCAGTCACTTGCTGACCTCTACCATATTAGTATGGGTCAGATAGCAATAACAGCCACTTCCTTGTGGTTTCTGATCATATTCTTCAGCTGTGTTGCCCTATTTGTGGGTTTGGTTACATGCACTTCCCAGAGCTCAGGTGTGAATGCTGAGTGCCAGAAAACATCAGTTCCTTCCCCTGATTCCAGTAAACAAATCAACAGAGAGACTGATTTAGGCATGAAGAGACAAAGTGTCACGGTTACTGCGTTAGAGTGATACCTGGTGTCTAGATTCCCCTGGACCATCACTACAATATGTCTGAAGGTGAGGGTATATGAAATAGTGAAAATAATACTGGACAATTTTGACTGAATTGTTCATGACAAGGGGGGTCCCAGCCCTCGTTCTGACCGAGCTGGAAGGAGGAAACTGCTGGGTTTAAAAAAATGTTTAACAACTTTGTGAGTAATTCTAGAAACGTCAGGCAGGGAGGTGTGGGGGCTTCTATGGAAGTGTCACAGACTGTCCCGCTTGCCGGACTGAAGTCTGCTTTTTAAGGAGGCATGGAGGGTGCGCAGGTATGCTGCCTCTGAGCTAATCTAATAAAAATCTTGCTTGGTCGCTAAATCCCTAAAAGTAGGATCCAAGTGACTTACATTTTTATTTTTTATTTTATTTGTTACATTTGTACCCCACATTTTCCCACCTATTTGCAGGCTCAGTGTGGCTTACGTAGTACCGGAGAGGTGTTCGCCAATTCGGTTGATAACTGATACAAAGTTATATTGTGGTCAGATGAGGTGGGGTCAAAGGAGTGAAGATTATAGGTTGTCCGGTACGATCATTAGTTATGTTGTATCGCTGGGTGCAGGGATCTATGTTGGATCGGTGGGATAGGCCTTTTTGAAGAGGTGAGTTTTAAGTGCTTTCCTGAAGTTTAAGTGGTCACAGATTGTTCTCACAGCATTTGGGAGTCCGTTCTATAGTTGTGCGCTTATGTAGGAGAAGCTCGAGGCGTAAGTTGTTACATGAAGAGAAACAGCACCAATCAGAGAGTACAGCAGACATTAAAATCTATTAAATAAAATGCAAGACAGTGCAAAACTTTGGCTTTGGGAGGTAGAGGGAAGTGTGTTTGAGGGTTGCTTTTCTGGTGTGATCTAAGGGAGCATAAGACCAGCCATACTGGGTCAGACCAATGGTCCATCTAGCCCAGTATCCTCTTTCAAACAGTGGCCAATCCAGGTCACAAGTACCTGTCAGAAACCCAAATAGTAGCAACATTCCATGCTACCAATCCCAGGTGGCGTCCCTATGTCTATCTCAATAGCAGACTATGGACTTTTCCTCCAGGAACTTGTCCAAACCTTTTTTTAAAACCTATTTGTTTTAAAAGTATTTCCATGTAACTTTGAGTGTTCCCTAGTCTTTGCACTTTTGAAAGAGTAAAAAATCAATTCACTTCTACTCGTTCTACATCACTAAGGATTTTGTAGACCTCAATCATATCTCTCCTCAGCCATCTCTTCCAAGCTGAAGAGCCCTAACCTCTTTAGCTTTTCCTGATGTCAGAAGAGTTCCATCCCCTTTATCATTTTGGTCTCTTTCCTTTGAACCTTTTCTAATTCCGCTATATCTCTTTTTCGAGATACAGAGGCATTATAGTATTCTGTAATCCCTTTCCTAATAATTCCTAGCATCTTGTTTGCTTTTTTTGGGTGCTGCTGCACACTGGACTGTCCACTGTTGGAAACAGGATACTGGGTTCGATGGACCTTCTGTCTGTTCCAGTATGGTAATGCGTATGTTCTTTGTTCATCTTGTGGTTGTTTCATCCCTTTTCTTAGGTGATTGATAGATACTTACAGTCTACCCATGCTGCATTGCACAATGATTACACGATGACCCTGCTGGATGTATTTGAGATGGAGAAGAAAGGCGAGAAAACGGTCTTTCGACAAGAGCTTGCAAACAGGTCATCTTCCCACTTAACCTTACTAATCTGTTGCTGTCCATGTGACCAACTGGAGAAGAGTGATTTGCACTGTTATGCTTGTCTGACTTTGATGGTTTTATTTGGGTATATTCTAACGCAGCTTATAAGCTTCTCCGGTAACATCCAATATATTATGAAATTTTCAGTTTAAATTCTGCCTGTTATGTCTACAGTGTGAAATATAGTATCTCCAGAAACTGCCTTCTAATGAAGCGATTTTCAGTTTCCCTGCAGAGATTGTAGGCTTTACATCCATATGCCTGGAAACTTATTTTCTTTTTGAAAATTCAATCAGTAAGATATTGAAATAACAAAAATCATATGTGAAGGAAACTGTCTTTACTATGTTCATGGCAAAAACAAGCAATTGCTCCCAAATCCATGTAGAAGGCATAAGTACATAAGTACGCCACTTTGCCTGCATCATATCGACCGATTTCCCTTCTGAATTATGCAGTGAAGCTGTTTGCCAAAATCTTGGCTAACAGGTTGAGTCGGGTGCTACCTCATATTATTCATGACTCACAAGTGGGGTTTGTCAGGAATCGTTCTGTCACTAGAAATCTTAGACGTATATTAGCTTCCTTGGAATGGGTGAAATTACACCAGAAATCCACAGTAACAATAAGTTTTGATGCTGAGAAGGCTTTCGACCGTGTTCGGTGGGAGTTTTTATTTGCTACCCTGGGAGTATATGGCTTCGCAGGGTGGTTCGTAGAAGCGCTCAAGGTTTTGTATGCCTCTCTTCAGGCGAGGGTGATGGTCAATGGCCAACTCTCTAATGACTTTTTGATCAGATGTGGGACTAGGCAGGGCTGCCCATTATCTCTATTTATTTTATTTATTTGTAGCATTTGTATCCCACATTTTCCCAACAATTTGCAGGCTCAGTGTGGCTTACATTTGCCGTAATGGCGGTTGCCATTTCCGGGTAACAGAATTACAAATGGTAATGTGTTAAGGTGCATACATACATGGTAACATACATGTAACATAACATACGTGAACAGATCATGGTATAGATATATATCATGTGCATATATATGTTAACCAAAAGAAAAAAAGCAACACTGGGCCTTCAAGAGTGGGACAACAGGAGTACTTTATTAGCCAAAGACCCGACACGGGCCGTGTTTCGGCGCCCAAAAGGCGCCTGCCTCAGGGGTCAAATTTGTAAATATAGCGATCGTTCAGAATTGAGGTTGTAAATGCCTTAAAAAAGCCTGGGTGACTTGCATTGATTTCGCTATAGCGTGAAAAAAGCGGGCTCCGGCAAGGGAGCCTTCTCCTGTTTAGTCCAAAGAGATAAATGGGTGTTTAGTGTCTGGTCCTTTCTATATAAACTAACGAAAAAGGCGGCAAAAAAAACAGGAGAAGGCTCCCTTGCCGGAGCCCACTTTTTTCGCGCTATAGCGAAATCAATGCAAGTCACCCAGGCTTTTTTAAGGCATTTACAACCTCAATTCTGAACGATCGCTATATTTACAAATTTGACCCCTGAGGCAGGCGCCTTTTGGGCGCCGAAACACGGCCCGTGTCGGGTCTTTGGCTAATAAAGTACTCCTGTTGTCCCACTCTTGAAGGCCCAGTGTTGCTATTGTATACTGTATTACCCTCTCTGTCTGTACCATATATATGTTAAGGAAGAATAAATTATGGTAATACATGAAAGTTCCTGAGTAAGAAATTGGAAGAATAAATTAAAGTAATACATGAACGTTTCTGAGTACGAAATTGGGTTGTATCATTCTTTAGGTCATCGACTATGGAGAGACCATATTCGACATAGAGATTGAAGTGGTTATGCTTATTCATTAGTGGTAAGGAGGTTGATCAGTCAAGTGATAAGATTTCAATTATGTCTATGTCATGTAAAGTCTTATTTTTTGGTGTTTATTATTATTTATTGCATTTGTATCCCACATTTTCCCACCTATTTGCGGGCTCAGTGTGGCTTACAATACATTGTATTAATGGAAGTACAATTTGTTACAGCTCGATTGTGGTTACATTGTTATGCATTGAGTTTAAGATGGGTGTTTATGGTCTGCCTTCTTGAACAGATCTGTTTTCAGTAGCCTTCGGAAGTAGTTAGGTCTTGCGTTATTTTTATGGCCTTCGGTAGTGCGTTCCATATCTGTGTGCAGATGTATGAGAAACTGGTCGCGTATGTGGATTTATATTTTATTCCTTTGCAGTTAGGGTAATGGAGATTGAGGAATGTGCGTGCTGATCTCTTTGTCTTCCTGGTAGGCAAGTCTATAAGGTCTGACATATTTTTGTTCTTTACTTAGACCCCCTCATTCAGGATGTTCATTCTAATGTGGATATACAAGGGGTAGATATCAGTGGGGAGTTGCTTCAAGTTAGCAGCTTTTGCGGATGACCTTTTGGTTGTTCTCACTGACCCGCAGGTTTCATTGGGGGCACTTTTGGAGTCTTTTTGAGAATTTGGTGACTTTGCGGGGTTCAGGCTAAATTTGGATAAATCAGAGGCATTGGCTAGCTCCCTAGAGATTAAGCGCTCTTGGCCTGGGCAGTTTCCTTTGCGGTGGGCAGAACGATCCTTCAAATACCTGGGTGTACTTCTTTCCTCGGAGGTCAGGGAGTTATACCAGCTTAATGTGACCCAGATGCTACTTAATACTCTGCAGCAGTTGGAGAAGTGGCAGGCGTTACCCTTGCCTTTGATTGGGCGCGTCTGCCTTTTGCGAATGGTAATTTTTCCTAGATGGATGTACATGTTACAAATTTTGCCACTGTGGCTATTACAAAAGGACTTTCAGCGCTTCAATCATCTCATTTTGCGGTTCTGCTGGGCTAAGAAGAAAGCAAAGCTACGCTTTTCTCATTTGATGGGTAACTGGTCTCAAGATGGGTTGGGCCTTCCCAATATGAATCTTTACAATATTGCATGTCTCTTATGTTCGAGATTGGCTCTACTCCTCTAGTTACTTTACATCTCTTGCACTCGAGTTGGCGTATTTTGCCCCATATAACTTGTTATTTGTACTGCACGTGGAGAGATCTTTGATTCCTAGATATTTTAGGAATAGCGTGCTCTTAGGCCTCTCAGGGAAGTATGGAGGTTTTTGGTGAAAGGGTTAGGAGGGGACCCACAAGTCACTGAACTGCTACGTATAAGAGGAAACCCTGCTTTTCCCACAGGATTGGATAATCCGACCTTCATTCAGTGGGAGCGGTTGGGATTGAGAACCTTGGAACATATCCTAGATATGGAGGGAGGGTTGAAGTCTTTGTATCAATTAAAAGGTCCAGACTGTATTAGATGGGGAGACACTGTTGCATATTGTCAGGTCAAACATTACATTCGGTCCCTGTCGATGGGGGCAAGCTTCGAGACTTTTTTTGAGACAGTTGCTGAGGGTGCCCCCACGATATCCGAGTTGCATAAGGCCTTATGGCAGTTCTGGAAAATCAAAGGGGTAAATGAAATCAAACTTAAAGGGGAACAGGGCGTGGGGGAGAAGTTGGACTCGTGGTACTTTTTGGCTTCTATTAAGAGTATCCCACGCCTTACTAGCAGTGCTATTTATAGGAAGTGCTCTTTTCGTGTCTATTACAGAGCTTATTTATCCCAGGTTCAGCTTTTTCGGGCAGGAGGTATTCCATTGCCAACTTGTTTAAAGTGTAAATTAGCGGACAACACTTTTTTCCATGCATTTTGGGGATGTGTGGAGATAAGGCGATTTTGGCGCCAGATTATTGACTACTTGGCGTCAGTTTTTTCTTGTAGGATGCCGGCTCCCCACTCCAGTTAGTGCTGGATTGCCCGGGGGACTTTCGAGGCCCTGCAGCAGAGAATAGACTGATGTTTCGTAAGCTGTGTGTGCTGACAAGGAAGTGTATTTTGCAGACCTGGACCTCTTGACTCCCTGCCTGACTTTTGGCATTGGCTTAATATGGTACACCTGTTAGTATCTTGGGAGGCAAGGGAAGTAAAAGGCTCCTTTAAACGTAAATCTCGTTTTTTGAAAATTTGGAATCCCTACTTGGCCTCTTTGTCATCAAGAGGAAGAAGTCTTATTTTGAACCTGTTGAGCTGTCAGCGAGACTGTAGGGGGGGGAGGAGGGGTGGGATTAGAGTGGGGTAAATTGCTTTCCGTCCAGTGCTCTGAGGGGTCATAACAGTCCAGACCTCTTGGGGCACAGGTGGGGGGAGTCCTGTAGAGATAAGGGGGGACAGGGAAGGAGGGAGGAATGCTCAGTTGGGTTGGATCAAGGTTCATAAGATTTCATTGTTATTGCCTTTTGAGTCAGTGGCCAGTTTGTCTGGCTTATACTATGATTCTTGTTTATGGTATAAGGCTGTGTTTATTTCTCCTAGAGATGGGAAGGGGGGGGAGAGATGGAAGGGGAGGGGAGAAAATTGTTATTTCTGTGCCAGTGGTTTCTTGCTCTTATATGGCATGTTCCTGAGATTCAATGTACGCTGTATTGATGTAGATGGATTTGTTCAACATGCTGGTTTATCAATAAAAATTGTTGAAATAAATAAAATAGCAAAATCTCTCTATTCTAGTGTTTCTAGATTTAAAATCAGTATGACTAAATCAGAAAGACTTAGCATTAATTTGAACTTTGGCTGTGCCTCAAGGGTACAGAATGAGGTCTGTAGCCGAGGTCAGGCAGTCCTCCAGAGGAAGAGCACAGGGGGAGGGACCCGGCCACCCGGGTGTGACACCCCACAGGGAATAAGAAGCCCCTTAGGACTTACACCCTGTAATAGAGATCCAAGTGTGGGTTCTCTAACATTTACAACCCAACCTAGAAACCCCAAACGGGCCTACCAGACTGAATACACTGCACAGGCCGCACACATCTACCCTCTGCTGAGACTGAGAAAATACTGGTTAGTAGAAGGTCGGCACAGGCTACTTGTATAAGAAGTTTTAGTGTTCTCAGTCTCCCTCTGCTGGTAGGAGTGCATAACCCAAGCGTCTTGAACGGTCTGGAGGATTGCTGAGGAATTAAGATATTTAGGTGGGCAGCTGACTCCTGTATACTTGGTTTTATTTGGAACTAATTACCCTCGGTTGGTAGGGGTGGTGCAATTGGATCTGGTGAGATGGCATTTGCTCCCTCTCTTGGTTCAGTCGTATTGCTGCCATACGATGAATGTGTTTTACCGAGGCTGCTTAATCTATTTCAGGTTGTGCCTGTTCCCTTTTTTTAATTCTTTGCAATCCTTTTTGAGTAAATTCATTTGGCATAATACAAACCTCAGCTTCCTAAAGACGTTTTGTTTAGAGATAAGAAACTGGGAGGATTGGGGATTCTAAATGTGAAGCACAAGAGTCATCATGTCTCGGGTAAGATTGCTGGAAAAGCATTTATGTCCAGCTGGGCAATAAACCATGTCTTCATATTCTCACAGTAGTTGTTTGAGTGGTAAGCATCTTTCTGTCTGCTGAACAAGTCTTTTATGTATTCTCCTCAGGTTGTTACTCTGGCATGGCTCACGTTTATCTAACTGGGTGGGAATCCTGAGCAGAGGACTGCGTGTGGCTCCACCTGAAGCACCTGTCACTGGCTACATGGTGAGTAGCAGGATCAGCTCACTTACATGGAATGAGCACTTTACAAACCTGGCCAATCTGATCAGCTTTGTGAGCACTTTTAAACTGATCATGCACCAAGTGAATACAGCCTAAGGGGAAATATGTTTTCACACCGCTTCTCCTGAAGTTCATCCTCTTTTTCCACAGACAAACAGAATAGGACCATGGTCTCCTGTCCAGTCCTCAAGAGCCATCAATGGGTCAGGTTTCAGGATAGCCCTAATGAGTTTGCATACAAATCATCTTGCATTTTCATTAGGGGTATCCTGAAAACTCGACTTTTGGTTGCTCAAAAAATCATATTGTGCTCATCCATAGATATGGACAATGAAATGATGCAAACTTTATATAGAGCAACTTAGCTTCTCATTTAATCCAGCTGCAGAACTCCCCAGCTGGATCAAATGAGAAGCTAAATCGCTCTATATATACATCTTTTTGATTTTCTTATAAGTTTGCATCAATTTATTGTTCATGTGTATGGATGAACACAAAAAAATGTTGATATAATGGCCCGTTGAGTGCTGAAAGTACATCAGTGACAAGTTCAATTGAGCACCTGGGTCTTTCGAAGTCATTTCCCCCTCTTGTTTTTAAGATGACCTATTGTATTCTACAGTTTTCTGGTAGAAGTGATCTCTAATGGAGCCCATGTGGGGAACAGCTTCCCTTAGGTTTGGAATTTTACATATACACAGCTTTCTGTACAACATCATGCAGGCCACATCATTTCTTTGTTTACTGCGGAGCTGCTGTGACCAATATGCAAGGCATTAAGTAGTCTAGTATGGACCATTGTGATCAGATTCATCTTAATGTATGGAGAGAGTTTGTAGTTGCTGCAGGTAACAGAGGTTTGCTGAATTGTAGGATCTAAGTAAGTGATAACTCGGCAGTATTCCAAGATTCTTAATTTGTGATTTTAGGGGTAGTGCACAGTTCAACAGGGCTGCATTCTCTCTCCCTGTTTAATTTATATGCAGAATAACACATAACAAGAGAAGCAAGATTAGAAGACCATGAAAGGAAGGAATGTCAACAACCTCTGAAATGCTGATGACATTAACCTAAGAGCTGAAAATGAAAAAGATTTAAGAGGTCCTTATTGATAAAGTTAAGAGAACATGAAAAACTGGGATTAAAACTGAATCTAAAGAAGATAAAAGTGATGACAAGGTGCAAAAACGAGCATCAGAATTGATGGTGAAGACATTGAAGTCATAGATTGTTGCTGATGATTGAGCCTAAAACAGAAACTAAAGATTCAGTAGTCAAAATGTGCATTGCTGGATAGGAATTGGAAGGGCTACAGTGAAGGGTCTGAAGAAGATTTTCAAGTCGTGGTGAAAGTTGGACCATGAAAAAGCAGGACAGAACTAGCATTGAAGCATTTCAGTTGCGATGCTGGAGATGACTGTTAGGAATACTATGGACAGCCAAGAAATCAAGTAGATTTGTCCTTGACCAAATAAAACCTGAATTCTCACTGGAAGCTCACATGACTGGACTGAAACTATGTGGCGGCCAGAGTCCAAGGAAAAGGCAGATTGAGAATATCATAACAATAATGAATACGCCATTAAAAAGCCTCCAAACACAGGGATCTATACTGTCTCCCATTTTTTCGATGGGCATAAAATTCTACATCTATGCCAATGATGTGCAACTACTCATACCCATGGAACCAGATCTACCCACAGCTCTGAGTAAACTGTCTGCCTTCCTAACTGCAACTCAGGAATGGGCAAACAACAGCAAACTCTGCCTAAACCCAAGCAAAAAGGAGATTCTTTGGGTACCTAACAGAAGTGGACAAATAACAGACTGCCAAATACCTTTTGGGAAGTATGAAGTCCCCTAAAATCACAGGTCAGGAATCTCGGATACTGCTAGACTCATCACTCTGATTCCGCAAATTCAAACAACCTTTAAATATTGTCTCTGTCACAGCAGCTACGAAATCTCTCTCCGTATATTGATCAGTCTGACCACAGTAATCCATGCCATGATAACATCATGACCAGACTACTGTAATGCCCTGTACACTGGTCAAACCAAAAGGAGTTTGTATGAGCTCCACCTAATTCAGAATGCTGCAGCCCAACTGATAGAAGGCTGCAAGTGGTGTGGCAACATTACACCCTTCCTGCGAAAGCTACACTAGCTACCGGTACCTTACTGGGGAAAATTTAAAACTCTATTTGATTTTCAAGGTCTTAAGACAAAATGGGCAAGAGTAGTTAAAGAATAAGCCCTTTACACACCTTTAAGGTCCTCATCACTGTCTGTACCTTCATCAAAAGAAATTGTACGATGTGATACCCAGCAGCAAACCTTCTCAAGAGTAGCCCCCACACTCTGGAATTTACTCCCAGAGGGGCTATATATCTAACTCAAGACTGCCTCTACTTCAGGAAGCAGGTGATACTCTGGCTTTTCTCCCAAGCCTTTAATACATAGGGTGACTGCCTATACACTCATTCTGCACCTGGACTAGCTTCCTACACACATTGCAACTTAGACCAGTTCCTTATATCTTGTTTATTAAAAGAACTTGCCTTGAGTTTAGCCACCCTTCTATTAGCTGACTCTTGTCCCCATCTATATATCTGCACTTGGCCCCTCGGCTCGACGTCTAATTTAAATTCTGGAATTCGTTGCCAGGGAATGGAGTAAAAGCAGTTAACTTAGTGGGGGTTTTAAAAAAGGTTTGGATAATTTCCTATAAGGTCATAAGCAATTATGACTTATACGGTCTATGCCAGAGCCGGTGGTGGGAGGCGGGGCTAGTGGTTGGGAGGAGGGGATAGTGCTGGGCAGACTTATACGGTCTGTGCCCTGAAAAAGACAGGTACAAATCAAGGTAAGGTGTACACATGAGTTCATCTTGTTGGGCAGACTGGATGGACCGTGCAGGTCTTTTTCTGCCGTCATCTACTATGACTTGGGGAAAATCCACTACTTATTTCTAGGATAAGCAGCATAAAATCTGTTTTACTGTTCTGGGATCTTGCCAGGTACTTGTGACCTGGATTGGCCACTGTTGGCTGGATCTGTTCCAGTATGGCAATGCTTATGTTCTTGATACTATGTGTTCCATGCACCACGTATCCTGCTCATGTTACTCTAGCACAAGCCCTACTATCAACCTTCTCTCTTTCAGTTTGGGAAAGGCATTTATTTCGCAGATATGTCATCAAAGAGTGCAAACTACTGCTTTGCTTCGAGACAGAAAGACGTTGGGCTGCTGCTACTCTCAGAGGTAAATATCACTCATAAGGTATCTTTTTGTATTCTATGATTTGGCTAGGTAACAGCTTTTAAATATTAAGGTCTCTTGTCTGTCAGCTGTGCCATGTTACAAATTCCCCAGTGCTCAGGGAATGTAATAGAACAATGCCGACTTTTGAGCTAGATCTGCTGCTTCCTCCAGTCATAAGAACATGAGAACAGCCATAGTGGGTTAGACCAATGGTGCACTAGCCCAGTATCCTGCTTCCAGCAGTGGCTGAAACCCAAATGGTAACAACATTCCATGTTACCCATACCAGGGCAAGCAGTGGCTTCCCTAGTAGCAAACTATGGACTTTTTCTCCAGGAACTTGGCCAAACCTTTCTGTGAGCCTCTAATGAGAAGGACCATAATGGCTAATCATTGGTGGCAGGAGTTACTAGGGCCCTAAGGAAAGCTTTACAAAAAGTTTCACTGTGGTGGTTCTATGGAGTATTCAGTTTACTGGATGTGGTGAATAGTAGCAACAACGTGTAGAGTCTTTTCAGTTTTACTCAGGCAGACTCTGTGCTGAGGTCCTATGGGTACCAGCGTAGGGAATCTACTTCATATTCTGTTGCCGGAACGATTTCTGGAACTGTATTTAAATGGGTCTAAGTATGGCTTTCTGGATTGCAGGGTCCCTCGGGGATTTCTGCTTTCTCTGATTTTATATTTTTGTGTTGTCTCTTGGTAATATATACGGTTGAGGATGGAGGAACTTACATTATTACCCTTTGCAGATGACATTATGTTGCTACTACCAGCCTCAGCTTTATATCGAGATTTGATTTGATTAGTTCTGTAACAGCTGGAATGAATACAATTCAAAACTGGGCCTTGATGAACAGGCTGAAGTTAAATTCTCCAAAGACCAAAATGTTGTGGCTCAGGAATCAAAGTGTTGATACCTCTACCTCACTAACATAGTAACATAGTAAATGACGCGGTGGAATCTGAAGCCAGACTTGTTAGGCTGTTCCTTTCCTCCTCTTTAACTTATGCACCACATATCAATCGGTTATGGAAATAAAACTCTTTTTAAAATGAGGCAGTGCTTCCTATAGTTGAGAGAATTAAAATTTGTTGGCTTTTTCAAATCTTATGTGGATTTACATCCGAACTGCTGATTTAACATTGCATCATTGTTTACTGGTCGTTCTGTTCGATTGTTACATGAACAATTGATTCTATGTCTGCATTTATAAGAAAACTCAGTTTTGGAAAGTGGTTAATTCTGTATTTTCTGTTGTAGGAGTTTCCCTGTGGAAGTCTTTACCCCTTTTTATTAGAATAGATTATAATTTTCTTAGTTTTAGGAGGAAGCTGAAAACAGTATGATTGGGTTTAACTATTCTGTAAATTGTTTTATGAATTGCTGTTACGTTTACCTATCTATGAATCACGTACACCACACTGAACCCTGGAAAGGGAAGCTTGATGGTTTATAAGATTTGTTTTGATTATTGGATATTCACAACTGTAAACAAGCTCTGGCCCTAAAACTACTATTTATGTGGTATTTCCCAACCTCTAACACGTTTTGATTTCTCCCTTTGCTTTAGCATTGCCAGAGACACAAATAGAGCGAGACTTAGACTAACCAGGCCTGCCAGCAGTCCAAGAAACTGGGAGACTGAGGCCTAAATGCTAAAGTTTGGGTGTCCCTGGATATTTGGATAACAGCCCCCATAGTTCTGTTAAAGATTGAATGTAGGGTGCAAGAGGAAGGGCTGGGTATTTGATTAATGGAGATCCTATGTGCAGATGGATCCAGCAAGGTAGAAAATTACTCATTGGTGTGGTAAACATTTTTGGTACCTTCAGATGCACAACCTAGAGGATACCCTCAAGGTTACACAACGCTTGATGAAAGTGGCATAATGAAGATCAGCCCTAATTTGAGTCTTGCTTAATGGTACTAGCTTGACCCGTTCATCATATTGTGCCCATTGTGCTTTCAATAAAGAGGGGAGGATTCCTTTAGTAGATCACACCAAAGCTGAGGATTTATTCCAGGGAAAAAAAAGACCATTGCTTCAACTCTATGCATGACCAACAAACCAAAGAAAGGAGCAGAAACAATTGACAGATCAAAAATAATTGTTGTGTACTGTGTTGTCTTATCGCCTTAGGTAGCTCTTGGAGATATCAATGAGAAGTTAGAGGCTGACTACGAAGCTGACACGAAACTGAATGGTAAACACAGTACTAAGGGACTAGGCAGAGTGGCACCAGATTTCTCCAACAGTGTCACACTGTAAGTATTCAGCGTTCCATTGACAAAACAAACCTGGCACCATGCAGTAGCCAAGTGGTTAGAGTACTGGGGCAGATAAGGGATTCCCTCCATGGCCTCAGGGACAAGGAAATTCCTACTGTACCTGAATGTAACTCAACTTGAGCTGCTACTGAAAAGTATGGGTGTGCAAAGTTTTTCTTATGCTGATATATTGCTTCTAATTACAGTACTTGACACCATAGCTGTTATGTGCAATTTATTAAATCAGGGTTTTGAACTGATGCAGAATTGGATTAGTTGTCACAAAGTTAAATATCACTAAGACTAAATTGTTATGGCTTTGTAAATCTTCTACCCTACCACCTGTTTGATGTCATCATCTTGAATACTAGAATATCATTGGATAACAACAAAAATGTTAGACTGTTAATAGAATTTTTTTACAAGCCTAGGTCTTAGTCTATTTTATGAAGAGCAGCTTTTTGGTACAAGCACTAGTTACCTCAGATCTGGATTATTACAATACTTTGTTTGTAGGTATGACTATGAAGGCAGTTACTGCAGAATAGAGCAGCTAAGCTCATTTTTAAAGCTGGAAAATTTGCACATGGATCCCCATGTTATTAAACTACATCGGTTGCCTGTTCATGCAAGAATTATTGTTAAATTACTTTGGTTTTATAAAATGTTGCTAGGCTTCCCTCGTGTCAATAAAAATTGTTGCCAATAGTGAGTATAACAAACTATTTGCCTCTCGAGCATTAGAATAGCATCAGCTGTCTTTCACTATTTGTGCATTTACAGCATCTTATGTCAAAAGTACTAAGATTTTGTTTGTTTAATGTAATTTTGTTTTAGGTTTAGATTATTTTACTTAGTGGTCATGTATTTCATTGTAATCTTCTTACCTTAGCAGATTGAAACAGAATATGCATTCTAGAATTAAATTATACACTAGAGCTAAAGATATTAGTATTGATAGGGCAAAATCTTCAGAACTTTAAAGTTTTTGGTGCAGTTATAGTCCATTAACAACTGTTTCTGTTTCCCTGCACAGGAATGGAGCAATAGTTCCTCTGGGCCCTGCAAAGGAAACAGGAGTGCTGAACCCAGATGGTTACACATTGAACTACAATGAGTATATTGTATATGACCCCCATCAAGTCTACATGAAATATCTGCTCAAGATACAATTCAACTTCAAACAACTGTGGTGATTCAATTTCAGCCAGTGCATCTCCTCAGCGCTGACTTGCTGAGGACAGACTTCTTGAAGTAACTGCAGCCATTCCCTATTTCTGTGCCTGGGGACAAAGGACTCCCCTTCAAGGGCAGCAGTCTTCCTCCATCAGCTCTGTCCCTGGTGGGAGGCTTTGAGGCAGCAGTTCCTGTTCTGTTGAATACCAGAAGTGCCCTGTATGACCTGCCTCATAATTTGGGGAGGGGAAGAGAGAAAAGGGGCACACAAAGGGAATTCATTATTGTGCTTTAATCCTTTCTTTTAAGTGGGAGGCAGCGTCTTTCCTCTCCCTACTTCACATCAAGCAGTTCATTACCCCGGCATAGATTTCTGCCAGTAATTGGCGCAGTATAGTACCTGCATTAAACATGACAGCACATTCACTTGTTCTTGGTAAATCTGTGGTCTATTACTCTTACAAGGTTATGGGTTGAATATTTATTCTCCTTCAGTTTTCTTTATGAAAGCTTACTTTCTGTAAGATACTTTTCAAATAACTCATTTGGGGACAAAGCCCACTGCTACTTCTTACCTTCCAATTTGAAAACTTGCCCAGATTGTTGCAGGGGCTTCTTTACAGAAAACATAGATTAGATTTGAAAATTCTGTGTATTAGCTTTTGGCTCTGATTTAAAATACACAACTTTTTTTCAAAGATATTTAAGTGCATAAATCAAGCTTTTGTAAATTAGTAGTACTTAGGGAGGCTGAAAGTAAGAAACATTGGGGCCACACCATGTTGAGCAGCATTCTAGAAAACACATGGAAATGGACATGGGCTGTAGGAGCAACCAAGGCACAAACCTTTGGTGGCCATTTTAGAAACAAACATTTATTTTTCCAGTCACAAAGCCCAGGAGCCCTTGTCAGTTTAAGAAGACGAGATGATACCTTTTTAAGGAAATACCTTCTTCAGAGGTAACCCCCTCCCCCACCAAAAGCTGTAGCAGGTGTAAATCCCATGTTGAACCTGCAGGTTCCCTTTCTTGAGCCACCCAAAACAGACCCAGCTCATTCACCCATTTGTTTGTTTGTTTTTTTTAATGTGTCCATCCTGGTTTTGCAAAAATCAAGATTTAGATGTTTATGATTTAATGTATGTATTTATATAAACTGCACTTCTAGAATAAGCACTATTCAAAATGGATCATTATCAGCCTGTGAAACAGAAATACATTCAGTAAAAAAAAATATTAACAAACCTACATAAAAATATATTTTAATTACATACACACCATTAGAAGCTGTACAAGTATTTTTCTGAGGTTGTTTGGTTCTGTATATAATTTACATACACCATACATTTGAGAGGCATAAACAGGCCTTTCTGCTTTAGCTAATTTTCAATTTCAGGTCTAGCATTCACATATTTCATAGCAGTTTGACAGAATGAGGGATTAATTACCAACAAATTCCTTAACTGACTTCAAGCTTTAGTAGTATATAGGCTCCTTTAGTTACTTCTCAAATTGACAAATCAAAAAATACCTAATTCCCATACAGTGCTCTTTGGCTAATGAGGATTGGATAAATGGAGCACATTGCCAGTATGGTACACAGCAGCAAAGTACCTCAAGGTGTTTTATTCGTCTGGACATCAGGCATCAGCTATCAACACAGAGAGCCCAAGGAATTAGAGGAGACAGAGGTGAAAAGCCCTTCTGAAATCCAGGAATATACAGTTACCATTTGAAGCACTAGTTCTCAACACAGGTTTAGGGCTAGACCGGTTTTCAGAATATCCACAATGAATATGCATGAGACAGGATCAGCCTGTACTACATCCACTGTATGCAAATCCCTCTCATGCCTCCTGTGGAGATCCAGAAATCCAACTGGTCAGCTGTGTCCTAGAAACTGAGGTTGAGAACCCCTGATTTTGAAAGGACTACTGATAAAACCAGAGGATGATAATAGCAAAGCTCCAGCTAAAAATGACACTTCTGAAAGCTTAAGATAGGGGGGAATTACTACGATGACTCAAGATGTCCACTATTTGATCTGTGGACCTTTGATTGGTTGCTAATACATTACAAAATACTTATCTTAGTTTCCTATAAGGTGGTGTAATAAAAGCAAAGGTGTACTTTTAATCACTTAAAATGTGATGTTTTGTTATATCAAATCTGATTTTATACTTTATATTCCCTCATTTCCTGAAGCCTGACTAGGTCTTGCTAGCAGTTAAGACACTTGTCAGGCATTTCTGTTAATCAGTTTATGAAATTCTCTCCCTGTACAGATCAGGCTCGAGCATGATTTGCACAGATTTAGAAAAAAATTTCAACTCACTTTTAAGTGTTCAGCTGTTGCAGTAGCTGCTATTGTACAAGTCTGACTGATGTTATTCGTGCTGTAAACATGGCTGATTCTGTCTTGACTATTGTATCACCAACTATTATTTTGTCTTCAGGACACAAATGTTTTCAAACATATAATTAAAATTTTAAGGTTGCTGTTAACTTATAGGTTCTGGGATTGTCTAACTCAAATGGTCTTGCACTCAATAATTAACCATTCCCCATTATGATTTAATGTACTAATCAACATTTTTATGGCATTAGTAATGCTACAAGTAATACTAGCGCAGCTGCGTGGGTCAGAAACACAGCCATTCTGTTGCAAAAGGATGTAATCAAGGCAACTAACAAGGCATCCATTGTTAACACCTTCTGGAGGAGGTGGAATTTGGAATGGTAGACCCAGTCAAATGCATCAAAACTGTCCACCAGAGAAGGGCATGAGTCAACTGTGGATGAATCTGGATGACATCCACTAGATTCCCAGGTGCCAAAGACCACTGGGCTTCTAGCAAGTGGAAGTATGCTATGGGAATGACATGCAGTGTAAAGGCTATGTGGCCTATCAATAGCAACATTTGCCAAGCTGCGATTTGCTTGCTGCTTTGGACTTGCAAGGCCAATGTTGATAAGGTTTCTACTCTCACTTCTAGAAGCCCAAACTTGCAATGCAATAAGCAGGGCTCCTATGTACTCCAAATCTCAGGACTGGGAGAAGGTGAGACTTGGGTAGTTTATGACGAACCCTATAACTCCAACACCTGAATACTTTAGGCTCCCTCCTGTGCTCTGCTCTTGACCAGCCAATTGTCCAGACAGGGAGACACATATGGTCCCAGCCTGCGCAAATACGCTACAACTACTGCTAGACACTTTGTAAATAAATACCCTAGGAGCTGACACGATGCCAAAATGGCAGAACGTGGTATTGGTAGTGGTGTTTCTCTAAGCGGAATCAGATTCTTCCTGGGACTGGGAAGTATTGAAATGTGGGTACAGGCATCCTTTAAATCCAGAGAGCATAGGCAATCGTTTTCCTGAAGCATGGGGAGAAGGGTGCCCAGGAAATTATCCTGAACTTCGCTTTGACCAAGAATTTGTTCAGGGCCATGGATGGGACAAAATCCTCTTCTGAGGCCCATGAACAGGCCCATTCAGACTCCTCGCTGTATTCAGTCCGGGCTGAGTCTGCCTACCACGGCTCAGCGGAACCCTATCCATGCCCCCAAAGTACAGCCTTACTCCCTGGCTCAGGGGAAGCTTCCTTCCCTGATGGCAAGAGCGGTACTTTACATTTCAGTATAGATGACACCCTTACTTTGCATGGATGGAGCCTCTGAAAGAATCTGGGGCTGATCCACAGCTGGCACAAGTGCCCTCGCTGCCTGAGCGGTTTGCAGTTGTAGCATCTGTGCCAGCTCCTCCCTGAGCATGGCTCAGAGCCAGCCATCGAAGGAAGGCATCGGCTAAAGTGGAGGAGCCAAGAGAGGTAGCCTGAGAATGTGTCTGTGCTGAGCCGGTAGCGGGGACCTGCTTGCCCGGCAACTTGTGCACTAGCATCTCTTCCAAAGAGGGGGAGTGTTCCTCCCAGCATTGGCACTTCCGATGCTCCCGGCAAGTGCATCGAGAACTGATGCTTATGCTTCTTGGGCTTCCCCTGATGCTCAGCATCGTGGCCCTTCAGTGCCATCAGATCCAATGCTGACCAGTCCCGGGGCCTACTTTCAGGAGAATACTGCTAGAAAGTTCTAACTTAATATCACTAGTCAGCGTCTGCACTGGGCTCCGCTGGCTGATGTGACCCAGCTGTGAGAATACAACGACCTGCTTGTCCTTGACAAGTTTAACAATGTATCAGCAGCTAACAGCAACATATGTAGCTGTCTATAGTCATTAGTGGACAAATGGTTTAGAAAGGGGGTGTGAGGGTTTCATTGATCAGTTAAAGGGGTGCAGGAAACAAAAAAACAAAACCACCTTAAGAACCCTTGGCCTAGGGCTTTTAATATACCAACTGATGCTTGTTTCAGCTCTTTTTAGTGGAGCTCTGGCTTGTCTTTTTCTGTGTAACACAGATTTTAGTCTTCAAATTAATCAATTCAGTTTATTTTCTTGATACATCACCTTTCAAATCAATGTCAAGGTGGTTAACAATAATAAAAACAAGAAAAACAAAATGTAACAGATAAAACAAAATAATATGCCTTAAGTACTCATAGCAGACCTTACATCCCATCTAAACTTCATGTTACAACAAGGTCTCTTCCCTGAGGAACATGGCAACATCCTACTCACCCCAATACCAAAAGACGCCAAGAAAAGCACAAACGATATCACCAATTACCGCCCAGTTGCGTCTATCCCATTAGTAGTAGAAATGATGGAGAGCTTCGTGACTAAACAGCTTACAGAATACCTGGACAAGTTCTCAATACTACATAATTCACAATCAGGATTCCGATCCCACCATAGCACCGAAACTGTCACCTTCATGACCAAATTCAAGCAGGAAATTGCCACAGGCAAAAGCATACTCCTCCTCCAGTTCGACATGTTGAGCGCATTCGACATGGTAACCACAACATACTACTAAAAATACTAAGCCACTTCGGGATTGAAGGAAATGTACTTAACTGGATCAAAGGCTTTCTAACCACTAGAACTTATCAAGTAAAATCAAAGTCAAACCACCACCGTGGAAAGCAGTCTGCGGAGTACCTCAAGGATCACCATTATCACCAATACTCTTCAACATGATGATGATTCCACTGGCACAGTCCTTATCCAACCGAGGCCTTAATCCATTCATTTATGCAGATGATGTTACAATATACATCCCCCTTCAAACATGATCTAACAGAAATAACCAACAAAATCAACGATAGTTTGAACATCATGGACTCCTGGGCAAACTCATTCCAACTGAAACAGAACACTGAAAAAACACATTGCCTCATTCTCTCCTCTCCATATAACAAATACAAACCCACAACCATAAATACCCCAGGACATACCCTGCCTACCTTGGACAGTTTGAAAATACTCGGCGTCACACTCGATCGCAACCTTACCCTTGAGAGCCAAGTAAACTCTGTAACAAAGAAAATGTTCTATTCAATGTGGAAGCTCAAACGATTAAACCCTTTCAAGAGCAACTTTTTGATACCTAATACAATCAATGGTCCTAAGCCATGCAGATTATTGCAACGGAATCTATGCAGGCTGCAAAGAACAACTGAAAAAAAAACTCCAGACCGCCCAAAATCCAGCAGCCAGGCTGATATTCAGCAAAACACGCTTCGTAAGTGCCAAACCCCTCCGAGAAAAGTTGCATTGGCTCCCAATCAAAGAACAGATCATCTTCAAAATTTGCACCTTAGTCCACAAAATCATGTACGGCATAGTCCCAGGATACATAACAGACCTTATAGACTTACCAAAAAGAAACAAAGTCAGATCGTCAAGATCCTACCTAAACCTACAATACCCAAATTGCAAAGGACTGAAATACAAAACAACTTACGCAGCCGGCTTCTCCTACATAAGCGCACAATTATGGAATGGGCTCCCAAAAGCTGTGAAAACAATCCACGACCACTTGAACTTCAGGAAATCACTAAAATCCAACCTCTTCAAAAGGCCTACCCCAACGAGCCCACGTTACCCTCTTCATCTACCAACACAGCATGACTATGATCAAACAGGACATCACACAATCTTCATCCATTCCGACCCTCCACTTATACCCCATACAATCACTATACAACTTTGTATTTGTTATCCACCGACTGGGCAAACACCTTTCAAACCAGGGTCTATTGATTATAGCACTGCAGTTAGCTATCAGAGCCTATCTGCTATGCACCTTAAAGCCCTATCTGACTGCTTACCTGTGGCTTCTAATCAGAACCCCTCACAACAATGATATTACTCTGTCAGCTTTCCAAATCATCTAATAAAAAACTTAATTTGTAATTTCAAACACTGGAACAGGTTTCATGTTCCCACCTCATTTCAGAGTCTGACAACTAAGCCCAGCATATCACCTTTGCATTTCCTTCCTAAATCTGTCTTGGGGCCTTGCAGCTCTGCGTCTTTCTGGGCTTGTGTTCCTTCCTTGCCTTTCTCTCACCTCTGCAAACAGTCTGAACTTTTGTCCGGTTCAGCAGTAGACTGCTTATCCAGCTCCAGGTGTTTAATTACTTTTACAGTGCTCTGAGCCTTGGCTGCTGTCTTACTATATTTCCCAGAATATTTGTTTCCTGCCTGAGCTCACTTCCTGTTGATTCAGGGTTCCTAAGGACAACAAGACTCAGGATTCCCACAAGTTCGTTGAGTTCTGGGTTCTCTAGAGTGTCTCCTTGCACCGCACTTGTATCTATGGCACACTAAGAAAATGGGCAGGCATAAGTAATTTTAACACAAAGGCTGTTTTTGCAACGTTTGATAACAGGACTGGGAAATATTGATTTAAAAAAAAAATGGCTGACCTGCTATCCCAGACGGCAGTGCTGGAAAAGTGTAATTATGACTAACAAGCAGGAAACAGACCTGCGTCTAAATCTGTGGTAAATACACGCCTTGATACAGCGATTTTTTTGTGAAACTGAGGCCTGAGTCGGTGTGTTTGGAACCCATGACACTTCTTTATCTATACCTGCATGCTTAAAAGTTAAGTTCAACTTGTTATTATTAGTTCTTTTGAAATGGATCCCCTCCTTTTTTGATTTTGTAGATTCTTTTAGTATCCTTTTGAAACACAAGGGTTTTTCTGTCTGTGATGAGAACCCCCTCCGATGTTAGAAGAGCACTACGGCTCAATGTGAAGCCTGGTATATATATGTATATATAGAGGCTGGAGGTTGGGGAATTCTGAGGCTTTTCCCTTGTTGTATTTTCAAAATTAGAACAGATACACTCCACAGAATCTTTAGTGGGATACATTCAAGTACTTTTTTCTGTGCCACAGCTATTTTGAGAGCTTTTTTTGATTACTTGGTAGTATTGCTGTCTTTTTTTTTTGTTGTTGCTACATTTGTACCCCGTGCTTTCCCACCCATGGCAGGCTCAATGCGGCTTACATTCTCTTTTGTGATATATTATGATCAATAGCTCCAGCTGTCGGTCAAAGTCTGACAACTTGTAAGATCTCTCCCTATCTAGGACATTATTGTCTTCCTCCAGCATAAAATGGGAAGGGGAGGGATTTGGGGGTAGCACTTAGTTATTCATTTATTGCCAAAATTCAGCTGCTAAATGGACAGCATCTGTTTCGGCACAAATAAATAACAGATGTAACTTTAAATGGCCAAGCCCATCATTTAAAATTTACATGGCATTTCAGTAGCACCACTGAAAATCCACATATTGTTAACAGATCTTCTTTCTTTAAAATCATGTGGTTCATAAACCACTGAAAGTTCAGGAGTGTGTGGGATTCCTTTCTGGATTGAAAAATGGTGTGTGGGGATTGATCACTATAACCAAGGTTCATTTTAACTCAAGATATGTATGTGCTTCCCTTCTCCCCCCATGGTTTCCTTTTGTTTGCAGACTTGGTTTATACATAGCTTTGATTAATTTAGCGCACATTATTTTCCTTCTGAGCTACTTCTGTACCTTGTGAGATGAAGGAGGAGAATAGAGGCCACTGAAGACTCTCTTATAATACTGTAGTTTCTTAGTTTGTTCAGAGTATTGATCAAGCTATGTTGTACATTTTCTCAACTATATTACTTCATAGCACTGGTGCAAAATTTTACTATCTTGTAGAATTCTCCACTCCCTTTTGAGAGTTCTGAAATTAAAAGTACAAATACGATGTCCATGTGTATGGCATGGCAGTACATTTGCTCTGAATTAACTGCAGCTTAGTCCTGTGAAATACAGGCAGTAGAGCGGAGGAGTATCCTAGTGGTTAGAGCACAGGTTCGACAACCAGGAGAGCCCAGCTCAAAACCCACTGCTGCTGCTGTTCCTTCAAATCTTGGGCACGGAACTCAACCCTCCATTGTCTCAGGTACAAAACTTAAATTGTAAGCCGTCCTGAGATGAGGTGTACCTGAATATAACTGAAAAATATTTAAAAAATAAATGATGTAAACAGCCTCATGTCCTCTGCTCATACAAGTTTCCCTGGATTGGACATATAGAAAAAAATACTAATGTATATAGAAGTCCTAGTGAAACTGAATTATACAAACACATTTGACCAGATCAAGAAAAGAAAAAAAAAAAAAAAAAAGAGAATGAAGCAAGGCATTTTCAAACTGTTCTCCACTCTCCTCTGTTTGCTATGACCATAACAGCAAAATGGAAGCAGAGAGTGGGGAGGGATGTGTGTTAATGGTAGGCAAAGACCACCTAAATAGTTCATCACAAATTAAGAGATGATAGCTATGGTATTTTAGTCCTTATTACATAAAGTAACATTTTAAAGCACAATCAAAGAATTAACGTCACATTTAGAGTCCACCAGGCATAACGATTCTCTGAGGCAGCCTGGAGAGGCCCCCATCTGACTATGTCTTCAGCTCTGCAATTCATGAGAGAAATATAGCGGAAGGGGCTGAAGGGAAGAGGGCTAGAAAGAGTCATTCTAGAATAAAACTCTGCTGACTGGTGCATTCCACCTGGCAATATACACCCCATAATATAAATGTTGATTTTAACTCTCCCCTATCAGTACAAATGCAAAATTCAAGGACAGAACAGTAGAACAGCTAGGAGCAAGTATAAGCAGATTTATCTGGGTAAATGTATAGTCAACCAGTGGTACAAAGATTTAACACTCCTACTAGGAGGAGTACGGACTGCATATCATGATCCAGCAAACTGCATGCTGAAAACCCACCTGACGCCATACTGGAAATTTGTAAGCATAATCAGTCCCTCGGGTGTGGTTTTTACTGCAGGAGACATTTCAGAAGCAACCACAGTATGTGTTTATAAACACACCACATAGTTACTCCAGAGTAGCAACCACTCCCCTTATAGATTCTATTCTGTGGTGTCACCTGGCTTCTAGACAGAACTTTGAGCTCTTTGGAGGTCTGTACGTCGTGTTTACGATTGTTAGGAGGAGATTTCTGCAGTCTCTAAGACGCCTTCCCAAGATCAATTTTCTTCTGAATAACCCGAGCTGAGTGATAGAGAAGCGAATCAATCAATCCTGCAACTGGAAAAGGGAAAGCGAATGAGATATTTATTTAGATTAACCATCTTTCTGAAGATTCTCCCCCAAAGCAGTGTGCAACCTCTTAACAATTGTGTCATCAGCATAACAACAGTAAAATACAAGCAAGAAAAGAAATAGACAAATCATAAGATATACATATATTAAGAGAGCAGAGTAGAACATTCAGATAATAAAGAGATTTATACAGCTGCACTGTCGAGAAAGCCCCATCCACAGCACAAACATCCTCCAATACCACCAGGACAGATCCCAGCTGACAAACTGGATCAGACCAAAGAGAAGAGGGGTCTCATTGTCACTAAACTGTAGACAGACAGGGTTTCATATCTTTCAACTCTTGGAGAAGGTCAGGCAAAGCTCTCTGACTTGCAGTCCTTGAAAATTATCTGAAGAACCCAGTTATCAGAAATTACACTTCCTCTTATAAGAGTTTCTCCCAAGTTTGGACTGGGATTCTGGCAACTCTCTCTTCCTTCATTCAGTCAAAAGCTCATCCCTATTTTGACCAAAAATTATGGAGGCAAAACTCAAGAGAACCGCTTCAAGGATGACTGCCAATGAGGAAAAAAACCCCAAAAGGCTTGCCAAAGTAATGGAAAAAATATCAAGGCAGAAACAACAAAAATAACTTATAGCATACCACTAAGGCCAACTAAACTTCAGTGCAAAATCCGCGCTACAGCACATGAAAAAAAGCCTGCACACTGCACTCCCTCGTTCCACTTGCTGACTTATATACACCCTGTCATCTGGCATTATTAAATTACTGTTTTTGCAAAATATTGTACACAATTAGTCCTTTGTGGTATTTATTTCACAATTTGAGGCAGCATTTTCCTGCTTACTTTCAGCGCAATACCAAATCTGAATATCAATATTTGTCATATTTATATACCTGTAAACACTCCTCCAATAATAGCACAGACGCCAGTAAGAAAATGTGTGAATGACCTGAGAAAAAGGAAAACTGTATGATTAAACAGATTTGAGAAAAGTAAACATTCATTTAAATCCAGATAGAGACAAACATGTTCCATAAGACGGAAGCTGCAATCAAATGGATCAGGTGTCCAGGTTCCTTAAACAATATACAAATAGCTTCGACATAAATCCTTATATGTCTCAGTTGCCTAAAAGTCAGGGACTCTCACCAGTCAGTCCTGGGTTTTTCCAACTCCCAGCTCCAAGATTATTGGTATTTGTAGCCATTAGCTTTACTTTTTGCAAAGTAGGATGAAAATGTTCAGAATGCTAAGAGGTAACAGCTTCAATTGTAGCTCTGATGATCCTGCGTCTCTCTGAAATCGTTCAGGACACAAAAACTCCAAGGAGTATGTCTTACAGAATCCCTTTCATGGGCAGCTGGGGCATCAAGCACATCAAAAGAAAAGTTGCTCTTTGTAGCCAGAAGTATAAATCAGACACAAATACCAACAGAGATTAGCTTGCTTAGAACTCAGTAAAGCAATAAGGTATTTTTATCATGCATAGGACTTCTTCCTCTTTAACATCAACAAAATTCGCCCCTTCCTCTCTGAGCACACCACCCGAACTCTCATCCACGCTCTCATTACCTCTCGCCTTGACTACTGCAACCTACTCCTCTCACTGGCCTCCCACTTAACCACCTATCCCTTCAATCCGTTCAGAACTCTGCTGCACGTCTTATATACCGCCAAAACCGGTATACTCATATCACCCCTCTCCTCAGGTCACTTCACTGGCTTCCAATCCGATACCGCATTCAGTTCAAGCTTCTACTTCTTACCTACAAATGCACTCGGTCTGCAGCCCCTCACTACCTCTCTACCCTCATCTCCCCTTACGTTCCCACCCGTAACCTCCGCTCACAGGACAAATCCCTCCTCTCAGTACCCTTCTCCACCACCGCCAATTCCAGACTCCGCCCATTCTGCCTCGCCTCACCCTATGCCTGGAATAGACTTCCTGAGCCCCTGCGCCAAGCCCCCTCCCTACCCATCTTCAAAGCCTTACTCAAAGCCCACCTCTTCAATGTTGCTTTCGACACCTAACCTCTATACCTTCAAGTAACCTAGACTACCCCAATTTAATGACCCCTACTTAACTAACTGTATATTTGTCCTTTAGATTGTAAGCTCATTGAGCAGGGACTGTCTCTCTATGTTAAATTGTACAGCGCTGCGTAACCCTAGTAGCGCTTTAGAAATGTTAAATAGTAGTAGTAGTAATTTTTATCATGCATAGGACTTCACTACATCATTTGCCCCCTTAGTCCAATGCAGAGCATAAAGTCGGGGATGGGTGGATATGTATGTCTGATATATCCTGCTGTGTATACACAGAAACCTTGTTACAAGTAAGCAACTTTGCTTTCCCCATCGACAAACAGGATGAATCGGCCACCTAAGTGGTGAGTCACGATCTAAAGGTTCCCATATTTGTATTTAGGTTTTGGTCTTGCAGGGAAACCCAAAGATGTTTCTATTATATTAATTTTATTTACTAACTTAATATACCGCTTCACACTACCAAGGATTTTAAAACATACTGCAACAGAGTCCAGGAGAAAGAGCTAGATAATTCCGCCAGAGTGCTGGGAAGATGACAAACAGCTAACATCTCTTACCTTTGTTTTTCTGTGAATTTCACCATCATTGGTGAAAGCTCATACAGCACAAACACACCTGGAAGCCCCTGATCACCAATCAGCCCATTAGCAATCTTCTCATGTCGAGTAACTGAAAACTGATTGGTTCTCAATACCTGATAAGAAATAAAACATTATCCCTTAACTCAGACATACATTCACCTAGAAACTGGCAGCTGACTCTCTATGCTTTGTTATCCTAGTCTTTCAAGGCTGTTGAGCACAATATTTAGAAAAAAAAAAAGAGTCCTCACAGCATCTTTCCTCCAGTAAGCCCGGCGAGACTGGTGGTTGGGAGGCGGGGATAGTGCTGGGCAGACTTATACGGTCTGTGCTAGAGCCGGTGGTGGGAGGCGGGGCTGGTGGTTGGGAGGCGGGGATAGTGCTGGGCAGACTTATACGGTCTGTGCTAGAGCTGGTGGTGGGAGGCGGGGCTGGTGGTTGGGAGGCGGGGATAGTGTTGGGCAGACTTATACGGTCTGTGCTAGAGCTGGTGGTGGGAGGCGGGGCTGGTGGTTGGGGGGCGGGGATAGTGTTGGGCAGACTTATACGGTCTGTGCTAGAGCCGGTGGTGGGAGGCGGGGCTGGTGGTTGGGAGGCGGGGATAGTGTTGGGCAGACTTATACGGTCTGTGCTAGAGCCGGTGGTGGGAGGCGGGGCTGGTGGTTGGGAGGCGGGGATAGTGCTGGGCAGACTTATACGGTCTGTGCTAGAGCCGGTGGTGGGAGGCGGGGCTGGTGGTTGGGAGGCGGGGATAGTGTTGGGCAGACTTATACGGTCTGTGCTAGAGCCGGTGGTGGGAGGCGGGGCTGGTGGTTGGGAGGCGGGGATAGTGTTGGGCAGACTTATACGGTCTGTGCTAGAGCCGGTGGTGGGAGGCGGGGCTGGTGGTTGGGAGGCGGGGATAGTGCTGGGCAGACTTATACGGTCTGTGCTAGAGCCGGTGGTGGGAGGCGGGGCTGGTGGTTGGGAGGCGGGGATAGTGTTGGGCAGACTTATACGGTCTGTGCCCAGAAAAGGACAGGTACAAATCAAGGTAAGGTATACACAAAAAGTAGTACATGTGAGTTTATCTTGTTGGGCAGACTGGATGGACCGTGCAGGTCTTTTTCTGCCGTCATCTACTATGTTACTATATAAAATGGATTCAAAAGTAAGTTTACCAGATAACCAAATCCTATTAGACAAGGCAAGAAAAAAGATGGAACACATTGTTCGTGCTTCTATTTATAGTTTTATGATACTCTTTGGAGCTATCACTTTGCATTTGTACAATAAACAAAACTAAGGAACAAATGTGAAGCCTTCATGATACCCAGGCCCTTCAGCAAGTCCTCCCTGTAATCCAGTAATGGCTGCTCCCTGGATCCTGTCCAACTGGATTTGGCTGCACTGCCACAGACATGGAAGAATGAGGTCTCCCTTTATTACTCCGGGAATTCTCTTTACGATCTGCTACCAAAAAGACATGATCTGTGTTTTAAACGTACCTCTCCATCCAGTTTCAAATACACAGTAGGGACAATTTTCACAAAGTACTGAAACATCATGGAAGCTGCAAAACAGGAAAGAGAAGTAAAGACAAAACGTCTCAAATCAAGCCAAATTTTAGCTAGATAAAAAAAGGCAAACTTATAAGTGTTTGAGCATTGATTTTAAGTGATGTGGCAAGACCATATCAAAAACCAATAAATATAATTGGTGCTTGGCATGCTTGGGGCCTGACCATGATGCTTTCTCTGTCAATAGATGTCTAAGAGAACCATCAAGAGTCAAGAACAGCACAAAAATAATTTTGGCGCTGAGAAGTCTGGTCCATTGACTTCAGCATTGGAGGCATCGGTTTCTATGGCCTGCAGAGCTGTCCCCCAATTCCCCCTTTTGAGCATTCTGGCCTTTCACCTCTTCCTGCTCCTTCCGCAATTCGGTAATTAGTTTAAAGACACCAACCTGTACATGCTTTGTACCAGATGGGCGGGGAAAACCCCCAACCGTGAGTTATTTCTAGGAATCCCACCTCAGAAGTTTTTATGGCTGCCAGGTTGAAATCAGAAATAATAGTTATCAATCTGATTTTATCAACAGCAAAATTGTTCAAATCCTGGAATAGTTGGTTAAAAGTGAGAACAAAAAGTAGTGTTTTGAAACATTCAAGGAATTTACATGACAAGACCATAAAGAAGCAGAAGGGATTTGGCTTCTATCATCAGGGCCAACTGGAGGGTGAATACAGATGGTGGAAATTGTTTTGAAAGAACCATCTATATTCTAACCCTTAGCCTCAATAAGCATTGTAAAAAGAAGGACTTCAATGGATCCAACATCTGAGCTCTTAACAAGAAAAGTTTCCCCGTTAAGTGTCAGTGTGAACTCTGGAGAACAGTCAAACCTGCAAACGTAGATGTTTGCTTATAATCTTCTCTGCAGCCTTAACTGTTTGCTTGAGACGCTGTTGTAGGAAGAAGATAAGACCATACTGCAGGATCCATGGTTGCAAGTGTTGCTTGGATGATTTGTGTTGACTTGTTAATACTGTTTGTGGCACTGTTTCATGGTCACTTTCACCCAGGTAACATCTGGTCGTTTTGCAGCGGCAGAGCGTATTGGATGATCTGCAAACTTTTGTAGCTGTTGTTAGCCTTTGATGGCTGTTACTGTTGACCCACTGCAATCTCTATCCTTACATCTCCACTAGTAAGCTGTTTCTCACGCAGTCCTAATTTGCTTGCTGCCAATAGCTTGGAAAGTAGAATTTAGGATTCTTTTAAATATTTTATAAGCGAAATGTTTTTAGCGTCTCTTTTTTGAAAGACCTTTTACAGCCTTATTCTCCAGTTAGAAGCCTTTGTTCACAGTTTGCTACATTTCAGTGTCAACACAGGACACAATAAACCATTTTAATAGACAGCATAGGGTGTAAGCAAATATGGAACACATAGATAAGAGTAACACAAGTTAGAAAATAAGGGAACTAATTTAAAGACAGTTGCATGCAAAGTCAAAATGGTGTTTGAAAGTCATCTTAGCTAGGGTAGAAGTGAATAAACGTCCTGCTACAGTATGTGCAGCCGATGTCACTCCGTGTGTGTGTGAGTGACACTAGCAAGTTAGTTACTTCTTCCATTAAAGGCCTGGATAAAGAGCCAAGCGTTCACCTGCTTCCTGAAGTAGAAACAGTCTTGTGTTGAGTGAAGACTTTCGGGGAGCCTATTCCAGAGTGTGGGGGTTACTCCAGAGAAGGCTCCCTGTTGGGTATCACACCCTGTGTTCTCCTTTAGAGGGGGTGATGTTAGGGATACTCCTTCAGGAGAACCTAAGTGATCCTGGAGGTGTGTAGAGCTAGGTCCTGTTCTTCCAGTACTCTGGGCCATTTCCTTTAAGGGCCTTGAAGATCAGACAGTTTTAAGTTTAGCTGTGTATTGTAGTGGTAGCCAGTGAAGTTTATATATGAATTTATTGTGTTTATTCATTTTTTTTAATATGCTTTGCATGTTTATTTATAATTGTGCATGGCTTTTATGCTTCTAATTGGTTGATTTTATTGATTTGATTAAAATTAGTCTTATTCATGGATAATTTATGTTTAATTTGTTCTTATATTGTTTGTTTTTAATTTATGAATTATGTCTAATAAGAAGCCTTCCAAAGACAAAATGTGGCCACATTGGGCTATTTTTAATAAAAGCATTTTTTAACTTATGATCTATTCTCTTCTTTTGTTTCTACTAACTGCAGATCCCACTTGCCTCTTGTGTTGAGACCATTTAAATAAAAATGATTATGTCAAGGATGATGGACTTTGGTCCTGGGGAACTGAGGAACTGTTTTCGATTCCTGGCACAGGCAGCTCCTTGTGACTCTGGGCAAGTCACTTAACCCTCCATTGCCTGCCGCATTGAGCCTGCCATGAGTGGGAAAAAGTGCGGGGTACAAATGTAACAAAAAAAAAAAAATTAAGTATTCAATATATTTGATGTATGTTCACAGGATGTACAATTTGTACTTTATAATTAATAAAGAGAAGTGAAATGCCATTCTATCAGCTAGGTCAAAAATCAGTACACAGTACTACATATAGTGTTTCCTTCTACCAATCTGATACATCCAATGTGTGTATGTGTCCGTCTCTTGCAAAACCGGAGAACATAGCTAATCTGCTTTGATCTGAAGATGAATTACAGTACCCTATCAAATCATCTTCAACTTCTCCAAAGCCCTTAGATCGAACCTTCCATCTTCTTGGAGATCAGTTATTAACTGGAGTAAAATCTTCACACTGCGTTCTCAAGTGGGAAAGATTTCATTCTTTTTTTGGGTGTCATGAAACACCTTGTCACCCACCCGGGGTTACCTCACAGCCACTTAGAGGGTCTATCCTCAGCACAGCTCAGGTCCGCCTGCACCTGCCACTTGTGCTCTACACACTAGTACCCTCCTCCCACTGACTGGGTCTCAACCACCTCTGGGTGAGTCTGCAGCTCTTAAATTATCCCCAGTGATTTCTAGGTTACTGGAGGCCACACTCCCAGTGGTCCCACAGTTCCCAGAAAGCATTCACAGACCTAACTCACAAACCACCAGGATTCTTTATCAGTTCAGACAGCAGAGGCAATAAACTGAAAATTGTTTATTGTCTCAAAAATAATAAAACAATGAACAGAAAAAGTGAAATCAGTGAACGGTAACTGAAATATGGATTATAAAACTATCTAAACATTTTTTTACATTCTAAAAGCTACCTGGGGAGATCAGGACATATGCTGTTCACTGATTGTCAAATATAACTGGTCACACGGCCTCAACAGAGAAATCTGTCCCTCTTTTCTCCCAGGCTAAAACTGGGAAAAAAAGCCAGTAATATCCAAATAAAATTGAGCTCCTGTGCCAATCAGAGCCCAGAACAACAAGTTTTAAAAATATACTGCTCACAGTACTGTAGATCACTTCCTCACTGAGTGAAACTAAAGAGAAAGCATTCACTTTTCTATAATAGCTTTAACATAAAACATGCACCACCTGCTGGCCACTAGAAGAAATACACTTCAGGAAATAATTAAGGCAGTTTTACAAGCTTAAAAAAACCCACTGTTCTGTCACATCGGGATCTGGTGATAAGCCTGATCCATGTTTTGACCGGCTGCCCATTTGAATTTAGAAGTTTGCTTATGCTGGTGGGGCCTCTAGTCCTGTTGTGTTTGGCAAATGATGTTTCAGAAATTGTTTTCTGAGGAAAAGTTTTCTAAGGCAGAAAAAAAGATGCTTCTATTTTAAGTCTACCTTTTTTTAGCCTTTGTTAGCTCATAGTGGTTTTTATTATTTATTTATTGCATTTGTATCCCACATTTTCCCACCTATTTGCAGACTCAATGTGGCTTACAATATTACATCATGGCAGGCGCCAATCAAAAGTAGATAAACAATTGGTTACATACAGGGAAACAAGTGTAACATTGGATATAATCAATTCCGTGAATCAAAAAAAAACGGTCAAACTTTCAAGTAATTAGTTATGCGTTGGAGTTCCTATTGTTGATTATTATGGTAAGCCTTGTTAAAGAGAAAAGTTTTTAGTGTTTTTCAAAAGTTGATTAAGTCGTGAATAGTTTTCAGATCAAGTGGTAATGCATTCCACAGCTGAGTGCCAATGTAAGAAAAGCAGGTTTCAATGCTCTTCGCTGCACCTCTAATTCACCTATACCTTTTTTTTTTCTTTTTTTTTTGATGCAGTGACCAGAACTGTACACAATATTTGAGGTGGTCATGCCATGAAGTGAAGTAAAGGATGACTGGAGAACATGAAAAAAAGAAAAAAGTCTGAATTGGACAGTTAAGGGCTTACAACAAAACAACAGAACTCTTCATGCCAGCTAGAATGATGAAAAAATAAAGCTCAAAAAACAAAATCCTGCAGAAGATACCAAGGATTTTTTTTTTTTTAGAAATGAAGAAAAAAAGTGAGGCTTTTTAAGGTCAATGCTTCTGGCAGAAATTAACAGAAGGGAGGTGGTGAAAACAAAAATGGTGATGGAACTCAAGAATGAGTAGGATAAACAGAGGACACCTAACAGAAAAAGGATGGAATTAAAACCAAACCTAAATGACCTCATAGCTGAAAGTGAGTTTTGACGGGAACTCCAAAAGGTTGGCAAGTCAGACTTCTAAAGTCAGGTCAAGATCAAGGCTGGAATGGGCTTCGACAGCAACTCCAGTAGCTGGGAAGTAGAATTGTGCTGGGCAGACGTCTACTGTCTGTTCCCAAAATTGCCAGACAGATAAAGATTACATATGTGCATACCTAGAGTTACCATATGGCTCCAGAAAAAGGAGGACGGATTGAGCCAGCCGGGTTTTACTTCCATTGCTTTCAATGGAAAGCAATGGAAGTAAAACCCGGCTGGCTCAATCCGTCCTTTTTCTGGAGTCATATGGTAACCCTATGCATACCACATGGTGCTGCATATTTCTATGGGAGAAGGGTGAAATCAAAGTTAATATTGGTGAATAAATGATGGTAGGTCAGTGGTGGAGGACAGGAAGACATTCTGAGGGGTGAAGGCAATGGTATTGGACATCATACAGGCTGCCCATATGAGGTTGGCAAGGCAAGATGCCAAATGCCTTGTTTATGATGCCAGATACAACTCTGACCACCTTGTTGGGTAGATGATATGGCCATTTAACACTTACATCCACCTGACAGTGGTGAAAGGTTCATCATCAGAGACACTGCACTCTAAAACCATGAGGTAAACTGAACTTTTAACATATTTCATCTAATTACCTTGCTGTGTGCTCACATGGGTCCCATCTAGAGGATTCACAATTCCAGGGTAGTCCCTCCCAAAAGAAAGGTGGTTAATGGAGTGAGTCATATTAATCTGAAAAGAAGATATTCTATTACTAATCACACATGCACAGATAGGAAGAGACAGAGACAGCTTGATTTATCATGTTAGATGAGCTGCTGATTTTGCTGGACGTTTGCATTTGCGCACCTACTAATCACAATTTGAGAGGTTTCTTTCTGCCAATAAAGGAAGTGAGCAATCAAAGGGTGTTAGTGGAATGAACAAACAGACAGCAATTTCTCCCAGTGCCACCAAAAGGTCTAGCTGGAGGAAGTCAGGAGTTGGATAGCAGTAGAAGCACTAGGTTTTCTAGCCCTGCTCAGCAGCGACATGCTCTGGGGAGACTGCAGGAACCAATTAAGTGGCTGAGAAGCCCACATGCCATCTTTTGCTCTTTTGGCCCAGCACAAAGCCCTGGCCTAGTAAACTCGGGTTGCAGCAACTGATGGAATTTTTTAATGCTATTTTTTTCCATAATTATTGTTAGCAGAATAAAGTTCAGTCCCCAACTATGAGGAAGCAAGAAGGGGTTTCAACCTTGTGAATTTTTACAATGTATGAGAAAACAAGCTATTACATAATGCACTGACTTATTTTAAAAGCTGCTGATACAAAAGTAAAATGCTATTTACCTGCAAGTCAGATAACAGAATGCAGAACTCCACAACAAGCATACCTTTTTATCTGTATTTAGACTAGGCACTTTGGTGGTGGGGGAGGGGGGCATTCTAAACCAGGGGGGGGGGGAACAGCACATGAAGACTATTTTCAAATGTATATGTATTTGTCATATATGCACACTGTAAATTTGTGCAAAATTCATGGGTAAAACGTAGTTGTAAATTCTGCCCCTCTTTAAAAGTGCCTCATTCTTGGATAATTCTGTAGTGGTTTGTGATACTTCTTTGCAATCACTTTTGAAAAATATTTTATTTAACAGAATTTAAATATCACCTTACACAAGCATCCACTTGTTATCAAAATACAGATAAGAAATATCTCAAAAGAGAAAATATATCTTGCTTAGACCACACAATAATGAAGGCGTTTGCATAAGGCCTGTGACAGGACATCTGGTATGTAGGAGAATTAGAATGTTTTATTTCCCTTTGTAGTGATGTGGGCAGTGTTTCTGCTCTAGTTGAGTGGTTTCTATTATTTTATAGGTTTCCTTTTTATCTTTTTATACATTTTATTTTAAACTACTTTGATAAAAAGGTGGTATAGCAAGTTTTTTTTTTAACTTATGGCCCTGTTTACTAAGCTGCACTGTAGGCCTGCAAACTTTTTTGCGTGTGCTAAAAATTATCACGTGTTAACGCTAGAGACACCCATAGAAATATAATGGGTGTCTCTATTGCGTGGCTTAGTGCCCTTAGAAAATTAAAAAAAAAACAAACAGAAGAGAAAGGCTTAACACTTTATACCCAACATTATTCCCAAACACAACCCATATTTCAGCAATTTTTTCCATTTCCAGGAAAACTTTCAATTGTTCTGGGGTAAAGAAAACATATTTAGATCCACCAAATGCTTGCAGGGAGAAGTCAACATTGTTCCAAGAGCTAAAGTTTCCTGCCCCACAGAAAGAAAAGCTTTCTTCCTTTCTCGAGTGCTCTGTGACATCAGGATATATCCAGTCTTTGACCACGAAACAAGGTTTGATATTACGAAAGCATATTTTCATAATTGCGTTTATATCTTGTTCAAATACAACACTCACTATCAGAGTTGTTCTCCCAGATTCAGATATAGATTACTCTAGAATCACTGAAAGATTCTGTAAATCAATCTGTTCAATTTGACCATTTCAACCATCAGCACCTAGGAATGTTTTGGAGACACTGGTATACAAAATATCTTCATAGGCACAATATTACCCAAGGAAAACTGAAGTACATTGGTCAGATATTGTTTAAGCAAGTCTACAGGAGTAGCACCTGAGGCCTTAGGGAAATTCAGTATACAGAGATTGAGCAGTTTATGAGATTTTTCCAACTGCTCGATCTTTCGATGAAGCAAAAATCTTATCTTTAGCAACTTCATGCTTAAAATCCTGGAGGCCACAAGTGAAAAGGATCGCAATGCACCAAGGGTCGAACAATTCTCATAGCCCCGGATTGGCCGCATAGTAAAGCAGACCCGATTTGATTGTTGGACAGGGGTCCTCTCTGTCCTCCGCAGGTAAATGGCCTACAAGCAAGATCCAGTGCTCACGGAGGATTTGTACCCCACTGGTCTTACGGCTTGGTCATTGAAAAGGTTTGGTTGAGAGGAAAAAGTTATTTTGATTCGGTCATTGTTACCTTGCTCCAGACTCAGAAATGCTCTACATCCGTGGCGTATTTGAGGGTGTGGAGGACGTTGAAAGGCTGGTGTTCTGAGCATGGATTATCTCATTCTCTGCTCAGATTGCGCACATATTAGCGTTTCTCCGGGGAGGTCTTCAGAAAAGATTGACATTGGTTTCTCTAAAGGTTCAGGTTGCGCTTTGGCCCGTTTCAGAGGAAGACTACAGAAGTCATCTCTTGTGGCTCACCTGGATATTACATTTTTATAGTACCCCCAAATCGTGCAGTTGTGTGTATTGCTTTTGTGCTGTGACTCTACCTTGGTATTTATATTTTGCATGCAATTTTAACTTAGTTTCATTTCATTTTATTTTAACGTGTACTACTTTTATTGACTATTGCTTGTTTCTTTTTTTTTAATTGTTGTAATTTCATGTATGCAGAGACCCCCCTGACGAAGGCATTTGCCAAAACATGGGCCACTTTTGATACCATAAACCATGATATATTATTGGCTAAGTTATCAGAATTTGGTTTTACTGGTTCAGTGTTTAATTGGTTTGAATCTTGTTTGAATGACAGTAAAATCTGGAACTCCTTACCTAAAACCATCAAATGCACCGATGATTATTTGTTATTCCAAAGTCTATTGAAAACTCAGGTCTTCAGTCTAGCCTTTAAGGAAATAAGCACTCTTCTCAAATAAACTCATGGCATTACCTCATCCCACCTCCCACTACTCCTGTCTACCCAGCTAATCCTAGCCCTTACCTTTTTCACCCATATTTCAATTATCCAGCTTAAATCACTAAGTATTTAATTACATCTGCTCCTAACTCATGCTTTACTGTTCTAACATTATATGATGTATTTTACTTTGTTAATATATTTTGAACATGTTCATGCTTTTCTAATTGTTATGTAAGCCACACTGAACCCGAGTTCTATTCGGGCTAATGCGGGATATAAAAGTCAAAAATAATAACAGCATGGTATACTTTTAACACCTTTTTCTAACACCAGAGGATCATATTTCCTTAAGGAAAGACCATGAAGTGTTTTTTTTTAATCTGCTCTAAAATTAAAAACAAAAAACATTCCTCTGGGCTTCTTTAGATTATATCCAAATCAGATTTGTGGGCCAGAATTTAGAGTAATATAAGGAAACTAACATTTACATCCATAAAACAAGTGTTGCTTGAATTTTCCAACTCAATCTAAAAACCTAATCTAAAAGTAGATCTTCACATTATATGCAGTTTATACATTTAAATATTTTAAAAACCATTAAATTCCTGAAACACAAAATGTACGTACATTATCAAGTCCAAAACTTTGTAGATCGTGAACTGTAAGAGAAAAAGAATAAGAGAGTCAAAAATACCAAACTCAAAGCATTCCTCCAATCCCCCAGCCCTCAACAAGTACATATCTACATATATAAAAGGCAACCCCAACGTTCTGAAGCCTCCACGGAAGTTGAGGCGCCCGAGATATCCG
Source organism: Microcaecilia unicolor (assembly GCF_901765095.1). Classification (NCBI taxonomy): domain Eukaryota; kingdom Metazoa; phylum Chordata; class Amphibia; order Gymnophiona; family Siphonopidae; genus Microcaecilia; species Microcaecilia unicolor. The sequence goes on from NC_044038.1 coordinate 246,205,444, forward strand.
GTGTGCCCTGGAGTGTCTGCACCACCCTCGCGTCAAAACGTCATGACGCGTCAAAACGTCATGACGTCGAGGGCGGACCTATTGACACTCGAGGGCCGAAACGGCCCACAGCGAACAAGGCAAGTAGCTTCGAGGGACGGAGGGAGGGGGCCCCTTGCTAGCGCCCGTTTCATTCTGCTCAGAAACGGGCATTTTTTCCTAGTAAGTACATAAGCATTGCCATACTGGGATAGACCGAAGGTCCATCAAGCCCAGCATCTTGTTTCCAACAGTGGCCAATCCAGGTTACAAGTACCTGGCAATATCCCAAAACAGTACAATATATTTTATGCTGCTTATCCTAAAAATAAGCAGTGGATTTTAGGGTTACCATATGGCTCCAGAGAAAGGAGGACAAATTAAGCCAGTCTGGGTTTTACTTCCATTGCTTTCTATGGAAGCAAATCCCGGCCTGGATCAATGTGTCCTCCTTTTTCTGGAGCCATATGGTAACCCTAGATTTTCCCCAAGTCCATTTTAATAATGGCTTATGGACTTTTCTTGTAGGAAGCTAGCCAAACCTTTTTTAAACCCTGCTAAACTAACTGCTTTTACTACATTCTCTGGCAAACAAATTCCAATGTGGCCTTTAGGCACTGAATCCCATACTGCTGTCCTATCTGCAGTTATTTATTGGGGGCAGAGGTTGGAGTAGGAGGGTGCTGGGGCAGGACACAGCTGTTGACGAGCTTTTACCATTCAAAAGGTTGGCAACCCTAAGCAACCCAGTCCTCAAGAAGCAGCATTTCCCTTACATCCTATCTCCCTTGCCTTCACCCCACCCCCCACACCGCAGCATCATCTCTACATGTCTTTGTACGAAGAAAAGGAGAGGTTGGGTTATCATTATCTAGCAGGAGAAGGAACCTATTAACTCCAATGCCTTTTCTGGTCTGGACAGGTGGGGGGCAGAGAAAGGGGAGTTTAGGAAGCAGGAGGGGAAAGAGAAGAGGTGAAAGGGATATAGGGCACAAAGAAGTGAGTGGGGGGTGAGAGTGGATCTTGGAATGGTTAAGAGAGAATAATGGAAGCAACAGGGTAGTGAGGAGAGTTTAGAGAGAAGAGTGGAGAGTTTAGGGTGGCAAGACGGAGAGATAGATTTATGGTGGCAGCACGCTAGAATGAATGAAGAGTATGGGAATAAAAGGAGGGGAAGAGGGAGAAGTTGAAGGCATAAAAGGGGAGTATGGGGGAAGAGTGGACTGATTAAGGGACAAGAGTGCAGGTGAAGGCATGGGAGATGAGAATGAAAGGAAGTGAAGGGGTAAGAGAGGGAGAGGAAGAAGCTGCTGGTTTCAGTTTACAGGAGGAAAGAGTATTAGGAAGGGTTACAGGTGGTCTTTTTTTTTTTGGGGGGGGGGGGGGGGAGTTGTTTTGGTGGAGTCACCAAGTCCCACTGTTAAGCTGAGCCTGCAAAGCTCCTTTTGCTGTTTTTAGGAGGTATTAGGTAGGAGCTGCTATACTTTTTTTGCTGTTGTTGTTGTAAATTCAATGAAATATAGTGACTGAACCATATAGCTCTCTTAATGTGTACAGCCCAGCACCATCATCACCCTGTAATTAAACTATAAACCCATCCTTCCGAAATCTGCTGACAGCAACTTATAGGGAGCAATTCTTTAACTGTACACCTATATACAGGCACCAAAAGGAATGAAGACGCCTCCTTTTCTTAAAAGAATACTAGAGTAACAGCAAAAATAAGTGCCTATAATTTAGATGCCAGTCCTTACATCATCCATAAAGCTGGCGTCTGTGCACCTAAGTTACTACTACAGAGCTACTTTCTCTGTTCCTAATGGGATCACAATCTAAGGGGGGGGGGGGGTTGTACCTGGCGAAACAGAGGGTTAGACGACTGCAATGGAATCAAACCCAGTGCCCCAGGATCTCAGTCTGCTGCACTAACCATTAGGTTACTTCTCCATAAACACATACCCTATGGTATTCTATAAGTTACACGTGTGAGTTCTGCCACGACTCTGCCCATATGTACACCTGCCTGTAAAATAATGTTACATAGGATACATATGCATTCAAAGAACAGCGCTTAGGAGGAATTTTGGCAGATATATAATTGTAATAACATGCATACAATCAGTGCATAACTGCCCTGCTAATGGTTTGTTATATGAATGTAACCTGCATGGAGGCAGATAGAACCCCACACAAGAGTGTACAGAAATTGAACTTGTACAAAGCGGAAGGTACAACTCCAGCCACCTTACTGGGTAGACTAAATGGATCATACTGATCTTTATCTGCCATCATTTACTATATTACTATGTAGTTTCATTTTATTCTTCTTTCCAAACCATTTTTACTCCTGCCAGAATTCTGCACAAAAAAAATTCAAAATTCAGCGCACAAAATTTGCAAATTCTGCAAGTCTGTCATCATTTAAACATTACAGCCCCCTCTTCGTACATAGATACTATCCATATTTTTCCCAGTCCCCCTTCCAGCACCCATAGCATCCACCTTTTTTGTTTCAGTCCCACCACCTGCACCAACATACCATTCAGTTTTTTCCAGCACCCCTGAACCCACCACCCACATATACCATCCATTATTTTTTCCATCCCCTCTGCACTCACACACAGCATCCACCCGCACTCACCAGTGAGTTATGATGAGGAGAGCTGCATCGGGAATCTCTCTTCGAGACAGAAAAGAATCCCATTCTTTCCTAGCTGCTGTGGCCCAGTATCGCCACTTTTTCCAAATGGCCACCGAGTCTTCCTGCGGCAGCCTCATGAGATTACCGCTTGAAGTCTCGATGGCCATTTTGAAGAAGTAGTGGCATTGGCCAGAGAGCAGCAGCAGTGGGCAATAAAGAGTGGGGGATTTTCCTGCCCCTGAAGAGGCCACTAGTCCACCAGGGCGTGTTAAGGTAAGCCTGGGGGGGGGGGGGGGGGGGGGGGAGGGGAGGAAGCAGCCAGCCAGTCATGTATCCTTCTTTTACTGCATCCCATTCCCGCATTCTTCTCAGAGTGCAGATTCTGAGTGAAAATGGCGAATCTTGTGTGGCTGCAGAATTCCAGCAGGAGTAGACAGTCTTTAGTCCTGCAGTGCTAACTGCTAAACCTTGCTTTGCCGGACCCAACTTTGCTGATCCACAGAGTCTTTTAGGCCTGTACTGCCACTACTGAAATCTACCTAAGGAGCATCCTACACCAAGAAATGATAATCCCCATGAACGAAACAGAAGACAAACGTGAAACAGAACAATTCTTACATGATCAAATCGCTGCCATACTCAAGCTACCCTAGAACACCCATTTAAACCACAGGCCTGAAGGATATCAGATCAAGGACTAGGAAATCCTCGGCGATCCATGATGTCACCTTTGAACAATACCTAGATATCCTGAAATGAGGTTTACCACTGCCTGAACTATACTCAACAGGCTTCACACATCTTGTCACACTTTCTAAATACTAATCTTTCCTTGGTTACAATGTGGTTTGTTCCACTTTACCAGAACACAATCTTCTATAATTTGAAAGGCTTGAGCAGCAGATAATAATCCCATGTCACCGGGGTCCACCTACTGCAGATAATGGAGCAGCTTAGGGCAACACCACTCCAGCTCAAATTTTATCCACACAGGAGCCTCATTTTCCATGTCTTCTAAGACCCGTTAAAAAAAAGTTCCCTAATAAGCTGGGGAAACTTAAACATGTCCCCAGCAAATTTGGACATTTTAATTTCCTGGCCAATATTCTGGGACTCTCTTTATTCCGAAGGAATTTCAGCAACGTATGCTCCTTTTCTGCATTTTCATTCTCCTGTGATGTAAACATCCCAATAAATAAATAAAAGAAACCCAACGTGATTATTCATTCGTATTATGTGCCGGAGGAGACCATACGAGGCATGCTATGGCTCCAGTTAGGGCTTTCTCCTCAAGAACAATTCTCTGGTAATGAGAGAATGCTTTCAAATACAGTAAATATACATGGAAAGATCAGACTGGTATTTTATGGGGCCTTGGAAGCTCTTCTCCTTCCTTGCTCGGAAGTCATGGTGTCTTAATGCACTAATACCATTTCAACCTGAAAAGGCTTAGCAAAACCACCACAGAAGGAAAAGGAAATGTGCAGCACTGGATAGGGGACCACAGACAAGATGGTACACAGCCAGAATAGAACACACTGGTAGAACAGAAGTACACGTTTTACAGCGCTTAAATTTATACATCAGTACTGGATGTAATGTATATATAATGTATGTAACTGGGATCAGGACCTTCAAAGCACTGTGGAGAATGAAAAAGCTACGATTACCTGGGACATTATGATTCCTACAGATAAAAAAAAAAAGCTTGATGTAAGAAAACCAGCAATACTAAAAGAAGCGTCAGTACCATATGAGAAGAAAGAGAAGATCCTCAAGCACTAACAAATGCAATCAGAGATCAAGAAAATATGGCTGAAAGTTACAGAAACTCTCTCGACTGTATTAGTGTTTCTGTCCCGATGTAAAAAGAATTTCCAGGCACAGCTCAACATGTTTCCTTTACAAATTACACTTTATGAACTGCAGGTGGTGGTTATCTTTGGAACATTGCAAGTACTGAGACAAGCATGAGAATTTCCGATACATCCTGACATACGGGGTGAAATTAATATTTGGGGAGGAGAAAATATACAATTACCTTATAAAGAGCTCTGCAGTCCAATTTCCTCTATGGAGTAGCCCATGTGACAAAAAAAGGGCCTTAACCAGAATGATAAATAGATAATTCAAATGTTTCCATCTTTATATCGTAATTGTAATCACCAGAGAACAGCACCACTACGTAAGTCTTATCTCACTGGAAAAGGGGGAAGCAAATACCCCAACAGCAGACAGACAGATGTGTGTATGATACAACATGGACTGGTGTCAGAGCACAACTTCCCAGGTTCCTCATCCCAAATATAAAGAAAAGTACTTAAAAGTGAAAGAAATCTTTGTCACTTACTCTCAACGGCATGTACTGAAAAGAGAAAAGAAGAACAAGGAAAGGGTAAGACAGAAACTTTACTATTTCAGGATTACATGCAGACACACAAACAAAACGCCAAAGCTGAACCATTAGTACCCTGAAGATAGAAAGACCTCCCCCCGAAGTGGGTAAACTGCCTTCTGCTATCTCTCTGCATGTGCTGTATTATCTGAATGGTGATGCTCCTTTCAGGCTATAGTCAGTCAATCTAGATACTTCACTTTCTCCTTTTGCTGTTTGCACCACTCTCTTGAGGACACTCATATCTTTATTTCAAGACTCTTCCCCTCCCCTCATATCAATGCAGCTCTCCTTATGTCTGTCTGTAGTTTCATCCTACATGTGACATCTTTTCTGTCTGTTGAACATATTCCTCGTTCCTTCTTAGTAGACCTTGATGTCACTATTTATCCCGTTCTTTGCAAATTTCTTAGCCTACTCCCAATATATCAAATCTCATGCATTTGCTGTGTGAAACATGCATTCAGCCCTGGACTCCAGCTCACATGCCAAAACCCCCTCTCTCAAGCACTGGGGTCCCCGGACTTACCCAAACAATGCCCTGGTGGTCTAGGTTAGGTTAGGCAGCAGCGATCCCCCAATCGCTGCTTCCTGTGCCAGCTCGGCAGTTCTGAATGGTGGCTGCGAATTCTCGTGAGACGACCACAAGATGTCACTGCTGCCATTTTGAGCCTCAGAACCAGCATGAGCAGCAGCAACTGGGGATCGCTGCTACCCAACCTACCTAGACCACCAGTTCAACATGTTTGGGGGGGGGGGGCAAGGAGGGAACGAGGTGCAGCATCACTCGAGGGGGGGGAGCGCAAGGAGGGAGAGAGAGCTGCTGGACAGGTGGTCAAGTAGGGATAAGAGATCCAATGAGGGGGGTGAGAGGACCCCTGGGGGTTCTAACACAAGGTCAGAGAGGGTCAGAGGGAGGGAAGAAACATGCTTGCACGTGGGGGGGAGGGGAGGAATAGGGACACAGAGATTGGAGATGCTCAACATGGCAGGAAGACAGGAGCGATAGATAGGGACACAGAGAAAAGATGGATGGTGGACATGGAGCGAAAAGAAGTGTCAAATGGACACTCTGGCAAGACAGTTAAGACAAAAAAGAAGAAACCAGAAAGTAGGTACAACACAATAAGAAAAATAAAATTACCAGACAACAAAAGTAGAAGAAAATTTTATAATTTTCTATTGATTGGAAAATGTCAGTTTTTGGAATGTGCATCTGCCAGTTTTAGACATGGCTGGGACCTGCTAGAAAAACTTCACTCATTGGCCCTGGGATGGGCCTCCCTTGGCATCTTTGCACTCCTTTCTGCAATACTAGGAGATGACATCTGTGATGAGAGTACATTGAAGAAATATATCTTGAGACTTCAAGGATTTGCAGCAGAAAGGAAGACAAAACTTACTTTAAGAGGACAGCTGGACAGAATCTGCATAAACACCTCAATTCTACCTTCCCTTGTATTGAAGATCCAGTATACAAACCTAGAAGTGTAGGAAGCAAGAACATCCCAGAAACAAGAGGAACCAGAACTCAAACACACAACATAGGTTCGCTGTTCATCAGGAAGAGAAGGGTAATGGTGACTGGCAACTCACTTCTAAGGGATACACAGGCATCCATTAGCCAACCAGATAGCCTGGGAAGTGTGCTGTCTGCCTGATGCTAAGATATGAGGCATTATGGAAAGAGTGCCAAAACTCATCAAGCCTGCTGACTACTATCTGCTGTTGCTCAAACTTATCAAAAGCTACTTCATGGGTCTTGGAGAGAGGTTAAACAGGCAGGTCTGCAGTTGGTCTTCTCCTTAATCCTTCCTATTGAAAGTAAAGGCTGAGACAGAAAACTGGGCATCCTGGAGATGAATGCACGGCGTCAAAGCATGTTGGCTTCCTGGACCACAGGCTGATTTTCCGAGGACTACTGAGTAAAGATGGCATCCAGCTTTCAAAGAAGGTGCAAAATGTCTTCTGCAGCAGACTTTAGACTATCATAATCAGAGATGGGTGAACAAAGCCCCCAGGTAAGTAAAAGCTCTCAGGGAAATAAATGACCTCTATAGAAATGGGAAAAAGGACAACTTCTAGAAAGCTGTGTATGGGATATAAGGCTCTGGATCTAGAGACTTTAATGGAAAAAGCCAACTTGGATTTAAATGCAGTCTCAGGGATGTATTTCAAGGAGAACCATGACTGGGTAACAAGGACAGAGTAAGGAAGAAAGAGGGCGGCGTTATATATAAAGCATATTAAAGCAACAGAAACACAGGGCTTCCTAGATATGGAGGCGGCACAGAGGGTTAATCTGGAAAAGAGGGAATGGAGCACCTATTTACACTGGTGTGAAATACAGACCTGCCTTCCAGGCAGAATCGGATAGAGATTTAGCTTTATTTCATTTATTGTGTATATGTTCCACCAAGCTCAAGAATCTACATTGGTAACAAAAACATTAAGAAATACATCCTTAAGAAAAACACTGTAAAATCACACATACATCATTATTTTTAAAAACAATAAAAAAAAAGTACAAATCATAAAACTAAGAAATATTATTATAAGCCAAGAAACCCTATTCCTAGTTCTACAATATCTGATCTTAAAAGAATTCTTACTACTATGTGTGTTACTACAGCCCAAACAGATCTCCACCCTTCAATTTTGCTTAAGGAATTTTTGCCCACATTTCTACGATTTCTTTATTCTATCATAAGTGGCTTCCGAAAATTGGGACAAGTGCCAAAGGACCTGAAATTCACAATAATATGTCCAAAACTCAAAGATCAAAAAGGATCATCTTTAGACCCTACCAATTATCGCAAGATCGTAAATCCACTTTTTCTTTCAAAAATCATTGAAATTGTTTTTTTTCTCAACTTTCAGAATTTATAGTCAATATTAAATGTCTTGCACCCGAATCAGACTGGTCTCCGACGATATCAAAATACAGAAATAGCTTTGCTGGGTATCGCTACTCTTATTCACACCCATTTAGACAAATTTAAAATTGGTTCTTCTGATATCACTGGACCTTTCCGTGACTTTTGACCTTGCCAGCTATTAAGGCCATAAAACACAATCGGGGAAGCCAATAATCCAGAGCTGGGGTCACCAATACCTGTACCTCAGCCTGCATAGTGACCTGACCCCCTGGGATTGTTGAGTCCTGTGCTATACAACCACCACTCAAAAGAGAAGTTCTACAGATACACATCAGGTAATATACCAAACAAAAATTAAATTCATCTGCTATGTTCTCAGTATGTGTAATGGCAAGAATATGGGTCTCTCATCGAAAGCTTCTATGAAGCATGAAATATTTGTGATAAGAACCTCAAAAATTATAATTCAGTGCTTAGACAAACATACCATGGACATGGGACTGCTGAAAACTTTTCCCAGGAGCAAAATGAAAATTTCCAGCTACCTGCAGAAAATATGTAGATAACAGATGTTATTTGTCTCCATTAGTTTCTACCAAACTTACCATTCCATGCTCAAAAAATAAAATCCATGCTATTTGCAAAGTGCTTTTATCACTCTGCACAACATTTTTATTGTGAAAGCTTTGGACACTTCCAATTGCCATGTTTTAGGCTATACCACAGGTTCTCAATCCAGTCCTCAGGACACACTCAACCAGTCAAGTTTTCAGGATATCCACAATGATTATGCATGAGACAGATGTGCATGCACTGCCTCCAGGGTAAGCAAATTTCTCTCCATTGTGGAGACCCTGAAAATCCAACTGACTGGTTGTGTCTAGAGGACTGGATGGAGAACTCCTGGGTCATATACTGAGCCCTGCATGAAGAAAACAGAACCAGCGGAGTGAATTTGTACAGCCTTTCATTGAAGGGACAGACCAGGCCGATATAATGGAACAGAGATCTATAAAATGTAGGATCTTGAGACCAGAATCAAGAACCATGCAAAAAGTACAGAATATCTGCAAGTTCATTTGTTCTTATTCTAAAAACTAGCATGTTAAACTACCTGCAACTTCCAGAAGGGAAACAATCCTACAGAAAAAGTGTGCAAAATGTTGTTGGGGATTTTTGCTTTCCAACATTACGTTTAAGGATGTGCCCAGCTTTTGAGCAGATGCAATGCAAATACATATATTAGCAGCTGCTATTCCTCTGGATTATACTTTCATTGTCTCGTAAATTTACCTTGTTGACTTCCAGAAAACCATACACTTTGCAGCCTTCGTTTTTCTGTTCCTGCATTTTCTGACTAAATCCCTCTCTTTTACACTGTTCAATGGAGTCTGGGTTCTTGAAAGCCCAGCCTCTCCTCCTGTAAGCTTCCCTGACATCTTCACATGTGTTACAACACCTGTAGAAAAAGCAAAACACAAGAGCAAATCCTTCACAGAAAATAAAGGCCAATATTTGTGGAAAACATGGTCTGTCAGGATGAGCAAAAGCAGCAGAAAGTACGAAGCATAGTTAAACCTGGTATGATTACTTGGCTTCAGGGAAGCAATTCTTCGATTTTCAGCTCCCACTACAAGAACCCTTTTGGGACTCAAAGTACTTGAAAAACACCCTCTGTACACCTACAAGGCTGCTAAGGTCCTCGCAAGGAGTTCGCTCTAACCACGTGTTCTCCAAAGAAAGTCACACGACGTGAAGTCCACCAACTATCTGTACTTAAGGAAGCAGGTGAAAGCCCAGCTCTTCTTTCAACTAACCAGAAGAAGACACACACAAGGACCAACATTGGCTTCACTTACTGCCACAGGCCTTGCTTATGACACGTATCTGGTATGACTCCCTGTGCAATTTCTTCAAGTCCTGTTACTCAATCTTATCTATCTATACATCCAACTCTGCTTATCCCCTGTGCCATCTATTAAGATGTTTTAATGTGTGTTGTGTTGACACTGGAAGTAATTATAGCGTGCACTGTTACTTGAATGTTTTTTTTACTGCCTTAATTGCGTATTGCCTATCTCCAGGTTATTCTTGATTGGGTGAATTTCTTCAAAAAGGCAGTAAATAAATCCTAATAATGATAAATAAAACCAAGTCCAATGCATCATCACCAGCATACGTAAGAAAAATAATACAGAAAAGAGCCAACAATCCAAATATATCTGCTAACAAACATTTCGGCATTTCATCACAGCAAATAAGCCAAAGCTAAGATGCAACCATACGACGTTTCAGGGGTTGTGAGGTTTATCTAAACTCCTAATAACTATAAAATAAACTCCACCCCTGGACACTGCATTTCTACAATATCTTGTTATGATTAGATCCTGTAGGTGACATACTTGAAATCCTCAGATTCTGCTCCAAAGCAGCTCTCACAGCGGTTGGGATCCAGTGAGCTCATATCAAACACCTTCTCTTCTTCTTTTCCCAGATCTAAAATAGTAAAGAGACAGAGTGCAAATCACAGAGGGGAGAAACACTCCAAAAAGGTGTATATACAGGTCAACAAAGAAAAAATTAAGTGTCAGTCCATATGGGACATCAAAAAACATATAGAATTTTTATGATTCTTCAACATGTCACTCCCAAGCCAAGAGATAACCCTTTGTTGGTTGTGAATAAAGTTTTGTAATGCTTCAGCCTCAACCCCACCAACCCAACTCCCTCATCACAATATATGGTAATGAAAGACCCGGGGGACAACTTCTAACTGGACTAAAAACTGCAACATAGAGAAATAAGCCAGGCTGGGAAAAACCATAGCAAGAATCTTCTGCTGCTACTACTACTACTATTTAGCATTTCTATAGCGCTACAAGGCGTACGCAGCGCTGCACAAACATAGAAGAAAGACAGTCCCTGCTCAAAGAGCTATGTAATAAAAGTGAGCCAAGTATAGGACAATCAAGCCATTGTGACATCACTGATGAGGTTGGCTCTTATTGGTGGCCTGAGGCATTATGACATCACAATATTAGCTCTGGTTACAAGAGACTACTACTACTACTACTATTTAGCATTTCTATAGCGCTACAAGGCATACGCAGCGCTGCACAAACATAGAAGAAAGACAGTCCCTGCTCAAAGAGCTTACAATCTAATAGACAAAAAATAAAGTAAGCAAATCAAATCAATTAATGTGTACGGGAACAGAGGAGGGTAGGTGGAGGCAAGTGGTTACAAGTGGTTACGAGTCAAAAGCAATGTTAAAGAGGTGGGCTTTCAGTCTAGATTTAAAGGTGGCCAAGGATGGGGCAAGACGTAGGGGCTCAGGAAGTTTATTCCAGGCGTAGGGTGCAGCGAGACAGAAGGCACGAAGTCTGGAGTTGGCAGTAGTGGAGAAGGGAACAGATAAGAAGGATTTATCCATGGAGCGGAGTGCACAGGAAGGGGTGTAGTGTGGAGAGATACTGGGGAACAGCAGTGCTGCTCTCTGATTTTCTAACTGTAATGAATATATGCGTAATGCCCCTCCTGAGCAGTACTCCAGGAATACCACTGTCCTTCAGGAGTACACAACGCTAATGCAAGCTTGTCCAGTCTTTTCACGTGAAAGGCCATCCTAGAATCTTTTTTATTCATGGAAGCCAATGAAAGATTTTTACATAGATATTAGTTAAATCAATTAAAAAAAAACACAGACATCTTTTTGTTTATTAAATGTTAATTTTATACCACAAATGGTTACAATTTAAAAACAGCCTCAAGAACGTGAGCTTTTAGGCTGCATTTCAATAGGGCCAGATGAAGAGCATGATACAATGATTGGGAAGCTTATTCCAGGCAAACGGCATAGAAAGTGGAAAGAACGAAGTCTGGAGTTGGAAGTGGAAGAGAAAGGCATAGATAAGTAACTTTATCAACAAGCTGAGATTCCAACGAAGAGTATACAAAGAGATGAGAGGAAAGGTAATGACAACCTTCACTACGTGCACTTGAACTATACGCAGAAGTGGACAGGGAGCCAATGAAGTAACTTGAGAAGCGGGGTTATGCGAGTGCAACAACCCTGACAGAACAGAAGTCATGCAACTGAATTCTGAGTAGACTGAAATGGAACGAGATGGTTCACTGGGAGACCCGTGAGGAGCAGTTTACAGTAGTCTACACAGGAGGTGAGGAGTGTGGATAACACTTTCAGTAGTGTGTTCAGAAAGGAAGGGGTGGATTTGGGTGAAGTTATAGAAAAAGAAAAAACAAAGCAAGATTTAGCAGCAAGTTTGATATATGCAGAGAAAGTGAGAAACCAAAGATGACCCCTAGATTATGAAATAAGGAGACTGAGAGGAAGACAGTTATCCACAGAAACAGAAAAAGGTAATAGGTTTAGAGGAGAAATAAGAAGCTCTATCTCGGCCATATTAAGTTTCAGATGATGGTGGAACATCCAGACTGCAATGTCAGACAAGCAGATTCTTCTCTAGTGGCAGAAATGTCTGCAGTATTGGGGTGCATGGATCCTCTCGAAGATGATGCAGATGGTAGCAGCACAGTTGAGAAGAGTTTTAACATAGAGCAGTGATCTTTTATGGGATCCATGACCTCCTTTGTCACCTGGATTGGCCGCTGTCGTGGACAGGATGCTGGGCTCGATGGACCCTTGGTCTTTCCCAGTGTGGCATTACTTATGTACCTAACAGAGTCTTCATTATAGGAATCATCCGTTACCCTTGTATGACTGTCTTCACAGGGGTCAGCTGCACGCAGCCATGGAATAAGTTACAGGCTGTGCTTTGGGCAGGATAGTTGCTAGTTCAGAGTGTGAATCTGAAGACAGTCTGGATAAGAAACCCTGGACCCTCTAGAAAATGGTAGCTGAAGAGCTACAATGCAGAGAGAGAGAAGCATTCCAGGGTGCTGGTTTAGTCCATCTTTTCTGATACAGGCTGAATGGTAGTGGAGAACCACATACAAAGGTGTTGCTCTCAGAGGAGGCCATGGGTTGTTATAGCTATGGCAGCTTTTGGGGCCCATCTGAATTCTAAAAACCCAAAGACATCAGATTGTAGTTCTGCTTTCTACTATAACAGGGAGCCACTCTTGCTACCTGCTAAACAAATTTCGGGTAAGAGATTTTCTATTTATTTATTTGGATTTTGCTCGTACCTTTTTTTAGCAGTAGCTCAAGGTGAGTTATATGAAGGTATTTCCCTGCCCTTGGAGGGCTCCCAATTACGTTTGTACCTCAGGCAATGGAGGGTTACATGAGTTGCACAAGAGCAGCAGTAGGATTTGAACCAGGCACCTCTGGATGTCAAGACTGGTACTCGAACCACTCCAGATGTTCAGAAGGAAATTTCTGTAGAGTAATTTTTTTTGCTTAAAAAGGAGGAATCCAATGGAAAAAAAATACCAGACTTCTAGGGAATTTTGATAGAACACCAAACAGAGCGAGGAAGGAGACAAGTCCCTTGTGGTTCAATCCAAAGTAGAAAGCAGAAAGACTACCGAATTTTGAGATGAAGAGCAGGAATAATGGCCATGGATCGAGATGGTGTTACACTAGGCTGTTAATACTGAAAAGAGGGTTGAAAAGCACAAGTCATGATATCTATGTAAACACACACACAACCAAGGAAGGGGTTTTAATTCTTAGTTGAGGTTTGGACCTACGGATTTTTTTTTTAAATCACTATTAACACATTCATTGTTACACTCATTGCACAGACTAAACATCTCATCAAAACACTTTAGTATTGTAATTTAAAAATGCTCCTGCCTCAGACTTCACACAGCAAAAAAAATATCATAGAACAGAGGACCTTGCTATCAGTTATCAGCTGTATCCTAAAGCACTGAAGAACTGTACCATGTTTTTCTGCCTCTGAAGTGACAGGCTTGCCTTCCATGTCCAGTCGCTGTTTGAAAAGGTTGTGCTCCACATCCAGCTGCTGCTCTCCTGCTACATCCATTGCATCAATGCTCAGGTCTTCAATGAATCAAACAAAACAGATATTTAGCAAAGAAAACATCTTGGAACCACAACTCAAGTCCCGCAGGTGAGCATCTGCTCTAATATGGGACCTGCATCTCTGGAGGCCCTCACCAAGACTGCAAAATGGTATCACAAAACAAGCAACACTTGCTGCTTCTCTTCTTGAACATAATCTATTAAAAAATACTTCTGTATGCAAAGCAGTTTACATTTTTTTAAATTATTCCCAACTAACCTATGACTTGCCTGTTCACAGGTAAGCAACAAACACCATCACACTATGGCTTCACTGTATTAGTAAAATAACATCTTATGGCATTTTTGATATGATTCACAGCAGGTTGCTCCATTGCAGATATGACAGAGAGAGCATGTGGGTCTACAGAACGTGAACAGAAGTTAGTTATTGAGAAGGAACAAAATCCAGTGTCCCAGTTACTAAAAGACAGAATCAAGCTCCTATTTCTAACTAATAACGAGAAAACCAACATTAGAGTCTGCTGTACATCAGCCACTGTTATGTCTAGATCTTTCTGTTCTCCACAAATGGACACACTTTCTTCCAACCAACATGGCTCCTTCTTTTATCCTCTGATATAACCTTATATCTGCCACCAATACACCAATAAGGTCTCCATCCCAAATCAAAAAACTAAAACCCTCGCATCCAATCCTCTGTTCTTAACAAATCAAGTAACTCCCAACAAAGTCTGCAACCCCCTGACCATAGTGCAGAAGAGCTAGCCCTGGAAGAAACAGTCACCCTCAAATAAAACCCTTTAGTTCACTGTCACAAACCAGAGTAACTATGCCCCCAGCTACTTACTACAGGGATTATAAGCTTCTGGGCACTGGGTCATCTGGGCACCTATCACCCAGAGGACAAGCATGCTACAGAAATCTTCATACATGGGATTCCCCAGCTGCAGGCTGCCTTTAACAGAAAAACAGGGAAATAACACAATCGGCCCAATCTGTTTTTTGGTGGCAAAAAGACTTATGTTTTCATGTCACTTTCCCTCCCAACCCCAAGGCAGCCTGGAACTGAAAGAAATGGGCTCAGAGGGATAGAGCTGGATTATAATCCACAAATTCCAGCAGACTCTGGTCAAACCCACTGTCACATCAGGAAGTCCTCTTCTAGCCAACAGTGTAAGGTGAACGTGTGAACACAAGTCCATGTTGCAGCCCTACAAATACCTAGATGCCAACCTTAGTTCTGACATTGTGAACCATGACGTGACCCTCCAAGGCTCTGCTTGTGTAGGCATAAGAGAAGAAAATGCAATATGCCAGCTACCTGGAAAGTGAATGTTTGTAAATGGAAGCCCCCACCCTTGCAGGGTCAAAAGAAACAAAAAGCCAAGTGGGCGTTCTGTTGGCTTTAGTTCATTCCAGATAGAAGGCAAAGACTCTCCTGTAATCCAAAGTGTGCAGTGCACCTTCACCTTTGTGGCCATGAAGTCCGGGAGAAAATATTGGCAGAACTATTGACTGATTTAAGGTGGAACTCTGACGCTACCTTGGGAAGGAATTTAGGATGGGGCACAGAACTACTCCATTGGAGAAGTTACTAGAGCCGGGTGCTCGCTTACTCTGTGAGCTGAAGTCACCACCACCAAAAATGTTAAAAAAAAATTTTAAAACACTCAAATGGAGGTTTCATCATTTGGGAAAGTACAGCACTGAGATCCCACCACACTGCAGCCAGCTTGACAGGAAGCTTCAACAGAAGCAAGCTCAATATAAATCAAAAAATAAAGGCTGTACAGATATGGGACAACAGGTATGACTGGGAAAAAGATAAGAACAAGGATATGAAGTGTTGCCATGATATAGAACACGGTAAAATTATGCAAAGTGACGCACTTAGGGAATAGAAATCCTCGGGAGACGTACGTGTTAGGCAGGGAGAATCTGATAGGTACGGACGTGGAGAGGGATCTTGGGGTGATAGTATCTGAGGATCTGAAGGCGACGAAACAGTGTGACAAGGCGGTGGCCGTATCTAGAAGGTTGTTAGGCTGTATAGAGAGAGGTGTGACCAGCAGAAGAAAGGAGGTGTTGATGCCCCTATATAAGTCGTTGGTGAGGCCCCACCTAGAGTATTGTGTTCAGTTTTGGAGCGCGTACCTTGCGATGGATGTAAAAAGAATTGAAGCGGTGCAAAGAAAAGCTACGAGAATGGTAAGGGATTTGCGTTACAAGACGTATGAGCAGAGACTTGATGACCTGAACATGTATACTCTGGAAGAAAGGAGAAACAGGGGTGATATGATACAGACGTTCAAATATTTGAAAAGTATTAATCCGCAAACGAACCTTTTCTGGAGGTGCGAAGGCAGTAGAACGAGAGGACATGAAATGAGATTGAAGGGGGGCAGACTCAAGAAAAATGTCAGGAAGTATTTTTTCACGGAGAGAGTAGTGGATGCTTGGAATGCCCTCCCGCGGAAGGTGGTGGAAATGAAAACGGTAACAGAATTCAAACACGCGTGGGATAAACATAAAAGAATCCTGTTCAGAAGGAATGGATCCTAAGGAGCTTAGCCGAGATTGGGTGGTACAGCCGGTGGCGGGAGGTGGGGATAGTGCTGGGTAGACTTACACGGTCTGTGCCCTGAAAAGGACAGGTATAAATCAAGGTAAGGTATACACAAAAAGTAGTACATATGAATTTATCATGTTGGGCAGACTGGATGGACTGTACAGGTCTTTTTCTGCCGTCATCTACTATGTATGTTACTATGTAACTACAATACAGCAGATAGAAACTATTATAGTTGACATGAATGGTTGATTTAGGATACTTTACTGAGCTGTTTTTAGATTTCTTTTTAATCTATGTATTTAAGCTTAGATATAAGTAAATAAAACCTTAACCTAACCTAAAACCTACATAATGATGATAAGCGCCAATTGCATTAAGGTGTCCCCTAATAGAGATGTGGAAGGTATTCAAGCAGTTTTTCTATGGGAGAACAAAGTATCAATGGCCGTTCTGTCACACCAATGATCAAATCTCTTCCATTTAAAGCTGTACAATTTCCTAGAGGAATCTCTTCAGGAATCCATCTAGCCAAGAGAAACTCTGTCAGACAAGTTTAATAGTTTACAAAATCCAATAGGTTTACAATAAAAATTTTAAAATAAGAAAGGAACAGCATAAAATGATAGAAGAGAACCTCCACTGCTAGACCAAACAGTCAACCATTCAATGAAAAAATAAGTTTCAAAGAAGTCTCCAAACGCAATTCCTCAGGCACCTGCCAAAACAACACCCTACTCCTAATCCAGAAAAGCCAACACTAACCTCTCAATATCCAAGCTCTGAGCACTAGGGACTTAGTGCAGCGATCTTCCTAGGCTGATTGCAGCCTGCCTGGACCACTCTCTCCGATTCACCCTGCCCCCTCGGGAGAAATCAAAGAGAGTGCTGCAGCTACCTCTGACACTGATCCTATGAACTGACGGAAGGAAGGGAGCAATTTTGGACCTCGGAGGTGGCAAAGGAGGGACAGAGAGGTGCTGGCCTAGGTGAGGGCTGGAGGGCAGCCGAAACTTATGCAAGGGTGAAAGAATTTTTGATTACTATTATGTCTAAAACAGCCCTTGACTTATGCCTGGGATCAACTTGCAGTCAAGAATATACGGTAATTGCTGCTAAACTGTTAGTGGAACTGTCCCACGTACTTTAAGCAATAAAATATATCCTGAGAGCGGACTCACAGGCACAGGGCATATGAGGGAAGACCACATCGATGTTGATCTTCAGTTTAGCTCCTCTTGATTTATCAACAAACAACTCAGGATGTACCTAAGGGGGACAAAAAAAAAAAAAAAGAGATGAGGTTAGGGTTAGCCCAAGAAGTGCTAATAATGAAGAGAAAGTAAAGTCTACTGTCCCAGAATACCAAACTATAGAACACCTGAAAAACAATGAGGACACTCACTTGACTACTGTAATGAATTGCAACTTATCCAAAATACAGCTATCACATTCGATCAACTGACCCCCTTTACTTAAGATGGCACATTGGCTACCCATCCTCCACGGGATCATATCTCTATATATAAAAGGCACTACCAACGTTCTAAATGAAGCCTCCAGCCGGAAGTGTGAAGGGGGAGAGATATCCTGTTTCCCCATGAGTGTCTGCCCCGCCCTCGCTCTCTCTGTAACACAAACAGTGAAGGAAAACACAGCAAAGCACGAAATCAAATCGCTCTCTCTGTAACAGTGAAGGATTCAGAGGGGGGAGGGGAGAGAGGGCAGAAGCCCTCACTATCTCGGTAACACAAACACAGCACAGCAGGAAACAACACTGAAGGACTCGACTCCGAGGGGGGAGGGGAGAGAGAGCAGAGGGGACAGACAGCACAGGGGAAGGGAGAGAGGGCAGAGGGCAGGGACACACACACTCCCACATGCACACAGAAGAAAACCTTGCTAGCCCCTGTTTCATTTGCATCAGAAACGGGGCTTTTTTACTAGTATAAAATAATACTGGTTGGACGGTATATAAACGATTCACCATCCAAGTCTTCCACTTGCAACTACTGATTTGAATAAAAATACCTAATAATCCCTACTTTCAGACAGATATGACACCACTTGGGGCACCATATTTCATGTTACTGGCCCCATCCTTTGGAATTCCTTCAGCTATGGCTAGACACCTCCCTTGAAAAATTTAAAGTCAGCTGGAAAACTTTCATTTTAGCATTTAGTTACCTATCCTCCCAGTAGGGATTTGTTTCCCAACTTTTGATAGACAGCAGTAAGGCATGTGAGTGACCAGGGTCTGGGAAGCATAACAATTTCATTCTGTTATTCTATTACTAACCTATCAAAGATTGCAGTTTCTTCTTAGACAACCCTAGTTTAGTATAATATAGTCAGTCCTCTCTGCCTGTTTAATGGATTTCTAGTAGTCATTAAAGCATTCTTTGCATCAGCAATATGAATGCCAAAGGAAAAATCCCTGGAGTAGCCAATTCCGGGTCTCTTGAGGCTTGCATTTAAGGAAAGGTCTACTGCTTTTGTAGAATCATATGAAAGATTATTGCCCAAGGTATCGAGAGCACAATTGCTTGCACCTGTGCCTATTGGGGTCTCATCCAATGCATCCTCAGCAGGCTGCTGTACTTCCTCAGGCATCTCAACTCAATGCCTCCAGCAACTCCTTACTTATTTATTTGGATTTACCGCCTTTTTGTAGGAATTCACTGAAGGCGGTGTACAGTAAAGCCACTGCCCTGAACATATTTACTGAAGGCATTTCCTGCTATAGCCACACTAAGACAACATCTTTGAATGTAATTGCAAAAACCTCAGAAAGGCGGTATATCAAGTCCCATTTCCCCCATCAGTGAATTTGTCTCACTTACCTCTTTAGTGAGGTAGTACTGGAGCTCTGAGAAGAACAGAAGCAGCATTATCAGACCACTGATCAGAGTCACTGGAAACAAGCAAAGGTTAAATGTCAGTGAATAAAGTAAGCACAGTTAATAAAAAACACAAAGAATCTGTACACTCACCTTTATATGAGCACAAGGCTCGACAGGGAGGTGATACTACACTTAGAGCAGCATCCCTTCCTGTTCCTTCCAGTCTCTATGCTCTTTTTGCTACTGTGCAGCTAACAATAAACAAAGCCATGAGAAACAGGAGGCTAAATGCAGCAACCAAGAAAAAGATCTAGGTGTCTGTGTAGATAATACCCTGAAATCTTCTGCTCAATGTACAGCAGTGGCCAAAAAAAGCAAATTAGGAAAGGGATGGCGAATAAGACCAAAAATACTATTGAGCCTCTGTATCGCTCCAAGGTACAACTTCACCTTGAGTACCGCGTTCAGTTCTAGCAGATATAGAAAAGGTTCAAAGAAGAGTGACCAAAATGATAAAGGGGATGGAACTTCTCTCAAATGAGGAAGGGCTAAAGAGGTTAGGGCTCTTCAGCTTAGAAAGAGACAGATGAGAGGAGATACGATTGAGGAGAACGAGTAAAAGTAAATCTATTTTTTACTTGTTCCAAAAGTATAAAGATTAAGGGACACTCAAGCAAGTTAAATGGAAATACTTTTAAAACAAATAGAAGGAAGTATTTTTTCACTCTACGAATAGTTAAGCTCTGGAACTCTGCCAGAGAATGTAGTTAGTGTATCTGGGTTTAGATACCAGCAGAAGAAAGGAGATGTTGATGCCCCTGTATAAGTCGTTGGTGAGGCCCCACCTGGAGTATTGTGTTCAGTTTTGGAGGCCGTATCTTGTTAAGGAAGTAAAAAGAATTGAAGCGGTGCAAAGAAAAGCTACGAGAATGATATGGGATTTGCGTTACAAGACGTATGAGGAGAGACTTGCTGAACTAAACATGTATACTCTGGAGGAAAGGAGAAACAGGGGTGATATGATACAGACATTCAAATATTTGAAAGGTATTCATCCGCAAACGAACCTTTTCCGGAGATGGGAAGATGGTAGAACGAGAGGACATGAAATGAGATTGAAGGGGGGCAGACTCAAGAAAAATGTCAGGAAGTATTTTTTCACAGAGAGAGTAGTGGATGCTTGGAATGCCCTCCCGCGGGAGGTGGTGGAAATGAAAACGGTAACAGAATTCAAACACGCGTGGGATAAACATAAAGGAATCCTGTTCAGAAGGAATGGATCCTCAGGAGCTTAGTCAAGATCGGGAGGCGGGACTGGTGGTTGGGAGGCGGGGATAGTGCTGGGCAGACTTATACGGTCTGTGCCCTGAAGAGCACAGGTACAAATCAAAGTAGGGTATACACAAAAAGTAGCAAATACGAGTTATCTTGTTGGGCAGACTGGATGGACCGTGCAGGTCTTTTTCTGTCGTCATCCACTATGTTACTATGTTAAGAAAAGATTTGGACAAATTCCTGGAGGAAAAGTCCATAGTCTGCTTTTGAGACAGACATGGGAAGCAACTGCTTGCCCTGGGATTGGTAGCATGGAGTGTTGCCACGATTTGGGTTTCTGCCAGGTACTTGTGACCTGGCTTGGCCACTGTTGGAAACAGGATACTGGGCTAGATGGACCACTGGTCTGACCCAGTATGGCTACTCTTATGTTCTTATGTAAAGAGAGGGACTTGGTAGGGGAAGGAGATGGACCAAACAAGAGGCAGTGAATACTGGAAAGAGGAACCCCTTGGAAGAAGAGATGAGACTGTAAAAGAGAAAAAGTGGGGGAAAATTAATAAAAACAAGGAAAAGGTATAAAAGAATAAAAACTAAATAGGCCCTAAACAGTCAGGTCACGGTCAGCAGAGGAGGAGGAGAATGTGGCCCAATGTGCAACGGTTCAGGTCCTCCTCCTCTTGCTGCACCATCTCTGCAGGGGAGGGGGAATGAGGAGAAACCCGATGCAATTCTGCAGAGGTGGGAACTCAGAAGCACAGAATCCCCCCAGGAGTAACACTTCAAAGCTATACTTACTAGCTGCCATTCACAGAGCCCAAATACCAAAACTGTTTATGTTACTCCTGGTCAGTGAACATGCACAATTTCTTTTTCCTCCTTTCACCAATCAAAAAATGTTTTACAACAATCCAATAGCCTAAAAGTACCAGGATGTCCCCGATTTCAGAACCCTGTCCCCAGCTTCTTCCTACTTGGCAACTTTCAGGATTTAAGTAATGGGAACAGAGGTATCATAAGCTCAGCATGGGCATACTATTACCCCCACCCATCGCTTCCGAAATGATGCAGCATCTCCCCCTCCTGCCACTACCCCTGGCTCCACCCCTTACCTCCCTTTGCTGCCTCTTCTAACTTGTTCTGTGTTGGCATTACAAAAAACAGAGATATTGTCAGCGTTTAGAAGTGTGTGTTTGGAATTACAAAAGACTGACATGATGCAGAACCTCCACTCAAGCATGCTTCGAGTCTCTGCCCAATCCTGCCCCCATGGCAACAAGAAGTGCACATCAGATGGAGGGGGGCCAGGTGAGACTCACAGCATACTACTACTACTTAACATTTCTAAAGCGCTACTACGGTTACGCAGCGCTGTACAATTTAACATGGAAGGAGAGTCCCTGCTGAAGGAGCTTACAATCTAAAAGACAGGTGTACAATTTAAAGACAAGCATCTCACTGTTCTCTGCGATGCTGACCCCAGAACAAATAGGAAGAAGACGCAACAGGGGATTTGAGGAAAGAGAATTAAAGGTTGCACAGAAGGGGGAGGAGAGAGAAGAGATAGGTACAGGTGCTGCACTAGGTCAGAGGGAAGTGAGAAGAGGTAGCGATGCTGGACCAGAACGAGAGAAGAGAAAGAGGCAGAGATACCAGAAGGGAGAAGTACATAATGTTAATATATGGCCTAGCTTTAAGGCTACCACTGGAATAGTGATGGCCAAAGCTATGCAGCCTAAAAACAACTGAAAAAGTACTGACTAGGCCAAACAACAAGTAAATGATTTAATATTTGAGAATCTGCAAAAAGCAGGTCTGAATAATGACTTCTGACACAAATTGGTACAATTTTTAAATCAAATATAGCATCTGTAATGAAAGATCAGATGAATAAAATGGAGCTTATTAGTTTTGGTATACAATGATACAGAGGTAATACAGAGTTCATGAGAAAGGTATGAAAAGTATTGCAGCCGGAAGATGTGAAACTGTTATCTCAACGCTTCCCAAAACATGTTGATAATTAGCAGTAGCTGAGAACGGAAGGAGGTGGGTACATCAGATAGCAGATCGCATGGGAAAGTATGATCTCAGAAATTGCGAAATATTAGGAGCTAGGTTTCTCACCATTCACTTCTATGGAGAGGATAGAGTATAAAAGATGGCAGATTTTGGCTTAGTTTGAGAGTCTTCTCCAAAGCTTCTGTCAGACGGCGAAGCTCTGTCCGGTTGTACCCAGAATCTGTCTGCTGAATGTACCTGATTAAAGTCTGATGTACAAATAAAATCCTTATTCGAAATGATGATTTGTGGGCTTAACTTAATGATGAAAGGCTGTAAGTATAAATGCTTCTGCTGTATCAGGCTATCACTCGCTGCATTATATAACTTGTAACCTAAATCCAGTTTGTCATAAGGCTGGTATCTGTTCCTTGCCAGTGCTGAGAGGCGGACTAATGCGGGTCTCTTAGATCTAACGTCTCTTTCAGTGGCAACTCCTCTTAGAACTTCACAACCCCCTGATTGCCCCAGTTCTAGGGCTATTCAGAGATGGAGTCAGATTAAGGTCATTTAAGCCTTCTTGGGGGGGGCTCGGGACCCCTTAATTTAAGACATTGGTGACCCAGCGTTCGATTTAAACACGCCATGCGAATTTTTGTCAAAGTGGGGATTGATTCTAGCTCTTGACTAAAATTCTGTTGTTTTATCTTCCAATTGATTGCTGTCCTTTTCTTGCCTTTTCTTGCCCCATCACTGTCTTTCAATATTCTGTTCTGTTCTTTCTCACCCCCTTTTTCTTTCTCCCATCCTGTCCATCTCTTTGATTTGCGTGATGTGCGCAAGACTGTGCTTGTTGTGTGATTGGTGCATAACTACGAATCCAGGCGACTGCGATTTGGGGTTTGCTGTATGTTTATTTCAATGTTCAAAATCTTTGGATTGGTCTTTATGCTAGCAATTCTCGCTTAACAATCCTTAGAGATTGCGCATTTTCTGCTTCCAATCCCACCCTGTGTTCTGTCTGAATCCCTCCTTTTCAAATCCTCTTTCTATTAGTCCCCTGGGTCTAATCCTGCTCTTTTTCTCTTCTGTATGTTCCCGTATCGGGGGAAGTCCCTTTATTCTAGGAGAACAGCACGCTTTCAAATTGCTCTCTCCCTTAAAATCCTTCTGGTTTCTCTGTTCTTATAATCACTCTTCAAAACTGACAGACAGCCCCCACCTTTTCACATCTGCTATTGCCTTCCACTTACACTAGATCTTGTGCTGAAACTGCTATCCACGAGATTTTGTTTTTTCAATGTCTCGAGACTGTCCCTTTTAATATTCTTCCTCACTTTTTCTGTTGGACTTCCTACAACTCTCTTTCTTTTTGTAGCTAAAAACAGTAATTACGGTGTTCAGCTTTGTAGCTGCTTACCGTCGTCCAACTGCTGTTTTCCTCTTATCTAATCAGTTCCTTCAGTCTTCTGAACTATGCTTTCTCTCTAACCACTCAGCCCGCAGCCCCCCTTCTTGTCCACACTTTTCTCGGCTCTTTTTCATAGTGCAGCATGAATAACTGCGTAGTATCTCTTATTCCGTTCTTTTTCCTTTTGCATCTTTGTGTGTGTCTTTGCACTCTGTCTGAATTGTATTTTTGCGTGAACTATCCTGTTCCGTCTCTGCTTTTCTTATTTCTCATTTCCACCTGTCAAAATCTTTATTATTTACTGCGTAGTTCAATTGATTGCTCTTTTTCACAGCTGCTCAGTCCTGTGCTCTTACCCCACCCTCATAGCCATTTTTCTTTCCTTAAGTCCAATCTGAATCCCTTCCTCTACAACATTTTGTTCTTGTCCCCCTTTTTCTGCCACAATAATCCTCCCTGCCCTCCTCTCTGATGCTCTACCGACTCCTACACTATATGTCTGTGGTCCGTGTAAAATTTATAAGGCTGTGGCCCGCACGGTACCAATTGGGGTAACTTGATACCTTACATACACCTTTTTGGCTTCTTGTGCAAACCAGAAATCATTTTTTTGATTTCCTAGAAAACTTTTCTTTTTCCTTCTTAGTCCCATGTGGTGTGAGGTTTGATTCTCTTTCCGGATCAAAGCTTATTACATTACTAGTAACTGTCATATTTGATATATACTCCCTCTTGGGCTTCGATTCTGCCTTTGTAAATCTATTTAAATTCGCTCGAAGAGGTGTAAGTTCTAAACCCCTTTTTCTCACATTTTTTAATATCCTTATCCAGGCTTCCGTAACTGCCATTTCTTTCTGTAGCTTTTAAAGGTTTTCCCTAACAAGTGCTGTAGTTCACTATCTCAAGGACATGAGAGTCTGGGAAGCTTGCCCACTTTAGCTGCCTTATCAGTCCAGCACTGCTTTGGCAGAAGAGGCTCTACAGTTCACTTTTAAAAGCTCAAGAAAGTGATTTTTTTTTTCTCTCCCCCTTTTCCGTTCGTTTTTGTCCCTGTTCTATGCTGAAGTGGTACAACAGTCTTTTACACAGATATCTTTCAACTCCGGTTTCCCCTCAAAATTGGTTCCTTAAGCAGGCACCATAATTGTAAAATGACTTATCTTTTCATGCCTCATGCTGCCAAGTCCGTTGTAAGTGCACTTCTGAGCATGTAAGAATGTACGGATGTATTTCTTGGCTTTCACTGTATCTTAGTCTTACTCTGCATTCTCCTTTTATTAGGGCATACTTTTTTCTCCTCTTTTGTGTCATTTTATTAGGACGTTATCTCCCACTCCCCAATATTCACTGCTCATACTGCTTTGACTTTTGGGTGTTGCTCTCTATTTCATTCCATCTCCTTTAAACAAAGGCTTTCTCATTCTGTTTCTGAGCCATGATTTTAACCCCGAGACAGGTTTCTTTATTTTTGTGCTGCAAGTGACAGCTTGATAGACCTTATTGTGCTACACCATGTGCTTACAAAGTTTTAAAAGAGTATCTTTCCTTCAAACATACATTACTTGACTTTCCCCTCTAAAAAAAAAAAAAAAAAAAAAAAAAAAACCAGCTTTCTCCTTCTTTGTCCTAGTATGGTTTCCTGTGATTACATTACAATGCTTCTTAGCACATAAATCCTGTCGTAATCGTCTAGGAAGCCTTAGTCCGGTAGTAATGACATTGCCGTTTGAGAAGATGATGGCTGCGTGCCATGATAATACAGCGTTGCTTCACATCTCCAGTTATTTCCTGTTGGTTCTTTATAACCCAACCTTCTCTTTCCTTCTAATGCTGCAGCTGTCCTGTTTGTCATCATTTAGACACATAGTCACTGACTAGCATGTATGTTTCATGTCGTATCATTTTTGGTGTAAGCATCACATGTTTTAATTTGTTTTTTCCCTTTCACCTGTTTAGGCACAGAAGTTTCCTGCCATCGCATTCGGGTTTATTAATTTGTCATATTTATGGCTATTAACTTGTGATATTTGCACCACGATTCTGGTGTCCTGTTTCACAATTTATTATATTTTCCTGTTTAGATGCTACTTCCAATCTATCTGGTACCCGCCCCAAAAGCATTTAATATGTATTTTCCTTTATTTCATTTATTCTAGGGGTACAGCTCTGGACTACACATGTTACAATGCCTTTCTTGCCTTTTGTTGAAATCGGTGTTTCAGTAACATATATGGTTATCCCCACAGTCTGTTTCCTTTCTTTTTTTAATGTATACTCTATATGTTTATTTTGTTTGTTTATTGCTCATTCCTTTACTCCCCGGTACTAGGGAGAATATAAAGCTGCTTGATTAATGGTCCGCAATGCCTGTCCATCAATCTCTAAGTCCCACCCACTTCCCCATATTCTGCATGTCAGATATTTTTCAGACTTTTATGCTTGTGCTCAAGTTTTGTGTTTTAATTTTATGGTCATTGCTACACAACTTTTTTTTTATTTCTCCACTTTATCTTTACATATAAATTACTTTCCTGTGGTACTACAGGTATAACTGTATGGATGAATTTATTTTTATTATTTGCCCCGTCCTTGCTCAATTTCTTGTGTCCTCTTTAATGCTCTTGAGTTTCCTTCTCGTGGTTTATTGAGTGGAAAACATATTGTCTAGCGAATGATGAACGTGTAATTTTTCACATTTTTTGTTCTGACTAATGTGTTCCAACTAATGACTTTTTTATGGTAGTACCTTCCCCGAAGAGCTTACATGTGTTTTATTTCTTTTTTTTTTATTTTTTTTTACTTGCTATCTCTGGAATAGGTTTCAGGGATTCTTTCTAGGAACATACCATATATCTTTTTATTTTATTTCTCTGTTTTTCCTTTTCTAATTTTTTATTATTATTTCTTTTACCAGTGTCACGCTATAACCATTGACGATACTGATGCCTGGGGCTTACACCTATTGGAGGGTCACTAATCCTTCAATGGATGACAGTATCTTAATTAGTAGATTTTGAGCAGAATTCCATTCCATTTTCGGAGTGGCCTGCGGATTCGGCATTATTGCCCATATTGGGGTTACTTGTATACATGATCGCTGTGACAATAAAGGGACGCCTAAGGCATTGGTTGAGATTGTATACAGGTTGACTCGGGCAATTCTAAATTATTACGTGTATTTCGGTTTGATGAATAGAGCGGAATCTTCAGTTGAATTGAGCAGACTCTTCATTCAAAATTGTTAGGTGTATATTAAAATATCCTATGGAGGGTAGTTGAATTGAGCAGAATCTTCATTTGAATAGAGCAGAATCTTCCTAACCAGCGAAAATCCATAGGGTGTCTGTTCTCCGAGTTCAGGGAACTAATTTCGCAGCTTCCTGAACACTTTCAGGGGTAGTAGTCTCCCCTCCTTTGAGGGTTCTACCATTGGAGCGAATCATGGCCAATGGAGCTGCATCTTGGCAGCTAGTAGAGCAGAATCCTAATTGTAGAAGCCTACCCTGGGGAACAGTTTTCTTTTATTAGAGTAGTATAGATACATAATAGCTGACACCATTTATTTTTGTACTATTTTCTTAAACTCTCCTTTCACCTTTGTGACTTTCAATTGTCTGTTTATTTAACCTGCGGCAAAAGCATTGAGCTTTCCGCCAATTAGTAATTTTTATTTTGGATCCCTTTGTTGGAGCACATTAACAGATGCATGAGTATGATTGTGTTATGTCTCTGCATGTTTTACTATTAGGATAATCATTGCATGTTTTTGTAAACTGTTAGCACATTATCATTTTTAGATCTCCTTGCTATCCCTGAAGCTGCCTTGTGAACCACTGACCTTGTACTAGGTTCTAGATCTAATCAATATATATATATTGCTAATCTAGTTCATTTTCCTATAGCATATATTAAACCAGCTAGTTATTAAGGAATCATTTCTTTAGTTTTAAATTAGTGCTTTAAGGTTACTCTGCGAGATTGCCTATCAACTGCAGTGGTAGTAAATCTCAAAGGAGTGTTTTTTTCCAGGATTGTATATTATTTCATTTAAGCAATGTTTGTTTGATTTATAACGCGATGGTACATACCTGATTGTTTTTGACTTCTGGTAAATTGCTTTCACTAGAAATACAAGCACTTTTTAGTTTTAATTTTATAGGTGTGCGTCCGTGTATGTGTTCTTTGAAAATTGCATAATTATTTCAGATATTTACTATGAAAGGTTCTATATTATATGCCATCAAAAACACTGTTTATTTGTGACGTTGTTTAAAATAACTAGTGCTGATGTTCACTTCCTGGCTCTTTATTGGGGATGTGTTCCGTAAGAATGTATTAAGTATTTTAATTTTTTCTTTTCACGTCTTATCTACAATTTTCAAACTTCCTTCCCTGCCTCTTAAAGATTTATGGTTTTAAGACAGAGTTCCAGCATTTCTGGTTCTCAATAGGGTTTAAAGATTAACCCTTGCATAACATAACTAACTGGTAAATCAGAACTAAAGAAATTCAGTTTGCTATTATTTTAAAGTTATGTTTCCTCTCCTGCAGTATTAATTCTATGAAGACTAATTACACCAGCATGACGTATTAATATAAAAATTTCAACTTACAGTTTTTGCCTGACCCCCCCCACTTTGGTGTCAGGTATAGGTATAGACCTATTTTCAGTCACCATTATATCCAATGCTTGCAGTGAGCAGTAAACTCAAATTAGACACAGGAAGCACCGTTATTTCATGATTTCCTTAAGACCGAATGATAGAGATTAACCCTTGTAGTTCTTATTTTCTCTAAAGTTCATCTTTACAATATATGATAAAGAAATTCATTACGTGTTTCAGATTTTTAATGACTGGATGGGTTTTTCTGTGATTCTGTGTTATCCTTGTGACTTTGTTTAGAATTCAATTTACAATGTAGGCTTACAAGCTGTTCCATTTATCATACTGGTCCATATGAACATACCCTAAGGGTCAATTTATGCATTTATTGCATTAATAAAAATTATTATTATATCCTTGAATTTTACTAAAATGTTTTAAGAAATGCTCCTACGTGTCTCCTGCTTATAAATTGGCTCCTCCTCTGTATTTAAAATATACTTTAAATTGTAAATTGATTCCTGGGAATATATAAGCTTATTTTAGCTATCCCTCTGAAGGTGAATCTTGATATGCTGTCATAATTTAGGGCCCAAATTGTGAAAGCATAGAAAGGATCAGTTTAAAATTTAATATAATTTTCAATTTCCAAATTGGCTCTGAACTGTTACAGAGGACTATAGGTAACTGTCCTTCTCATTTGATCTATTTAAACCTTGTAAAGGTCACGTGAGGAGGCCTCATAGAAATATATAGTTTTTACATCTTTCTTTTCTGATATTGGCTTTTCTCTATCTCTCTAAATATCATATTAAAGGCTGTTGTATTTTCCTAAGAGCAGACTCTGACCACAGTGTTTCCTCAGACTCTGCTGACTTCCTGTGCCAGCACCATCAACTCTTCAGAGAAAACTTGTTTTCTACTTGTAATTTGTGATATTATATATTGAGTCTATACTCCACATACTGGTGCACCAAGGAACTAACAATGCATTCTTTGATTTTTTCTTTCTAATGATCCTGTACTAAGATTTAAATACTAGGCATTACTCGTATGTCATCTCTATTTAATCAGTACTGTAGGTTGACTGAAGACTGCAAATCCAATTCCTGATCTACCGCCTCTATTCCAGTTTAGTACTTCTGCTGCAACTGACCTCTGACAAGAAGAAAGAGCACCAACTTCTCCAATGAGAATTTTCTTTTGTCCAAATGATGTCCTTAATTTAGACCTTCTTGGTTATGCTCTTAAATATTCTGCTATATTAAATATTTTTGCATGCTGCTCATCTTTTCCAGAACATACATGGCACTTTATGTATGAGCTCTCTATTACAACAGACAGCGACCGTGATTCCACAAGATACTTCCAATACCTGGACTAGTTATGAGTTTTAAATTTCTGCACATTGGTCTGCAACTTTGACTATGACTATTTGCTAATCTACCCTTCTTTCTGAATCATCTAACTTATAAGTCCTGCTGGCCTCCTGCAGCTGAGGGCTCAACCCTTGGTGAATGGTAGTCATCGTAGGTGAAGATTCCATATCTATTGGCGATAGATTGCGATGCATTGCCCTCCATACATCAATAGTTGAACATTTACCATCATCTCTAAATTCTAATTGTTTTTCTCTTTTGTTCCATATACTTTACCATTGTTATTTGATCATGTCTTTCTAAAAATTACCAATCTGTCTCGAACATTATGCAAGCCAGAAGTGGGGATATATTATGCAAATCCCAATTCCAAATCCCAATTCCAATTTTTTTTATTTAATTTTAAGTTGATGGTAGAATAAAGACATGGAAAGATCCCAATTTGTACACCATAAGTACGTCTTTAAGGTCCAAATGATGTTAGATCCCCCAAGGTTGTGGCAATAATCTTTACACCTTGCAAACTACTGGACCACATGTGAAAGATATACGTGTTTACTCAGCCATAGAACCAGATGTTACCAGTCTAACCATCTCAAGACCGGCCACTTCCTTCAGCAAGCCAGCCTGAAAACCCAGCCCTGTTGGATCTTCCAGAACTCCGTCCAGATTCTTCAACGCTTCCACCGCCTCGACCATGTTCGATGAAAGAAACTTTTGAACTGATACTTAATTTGAGAACTACTGTTGCTGTTTATGGACATTATAGATTCATATTATGTTTTATTTTCAGTTTAGCAGCAGTCCTGTCTAGATATTGAAAAGGTTTTATTTTTATTTTCCTATTATTTCCTTTAATTGTTCTAATTGTTTTTCCACGAGTTTCCCCGTCATTTCTGTTTATGTAATTTAAATTGAAGTTGATATTGTTCAGATACAAGGGTAACATCAAACCCTAATACTGGCTAAGATATCATAATGAAGATGTAAACTCTGTTAGTATCAACCTGTTATGCAATTGTTTAACTTTGGTGTAGGCTTACTTGAGCTGCATGTCTTTCTGTAGGTCTGACTAAGCTCCAAGAGGGGTAACGGATATATACAATGCTTCCCATACTTCCAGGTCATTATGCATATGTCAAGATCCATGCATGACCTTGGTTAATATAAATTTTCCTAGGATTGACCATTTTTGCTGTATGAGGCAACCTCATACTTGCTATCCACTTATTAGTGCTCATGATTGGATACCAATGATGAGTACTAGTAAGGTCCAGGAATCCCGACCTGTTTAAGGATTCTGAATACCTACAACCTTAAACAGCCTGCAATCTGAGTACTATTTGTTGAGCCCATAACAATGCTTAATCAAAACCATTATTCCTTCCAAGGACCACTGAGACAGATACATTGGATTATCTCCCCATGCACTATGCTACAGATACAATAGAAGCCATAGAAAGACCTGAAAGTGTTTATTAGTATGATCCACCTGAAATTGCTATTACCCGCATACCTATATTTCATGGGATTTTGTAAATGAGCTCATGGATTAGTCCCATTCATAAAAACATTTCTCGCTACAGGTTTGAGTAAGTCTCAACCGAAAACTAAACAAATTGTACCAGTTGATCTTAAGACTCAGATAATTTGATGGCCTCATAGAATACCTTCTGGAACGGATGGTACCAAGGTACGTTAACCCTGGTGTCACCCTATGGGATAGGGTGAAGAGGGGAATGTTAATATATGGCCTAGCTTTAAGGCTACCACTGGAATAGTGATGGCCAAAGCTATGCAGCCTAAAAACAACTGAAAAAGTACTGACTAGGCCAAACAACAAGTAAATGATTTAATATTTGAGAATCTGCAAAAAGCAGGTCTGAATAATGACTTCTGACACAAATTGGTACAATTTTTAAATCAAATATAGCATCTGTAATGAAAGATCAGATGAATAAAATGGAGCTTATTAGTTTTGGTATACAATGATACAGAGGTAATACAGAGTTCATGAGAAAGGTATGAAAAGTATTGCAGCCGGAAGATGTGAAACTGTTATCTCAACGCTTCCCAAAACATGTTGATAATTAGCAGTAGCTGAGAACGGAAGGAGGTGGGTACATCAGATAGCAGATCGCATGGGAAAGTATGATCTCAGAAATTGCGAAATATTAGGAGCTAGGTTTCTCACCATTCACTTCTATGGAGAGGATAGAGTATAAAAGATGGCAGATTTTGGCTTAGTTTGAGAGTCTTCTCCAAAGCTTCTGTCAGACGGCGAAGCTCTGTCCGGTTGTACCCAGAATCTGTCTGCTGAATGTACCTGATTAAAGTCTGATGTACAAATAAAATCCTTATTCGAAATGATGATTTGTGGGCTTAACTTAATGATGAAAGGCTGTAAGTATAAATGCTTCTGCTGTATCAGGCTATCACTCGCTGCATTATATAACTTGTAACCTAAATCCAGTTTGTCATAAGGCTGGTATCTGTTCCTTGCCAGTGCTGAGAGGCGGACTAATGCGGGTCTCTTAGATCTAACGTCTCTTTCAGTGGCAACTCCTCTTAGAACTTCACAACCCCCTGATTGCCCCAGTTCTAGGGCTATTCAGAGATGGAGTCAGATTAAGGTCATTTAAGCCTTCTTGGGGGGGGGCTCGGGACCCCTTAATTTAAGACAATAAGTACATAAGTACATAAGTAGTGCCATACTGGGAAAGACCAAAGGTCCATCTAGCCCAGCATCCTGTCACCGACAGTGGCCAATCCAGGTCAAGGGCACCTGGCACGCTCCCCAAACGTAAAAACATTCCAGACAAGTTATACCTAAAAATGCGGAATTTTTCCAAGTCCATTTAATAGCGGTCTATGGACTTGTCCTTTAGGAATCTATCTAACCCCTTTTTAAAGGGGATGCTAGGCCTCAGGGGAGTGGGATCGGAGAGTGAAAAATAATGAGCATCTCAGGAGAAACAGGGAAATAAAATGGAGGGAGTTGTGAAGTGGGAGAAAGAGCTCATGAGGACAGAGAGAAAGGAATGGGGAAAAAGAGCAGGAATGACAGGAAAAGCATACAGTATCACGTAAGAGAGATAGAAAAGTATTCAAATAGCCACTGGTGACGAGATGAACTGAGAAAGAGAGCTCTGAAACTGAAAAGAAAAAGAAGGAAGACACCAAAGAGAAATATAAGAACAGATGAGACCAGAGAGTGAGAAAGAGATGCATCAAACAAAACCAAGATAGATGCCAAAGTTCAGATATTTTTTTGCTGTCACCAGCATAAATCATCTTGAAACCCAGTTTAAAGTTTCATATGCCCTACAGTTTTATTATTGCCAGCTGATTCGGCCTTTTCGTTGCATAATTCTTTATGTGAGAAGTATCGTTGGACCAGGGGGGGTCACTCTCGAGCCTTGACCAAGATGG
The DNA here is from genome assembly GCF_901765095.1 of Microcaecilia unicolor. Taxonomy (NCBI): domain Eukaryota; kingdom Metazoa; phylum Chordata; class Amphibia; order Gymnophiona; family Siphonopidae; genus Microcaecilia; species Microcaecilia unicolor. The sequence goes on from NC_044038.1 coordinate 246,238,868, forward strand.
TTACTTAGAGCTTTTGCTCCACTCACCTCTGCAACATATTGCTTTACTAGTAAAAAAGGCCCGTTTCGTAAACAAATGAAACGGGCGCTAGCAGGGCTATATAGAGAGAGTGAGAGTGTGTATATGTATGTGTATCTGTGTGTGTGTGACACAGAGAAAGTGTGTGTGTGTGTCTCTGTGTGAAAGAGAGTGTGCACAGGCAGGGTGAAAATGAAGAGACAGCAGTGAAATTTTACATAGGACAGCTGAACCATTTGAGGCGTGTTTGTGTGTCTGTGTGAGAGAGTGTGTATATGTGTGTGGGTGCGTGTGTGTGTGAGATACAGACAGTGTAAGTGTGTGTGTGTGCATGTGTGTGAAAGAGAGTGTGAAAGGGTAGGCACAGCACAAACATTTGAGGCATTTCTTTCCTTATCTCCCCTGCCGCCCCCTCCATACCCAACGATTCGTTCCTTGTCTTCCATCCCCTCTGTGTCCCGTGCGTATGTGTGTGTGTGTGTGAGAAAGAGAGAGAGAGAGAGAGAGAGAGAGAGGTGCTAGCAGTCCCTGTGATAGTGGTAGGTCAGTTGCTCATTATAGCCAGTTAAGAGTGAGAGTGTGTGTGTATGTGCTGGTTTTTTTCCTTCCCTCCTATGCCCTCCGTGTCCGTTGTTTGTGTGGAGAGCAGAGATCTATATGGTCCTTTTAGTGTTGCTGTTGACGTCGCGTAGCAACTGTGTGCTGCTGGTTTTCATTGTTCCGCGATGTGTCTTATGTCATGTTCCGTCGCTTAGTAACGGGTTCGTGATGCGATTGATTGAGCGTCATTGGTCCGCCCTCGACGTCTTGACGTTTGACGTGGGGGGCGGGGCCAACACTCATGGGCGAATTCTGAGTTTCACCACCATGCATTTAGAACGTTGGGACTTGTGGAGGCTTCAGAACGTTGGAGGTGCGTTTTATATAGAGAGATCATACAATTGGAGAGCATTCCTTCATCTTTATTTGGAGACTTTTACTTCACTATGGCTTCACAAAAACCTTCCAAAGTAGATCATTCTCCTAATCAAGGAATAAAGAGATCTAAACAGAATCCGCTTTCACCTTGCAAGGCCCCTGTCGATGATATTTCAGGAACTTTTACAGGTAAAAGACTAAACAAATGCAGACCTACTTTCCGATTTAAAAGAACTGCTCAGTCTTCAGCAGCAAGTTTTATCAGACTCATCAGCTACCACCGTTGTGGGAAACTGCTTAAAGGCACACGACAAACAGCTTCTTGAAATTCCATGTGTATGCAAACAGTTACACACCCTAAAAGAGACACTGAAGATCTAAACAACAGATCTCACCGAAATAACATTAAAATCCTGCGTCTACCAGAGAAAGCAGAGGGTGCGGATGTTGGAATTTTTTTATGTTAAAGGATCCCACCAACTGCTCCCTTGGAATGTGAGTGAGCACACCAGACGCCACCTTATGTCATTCAAGGTAGCACTAAGCCACGTCCGATTGTAGTTAAATTGCTTTGCTATCAGCATGAATTTCAAATCCTTCAAATGAAAAAAACCAAAGCACCCTTAAAAAGGAATGGTGGATCTGCACAAAAATACTGAAGAAAACAATTTCTTTCCATGAGACCATTGCTTAAAAGAATTAGCGCCAAATATGGTCTCTTCTTTCCAGCCACAATGAAAGGCTACCATAAATAATTCTACTAAATCTTTTGAAGACCCTACAGCTCTCCATGATTATTTAGAACACCTGGATATTCTGTAATGGAGGACCACTCATATGTGGCATCAGTGGGTTCTTGAAAGACTTAATTTACCGACAATCTCTCTCAGCACATCTGCTGCTTTATTTCTTATCAGAACTTATCAAGTAAACACAAATTCAAACATATCACCACCGTGGAAAGCTGTCTACGGAGTACCTCAAGGATCACCATTATCACCAATACTCTTCAACATGATGATGATTCCACTGGCAAAGTCCTTATCTCATTCATTTACGCAGACGATGTTACAATCTACATCTCCTTCAGACATGACTTGACAGAAATAACCAATAAAATCAATGATGGCCTGATCATCATGGACTCCTGGGCAAACTCATTCCAACTGAAACTGAACACTGAAAAAACACACTGCCTCTTCCTATCCTCCCAACACAACAAGTACAAACCCACAACCATAAATACCCCAGGACACACCCTCCCTACCTCAGACAGCTTGAAAATACTCGGCATCACACTTGACCGCAACCTTACTCTCGAGAGCCAGGTAAACTCTGTAATAAAGAAAATATTCTATTCAATGTGGAAGCTCAAACGACTAAAACTTTTCTTCCCAAGAGAAACCTTTCGAAACCTAATACAATCAATGGTCCTAAGTCATGTAGACTATTGCAACGGAATCTACGCGGGATGCAAAGAACAACTCACAAAAGAACTCCAGACCACCCAAAATGTAGCAGCCAGATTGATATTCAGCAAAACACAATTCGAAAGTGCAAAATCCCTTCAAGAAAAGCTGCACTGGCTCCCAATCAAAGAACGTATCGCGTTCAAAGTCTGCACTCTAGTTCATAAAATTATTCATGGAGATGCCCCGGCCTACATGTTAGACCTGGTCGACTTACCACCCAGGAATGCTAAAAGATCATCCCGCACATTCCTTAATCTTCACTTCCCCAACTGTAAAAGACTAAAATACAGATTAACACATGCGTCTAGCTTTTCCTACATGAGTACGCAGTTGTGGAATGCATTGCCACAACCTAAAAACAATTTATGAACTAACTTTCGTATATCTCTGAAGACCTCTCTCTTCAACAAGGCATACCACAACGATCAATAACTGTAAATGTAACTCATCACCACTTTACCTTATATTCTGAATTGTTCTCTTCCTATATCTGTTTGCTTAATTCTATTATGTCATCCATGTTCTCTATGTAACTGCAATTGTTATCTTTTACTCTGGTAGGGCGAACGCCATAACGGAACATTGTAAGCCACATTGAGCCTGCAAATAGGTGGGAAAATGTGGGATACAAGTACAACAAATAAATAAATAAAAACCATCTTCAAAAATCTGCACTTTAGTCCATAAAATTATATATGGCATAGTCCCAGGATACATGATAGACCTTATAGATCTACCAATAAGAAAGAGCCGGACCATCAAGATCATACCTAAACCTACACTACCCAAATTGCAAAGGACTGAAATACAAAACAACTCACACATCCGACTTCTCCTACATAAGCGCACAACTATGGAATGGCCTCCCAAAAGCAGTGAAAACAATCCATGACCACCTGAACTTCAGGAAATCACTAAAAACCAACCTCTTCAAAAAGGCCTACCCCAATGACCCCACGTAAACCTCTTCACCCAGGAACATAACATGACTAATGATCGTACCGGACACCACGCAATCTACATCCCTTCCGATCCTCCATATACACCTCATTCCATCTCTATACAGCCTGTATTAGTTATCAAACCGACTGGGCAAATGCCTTTGACGGTATTATGTAAGCCACATTGAGCCTGCAAATAGGTGGGAAAATGTGTGGTACAAATGCAATAAATAAATAAAGTTCTACACTGCAACCATATTAATACTCAGATCGGCTATTAAGACAAAGCCACATATATTATCCGAGTCTTTGAATCTTCAGTGTTAATTTGATAACTAGACTTTCATTTATTTATGAACTTTAGGTTTATGATCTCTAAATGCTAAGCACATAGCGAAGTACTACCTAAATTAGGGTCCCGTTTACTAAGCCACACTGTAGGCACGCAAACTTTTTAGCGTGTGCTAATGATACAGACACCCATTATATTCCTTTAGGTACATAAGTATTGCCATACTAGGAAAGACCAAAGGTCCATCGAGCCCAGTATCCTGTTTCCAACAGTGGCCAATCCAGGTCAGAAATACCCGGCAAGATCCCAAAAAAGTACAAAACATTTTATACTGCTTATCCCAGAAATAGTGGATTTTCCCCAAGTCCATTTAATAACAGTCTATGGACTTTTCCTTTAGGAAGTCGTCCTAACTTTTTAAAACTCCGCTAAGCTAACCGCCTTTACCACATTCTCTGGCAACGAATTCCAGAGTTTAAATACACGTTGAGTGAAGAAAAAATTTCTCCGATTCGTTTTAAATTTACTACATTATAGCTTCATCGCATGCTCCCTAGTCCTAGTATTTTTGGAACGCGTGAACAGACGCTTCACATCTACCCGTTCAACTCCACTCATTATTTTATAGACCTCTATCATATCTCCCCGTGACTATAGCACGGCTTAGTAAACAGGGCCCTTATTTAGTATTACTATAGTGCTATTAAGATGTATGCAGCACTGTACACAATATATACAAGTATTTTATCTGTCCGTAGAGGGCTCACAATATAATTTTTTTTATACCCGGGGCAATGGAGGCTTTAGGCTCCCTGATTATGCCTACTTCTGTTAAGTGAGGTGAGCTGCCATTAAGGTTACCTTTGAATAAGGTCATCTGTTATGTGTTATTAATAATAAGCAGAAGATATTATCACACTATAATTATTTTGTCATACTTGTCACTCCCTTCAACAATATAATCTGTTTACTCATATGACTAATGTCATAAAAATATTTTCTCTTAAAGGTTTAAATAATCCTTTTAAAAGATCAAAATTTTGGGTTTACACTAATAGACTCTCTCCTGATTTCTTGCTATTGCAGTAGACCCATCTTAATGCAAAAGATATTCATTTGCTAAAACATCCCAAATATACTTTGAGCAGTGCCTCGCCTACTTTAGGAAAAAATAAATGGAACAATATTTTATAAGTCCTCCTTACCATTAAAGATTATTTCCTCTACCTCTGATGATACAGGTAGGAAATCTAGTATGACGGTTACTACTGGTACTACACAATTCTTTTTATGCTCCAAATTGTGAAGATGTGAATTTCTTTACTAAGGGCCCTGTTTACTAAGGTGAAGTAGCATTTTTAGCCCAAATGTGTCTAGGGCAACTTTAGCGTTTAGTGCATGCTAATCATTAGCACACACTAACAACACTAGAACATGCTAACAGGGCCCTAAGTTAGCGGAACCGTTAACAATCTATTCTCATTTGCCTATTATTTTAGGAGGAGATTTTAACTTAAGGTTAAATCCTTTAATAGAAAATCTCAACTCCAGCCACAACCTCCAAAAGCAGAGATTTACTCTTAAATATTATGAAGAATCTACTAACATTTGGAGGTTCCTTCATCCAATACTAAATGATTTCACTTTTTATTCTATTCCACACAAATCGCACTCAAGAATAGATTTTTTTTAAAATTTCAAATTCTTTAATCTCTTGTGTCATTGAAGCTAATATTCTACTAACTAGTATTTCTGATCATGCTCCTTTCCTAAATTTTATATCGCCTAATTACTCATCAAAACATAGAATATGGAGATTTAAAGGAAAACTTGTCAGTGAACAGGAATAATATATTACTACTGGTATTTCTGACTTTTGCAAATTTAATCTTCCTCGTGATACTGAATTATACATCTGGTGGGATGCCTTTAAGGAATATATACGTGGACTTATTATGGGTTTCTCAGCAAAACGTTTAAAAGATCAAAATACAACTTTAAAAACTTTGGAATCCCAAATAAGACCCCAAACACTTCAATTTCTAACTTGAGAGAAGAATACAACAATATTTTTAGTAAACTTGCTTCTCATCAACAAATAACGTTGGGAGTTAACTGCTATTTTGAACAAAACAAAGCTGATCACTCTTAGCTCAATACTTAAAAGGGAAAAAAATGTAAAATGAATGTTACCTCTCTAATCAATCCACTAGATAATAAGGTAATAACTTCTGAAAATGATCTCAAATTTTTATCAAAAATTATATTCATCTTAACTTACAGCTTCCAATGATGATATCATTGCATTTCTATATAAAAAAAATAAAATAAAACATCTGGAAAAACAGATCTCTAGATGAATGATGACAGCCATAAACTCTTTTCCAACATATAAGACTCCCGGACCAGATGGCCTATGCAGAATTTTACTAATATTTTTTGGCTGCTTTATCGCCCCTTCTTCATACCTTTTTCAATCAGATTAAATTAAACCAATTTGTAGATGGTATCTTTACAGAAGCACAAATAATAGTTTTTCCAAAGCCTGGGAGGATCCCAATTTTGTGTCAAACTATAGACTTATTTCCTTAATTAACCTGGATAGTAACATTTATGCCAAAATAATTGCCATTAGATTACCTAAAGTTTTACCCCATATTATTAATTCTGATCAATGTGGCTTTATGTCCCAAAGCTCCACTATGGATAATTTCAGATTACTTTGCAATATCCTTCCATTAGCTAATAATTAAAAAAAAACAAAAAAACAACAACCCACGGTTAGTAGCCGTCACAAAATGCCTAGCACAACCTGGGGTTAACCGTCAACCACCGAGAAGGCCCATCCCCAGCACTGCTCAGGCCCGTCTGCACCTGTGCACGTGCTCTACACTGCATTCTCCTCCTACCGACTAGGTCCCGGCTTGCCTCTGGGCTAGTCTCCAATTCTCGAGTTATTCCCTGATGATTTCTAGGACACTGGGGCCAAACTCCCAGGGAGACACAGTTCTTAGAAAGCATTGACAGACCCAAAACACAAACCAACAGGATCCTTAGTCAGTCTAAGACATCAGAACTTATAAACTAATAGATTTATTATCACAAAAATAGAACAGTGGGCGATATAAAACATGTGGGAAAACAACAAGCAATAACAGGTAACTGAATAAGGATCAATATTAAAACTATCTAAACACTTTGTCACTACCTGGGTAGCACCTGGGGAGTTTCAGGAAAATAACTGCTCACACAGGTCTTGAACAGGGCCTCAGGGCAGAGATGTTTACCCTCTGTACTCCCTATCTGAGACTGGGAAAAATCCAGTAAACTCCTGGCTGGATTTGAACTCCAGGACCAATCAGAGCCCAGAGCACCAACTTTGAAAATATCTGGCCAATGGCACTGCAGATTGCCTTCCCCACAGGGTTAAAACTGAAAAAGAAAACGGTCTTTTCAGCAACAAGCTTTAAAACAGAAAAAAAAAACCACCTGCTGACCAAAGAAGAAATATACACTGCATTAAAATATTATTACAATTCACAGGCTTAAAAACCCCCAATTTTGCCACACTCCCCTTACATCAAGACATTACACAACAATGATTTTCCAACTTTCCTTTCAAAACACAAACTCCATTTATTAAATATTTAGGAATATACCTAGGAAGAACCATTCAAGAAACTATAGATAAAAATATCAATCACACTTTACACACTGTTAAGACAACAATTTCTGGCTAGTCTCCTCTATTCTTAACTTGGTGGGGAAGATTATAGACAAAGATGATTTTTGCTCCTATAATTAATTATATGCATAGTATGCTTCCTATTGCCTTACCTCAGTCCTTTTCAAACACAGACAGAACTTTATCACTATCTCTTTGTAAATCTAAACCATCTCAGATTGCTTTACAAATTCTAAAATTACCCAAACCTCTTGGAGGTGTTAATTTCCCGGATTTCATACATTATCACTCTGCCTTTATCTTAAATAAAGATCATTGGTATAATTCAAATTTCTCCACTCACAACTCTACACGATTTTAGTTTGAAAAGGAACTTTGTACACCTTTACCTCTCTACATCTTGTCCAGTATCGATGGTAAAGCTAAATATTGGGATCATTTATCTCCTGTTATTTCAGCCACAATTTCCTCTTTCAACAAACTTCACAGCACAATTGAACCCGTTGTAGAAATTGAGAATTGGAAAGATGAAAATTGTTCTATAAATGAGTAAACGTTTTAAGAGCACTATTATGAATGAGCTGGCTTAGAGAACAAAACACAATTCTTCCATTTCAACCAGTTTATTGGTTATCTATTTGAATGTGTGGAGGAGTGGCCTAGTGGTTAGGGTAGTGGACTTTGGTCCTGAGGAACTGAGTTTGATTCCCACTTCAGGCACAGGCAGCTCCTTGTGACTCTGGGCAAGTCACTTAACCCTCCATTGCCCCATGTAAGCCGCATTGAGCCTGCCATGAGTGGGAAAGCGCAGGGTACAAATGTAACAACAACAAAAAAATGTGAAGTATTACATCAAAAATTCTAGCAAATGCCCAGGAATAGTGCTGCGAAGTTTGTTGAAAACTATAGTTTTCAAACAAGTAGTATGGGAACTTGATATTCAAGGTCTGATGATCTTTGAGATTGGTTTGGTCGAAAGACCCACGCTCCACGCTGTCCTCATCCGTCTCCCAATCTTCGTTTTTCCTGCTTCATCGCTCCTTGCAGACATCAAGAAAAGCTAAGCTTTGTGGCTCTAGTTCTTCAGATTTATGTTGGTCCTGTAAATCATCAGTTGGAACCTTAACTTGCCTCATCTTTGAATGCCCAAATCTTAGTACATAAGTACATAAGTACATAAGTAGTGCCATACTGGGAAAGACCAAAGGTCCATCTAGCCCAGCATCCTGTCACCGACAGTGGCCAATCCAGGTCAAGGGCACCTGGCATGCTCCCCAAACGTAAAAACATTCCAGACAAGTTATACCTAAAAATGCGGAATTTTTCCAAGTCCATTTAATAGCGGTCTATGGACTTGTCCTTTAGGAATCTATCTAACCCCTTTTTAAACTCCATCAAGCTAACCGCCCGTACCACGTTCTCCGGCAACGAATTCCAGAGTCTAATTACACGTTGGGTGAAGAAATATTTTCTCCGATTCGTTTTAAATTTACCACACTGTAGCTTCAACTCATGCCCTCTAGTCCTAGTATTTTTGGATAGCGTGAACAGTCGCTTCACATCCACCCGATCCATTCCACTCATTATTTTATACACTTCTATCATATCTCCCCTCAGCCGTCTCTTCTCCAAGCTAAAAAGCCCTAGCCTTCTCAGCCTCTCTTCATAGGAAAGTCGTCCCATCCCCACTATCATTTTCGTCGCCCTTCGCTGTACCTTTTCCAATTCTACTATATCTTTTTTGAGATACGGAGACCAGTACTGAACACAATACTCCAGGTGCGGTCGCACCATGGAGCGATACAACGGCATTATAACATCCGCACACCTGGACTCCATACCCTTCCTAATAACACCCAACATTCTATTCGCTTTCCTAGCCGCAGCAGCACACTGAGCAGAAGGTTTCAGCGTATCATCGACGACGACACCCAGATCCCTTTCTTGATCCGTAACTCCTAACGCGGAACCTTGCAAGACGTAGCTATAATTCGGGTTCCTCTTACCCACATGCATCACTTTGCACTTGTCAACATTGAACTTCATCTGCCACTTGCACGCCCATTCTCCCAGTCTCGCAAGGTCCTCCTGTAATCGTTCACATTCCTCCTGCGACTTGACGACCCTGAATAATTTTGTGTCATCGGCGAATTTAATTACCTCACTAGTTATTCCCATCTCTAGGTCATTTATAAATACATTAAAAAGCAACGGACCCAGCACAGACCCCTGCGGGACCCCACTAACTACCCTCCTCCACTGAGAATACTGGCCACGCAATCCTACTCTCTGCTTCCTATCTTTCAACCAGTTCTTAATCCATAATAATACCCTACCTCCGATTCATTACTTTATTTTGGTAAGACATCTGGAAAGAACTTTCACAGATCTTCAAACTTCATGAACCAATATCTTTAAAACACCTAATATGAAAATCTTCACTCTTAGTAACTGATCTTACAGATGAAGACAAACCTTTATTTGACTTATTATCCATTGCTTTGAAAGTGATTATCAATCACTGGAAGGACAACACAAATCTTACAGTGTACATTTGCTGGAATTGGGTTATTCTGTTTAAGAAATATGAACAAGCCTATTTGTTTAACATGCGTCCCTCTTCCAAAAAATTACAATTTTGAGAGTCCTTTGATGCCTACTTGAAATCTTCTGCTCCTTGTACTTAATACTAGTAATTAGTATGCTTGGAATAAACTTCCTGAGCCCATACGCCAAGCCCCCTCCCTACCCATCTTCAAATCCTTACTCAAAGCCCACCTCTTCAATGTTGCTTTCGGCACCTACTACTACTTAACATTTCTAGAGCACTACTAGGGTTACGCAGCACTGTACAATTTAACAAAGAGAGACAGTCCCTGCTCAAAGAGCTGACAATCTAATAGACAAGTGAACGGTCGGTCTGATAGGGGCAGTCAAAATGGGGCAGTCTGGATTCACTGAACGGTAAGGGTTAGGTGCCAAACGCAGCATTGAAGAGGTGGGCTTTAAGCAAAGACTTGAAGACGGGCAGGGAGGGGGCTTGGCGTAAGGGTTCAGGAAGGTTGTTCCAAGCATAGGGTGAGGCGAGGCAGAATGAGCGGAGACTGGAGTTGGCGGTGGTGGAGAAGGGTACTGAGAGGAGGGATTTATCCTGTGAATGGAGGTTACGGGCGGGAACGTAAGGGGAGATGAGGGTAGAAAGACAGTGAAGGGCAGCAGACTGACAGGAAATCTAGACTGCCCCAGTTTGACAACCCCTACTTGTCCGATTGTCCTTTAGATTGTAAGCTCTTTGAGCAGGGACTGTCCTATGTTAAATTGTACAGCGCTGCACAACCCTAGTAGCGCAACCTAAGAATGATTAACGAACAAGCTTCCTTCCGAAAACTACTGAAGACGCACCTGTTTGAGCAAACTTACGGAAAGAACCAAAACACATAGAGTCCATACTCACTGTTCATCAATGCAACATACATCCACTTCAGATCCCTCATCCCGTAATCAATTGTCCCACTGTCTCCTCCTTATGTTTCCATGTTGATGTCCCATTGTTATACTCCTAATGATAATCGCATGTCTCACACAACTCTGCCCAATGTTCACAATATTCAAGTTGTTACAAATGTATTTCCACTATTCATATCTTATTGTAAGCCACACTGAGCCCGCAAAGAGGTGGGAAAATGTGGGATACAAATGCAATAAATAAATAAATAAATAAATACCAGTAATACATGCCTATTTCTGCAGTTTGCATTAATGTTTCTTACAACTTTATGTATACTATTGCAATACAATAGTCCAATATTTAGTAGATAATTATTTTTATAATGGAAAATTGCCCTGGAGAGGTCTGCCTTACACTAGCCACTAGCACAAACAAGAATATGGAGTTTCATAGGCATTTTTAGACATATTGAAACAATTTTAGCAATAAAGAACTTTTCAGGAGTTATAGAAAGCGGCACCTGAGTGGAAACAATTGATTAGTAGAGCAGATGCCTGTTAACACCCTGGGCAGAAAAGGCCACCAATACGTAAAACCCCGGGCAGAAACCGAGTCCAGCAGACCCAGAGCCCTGTCACCGATCCCTCACCCAAGGCGCCGCCACAGGTTTTCACCCGGAAATCCTCCAGGGTCTTGGGATACGCGTCAAACTGCTTCAGCCGCTGCAGCGCCGCCATCTTGGCACAGCGCGAGACCTCAGAGACCAATGGGAACCGCCACGCCCACTTCCGGGCCTCTCTCGTGCCCGTTAACAGGATTGGCCAAAGCAAAAGAGCCGCCGGGCCCCTACGCAATACGCATGCTCAATATTCAGATGAGGCGGGGTGGGGGAGGAGCTGAGCGGAGAGTGCTGACGGGCTCCTGCGCATGCTCATTAACTGGATGAGCCTGAACAAGGATTGATTGATACAGACGGCATGACGTCACACAGTTGAAGCCACTTAGGTCAAATCTCTATTTCCCCTTCCCCACGCAGCCATCCATCATCTAGTACACTCAAAGCAAACAAGCTTATGAGCTGCTGCATCCACGTTGTTGTTCTTTATTGTTGGTAGCATTTTTATTCCGTTTCACTTATGTTTTAAACATGTAGGCTTGTGCAGCATACACAGAGGAAGTATAATAACAGAATAACTTTTCATAGGTAGAACAGGTGTGGTACCCGTGTTAGTCCACTCTTAAAGGTTATCAATAGAAATCAAACAAAATAAAACATGGAAAAGAAAATAAGATGATACCTTTTTTATTGGACATAACTTCATACATTTCTTGATTAGCTTTCGAAGGTTGCCCTTCTTCCAGATCGGGTTCTACATGGAATGTTGCTACTCTTTGAGATTCTGCGTGGAATCTTGTCACTCTTTAGCATTCCGGAATCTTGCTGTTCTTTGGGGTTCTGCGTGGAACGTTGCTACTCTTTGAGATTCTGCCTGGAACCTTGTTACTCTTTAGGGTTCCAGAATCTTGATATTCTTTGGGGTTCTACATGTAGAGAGGTGTGGTACCCGTGTTAGTTCACTCTTAAAGGTTATCAATAGAAATCAAACAAAATAAAACATGGAAAAGAAAATAAAATGATACCAATAAAAAAGGTATCATATTATTTTCTTTTCCATGTTTTATTTTGTTTGATTTCTACTGATAACCATAGGTAGAACAGAAACTTGTTATAAATCGTAATCAGTGTATTTGGATGGGCTGGTTATAGGGTCTCCCTAGCTCGTGGTATATTCTCGAGCAAAGGTACTCAACATTCAGAGTTCCTATCTATCTATTTACTTGTCTACATTTATATCCCACATTAACATGAATTAAGTTGAAAGCTGGGAGCATTTCAAATCTTTTTTTTTCCCCTGTGCCTGCCTGATGAAAAAAGAAAAATGGTTTGTGGGAACTTGTTCCTTTTGTTTTGTTGAATGCTGTGGTATATTATAAAAATTCACTTAATATTGTTTATTACTACTATTTAAAAGAAAGATATTAAATAATATGTGCTTAACACAAGACTATCTCTACTTCAGGTAGCACCAGATGAGCACTGGAGGGAATTAGGGATGACCCCATTACCCCAGTGGTCACTCAGCCCCCTCCCACTCCCCAAAAATGTGAATAAAAATATGACTTACCAGCCTCTATGACAGCCTCAGATGTTATAGCCAGGTCTATTAGAGCAGCATGCAGGTCCCTGGAGTAGTGTAGTGGTTGGTGCAGTGCACTATGGAGTGGGAGACTCAGGTCCCTATCTCCCTCTACCTGTGGTGGAAACTGTGACCTTTCCCAAAGTCACCAAAACCCCATTGTACCCACATATAGGTGCCCCCTTCACCCAACAGGGCTATTGTAGTGGTGTACAGTGGGAGGGGGGCAGTAGGTTTTAGGTGGGTTTCGTAGGGCTCAAGGGACAAGATAAGGGTGCAAAAGTGAGATGTGCACCTGGGAGCATTTTTATGAAGTGCACAGAACCTGCCCCCTAGGGTGCCCCATTGCTCTCCTGGGATGTCTGGGGGACCAGTGTGCTAAAAATGCTGACTCCTCTTACATCGCAAAAGTTTGATTTTCTATGTTTTCCTCTCTTTTTTATTTCTTTTTTTAAATGGACCAAAAAAACAAAATGTCCAAAGCACAATACCTTGTTTGAAACAGTATTTAAAAAATACATAAATAAAATATAGACGTTTTTCTTTTTCAAAAATGACTTTCTTTCCTATTCAGATTTTGGATGTTTTGTGCAAAACGTCCAAAGTCGGACTTAGATGTCAATATCGAAAATGTCCCTCCATGGAACTTTGTAAGTCAAAGTGCATTGAAAATATGCCTCAGTGTGTGTTACAAGTTAGTTATGTTTAGGTCTACGGGGGGGGGGGGGGGGGAGCCAAGATGGCGGACGTGGCTTGCTGGAGCTCCTCGAGGCTCTCTGGATTTCCTTTTGTTTGATATATTTAAACATTTAAATATTTCTTCTTTACTACTTACCCTTTAAAATGCCACATACCAAACGAAAGGGGGTGGTCAAACGCCTGCCGTCCACAGCGGAGCCTGCCCGGTTAGTCCAGATGACTCTCGAGGGCTTCACTACAAGTACGCCGCGGGAAAAGGAGCAGAGGAGCCCTGCTACGGGAATGATCAGAGGAGCAACGATTCCCTTGGGGCATGACACCACCCTTTCCTCGCCCGATCTTAATCCTCCTCCGTGCCCTGCAGAGACTAGGGCTGAGGCGGAGTTTTCAATGACGTCCGAAGGTGGCGCCGAGAATTACTCGCTGGACGGCGCGCCTCTCCCGGAATGGCTGCAGAGGAATTACATCAGGAGCTTTCGACTCCCGCAGAGGTGACCCTGCGTAGTATCTGGGCAATGTTGCATTTAAAACTGCTTCAGAAACTACTTCCCTGGTAGCTAAAGTCGACACTCTCAATGAATCAATAGAGAAAGTACGTCAAGAGGTAAACTCTCAAAGGAATGATTTTCAACGAGATATTAATACTTTAAAAAATACAATGGAGAGTTTGATTAAGGACAAAATTATTTTGCATAACAAATTAGATCAGTTAGAAAATTTTAATAGGCGACTTAACTTGAGAATAATAAATTTTCCAAAGATCCAAGAATTGAGTGCTCTTGAACTCTTTAAAAAATACTTGATCGAAATTCTCAATTTCTCCTCTGATATGATTCCTCCGATTAACAAGTTATACTATCTCCCAATACCGCAAACAGAGGAGCAAAAGAGAAAATTAGAGAAACAAGTTGTACAACCTACTGGATTACAAGATTTGACTTTATTCTTGGAACAGACTTTGACGGAAGTCCAAACACGTTCCACTCTGTTGGTATCCTTTGTTTTTGAAAGAGATGTTAATTCTATTTTCAAATTGTATTTTAGAAATGCCTTAAAAGAATTTCTGGGTGCCCGTGTCTGGATATACCCAGATGTAACAAGAACGACTCAAGATAAGCGTAGGAAATTTCTAGCATTGAGGGAAGAGACTAAGTTACTAGGTGCTACTTTCCTATTATCTTATCCTTGTAAATGTCTGATAAAATATAAAGGTATTAAGTATACCTTTTATTACCCGGAACAGCTTAAGAGTTTTGTAGATTTAAAGAAAATTGCCCAGTGATCCCCAGGTGAAAGTTTTGAGAGAAATGTATAATATACCGTGGTTTACGTCCAGGCCTTTTTCTTTTTTTGAATTATTATGATAATGTGTTCTTCTCAACTTTCTGGATTCTCCCCCGTTATTTAGTGGTCTAAGAAGAGAATTTAATTGCCTTTCCAGCTTATAATCGAACGGGAAAAACGCCCAAGTTCCGACCTAAATCGGGAGATGGGCGTTTATCTCACAAAAACGAATAAAGCGGTATAATCGAAAGCCGATTTTGGACGTTTTCAACTGCACTCCGTCGCGGATGCGGACAAAGTTGATGGGTCGTGTCAGAGGTGTGGCGAAGGCGGAACTGGGGCGTGGTTATCTGCCGAACAGAGATGGGCGCATTTCACAGATAATGGGACAAAAGTATGCGTTTTTAGCTAGAATTTAGGGCACTTTTCCTGGACCCTGTTTTTTCACGAATAAGGCCCCAAAAAGTGCCCTAAATGACCAGATGACCACTGGAGGGAATCGGGGATGACCTCTCCTGACTCCCCCAGTGGTCATAAACCCCCTCCCACCACAAAAAATGATGTTTCACAACTTTTTATTTTCACCCTCAAATGTCATACCCACCTCCCTGGCAGCAGTATGCAGGTCCCTGGAGCAGTTGTTAGGGGGTGCAATGGACTTCAGGCAGGTGGACCCAGGCCCATCCCCCCCCTACCTGTTACAATTGTGCTGCTTAATGCTTAGTCGTCCAACCCCCCCCCCCGAACCCACTGTACCCACATGTAGGTGCCCCCCTTCACTCCTTAGGGCTATAGTAATGGTGTAGACTTGTGGGCAGTGGGTTTTGAGGGGGATTTGGGGGGCTCTGCACACAAGGGAAGGGTGCTATGCACCTGGGAGCTCTTTTACCTTTTGTTCTGTTTTTGTAAAAGTGCCCCCTAGGGTGCCTGGTTGGTGTCCTGGCATGTTAGGGGGACCAGTGCACTACGACTCCTGGCCCCTCCCACGAACAAATGCCTTGGATTTATTCGTTTTTGAGCTGGGCGATTTCATTGTCCATTATCGCTGAAAAGCAAAAACGCCCAGCTCACAACTTGGCGAATAAAACATGGACGTCTAATTTTTTCGAAAATACGCTTGGGTCCGCCCCTTCATGGACCCGTTCTCAGAGATAAACGCCCATGGAGATAGGCGTTTCTGTTAGATTATGCCCCTCTTTATTTCCTATAGTTATGCCTTAATTGATATTGTTCTTATGTTACTTATGCAAGTCTGTGCTTGTGTGTTAAATGCAAAATTACAAATAAATAAATTAAAAAAAATAGTTAGTTATGTTTAAACAAATGAGAGATCTGCATGAAACAAAATATTTTTATTATTTTGACTTATAAAACTACTTGTTCCTGAAACATGCTTAAAACATAATCCATTTGTGTATCTAAAATTTAAACTTGTCTTCTACAAAACAGATGAGGTGAAGATGTGATTCCATGTGCCCCAATTAAAGGAGAGTTTAATTTTACTTCTATTTTCTTACAATATATTCCATCTTGTAGAAATATACTGTCACTTGCTCTCAATGAAATACAGGCCAATGGCTCAGGCTAAGAGCTAGGCCTCTTAAAATCAAAAATCATCTCTGATACAAAATATATTTCACTGCACTCATGCTGAAGTGAGTTCCCAGAGAGCTGGCAAGGGAGGGGGCATTTGCTCTTGTCAACAATCCTGGGACTGGCACCTGCAAGAAGTCATGAGTGAAGATGTTTTGGCTAATGCAAGAGTTAGTAATGGGTCAGGTGCAAGTAGAGGGAGGGGGAGCTGAGGAGGGCAAAATGACCTGTGACATTATTTCTTCGCAGATGTTGTCCTAAACATAATTTGTTTATACTTAGACTTTGGGAACATGTGAAGTCATTCTAATCAACTGATAAGGGCAAAGAGCTCTGGTGAGAAAGCTAGGGTCCATTGGAATGAATAAGGTCAAAATGGTATAAAAAGGGGAGTCAGAAGGGTATTAGGATCAGAAGACTTCAGAAGGCTGGAGACAGACGTGTCGTGAAGTGCTGTTCTACCATATGAATACCTGGTTGCCTGTACTGCCTTTGGGTGAGAAGCTGATCCTAATAAACTATCTTACTATATCTACTGAATACTGGGTTTCTTTCTAATTGGAAAGAAACAAAGGAAAGATATTCAACATAAAGGAATCTTTCACTTGCTCATCTTCCAATGTGGTATATATCATTCAGTGTAAAAAATGTAACGAAGGATGCTATATTGGAGAAACAGGCCAGATGCTTAAGACAAGATTCAATTTACATAGACATCACATGAACAATACTGGTGCCAGTAGGGTTCCCACCCCTGTTGGTCAGCATTTTACAGGACCAGGACACTGTACCAGTGACTTCACAGTGAGAATCCTGAAAGGTAACTTTAAAACCATACAAGAACGTAAGACCTTTGAAATTAGAATGATTGAATATTTTAACACCCTACAGAAAGGACTTAACAAGGATCTGGGGTTCCTAGCCCATTATAAACCATAAAGCTGTATTTCTCTCCACCCCTCACCTATCCACACCCATCCTGTTAGAATATCAATGATATGCTTTGATGTCCCCATGCATACCTCCTACCCACCCCCATCCTCACACCCTGTCAGACTGTCATCGTAATGCTTGAATGTTTTCACTTATATACACTGTCAGCTAGCACATTTGCTTATTTCCAATCTGACGAAGAAGGGCAACCTTCGAAAGCTAATCAAGAAATGTATTAAGTTATGTCCAATAAAAAAGGTATCATCTTATTTTCTTTTCCATGTTTTATTTTGTTTGATTTCTATTGATAACCTTAAGAGTGGACTAACACGGCTACCACACTCCTCTACTTTCTAATTGGAGTGTTTGCTACTGCCCAGTTTAAAACTGTCATGAGCAGATACAGGGTTGGGGTAATTGAGTATTTAGAGGGGATATGCAATTCTTTCCAGGATGGAAGAAAGCCCATGGCTTCCGCTGCCCAACAGAGGTGGCAGACCTAATTATTAATCAATCTTTATAATACCAGGCTTCCCAAGACAGTTTATAACTGTTAAGATGAACCTATCAGGAAACAGGATATCCTAACTGAGATCTGGCCGTGTATTATTGTATTGCGTAGAACAGTGTAGAAACATTAACACAAACTACAGAGTTATTACTGCTGTTTCTACCAGGTACAATAATTTTTTAAGCTGTTTTAGTGATATTCAATTTTATTTCATGATATATATCTAGATATGAGAAGCTATCCAAATAAATCAAAAAGCTGTCAAATAACTTTAAAAAATCTTTTATCCTCTATCTTTTAAGGCATTGACTATCCAACTGGAACAGCTTTAGGCTTCTATCCCACTGTCAGTTGGTGTACCTCAGGGATCTGTCCTGGGACCTCTTCTTTTCTCCATCTATACTTCTTCCCTTGGTACTCTGATCTCATCCCATGGTTTTCAGTATCATCTTTACGCGGATGACTCCCAGATCTACCTCTCCACACCAGAAATCTCAGCTGAAATCCAGGCCAAAGTATCAGCCTGTCTGTCTGACATTGCTGCCTGGATGTCTCAGCACCATCTGAAACTAAACATGACCAAGACTGAGCTTCTCATCTTTCCCCCTAAACCAACCTCTCCTCCTCCCCCATTCTCTATTTCTGTGGATAACACTCTCATCCTTCCTGTCTCATCAGCTCGTAACCTTGGGGTCATCTTCGACTCCTCCCTCTCCTTCTCTGCACATATTCATCAGACTGCTAAAACCTGTTGTTTCTTTCTCTATAATATCAGCAAAATTCGCCCTTTCCTTTCTGAGCACACTACCAGAACCTTCATCCACACTTGTATCACCTCTCGCTTAGACTATTGCAACTTCCTTCTCATAGATCTCCCACTTAGCCATCTCTCTCCTCTTCGATCTGTTCAAAATTCTGCTGCACAACTTCTATTCCACCAGTGTCGTTATGCTCATATTAGCCCTCTCCTCAAGTCACTTCACTGGCTTCCTATCCGTTTCCGCATACAGTTCAAACTCCTCTTATTGACCTATAAGTGCATTCACTCTGCAGCTCCTCAATACCTCTCCACTCTTATCTCTCCCTACATTCCTCCCCCGGGAACTCTGTTCACTGGGTATATCTCTCTTATTTGCACCCTTCTCCTCCACCGCTAACTCCAGACTCTGTTCCTTTTATCTTGCTGCACCATATGCGTGGAAAAGACTCCCTGAGCCGGTAAGTCAAGCTCCATCTCTGGCCGTCTTCAAATCTAAGCTAAAAGCCCACCTTTTTGATGCTGTTTTTAACTCCTAACCCTTGTTCACTTGTTCAGAACCCTTATTTTATCATCCTCACTTTAATATTCCCTTATCTCTTGTTTGTCCTGTTTGTCTGTCCTAATTAGATTTTAAGCTCTGTCAAGCAAGGACTGTCTCTTCATGTTGAAGTGTACAGTGCTGCGTACGTCTAGTAGCGATATAGAAATGATAAGTAGTAGTAGGCCCCAGGGGCGTAGCCACGGGTGGGCCTGGATGGGCCTGGGCCCACCCACTTTGGGCTCAGGCCCACCCACCAACGATACACCTCATAGACACCCAAACCGCGACTTCAGCTTTCCCTCCTCCCAACCACCTGCCAGCGCGCCACAGGTTTTGTTCCCTCCCTGCTCTCTCCCCTGTCATCCCCGTCCAGCAGCGGTGTTAGCTCTGCTGCTTCAGCGGAGCTGCGCAGCGCCGGGGCTGTCCGCACGCTGCTACAAGTGCTTCCTCTGCGCTGGCCCCACCTCTTCAGAAAGAGTATCGGAGAAGGTGAGGCTGGCCGGAAGGAAGCACTCGTGTAGCGGCAGCTTGCTGGTGGATGCGGCTCCATTGCAGACATGCAGAGCTGGACCGTGGCGCTGCCCGGCGGAGATGGAAAGGGAGGGAGGAGGGCTTGCGGCACGCCAGTGGGTTGCTGGGAGGTGGGAGAGAACAAAAACTGCAGTGGGTGGCTGGCGGGGGGGGGGGGAGAGGGGAAAAAGGTGCAGCATGTCAGCGGGTGGCTGGGGGGAGGGGGGAGGGGGGAGGGAGAGAAAAAAAAACTACAGCATGCTGGCAGGTGGCTTGAGGGGTCAGGGAGAGAGGGAGAGACAAGAGCACTGTTGGGATCAGGGAGTGAAACAGGGTAGTGCTAGGTGGGGCAGAGGAATAATTGTTCGATGTGGGGGGAGGGAAGGAGAGATGCTGCAAGGGGAAAGAGAGGGAGAATTGTTGGATATGGGTGGGGTGGGGTGGGATGGGAAAATGGAGGGAAAGGCTGCATAGGAGTGGTAAAGGGCCAGAGAGAAAAAAAAGTGTTGGACATGGAAGTGGAAGGAAAGGAGGGAGAGAGGAAATGTTGAACATGGCATTGAGGTGAATGGAAGGAAGGATGGAGAGATGCTGTGTGGCCGGGGGGGGGAGGGGGGGGAGAGTGAGATGTTAGACCAGGGGCTCAAGACAGTGAGAGGGAGAAAAGTTGGACATGAAGGTGGAGGAGAGGAGAGGAAAGGAGAGATGCACAAGCGGTAGAGGGTAGAAAGAGGGAAGATGGACAATGGATGGTAGGGAAGAGAAAGGGGAAAATGCTGAACAATGGGGGAGGGGAGAGAGATGGGACAGGAAGATGCTGGTGGTGGGAGGTAAAAGGGATAGGGAGATATCAGGCTAGAGGGTGAGGATGGGAGAAAGAGGGAACAGATGCTGGGCTGGAAGGGTGGAGGGAGGGAGACACTGGGAATGGTGGAAAGCATGGGGGAGAGGCCCAGGGAGTGGAGATGGCAAGGAAATAAATGAGAGAACAGTGATTACAGGGGTAGAAATATGGTAATGGTGCGTAGATTGAAGATGGAAAGGAATGATAGGCTGGGAAGGAGAGAGATGGAGAATGGGAGAGCCAGTGGGTGAAAGGACATGGAAATGTGATAGATATCTGAAAAGTAAAAAGAAGGAAAAGATTTAGAAAGGATGAAATTTGAGTGTACAGAGGCAGAAAAGAAAAAAAGAAAGAAAGGAAAGAGCTAAAATGGAAAGATCAATATTTCAGAGGCAGGTGTAGGGAGAAAATGAAATGACAGGAGAAAAAAAGACAAATGGACAGCCGCTTGAAGAATTAGCAGAAGACAGGAAAGCGGGAAAGAGAAATTGGAACCAACATGATGGAAAAATAAAATGTCCAGACAATAAAGGTAGAAAAATCATTTTATTTTGAATGTTTTAAATGGATATGTTAGCTTTGGGAAATGTGCATAGTGGATGTCTTTTTATTGTGTTAAGTAGAAAAGGAAATGTGCTTTTGTTTTTTTTTCTCCAGTGTTGCAGTGCATGCTGAGGTTCCCAGTTCAATTTTGTCTACATATTTTTATTTCTAATTTGTGATCCCTTGTTCTGTAATTTTTGAGGGTCTGTCAGTGTGACTGTAACGCAGATGAAGAGATTGGAGAGGAGAGGGAATTGGGGGAGGGGCTTCTTTATTTTCTGCCCTGGTCACTAGCATGGTTAACAGCAGCCCTGACCCTTGCTGTGGCTAGTGGGGATCCCCAAGCCCTGCCAGCTGGGGATCTCTTCCGGGGCTGGCCGTAGCTGCCTTCTGCCAAGCTTGGCAGATGGGGGCAGCATCCTTGAGTCACTGACAACTAAGCATGTAAGGGGTGCTGGCATCAGTGGCTCGAGGAATTGCTACTGCCTGCTGGGCTTGGTGGGGAGGAGTTCTGGCCATCTCTGGTGGAGGTCCCCAGCTGACGGAGATTGGGGATCCTCATCAGCTAAAGTATTTATGTTTTGAGTTGGGAAGTGCTGGGGGAGAGGGGGTAGAGAGAAAATTTTGTGCCCACCCACTTTGTGCTGAGGCCCACCCAAAATTGGTTGTCTGGCTTCTCCACTAGTAGGCCTCTGTTTACAAAGCCACGTTAGCGGCTGCCAGTGCAGTAATGCTGTCGGCATTGCCACCGGGCAGATTTATAAACATGGGAGTTAGACTTTCTACAGATGGACCACGCATAAGGAGTCCATTGTTTCTAATAATCTTTTACTATTGTTTTCAATAACCTTTGATATATTTGGGTAAACTAAAACAGCAGCAATCTCAGCCTACTGGCGTCAGCCCACATAATGAGCTAGATAGGCTCATACCATCTCCTGTCTCAATCTAACCTCCTTGGGCTGACCTGAGAAGAGCAGCCGGAGCCCTGCGCATGCTCACTAATGCGATAAGGCTGAACTGATGAGCGCAGCCGAGGCTCTGCACATCTACTATAATAAAACTCACCCTCAACGTTCTGAAGACAACGTTCTGAAGTCACTCAGTCAGTCACTGAAGGGTTCATGGATTCATGGTGGTGAAGCCAGAACACTGACCATGTCTCTCTGCCCCGCCCTCGCATGACGGACCAATCAGAAAAAACACCCTCAACATTCTGAAACACAAAGGACCATCACAAAACCGTTCCCAGGCAACACTAGGCAACGTAAGACGGACCAATCAGAGGAAACTACGTGACAATAAGGGAGGAGCATTCCCCAGCAGAATGGCTCATTATCTGTGCAGCACGGAGAGCACAGAACCACCGCTGGAACGAGAGAAGAATATTCCTGCTGTGGGTATGTGCAAAAATTTACATTTACATTTCACATTTACATTTCACCAACAGAAAGACCCCCCTCCACAAACCTCCTTGACAGACAAAACCACACACACACACACACACAATACAACAGAAACACACCCTCAAAGCCACACATCAATCCAACCCACTTTGCCAGCACAGCACATCCCCCAACCCCCAAGCAAAAAACAAAACAAAAAAAGACACACATCAACAACCTGCACACACACCCCACCCTCACACACTCACACACACACACACACACACACAAAATAACTCTGTGACACATACACACACACACAAAAAAAAACACATGCTAGCGCCCGTTTCCTTGGTTTCGGAAACGGGCCTTTTTTACTAGTGTTCACTAATGCAATGGCTTGTGGCGTGCAATCCTCCCTCAGACGATGCGTTGGCAGATTGTTTATTTTTTTGAAAAATATACAGAAAATACAAAAATATAAAATGAATTCAGGTATAAACAAGTTACAAATGCATAACAGTATCAAGAACAGTACATAAAAGTACTATAGGGAAAGGCATAAGTCCAGTGAATGATTATCTAGGATAACAGTGTAAATAATCTTGGTTAACATAGTGCTGACCCGAGTTATTTGCTAGATAAGTCATTATCTAAGGTTTTCCATTTTAACAACTTTCACGATTTCTGGTGAGTGCGTGAACTTAAGTTATTTTCATAGTTCTTATATAATATAACCCACTTCCACCACATATGAAAAGAAACAAGTGAGTTATCCTTCCAGTGATTAACAATAAGATAATGGCCTCGGAAATTAAAAAAATCAAATTGAAATTTGTCCGATTCTTCAGTTATTTCAGGTAGGGTAAGTGATTTCTGGATAATGAGTTTCAAAAGAAATAGTAGTTGGTAAGTGAAAGATATCTAATATTTTACTCCAAACGTTGGACCAGAAAAATTTGGAGATTGCAATGCTTATGCTCTTGTGCCCCCCAAAAATAGTCAACCTGATTCAGATACACACACCATTAAACTTCCAGATTTAAACCCAATGGGACAAAAGTCCACAACTGATGATCCATCTCTGTTTATGCAATAAAAGCTGTGTCACAGTTCATACACAAAACATCCAGCACAGTAAATTCTAGATCTCATATATCCTTTCTTACGCTGTCCACTCCCTCCAAGGAGTTCACTCTGTTGCAAATCTTGCTATCATTTACAAAAATCAATACAACTGGAAGGCGGTGAAATACTTTTAAATTTTCAAGTTACACAACATATATCCTACACCGGATAATCAGCAATTCTAACAAGGCTTCCAGAGTTTTTAACATTTACAAAAAAAAAAATTTCTTGATTGTGTTAGAACAGATATCACTGAAGAACAGGGGAGGGGATCGGAGACGTCATTTACTGCAAGCTGAACAGCATTGGATCTTTAAATTGAAATCTCTGGAACCAGATGGTCTAAATGCAAAGATAGAACGGCAACATTTTTTTAAAATTAGAAATTCATTTGAATTTTCCCGCCCTGAGAAGTGATTGGTGTTGGGTCATCTTTATGGAATGATTATAAGAATCAAGAAATGTATTAAGTTATGTCCAATAAAAAAGGTATCATCTTATTTTCTTTTCCATGTTTTATTTTGTTTGATTTCTATTGCTAACAAAAAAAACACAAAGAGAAAAAAGCCTCAGTAGACCCTCCTCCTCCTCTTTTGTATCATTGTAGTCAATTGGGGTTCCAGTGTTTATCATCAGCATAAAAAAAACTCTTATTTATTAAATAAAAAAAATATATACGATAAACTCTACTACAAGCTATTTTTAAAAAGCTGTACTTAACTTATAAGCTTTACAACCATCACATAAGGCTGACGGTGGCCAGCATTTCAATCAGATTAACATACTTCAAAAACTCAGGGAGCTCTTCTCTATAATGTTCTCACCAACTTGACATAACTTCCTACTGCTGTCTCATGCTTCCAACGTCTTGCATCAGTCCCTTATAATTCTCTCTATAAAAAGCAACACCAAGAAGCCTCTAGCCGGAAGTGTGAAGGGGGCGAGATATCCGGTTTCCCTATGAGTGTCTGCCCCGCCCTCTCTGTAACACAGTCAGTGAAGGAAAACAGCAGAGCATGAAATCAAATCGCTGGCTCTGTAACAGTGAAGGACTCAGAGGGGGGAGGGGAGAGAGGCCAGAGGGCAGGGACACACACACTCCCACATGCACACAGAAGAAAACATTGCTAGCCCCAGAGGGGGGAGGGGAGAGAGGGCAGGGACACACACACTCCCACATGCACACAGAGGAAAACATTGCTAGCCCCCGTTTCATTTGCATCAGAAACGGGGCTTTTTTACTAGTCATTCCATAAAGATGACCCAACACCAATCACTTCTCAGGGCGGGAAAATTCAAATGAATTTCTAATTTAAAAAAAATGTTGCCGTTCTATCTTTGCATTTAGACCATCTGGTTCCAGAGATTTCAATTTAAAGATCCAATGCTGTTCAGCTTGCAGTAAATGACGTCTCCGATCCCCTCCCCTGTTCTTCAGTGATTTCTGTTCTAACACAATACATTTCAAAGATGCAAAGCTACATTTGAATTGTGTACTGTGCACTGCTAAAGGCGATGTCTCTTTACATGTCTAAATAGTACTTTTATGCTCCATTAACCTCAATTTCAAAGCTCTTGCCGTGTGTCCGACATACAGTTTTTGACATGGACAGCACATACAGTACACAACATAGGAAGACAGACAGGTAGTGTTGATTCTCAATTGAAAATCTCTTCTATCGAGTGGATTAATTACTCAAGCCTAATAAACAAGCTTTAGGAGTCAGTGGGAATGGTTTGTCCAAGATCTGTGTTAGTCCCCCAACTACTTGAGTCCAGTATTGTTGAACAATCTCACATTCCCACCATATAAGAAAGAAAGTGTCTTTAGCCTGCAAACACCTCCAGCACTCATCAGTATTCATATTAGGGATAGTGTCAGGTTCTCAGGTTCAGAGCCCGCGGGGCCGGGCTCTGGAGCAAACGTGAGCCCTTGGGCTGCTGACGAGGAGTGACAGCAGCAGGCAAAACCCACCAACCAACGCTGGGTAAGCACACCGGTACCGGCAGGGACTGCAGGCACCGCCCAGCGACCCGGAACACCCAGACTGGAATCCCCCGGACTGGAGGACACAGGACTGGAACACTGGACTGGAATTCCCCAGACTGGAGATCACAGGACTGGAACACTGGACGAGAGCACACTGGACTGGTCCACACAGCTTCACCTGCACTTAGCTACTAAGCCCCCCAGGAGTTGAGCTCCTGGGTTCGAGTAACCGGCAGGACTTACCGGATACTGGATCCCCTGGGACTGGAGAACTAGGACAGGCTTGAGACAGCAGTGCTCCAAGGTACTGGACTAACCAGGGCACTCCTAAGCCCTACACTAACAAAAGGACTTCCTAAGCCCTATACTAACAGAAGTACTAATAGCACCACACTCACAAAAGGACTTCCAAAGCCCTTCACTACTAGAAGTACTACTAATAGAGACACACAGGTAAGCAGGGGAGCCACAGGGAGAGAGTAGGGAACCTAAACACAACAGCTCACATAGGTGCTCTTAACAACCCCAAAACCTGAAGTACTTCTATCAGCAACAAAAGGGAAAGCAGGGGAGCTACAAGGGAAAAGCAGGGAAGCTACACACCTACGCAGAACAGGTGCTTCCTAAGCACTATACTAACAAGCTAAACACAAAACTAACAAACTTCCTAAGCACTACTCTAGCAAGCTAGATACAAAACTAACAAGGTGCTTCCAAAGCACTACCCTAGCAAGCTAGACACAAAACTATCAAGGTGCTTCCCAAGCACCAAAGGGAAAGCTAACGAAGCAGAAAGTGCTCCTCAACACTAAGCACTAACCGTGACCTTCAGCAGACATTCTAAAGCACACGCAAACACCAACGTTGCAAAGGCCATGAAGGAAAGAACACCACTTCCTTATGAAGGCCCTCCCAGATGATGTCACACTCCCTAGACCTAGGCAACAGCACACTGACCCAGAGAGGCCCAACCCACACCAATGCAGCACCGTGAAGCACCTGAAGCCAGCACACCCAGGGAGAGGTAGAGCTAACTCAGTCCACACCCACAGCTGCAGTGTAGTGAAACAATTAACCCACTGCTGGCAGCAGCCAGCACAGAGAGAGAGAGAGAGAGCTCAGACAGGACAGACAAACGAAACAGAAGCCAGCTAAGAAGCTGACCCCCAGGAAAGAGGTAAGTTTGAGAGGGGTTCTGACCCCAATCATAACAGATAGAGCTTTTAATTTTAGCACTGTGTAACCACTTTGTAAGCATTCTCTTTGATCAACACACAACTTGAAGATTTTTGAACCTCTTTAAACACACACTTATATTCACTCTGTGTATTCTCCAAACAACAAATCCCACTCCCGTTGATCCATAAATCTAAATCTTTGAAAAGGCCAACCCCGAAAAAAATTATAAAACAAGGAAAGAGGTTGACTCCAATTCACCAGAACCCGCCATAAATTTTCAAAGTGTTCAGTTTCATCCGGGTCCGATTGGAGCCAACCTTGTCCCATCATATAATGTTTAACCTGCAAGTATGAGAACACATCCCTCTTATTTAAACCATAAGCCCTCTTCAAATCTTCAAAGGGGATAAACTCGCCCACATCTAGAAATTGACAAAAACAAGTAAGTCCCTTCCCCTCCCATCTAAGAAACACCCCACTTTCCCTCCCCGCTTGGAAACGGGGCTCAAGTTTAATCGAAGCTAAAGATGAACTCCGACTCCCAATCCCCAATCTCTTCTTCACCCATTTCCAGATTCCCAAAAGGTGTCTCATTAAAGGATTAGTAATACTCCTCATATACTCTGAGGGTATCGGAGATATCCAACGCAAATAATTAATGGGAACCTAGAAAAGTGAACTTGCTTAAGTAACACTCCACCCTTACCCGGAAATTCCTCCCAATCCCAAATTTGTCTAAGTTGTCCTGCCCAATAGAACCACAATATACTTGGCACTGCCTGTCTCCCCCATTCTAAACCTTGCCACAATATTTTTTTGGCTTGTCGGGGTGATTTACCTCCTCATATAAACCTAAAAAATTCCCTTTGAAACATTTAAACCCCCTCAGGAATTGCTATAGGGAGTGTCTGAAACAAAAACAACAGGCGAGGAAGCACATTCATTTTTAATGCTGCAATCTGCCCC
The DNA here is from genome assembly GCF_901765095.1 of Microcaecilia unicolor. Taxonomy (NCBI): domain Eukaryota; kingdom Metazoa; phylum Chordata; class Amphibia; order Gymnophiona; family Siphonopidae; genus Microcaecilia; species Microcaecilia unicolor. Next base: position 246,266,706 of record NC_044038.1, read on the forward strand.
CCACCATGATAACCATGTGGACGGCCATCTGGCTAGATCTCCCCTAAGAGACCATAATAAATCATAATTAAGGGCCCTGTTTACTAAGCAGCGTTATAAGCACATTAATGTTTTTAATACATGTTAACCATGTACGTGCCTACAATATCCTTACGTGGTTAGCGCACGCGCTAAAAACACTAACGCACCTTAGTAAGCAGGGCACAAAGTGCATAAAGCTGTGTAAGGTCCCTAGGAACTTGTATATCTAAATACCTAATATAAGTACTCACCCATTTAAAAGAAAATATTCCCCTTAATTGAATTTCCTCTAAGGTTCCAGGGTAATCCCTAAGATCTCAGTTTTATCTACATTTATTTATTTATTTGTTGCATTTGTACCCCACATTTTCCCACCTGTTTGCAGGCTCAATGTGGCTTACATAGTACCGTGAGGTGTTAGCCACCTCCGGTGTTGAAACAAATACAGAGATGTTGTTACAGACACATTAGAGAATCAAGAGAAGAAGAGTAATATATTGTTCATTGCAAGGTTTTGTTTCGTTGTGTTGCTGTGGAGATGTGTTACATTTACAGTTATTGAGCATTGTGGTATGCCTTGTTGAAGAGGTAGGTCTTCAGAGATTTACGAAAGTTAGTTAGTTTGTAAATAGTTTTTAGGTTAAGCGGCAGTGCGTTCCATAACTGTGTACTCAGGTACGAAAAGCTTGACGCATGCGTTAGTCTGTATTTTAGACCTTTACAGCTGGGGAAGTGAAGATTAAGGAATGTGCAGGATGATCTTTCAGCGTTCCTGGGTGGCAAGTCTACCAGGTCTTACATGTAGGCTGGGGCATCTCCGTGAACGATTTTATGAACTAGAGTGCATAATTTGAACGCAATACGTTCTTTGAGTGGAAGCCAGTGCAGCTTTTCTCTTAGGGGTTTTGCGCTTTCATATTTTGTTTTTCCAAATATGAGTCTGGCTGCAGTGTTCTGGGCAGTTTGAAGTTTCTTGATGAATTGCTCTTTACAACCAGCATAGAGTGCATTGCAGTAATCTAGGTGACTCAGCACCATTGACTGTACCAGGTTGCGGAAGACGGTCCTTGGGAAGAATGGTCTTGCTCTTTTTAGTTTCCACATTGAGTGGAACATCTTCTTGGTTGTATTTTTCACATGACTTTCAAGTGTAAGATTTCGGTCAATGGTAACTCCAAGAATTTTCAAGGTGTCTGAATCGGGAAGGGACAATTTTATGTTTATGATGGTGAATTTGCTCTTGTTATGTTGTGAGGTGAGTATAAGACATTGTGTTTTTTCTGCATTAAGTTTCAGCTGAAATGCATCTGCCCATGAATGCATGATATGGAAGGTTTGATTGATGTCATTGGTGATTTCCTTTAAATCATGTTTGAACGGGATGTAGATCGTTACGTCATCTGCGTATATGTATGGATTGAGATTTTGGTTGGATAATAATTTGGCCAAGGGTGTAATCATTAAGTTGAAGAGGGTCGGCGAGAGGGGAGATCCTTGAGGGACTCCACATTCAGGTTCCCATGGGGCTGATGTAGTCGAGTTAGATATCACTTGGTATGATCTTGTGGTCAGGAAGCCTTTAAACCAGTTTAGAACGTTGCCTCCAACTCTGAAGTATTCTAGGATGTGAAGTAATATTCCATGGTCAGCCATGTCGAACGCACTGGACATGTCAAATTGTAGGAGAAGTATGTTGTTACCAGTTGTAATAGCGTGTTAAATTTAGTTAGGAGAGTAACTAGTACTGTTTCGGTGCTGTGATTAGGCCGAAAACCTGATTAGGAGTCATGAAGTATTGAAAATTTATTTAAGTAGTTGGTAAGCTGTTTGGTCACCATTCCTTCTGTTAGTTTGGTTATCAGAGGAATAGATGCTACTGGGCGATAGTTGGTTAAGTAATTTGTACTTTTCTTTGCATCTTTAGGTATGGGGGTGAGTAGAATATTTCCTTTTTCCTTTGGGAAGAGTCCATTTTGTAACATATAGTTCAAATGCTTCGTAAGGTCTGATATGAGTTGTTGAGGGGCAACTTTTATAAGGTTATTAGGGCATATGTCTAATTTGCAGTGAGACTTGGCGAACCTTTTGAGTGTTTGGGAGATGGTATCATCCGATAGTGTATCGAAGTTGGCCAAGGTTCTGTCAGCTGGGTGTTCTCCAGGAGTTGGGTCTAGGCAGTCGAGGAGTTCTACGTAATCGGTGGTATTGACATGTGTCGTGAGTCGTAGCTTTACAATTTTCTCTTTGAAGTATTTCACCAGATTGTCTGTTGCTGGTGTGTCTGTGCTGTTAGAGGTCACCGGTGTTGTATCTAGTAATTTGTTCACGAGTGGGAAAAGTTTATGTGTATCCTTGTAATCTGGTCCAATTATAGTTTTGTAGTATCATCTTTTGGTTTGTTTAATGGTGTATTTGTATTTTCTTTGTAGTTGCTTCCAAGCGTTGAGTGCGGAGTCGTCTTTCTTTTTATTCCAAGCTCATTCTAACCTTCTAACTTGTGTTTTTAGTTTTTTCAGTTCTTCATTGAATCATGGTATTGAGTTCTTTCTGTGTGAGGTTCTGGTTTGAAGTGGCGCTATGGTGTCTAATATGCTTCTGCATCTATTGTCCCATTCTTGAAGAAATTGGTTTGAATCTGTCAGTGCAGTCCATTCCCTATTGTAGAATTGTTGCCAGAATGTTAACAGATCTATTTTGCCTCTCGTGGTATAGGTTGTTTGTTCTTGTTTGTGGTGTGAGTCTTTCATTCTCCATTGAAGGGAAAGGTTTGCTTTGTAGTGGTCGGACCAGGGTGTAGCTGTCCACTTTGTATCTGTTAGTATAAGTTTTAAGTCAGGGGAGAATTTGTGTGTAATGATGTCTAGTGTGTGTCCTTTAATATGGGTTGGTTGCATGTTTGGCTACTGAAGATCCCATAGGTGGAGGAAGTCTGTTCATTCCCGCGCGTTTATTGAGTTAGGATCTTCAAGGTGCAGGTTTATATCCCCTACTATAAGAAGGTTGGAGGTAGAAACACATGTGTTCGATATAAAGTCCATAAATTGTGTTTGGCAATCCTGCCAGTTACCTGGTGGTCTATAGAGCAGGACCGCGTTAAGGTGGTCCTGCAGGGTTAGGTGATTGATTCTAACTGAGGCAATTTCAAGTTGGGGAAGAATGGATTTGGATATGGTTGTGATGGTGAACTGGGATCTGTAGATTATGGCTATTCCTCCTCCTCTTTTCCATTCCTTGTCCAGTGGGTAATTCTGTAACCTGGGGGGCATAGGTCTAAAATTAATAGGTCTTTGAGGTCATGAATCCAGGTTTCACTTATGAATAAGAGATCGAGATTGTCTGTTATGATCCGGTCCATTATTATTGTTGTTGTTTTGTTGACTACTGATCTGGCATTTGTGTAACCCAGTTGGATTGATTGGTAGCGGTTAGTTGGGAACGAAGATGTATTAATTTTTATTAGTTGTCTGTCCTCTTGGTTTCTGGGTTTATTGTGACCTTTCTTTCCTTTCTGTTGGTTGTGCCCATGTGTAGTGGATTTTCCTTTTAATTGGTTATTATTCTTTTGATCTGGTGTATTGTATTTGGGTTGTGTGCAGGGTTTGTGTGCGGTGGGTAGATTATTGTTTGTGTGCGGGGTAGTCCATGCATGGTAGATTAGGGGGAGAAAGTAGATTATTAAAAGTAGATTGTGAATATTCAGATTGGCGGTGGTTAGTGTAGTACAATAGGAGTTGATTAGAACATAGTAACATAGTAACATAGTAGATGACAGCAGAAAAAGACCTGCATGGTCCATCTAGTCTGCCCAAGATAAACTCATATCTTGAATTTGTACCTGTCTTTTTCAGGGCACAGAACGTATAAGTCTGCCCAGCAGTATTTCCCGCCTCCCAACCACCAGTCCCGTCTCCCATCACCGGCTCTGGTACAGACCGTATAAGTCTGCCCTCCCCTATCCTAGCCTCTCAACCACCAACCCCTCTTCCCCCCACCTGCTCCGCCACCCAATTTCAGCTAAGCTTCTAAGGATCCATTCCTGCTGCACAGGATTCCTTTATGCCTATCCCACGCATGTTTGGCTCCTTCTATATGGTAAGAGTCAGCCACATGGAATGCATGTGTTTCGGGTTTTTTTGTTTGTTTGTTTTTGTTGTTTTTAAAATCCACCATTCATCCAAACAACTTCAATTCCTGCAATATTACAGGAAGACAGAGATGTGGTCTCCCCAAATACATCAAAATATCATCAGCAAATAAGGCTATCTTGTGAATTGAACTCCCACCCAGCTAGAAACCATAAATATCTGGGTTAGAGCGCATCCATCGTGTCAAAGGCTGAATGGACAAAGCAAACGAGAGGTGATAAGCGGCAACTCTGTCAGGTTCCCCTTGCTATAGGAAATGGGTCCGTATATCCTGAATTAACCCATACTCCAGATCCAAGTACAGAAATTAGCCCCCAACCCCACTTTGTCCAAAACCTGCCATAGAAACGCCCAGCAAACCTTTTTTAAAACCCTGCTAAGCTAAGCATGTTTACCTCATTCTCTGGCAAGAATTCCAGACTTTAATTACACATTGAGTGAAGAAATATTTTCTCTGCTTTGTTTTATATTTACTACTTAGTAGTTTCATTGTATGCCCTCTAATCCTAGTATTTTTGGAAAGACTAAACAAGCGATTCACATCTACCCATTCCACTCCACTCCACTCAGTATTTTATAGACCTCTATCATATTTCTCCTCAGCCATCTCTTCTCCAAGCTGAAGAGCCCTAGCCGCTTTAGCCTTTCCTCATAAAGAAGTCATCCCATCCCCTTTATCATTTTCATCGTCCTTCTCTGTACCTTTTCTAATTCTGCTATATCTTTTTTGAGATGCGATGACCAGAATTGCACACAGTATTTGAGGTGCATTTGTAACATGGAGTGATACAAAGGCATTATAACATCCCTATTTTTGTTTTCCATTCCTTTCCTAATAATTACCAACATTTTATTTGCTTTCTTCTACGTTGCTGCACACTGAGCAGAGGGTTTCAATGTATCATCAACGATGACACCTAGATCTTTCCTGAGCAGTGATTCCTAATGTGCTGTAAATAGACTCTGTAGGAACGTATGGCTTTTAAACACAGGGATCTGTACTGGAATTGGTGCTGTTTGGCATATTTGTAGGTGATCTGGAAATTAGATCAACAAGTGAAGTGATTAAATTTGCAGATGATACAAGACTGTTCAGGGTTGTTGAGACACATGCGGACTGTGAAAGATTGCAAGGAGACCCTGGGAAACTGGAAGACTGAGCATCCAAACGGCAGATGAAATTTAATGTGGACAAATGCAAAGAGATGCACCATTGGGAAGAATAATCCAAATCATAGTTATCTGATGCTAAGATCTAAGTGTCGTTGTGGACAGTGTGTTGAAATCTTCGGCCCAGTTTGCAGCAGTGGTCTGAGAAGCAAACAGGATGCTAGGAATTGTTGGGAAAGGAATGGTAAATAAGACCAAGAATACTATAATGCCTCTGTGTCGCTCCAAGGTGCGACCTCACCTTGAGTGTTGCATTCAGTTCTGGTCGCTGTATCGCAGAAAAGATATAGTGGAATTAGAAAAGGTTCAAAGAAGAGCAACCAAAATGATTAAAGGGGATGGAACTGCTCTCGTATGAAGAAAGGTTAGAGAGGTTACAGGCTATTCAGCTTGGAAAAGAGACAGCTGAGGGGGGATATGATTGAGGTCTACATAAATGCTGAGTGGTATAGAACGAGTAGAAGTGAATCGATTTTTTTGCTCTCTCAAAAAGTACAAAGACTAGGGGACACTCAATAAAGTTACATGTAAATACTTTAAAAACAAATAAGAAGAAATAACTTTTTACTCAATGAATAATTAAGTTCTGGAACTCATTGCCAGAGGATGTGGTAGTAACAGTTAGTGTATCTGGGTTAAAAAAAAAGGTTTGGACACGTTCCTGGAGGAAAAGTCCACAGTCTGCTATTGAGATAGACAAGGATAAGCACAACTTGCCCAGGGATTGGTAGCATGGAATGGTGCTACTATTTGGGTACTTGTGACCTAGATTGGCCAGTTTTCTCTTTCCTTGCCCGTAATGTCTTGTCTGTTTGTGTTACCTAGATTGTAAGCTCTTTGAGCAGGTACTGTCTCTCTATGCCAAATGTACAGCGCTGCGTGCGTCTGGTAGCGCTATATAAATGCTATTAGTAGTAGTAGTAGTTTAGGAAACAGGATCCTGGGCTAGATGGACCATTGGTCTGACCCAGTATGGCTATTCTTATGCTCTTATGTGCTGACATCTACGTGACACTGTATTTTATTTTCAAAATATAAAAAGCATATAGCATACCCTCCTTGGCAGTGTTTCTGTGTGCATGAAAAGGCACTCAGGTATAAAATGTAACTTTGCCCTCTTGATCAAGTCTCTTTAAAAGAGACAATTCAAAGTCAGCATTGTGTACACCAGTCCTGCGGAAAGCAGAGGCAAAGCGATTCTTTTCCCAGTAATGATGCCACCTCCCAGAGCTGTCTGCACCATAGCCAAACACAGATACCTGGAAAGAGGGAGAAGAGTGTGAACATCCGAAACCTTCTCACTCATAGGGCAGCTGGAACACTTGAAACGGCTGTAAGACCCAACCATCCTGCCTACATGCAGACAAAAGCATGAACTTTTATACTGTCCCCTGGACACAGGGAAAGATGATTGAATTAGCACTGACTTGACAATAATAGTATATTATATTACACTGATATACTGTCTTCCTTGATGAAAAGTTCAACCCTATCATTATGTGTCAACATTTTTTATTGATGATTCCACCTGGTAACACATCCATTAGAGTACATACATAACAAATTATAAAGCTATCGTTCTTATGTACATTAATCTTAAGTTGCTATAATCAGTTTTTGTTTTTATAACAGTACACTGTCTTATCCCCCTCCTCCCTTACTACCTTCACTTTTGCCATGTATACTGAAAGAAACAATAGTCAGCATGTTACATTAAACTGAAACCTTAATTCCAATAGTAACACCTTACATTATTCCGTGATTGAACCCCTTATTACTATTATTCCCCCTCCCCTCCCACTCATCCCCTCAAGTTCAACCCTATCATTAAAGACTTGACAATAGCGTTCCTGCTCACAAGCTTCTGACCTGTGCTAGTTTAGCCATCCTTCTACACTTCAGATCCATTTTTTATACCTTTCCCTTTAGCTCTCAAGATCTCTCATACCCTGCCTCTTTTTTTATACCTTTTTGTTTTTGTTTGTTTGCTCACATCACAGTCCTGGCCAAAGATTACACAGCATTAGAAAGAGACACTAAAGGTTTTGAAAATGTCCTATTATAGATACCCAGTTTACAATTCCAGTTCCCACTCACAATCAAACTACCAGAACAACTGCAAAAATGTTAGTAAATAAATGGATTAGTCCCAAGAGAGATCACAGAGCTGCAATAATTTTAAAAACTTTGCAATTTGTATGGAATTCAGAAAAGTAGGACTTCATCATATCACATACAAGGGAACATTAGGAGTGAATGATTCAACCAGATAAAGCACAAAAGATGTTGAAGACCCTTCTGGATACTCAGACCACCAAGTATGTAACAGTACATCCATAATGCAACAGGGTACACTCTAGTATATTTACAGTTAAGGCAAGAGACTTTTTTTTGCCTTACCATCAACTATATCGGGAAGGAGAAGAAGAATTGGACATTTCATTAAGTGATTAGTTTGTTTCCCATTATAAGAATTTGCAAGTAGCTAGAACGTCATAGAAGCTGTGTCAAGATAGATAAAGAATGGATGATGCTCATGCTAAGGAAACACTCGTTGAACCTAGATGCTCACTCGGAAAGAGAGGTTCCAGGAAAGACACAAGCTACAAGACATTTGGGATCACTATCCTTATCAGATTGTTCAAGTCTTAGCGTCTTAAAATAAAAAAATAAGATCAGGCTGTGAGAAGTAGCAAAAGTTTTTTTTCTGAATTAATATTGGAAGAAAAGGTACAGAGAAAAGATGAGAGAAAAAAATGTGAATACTAGAAACAGAAAAATGTAGGCAGATAAAGACCATTTGGCCTATCCAGTCTGATATTCAAGTAGACAGTATGGGCTGTTAATTCTACTTCCGTAATCTAATACAACATAAGCTGAAAAAACAGCCAATCCAAATCCCAAAGGGTTGTATAGAGTGATCATAGAACAAATAACACAAAGCACGGGATTTACCCTCAGAAACCTAGGCTTCCACCAAGGTCTGACCTATGGTTCACAGGGGTATTGATTTTGCTGCCTAGACTTCTTTAGCTGGAAGTTCCTAGAGAAGTCTAGGCATCAAAATCAATACCCCTGTAATTATGTTTAAATTGGGTGGTTCCTGATGAAGCCCGGAAGTGGGTGAAATGATTTGGGCCCCGTTGAATGAAAATCAGCAGTTGAAATGTGGGGTTATCAAGCCAGCTAAATAAAAGCTAAGTTTGTTTATGCTAAAGCTGTAGCTTGTGAATATGAGTTTACTCAGTAGAATTTTGAAACTTGTTTGAATATGAATAGTTTCAGCAGAAAGCAAGTGGGATTTTTTACCCTATGAAAGAGACTAGACCATGGACACAAAAATCTTATATAGATAACAGTGAACCATAGGTCACACCTTGGTGGAAGCCAGGGCCGTGCCTAGGGTCTCTGGCGCCCCCCTGCAGACTATCAGTTGGCGCCCCCCCCCCCCCCCCCGTGAAAATGATCACCCCCCCCCCATGAAAATGATCGCTCACCACTTGCCACACTGAAAGGAATTGTCAGCAATATTCTTAGAAACAAATTGCTATACATTGCAAAATAAGATAGCAGATGTAAATTCTCAAAGTGGACATATTCCAAACACTAAAATGAAAATAAAATAATTTTTTTCTACCTTTGTTGTCTGGTGACTTTCTTTTTTCAATCATGCTGGCCCAATATCTGAGTCTGCTGCTATCTGTCCTCTTAACTCCATTTCCAGGGCTTCCTTTCCATTTATTTCTTTACTTTCCTCCTTTCTTCTTCATTTCTTGCTCTATATCCATTTCCAGCAATTTCTTCTCTCTCCCTGGGTCCTGCCCTCCCATCCATGTCCATTCTTGTCCCTCTCTGCCCTTCCCTCCTCCATCCATAGCCAGCAATCCTCCTCTCTCCCCTCCCCTCCATTTCCAGCAATTTGTCCTCTCCCTGGGCCCCCATGTCCATCCTTGTCCCTCTCTGCCCTTCCCTCCTCCATCCATAGCCAGCAATCCTCTCTCCCCTCCCCTTCCAGCAATTTGTCCTCTCCCTGGGCCCTGCCCTCCCATCCATGCCTCTCTGCCCTCCCATCCATTCAGGGTCTGCCCTCCCTCTCACTCCCCATTCCATCCAGGATCTATCCCCCCTCTCTCACTGCCCCCTCTTTTCGGCTCCCAGTTCCCACCTGCGGCTGCCCCTAGTTCCAGATCCATTGATTCTCCCATCCACCCCTGCCCCAGGCATGACCCCATTCTCCCTCCTGCTCACTTTTCAGACCCCAGTTCCAGCTCCATGCCCCTTCTCCCATCTGTCTCCCACCCAGTCCCTTCTGCCCATCCGAGTCCCCCTCACCCCATCTGGCTCCCACCCAGTCCCTTCTGCTATCCAAGTGCCCCCCACCCTCACCCCATCTGTCTCCCACCCAGTCCCTTCTGCCCATCCGAGTCCCCCTCACCCCATCTGTCTCCCACCCAGTCCCTTCTGCTATCCGAGTCCCCCCCACCTTCACCCCATCTGTCCCCCACCCTCACCCTGCCTCATCTTCTCCCTGCCACCCGTCTTTAAAAAGAAATTGCCGACGTGATAGCGAGCGCAGCACCTCGTGTGCAAGTAAAAGAAGCGAATCCGATCATCTCATTGGGCCTTCCTTCACTGTCCCGCCCTAGAGGAAATAGGAAGTTGCGTCAGAGGAGGGCGGGACAGTGAGGGAAGGCCCAATGAGATGATCGGATCCGCTTCTTTTACTTGCACATGAGGTGCTGCGCTCGCTCGGCAAATAAATTTAAAGGGCTGGTGCGGGAGGGGTGCCAGGATGAAGAGCAGCGGGAGTGGCGGCACCCCCCTCTCTGGTGCCAAAAGATTTAAAGTCCTCGGCGGGGCGAGGGTAAGCACCGCGGCGGTGCCCTCCAGAGGTGGGCGCCCCCCTGCGGCGCTTACCTCGCTTACCGCATCGGCATGGCCCTGGTGGAAGCCTAGGTTTCTGAGGGTAAATCCCGTGCTTTGTGTTATTTGTTCTATGATCACTCTATACAACCCTTTGGGATTTGGATTGGCTGTTTTTTTTCAGCTTATGGCCTATCCAGTCTGCTCAGCCATGCCAGCTACTCTCCCTATCACTTCATTAGAGATGTTATGTACTTGTCTCAAGCTTTCTTTAATTCAGAAACTGTTTTCATCTCGGCCACTTCTACTGGAGGTCGTTCCATGAAGAAGTATTTCATCAGGTTACTTCTGAGTCTATCCCCTTTCACTATCATCCTATGCCCCCTTGTTCCATAGCATCCTTTCAATCGAAAGAAACTCATCTCCTGTGCGTTTATGCCGCACAGGTATTTACATGTCTGTATCATATCTCCCCTCTTCTGCCTTTCTTCCAAAGTATACTTATTGAGATCTTTAAATCTGCCCCCATATGCTTTATGATAAAGACTACTGACCATTTTAGTAGCTGCCCTCTGGACTGTTTATATCTTTTTGAAGGTGCATCTCCAGAACTGTACACAATATTCTAAATAAGGTTTCAACAGAGTCTCTTATACAGGGGCATCATCACCTCCTTTTTCCTACTGGCCACTCCTCTCCCGATGCATCCAAGCATCATTCTAGCTTTCTCTGTTGCATTTTCTGCCTGTTCTTCACTCCTAAACTGTAATGTTCCCTCGGGTTTTTGCAGTTCAATTGCATGATCCTGCATTTTTTAGCATTAAATTTTAGCTGCCAAATTCCTGACCATTCCTCTAGCTTCGCTAAGTCCTTCCTCATGTTGTACCCTATTGAAGGGGTGTACTGGAGGTAGGGCCTAAATTTAAACAGAATAGATTTTCAGCACTATCCAGTTAGGTCTCATAAATACCTGTGCTAAGATACCCAAAAGATTAAGAAAGACCACATATTCAGCTAAAAAATGATGTAGAGTTAGCCAGATGGTTAATCCAGTTAACTAAGTAGATTTCTCACTGGTGAATATCGGTCTCTAAGTGTTATGGGATAGACCCAGATGCAATGAAGATGTTTTCATAGTCACGTAAAGTATCCTGGTTTAAAATTGTCCTCCTTTGCCTGGCTAAAAGTATGCATTCTTTTAGTAATGTATAAAAAATGGGATTCCCCCATTATTACTAACATCTCGCTTACCTCATCACAAACATGAATGGCAAAGAAGAGGGCGAGCATGCCGGTTGAAGGGTACTTCCCATGATGACTGGTCCAGTTGTCATGGATGTATTTGAAAAAGGATGGATTAAATACTAACACCTAAGGAGGAAAGATATTTAGCTGTGGACTCAGATTTCAGATGGTTTCACACTGATCATATTTCACTGACAAACATATAAAAACTGCTAGGTGTACCACACCCACATGGTATAGTTTGTAGATAAGAACAGAGCATAGACCCATTCTCTAGTGGTGACCTCACCACTAGAGGCCACGGTAATGAATATATAGGTCCATGATTCAGGTCACAGGCCTGTTCATACCTACTGTGTTGATGAGAACTTATCAAGTCATGGAAATAAATTAATTAAAATGTAGGAAACAAGGGGCCTGAGCCTGAGACTACTCCTTTGGTGACAGAGAGCTGTGGGACAGGTGGGGGAGGGGAATTTGGCTGAGGTAAAGAAGAAAGTGAAGGAACTGAAGTGGTGGTAGTAGTAGTAGGAAGGACAGGAAGAGTGTTTGGTTAGCAGCAAGGCGAGCGCAAGCTTGGGTGGGAACTTGGGCATGTCGGCTGGGAGAGCAGCGTTGGTGAGATATTTTTCTCCATGGACAACAAGGATCCTAAGCCACACTGATGGCGATGACGTCATTACTCATACTGATCAGTCGGATTACTGTTCTTTAGAATGCAGAACCACAGCCGTTGCAACTGCCAGTCTTTTGTTATTTGTTGATTCAGTTGGGTTTACACTTGTGGTTTGGCTTTTGTTTTTCTGTTGTGTTTCTTTTCCATATTTTATCTATGTCATTGACTAAGCCAGGATTAAAGAAATGTCCTGTGTGTAGGCATAAAATGTCAAAATCAGATTCACACAATTTATGTGTCAGGTGTACAGGACTGCTTGAAGTGCACGAAGGTGTCTCCTCGGGCTCGTAAAATTCAAGAGCTTAAGCTCAAAGATGTTTTGCAAGATGAGTGAACAAAATTTAAATTCCTCCTCAGTTGGTCAATTGAGTAAAGGGAAAAATACTAAAGCAAAAACTGAACACCTGGATGGCCATGTCTCTGAGCCTCTCCAGTCTACAAGCTTTGCCTTGGCTGCAGCCAACATCACAAACAGTGGCTGTAAAACCCCATCTGGTAAGCGTCTGTTTGAGATTCGGAGCATCAGCGTGTTGACATGGAGGAGACAGAGTTCCTGCCAGCTTTATGGAGGAGGTGAGGATATTTCATGCCTAAAGGAAGATGCCAGCCCTTACAATGGGGAAATTCTGCACAAGAAAATTGCAAAGGAAGTGGGAGATTGGGCGTGCAAGTGGCAGATGAAGTGGCAGATGAAGTTCAATGTTGACAAGTGCAAAGTGATGCATGTGGGTAAGAGGAACCCGAATTATAGCTACGTCTTGCAAGGTTCCGCGTTAGGAGTTACGGATCAAGAAAGGGATCTGGGTGTCGTCGTCGATGATACGCTGAAACCTTCTGCTCAGTGTGCTGCTGCGGCTAGGAAAGCGAATAGAATGTTGGGTGTTATTAGGAAGGGTATGGAGTCCAGGTGTGCGGATGTTATAATGCCGTTGTATCGCTCCATGGTGCGACCGCACCTGGAGTATTGTGTTCAGTACTGGTCTCCGTATCTCAAAAAAGATATAGTAGAATTGGAAAAGGTACAGCGAAGGGCGACGAAAATGATAGTGGGGATGGGACGACTTTCCTATGAAGAGAGGCTGAGAAGGCTAGGGCTTTTTAGCTTGGAGAAGAGACGGCTGAGGGGAGATATGATAGAAGTGTATAAAATAATGAGTGGAATGGATCGGGTGGATGTGAAGCGACTGTTCACGCTATCCAAAAATACTAGGACTAGAGGGCATGAGTTGAAGCTACAGTGTGGTAAATTTAAAACGAATCGGAGAAAATTTTTCTTCACCCAACGTGTAATTAGACTCTAGAATTCGTTGCCGGAGAACGTGGTACGGGCGGTTAGCTTGACGGAGTTTAAAAAGGGGTTAGATAGATTCCTAAAGGACAAGTCCATAGACCGCTATTAAATGGACTTGGAAAAATTCCGCATTTTTAGGTATAACTTGTCTGGAATGTTTTTACGTTTGGGGAGCGTGCCAGGTGCCCTTGACCTGGATTGGCCACTGTCGGTGACAGGATGCTGGGCTAGATGGACCTTTGGTCTTTCCCAGTATGGCACTACTTATGTACTTATGTAAGTGGGCAGAATTGTCAATGTTTTTTTTGTAGAATTCCCCCTGAAGTAACGCTTGATGAACCTTTTGCTGCTGTGGTTAGACAAGAATTAGTTAGAAAACATTCTGTAAAATTAATATCTCCATTCCTAATTAGACTTACCTTATCTTTATCAGCTTGGATAAATGTTTTAACTTTCATATATGTACTGGAAAATAAAACACAACAAGAGAAAGTTAATATACCTCATTATAATTCTTCTCATAAATCAGCCTGAATATCTACGTTCTTCAGCTTGCTAGAATAGGAATGCAAATCCCTTGTGCTTTGAGAGTTTGTCTGAGGGCACACACCAATTAAGCGAGCTCAGTCTTATGCAGATTCCCCAAGTACAGTGGGACCCTGCTAAAATGTGATATCCATAAAATTTCACCGCGTTAAATGCTGAGTAATGTTATATCGGATTCACTTGAAAATGAAAACAAATGAAGCAAAAATTGATCTGTTGCAAAATATGTATTTGCTACAAACCTAGGATTCACACTGCTGAACTAGTGTATATATACAACATTATTGAAGCATTATTGTAAAGTACTAGTACAGGAATTTATCTAGTGTGGTCTGTTTTCTAAAAACAAACGGTTTGCTTCTTGCAGAATCAAGAATGTTTTGTAGCTGTGAAATGTTGATGCTGTCCACATCCTGAGTTTCCAGCCATCTCAAACTTCCATCAAAATGTTGTATAGCCTCTGAAACTTTTGGTTGAAGAGCAGGAGAAATATCATCGTCAGCGTTGTCTTCCAACGGTGAGACTTTTCGTTGCACATTTGCCACAATTTCTTCATCAGTCACATGCACATAAGTGGGGCAACTCATTATCCTCTTCAGTCTTATGATGATCCCTCTAGCCATAGCCCTATTCAGGCATGGTCTCAACCCTTTCATATACGCTGATGACGTCACCATATTCATTCCCTTCAAATCTAATGTAACTGAAATCTCCGACAAAATATCCTTGGGCATGAACATCTTAACCTCTTGGGCCAACGCCTTTATGATGAAAATGAACAAATAGAATACGCAATGCCTAATCCTCTCATCCCAACACTCTGCACCCCTCCCTACTAATTTTAACATCTCCGGCACCACATTCCCCATATCTGATAATTTAAAAATCCTTGGAGTGACATTAGATAGCCATCTCTCGCTCGAAAATCACGCAATAAACACTACAAAGAAAATGTTTAAAATGATGTGGATACTGAAACGCGTAAAACCATATCTCCCCCTGAAAACATTCCAGAACTTGGTGATATCCACAGTACTTACCCACGCCAACTACTGTAGCAGTATCTTCTTAGGCTGTAAGACCCATATCCTGAAAAAACTTCAGACTGCCCAAACTACAGCAGCAAGACTCATTTTTGGCAAATCACGATTTGAAAGTGCAACACCTCTTCGTGAAAAACTTCACTGGCTCCCTATCAGAGAATGAATCAACTTCAAGGTCCATACATTAATCCACAAGATTATCCACGGTGAATCTCTGGGCTATATGCTCAATCTGATTGACCTTCCCACCAGAAACATGTCTGTTACTTCACGAGCTTACCTCAACCTACATTACCCCAATTGCAAAGGACTCAAGTAGAAAACCTATTATGGATCCAACTTCTCCTTCTTAGGCAGCCAACTCTGGAATGCCCTCCCCAGAATTATCTGATCAATCAGTGACTATCTACCCTTCCAGAAATCACTAAAAACCCATCTGTTTAAGCACAGGCAGCTCCTTGTGACTCTGGGCAAATCACTTAACCCTCCATTGCCCCAGGTACAAATAAATACCTGCATATATTATGTAAACTGTTTAGAATGTAGTTGCAAAAACCTCAGAAAGGCAGTATAAGAAGTCCCATTTCCCTTTCCCTTATGACATCACAATATCAGAAGTGAGCCAAGTATCGGGCATTCAAGCCATTGTGACATCACTGATGAGGTTGGCTCTTATTGATGGAATGAGTGGAGTAGCAGCCTAGTGGTTAGTGCAATGGACTTTGATCCTGGGGAACTGTATTGGGCAATCAAGCCATTGTGACATCACTGATGAGGTTGGCTCTTATTGGTGGAATGAGTGGAGTAGCAGCCTAGTGGTTAGTGCAATGGACTTTAAGCCATTGTGACATCACTGATGAGGTTGGCTCTTATTGGTGGAATGAGTGGAGGAGTAGCCTAGTGGTTAGTGCAGTGGACTTTGATCCTGGGGAACTGAGTTCAATTCCCACTGCAGCTCCTTGTGACTCTGGGCAAGTCATTTAACCCTCCATTGCCCCAGGTACAAATAAATACCTAAGCCACATTGAGCCTGCCATGAGTGGGAAAGTGTGGGGTACAAAAAAAAAAGCCTACCCAAATGACCAAGACTAATCCTATGAACCCATCTACCATCACATTTCCAGGAGATAACGACAATGACCTAGTCCACTTCTCCTAATTTCCCTATGCTTATCCTTTGTCCCATCCCCCTTCTGCCTCCTCTACCCCTCCTCCAATTGCTTACCTACCCTTGCTCATACCTCTTCTACTCCCTTCACTCTTGCCCATCTCTTTTATTATTCTGATACACTTAACTTATTTTTTCTTCATCAATACTCTGTAAGCCGCATTGAACCTGCTCTGAGTGGGAAAGTGTGGGGTACAAATGTAATAATAAATAAATAAATTATCAGTTGAAACCCAGACCAGGATATCATTTATGCACATGTTGAATTTTTTTTAATCCCTCTTCAGCTAACTGCACATCCTCTGGAGAAAAATCAAAACAAATTTCTTCTTGGTTATCATCATCCTCATCAATTGTCGATGAGGGGAATACGGATCCCAACCCCTTTTAACCAGCATTGCTCAATACAAGTTGCTGAGGTAGCATCCCAGACCTTTCTACCGAAGTGGCAAACATAAACATAGTAACATAGTAGATGACGGCAGAAAAAGACCTGCATGGTCCATTCAGTCTGCCCAACAAGATAAACTCATATGTGCTACTTTTTATGTATACCGTACCTTGATTTGTATCTGCCATTGTCAGGGCACAGACCGTATAAGTCTGCCTAGCACTAGCCCTGCCTCCCAACCACCAGCCCCGCCTCCCCACGCCAGCTCTACCACTACTACTCAACATTTCCAAAGCGCTACCAGACTCACGCAGCACTATACTGCCACCCCATCTCGGCTAAGCTTCTGAGGATCCCTTCCTTCTGAACAGGATTCCCTTATGTTTATCCCACGCATATATAAATATAAAGTATGCACCAGGAAGTCCACACAGCAAATCAAAATTAAATCTCCACATATTTTCACACCCCAGGCCACCTCCTTCAGGTTCAGTTTTTCTGGTTAGCTATATGCATGAAATAGATATGAACCTACAAAGTATGGAAATCCATTTAATGTGTGTGAACTATGAATATCTTCAAAACCAGATCAATCAAGTGTGTCTCCATGACAGGGGTGGAAAACATGGATTGAGATACTGCTATGGAAATTATATTCTCATTATACCAAATCTCTTAGAGGAAAGAAGAGACCTTATATATAAATCCAAAATACTCTTCTTATGTTTAATCACAATATGTTGCTTTGAAATAGCTATTCTATAAATGGTAATCAATTGTCAGCTTTAAGAAGGGTATTTTGGATTTACTTATCATTCCCTTGCCACTGAATGCTTCCTGTTGCCCTTGAGACTACTGTTTAAACAGTGGCCAATCCAGGTCACAAATACCTGGCAAGTTCCCAAAAAAGTACAATACATTTTAAGCTGCTTACCCCAGAAATAAGCAGTGGATTTTCCCTAAGCCCATTTTAATAGTGGTCTATGGACTTTTCCTTTAGGAAGCCATCCAAACCTTTTTTTAAACCCCACTAAGCTAACCACCTTTAGCATATTCTCTGGCAACGAATTCCAGAGTTTAATTACACGTTGAATGAAGAGATGCTTAATGGAGAGATGGAAAGGCTGCAAGGGCAGGACAGATGGAAATGGATTCCTTCTATGCCACTGCAAACCTAAGAAAAGCCACCGCAGGCCCTTAGAAATCCACTCCTCTTAGTCTTTCACCAAGATGATTTACTACAATAGCAAGATAAATCTCTCTCAATTAATATTTGTAGGTTAGCATGCTATCATAAATACAGAGGGGTAGATATTGAAAGCAATTGAACTAGCAGGAGAAGCTTCTCCCAGTAAAACTGGCTATGTTGGGGCGGAATTGGCAGTTATCCAGTTAACTGCTGATAAATAAACCAGACAAATCAGACTGCATAAAATCCAGTCCTATCTGTCTGACTGACCTTATCCTCTTAAGGGCTGAATACTGGCTCTTAACTGGAAAAGTGCTGGCTGTCCGCACATACCTGGACATGAGCTGGCAGTGAATATCCTGGCATGAAGCTGGCGGTGGTATATTTACCCAATAATTCCTTTCACCTCATGAGCAAAAGAAGGATGTAATGCAGTGTGAGATACTAACAATCTGAGATCTCCAGTGGACAAGGCACTAGTTATCCATTTCAGGTCCAGGAGTTTGAATGGAATGAGAATGAGGTGGATCCCAGGTTGAAGATTCACAGTGCTCTCTGGATACATGAAGTGATGTGTTGTCCTTGAACCAACATCTTCCTCAAAGCCAGCTGTTTTAGCACCGTTCATTCTGAATAAACAAAGTAAAACTGTGTTAAATGTTTGTTGAACAAGAAAAAATGGAATTAATGTGGCTTTTGGTTGTGTAGGAGGCTGGTGTCAGATTTTTCAAAGAATACATTCATGAATGAGTATAAAATCCATATGAGAATTTGAATTCTAACCTTCTAGCGCCACACCAGAGACATTATGGGGTATTTTTACAAAGCGGCAGTAATCCCAGTGGTAGACCCCTTTCTGCTCTTGCCCCATTGGCTTTGGGTTGCAAAATGGTGATGCTGAGCCCTACTGGTAGTCTTGTGGTACTGCCGCTAAGAGTCAGACTTTCACATTAGGGGGATCAGCTGACTAGGGGTTTGTTTGTACCTCCATTTTCAGACCTATAACAGAGCAGGAGCGAAAAGGGATTCACTCCAGTCCCAGCCCTAACCCACTAGACACCAGGCACCTTCCCCAGATAAATCCTGGAGATGAAGGAAGATTTGGGGGAGTAAGTAAACATTTGAAGTTAAACATATTTTATGAGTGTCAGCTTTGAAAATCTATGTATAGCTTAAAATGTTTAGGCTAGATGGTTAGTTTTGCTGTTTGTTTACTCATCTGTACTTCAGTTGTACAGTCAGTGGGTGAATTTTGCTGCTGAATGTATAACTTTTATTCTATCCTCATCCCACCTCAAATCATATCCCTTTTCTAGTTGGGTAGATTTGTCTATTTTCCATATCAAATGGCCATATTTATCTGTAGAACCACAAGATATTAGAAACAATTAAAAAGCATTTATCAGCTCTACATTGCTGCCAACCACATAAATGCCTTTTGGCTGTTCACACTTTTTATTGGCCTTCAGCAGTTTGAGAGGCAATATTACAAATTTTTTTTACTTTATTTTTATTAAGCTTTTTAACAAACATAATTTCACATTTATGAATGATAATACACAATTTGGAAATGAAAATTTATATAAACAAGCAAATACTATTATTTAAGTTTCATATAATTATCGACAACAAGAATAAGAAATCAATCCAGGATGTAAGATTAATCATATAATCTAAAGGAAATAATCATACATTGTAAATTATATTAATCAAGCGTCACATCCCAAGTGATTCACTCCAAGGCTATTAAACAGTGTACATATGGGATTAAACCACTACATTAACCTCTTCCCTACTAATTAGAAATTCCTCTAGCTGTTTGGGGTAAAAAAATTGAAACTGTTTAGACTGAAACATAATTCTACCTACACAAGGAAATTTCAATAGGAAGGTAGCTCCTATTGCCACAGTCATTGTGCGCAAAGCCAAAAAGGCTTTACGCCTCTTCTGAGTCTCTCTTGATAAGTCTGGATATATTCTTATTTTTGACCCCCAAAAAACGGAATCCAGATGATCTATGCCTATTTGCTAGGGGAAGAGGGGTATGTTGGAGGAAATTAAAAAAAACACACTATAGAAAAACCTGCAAAGCAGAATTCTGCAAGCTTTTCTCTATATTTAATTTGTTGATTAGGAGATATTGTGGATATTAAGATTGGAAAATGTATTGTCATGCAGTTGATTAAATAAAATATCAATAAGAGTAGCATGGACCCCCCACCCCCTGACAATAGCAGCTCCCCATTCAGACCTCCCCCCCCCCCCCCCGGCAGTAGCAGACACCCAACTAGAACCCCCTGAAAATAGCAGTCACCCACTCACCCACTACATAGTACTGTGAGTCTACCATTAAAGGTTGTGGCAGCCATTTTGAGGCTGGCAGGAGTGACTGGGGATGACTCCTGCCCTGACTACCCTCTAGAAATAGTAAGGTAGGCCTGGGGGTAGGGGTGGCTGCTTTTGTGAGGAGTTTCAGGTAGAGGCTGCTAAAGTCAGGGGGTGGAAAGGATGTGAAGAGATCATATTGGCTGCGACCCGGACGTTATGTGGATGGCGGCCAATATTCCATACGGGCACCCAGGTAGCTAGGCGGACAAAGTTAGGCCTCATTTTGTTTTGTCCTAGATACCTGCTTAGCAATGTGGACATCAGCACTGAATATTGCCAGTACCTGCATAACTATGAGGTTCTCCTCAACTCTGCCTCATAATTCCCCCTTCTGCCTGGACTTAAGATGGTGGGCTATTGCCACTGAATATTGACAGGCGACCTGTTCAGCCTCTTCTGCCCACTTAAACCACGTTGAATACTGACCCTTATGTTTTTGTATCCTAGGATGTTTATGGGTTTTGAGCTTCATACCACTTACTCCTATTTGGTCTTACTTACCGTAAAACAAAATCATGTGAATCAATTGTCTGCCCATGCTTAGATCCTTTCAGATTTCCTGAATTTCCTACGACAGCACAGCTTTGACACCGGGCAGCACTGCCTCTCTTCAAGGACTGGCCCACAGGTGAGACAACTTTGAACATTTTTGCTAAAATATCCTGAAGATGACTCCCATTATTTGATCCTTGTAGTTTCTGGGGAAAAAAAAAAAAGTTCAGTCATTGCAGGACATTGCAAATTCACAAGAAGCCAAAAGGAAATCTCGCAGCTCAAAACATGAGGTTTATTGATAAAGCACCAGAATGGAACAGACAGGGTCTGAACTTGTTTTGAACTTTGAGACTTCTTTTTGGCTTCTTCTGGATTTCCACTGTCCTACCCTACTCCTCTTCTTTTGGGATCTTTGTCTATGTAGGGTATTTCTTCTGGTTCTGACTGTTGGGTTCCTCTCCATACAAAACCTGAGGTTACATCAAATAATGATATCTGGACATGAGGATGAAAGTTCATTTCTGCATTATTGCTGGTTTATCTTCATAAGCAGAAAGAACACACTGGGAATGACTAGACAGGTGAACCAGGAATTTATCAAGCGATTTCTTTTATTCAGCAGTAATGCGCAAGTTACCTATGTTCAGGATAAGATATTATGTAGAGACAACGGGACTCAACACAGGCTGTGTTTTGGAATCAAAGCCTTCATCGGGAGTCCTACGTTGTCTTATGTATAAACAAGGAGCGATCTGAGTAATCATTAGCCTCTTTCTTGAGTCTCAGCTCCTTTGCTCCTCTTATAACCATTGTCTCTCCACAGTACATTATCTTGAACATATGTGAATTGTGCACCATCGTTGAACAAAGGACCTCTCTTGATGAATTCCTGGTTCATCTAGTCTGCCGAACAAGATAAAGTCATAGCATAAGGTATGATGAGATACTGCATATGTACACTTGATCTTGATTGATCTTGATAGACTAAGGTCAGTTATACACATAACTTAATTCAGCAACTGACTGTTAATTGGAGTTAACGGCCAATTATTGGCTGTTAATTGGACTTAATTGGCACTGAATAGCACGTTGGGCATAACTGCCCTTAGTTGCTAGTCTTTAAGTTGCGAGCTCAAATTCTACAGTGTGCAACTTCAAGAGAAATGTGGATCTTGGAGGGGCGTGTCAGGTACTAATGCGCAAGAGTTATAGAGTACTATCGTTTACATCAGTCGTTGTGCTGGCATAAGTCCTCCCTGCCTAAAGTTAGCTAGTATTCTATGAGGGCAGTTGTGCGTACAACTGCCATTATAGAATTTGCACTTAGCAAGCATCTTCCCGGTGTCTACATTTTAGCAGCCTTTTGAGAATGTATTCCCTAGTGTTTTCCATGTTGTATTTATTTTCATGCACCTGTTTCTTTAAGAAGTGGAAAAAAAACATTACATACCAACCACCAATGCTGCACCTGTGCAGGGATGTTCTGGTTCTCAACAGTCAGCAGTGGCTCAATTGTGGATCTGTAACGTTCATCAAACCAGAGCGACAGATTCTGCTGTGAAATGCATGTCTTACAAGAACAAGGTTTCCTTGGTCCCTCTCCTTCTGCTGCCCATAGGCTGCTGATGCCATCTCGGACCCTACAGTACAGCGTTGAATGCCCAGTGCAGGAATATGGGTGAGTCTTCCACAAGAACAGCACTAGTCCAAAAATAGAAAGAAGTCCAAGTCTTTTCTTGCGTTGTAATATTTTCCCATATGAGAACTTACAGTACATGACTGGTGTCTGTAGCAATCAGGGCCTCTGTGGCTGGACACTGCGTTGACCCATCCCACGCTTTCTGATCTCTACAGCTTCATTGTGCATGGAATATGTGTTGGACTTAGTAATAGATAGGTGTATCCTGCTGACTTTGAAGAAGTGAGTGCGGAGGAAATAAAATGCATTTCCAGCATCTCAGGAACTAGTCACAGGCAATGGCTCTCATCAGTGGCTTCCTCAAGTCGCAGAACTACTGAAATACATTTTAAAAGTGGGAAATAAGTAGGCTAATAGCATTACCAGACAAAGCTGCTGAAAATTCATGCATGGCCTCAGACTGGACAAGTCTTTTTTTTTTTTTTTTTAAATATCTGACCCTTAATATTGAAGGGGCAATAACTGAACTAATCATGTTGGTGAAAATGTGGTAGTTACATTTCATCTGCAAAGAATACATCCCTAGCCCCTGGTGATAAAACACTCACAGAAATTTCACTTTTGACGACAGTAGAGGAGTTAGTTGGCATGAATAGTTTGGTGAAAAAATTGGGGGCTGACCCTCGATACAGCCAGTAGGCGAAATATGACTCACATTGGACCATAAGAACCCCGGGAGCCGATGCTTTAAGTGATTGATTTTCTACACATTTATACGTTTGCACACTTTTGAGAACATATGAATTTAGGAAGAGGTTTAGAGTGATTTAAAGATAATATAAATTTTAAAACAGTGACGATATTGGAGACATCTATTCTGGTGGTAAAAACCCCCCAGTTATTACCATCTGAATTTGCCACTGAAGTCCCAAAAACTTTTTCTACTATATTTTACATGTAAGAGTTTATATGTAAGCTCATTAGTCACACTTAGCTTTGATATGTTAAATTTACGGCATATGGTATGATGCTCTGTATCTTGTTGAGCAGACTGGATGACCCACACAGGTCTTTATCTGCCATCATCCACTCCTGTTATTGATTTCTTTGGACCAGATCAAAGGCATGTGCTGAATGTGGGCTATTTAGATTTTGGGAAAGACTTTGATTCTGTTCCTTATAAGAAGCTTATAACTAAACTGACTGCCCTGGGGGTGGGTCCCAAGGAGCTAAACTGTGTCTGATAGATGACAGAGAGTGATGCTAAAAGGAATTCACTCAGAGGAAAGGTGAGTAGTGGTGAGCCTCAAAAATTAGTCCTGGGTTAGGAGGAACAAATTGCCTTTTTGTGGATGACACAATGATTTGCAACAGAGTGGACACATCAGAGGAAGTAGAAAGAATTAGAAGTGATATACAAAAATGAGAAGTTTGGGCTAGTTTGACAGTTAAACTTTAATGCAAAGAAATGCAGAGTGATGCATTTTGGGTGCAGAAATCCAAAGCAGCTGTATAAGATAGGAGGGAGGGACCAGGAGAAGGACCTCAGGGTGATGGTGTCTGATGATCTCAAGGTGGCAAAACAATGTGACAAGGCTGTTACCAAAGCCAGAAAGATGCATAGAGAGGCATAACCAGCAGAAGGAAGCAAGTGATGATCCCCTGTAAAAGTCATTCATGAGGCCCCACTTGCAGCACTGCATTCAGTCCTCTTTTTAAAATATATTTTATTTATAAACTGATTGTGAGATTAACTGCCTCGCTGCATTTTCAATGTGACAGGTAGTATATCAAGCCTATGTAAATAAATAAAGGTGATATGACACAGATGCTTAAAAACTTGAAAGATATTAATCCGCAAACAAAATTCTTCCTAAGATGGGGAAGCTATAGAAATAAAGGATGCAAAATCAAGTCAACTTAAAGCAGCATCAGGAAATACTTTTTCATGGCGAGAGTGGTTGATGCCTGAAAGTCTTCCTGGTGAAAGAGGTGGGGATAAAAAGGCATGGGATAAACACTGAAGATTACTGTTATTGATGTATCTGTGGAGAAAAATATGTCTATAATTACCAAACAAAACCCCGCCACTCACACCTTTTACACATTCATAAAATCATCAACAGATGCTCCAACAAACTATTTTTGGAAGGAAAAAGCCTCAGAATCTGGTCTGGATGTATTTATAGAACATCCTGACTCAGGGGGTAGCCACCTTATCTGAACTAAAGCCTTCCAAAAATGTGTTCAAATCTGAATGCAAAACACAGGATGTTCTATAAATACAGCCAGGCTGGATTCTGAGGCTTTTTCCTTCAAAAAGAGTTTTATGAAGCACCTGTTGGTGACTTTGTGAAAAGGTGTGAGTGCAAAGTGGGGTTTTGTTTGCTGATTTATAAACACAGAGGTTGGGACATAGAGGGTGAAACCTGCACAGAGCAGCAGTACAATCCTAAACAAAGACATATTTATTTTTGTTACATTTGTACCCCGCGCTTTCCCACTCATGGCAGGCTCAATGTGGCTTACATGGGGCAATGGAGGGTTAAGTGACTTGCAGTATTCCATGTAGAAGTCGGCCCTTGCAGATCACCAATGTGGCCGCCAGGCTTCTGCTTCTGTGAGTCTGACGTCCAGGACGTCAGACTCACAGAAACAGAAGGCTGTGAAACAGAAGCCTGCACAGCCTTCTACATGGAATGTTGCTATTCCACTAGCAACATTCCATGTAGAATCTCCAATAGTATCTATTTTATTTTTGTTACATTTGTACCCTGCGCTTTCCCACTCATGTCAGGCTCAATGTGGCTTACATGGGGCAATGGAGGGTTAAGTGACTTGCAGTATTCCATGTAGAAGTCGGCCCTTGCAGATCACCAATGTGGCCGCCAGGCTTCTGCTTCTGTGAGTCTGACGTCCAGGACGTCAGACTCACAGAAACAGAAGGCTGTGAAACAGAAGCCTGCACAGCCTTCTACATGGAATGTTGCTATTCCACTAGCAACATTCCATGTAGAATCTCCAATAGTATCTATTTTATTTTTGTTACATTTGTACCCTGCGCTTTCCCACTCATGTCAGGCTCAATGTGGCTTACATGGGGCAATGGAGGGTTAAGTGACTTGCAGTATTCCATGTAGAAGTCGGCCCTTGCAGATCACCAATGTGGCCGCCAGGCTTCTGCTTCTGTGAGTCTGACGTCCAGGACGTCAGACTCACAGAAACAGAAGGCTGTGAAACAGAAGCCTGCACAGCCTTCTACATGGAATGTTGCTAGTGGAATAGCAACATTCCATGTAGAATCTCCAATAGTATCTATTTTATTTTTGTTACATTTGTACCCTGCGCTTTCCCACTCATGTCAGGCTCAATGCGGCTTACATGGGGCAATGGAGGGTTAAGTGACTTGCCCAGAGTCACAAGGAGCTGCCTGTGCTTGAAGTGGGAATTGAACTCAGTTCCTCAGTTCCCCAGGACCAAAGTCCACCACCGTTACCACTAGGCCACTCCTCCACTGTTGCTACTATTTGAGATTCTACATGGAATGTTGCTATTCCACTAGCAACATTCCATGTAGAAGTCGGCCCTTGCAGATCACCAATGTGGCCGCGCAGGCTTCTGCTTCTGTGAGTCTGTACGTGCAGGACATCAGACTCACAGAAACAGAAGCCTGTGCAGCCTTCTACATGGAATGTTGCTAGTGGAATAGCAATGGAGGGTTAAGTGACTTGCCCAAAGACACAAGGAGCTGCCTGTGCCTGAAGTGGAAATCGAACTCAGTTCCCCAGGACCAAAGTCCACCACCCTAACCACTAGGCCACTCCTCCATGGAATGGCAGATATAATCCTAAACAGAGGTACAGAAGAGGTGACCTGCATATCCTGTACAGAGCGGCAGGTATGAATCTACACACCTTTCTGGGCAGAATAGACCGCCTCATCTGTTACTCTATCATACATGGAAATACAGTAAGATATCTCAGGGGCTGACTTTATTAAACTTACTATACTGCCCAAGATAACTCACAAATCTTGGCGGTTTAGACTAAATTACAAAACAAACAAGGTGTGTGTGGGGGGGGGGGGGGGGGGGAAGAACTACAGTATTTGATGGAAAATAATTTACTACTCAATAGCAACACACAAAAGAAGAGTAATGAAGAGACGAAGTCAGAGGGGAAAGGTAACTGGGAAGGGAAGGGAGAGGAGAAGGAGGTATTGAAAGAGAACAGAAGAAGAAGGGAACAGGCAGTGAAAAATGGCACAATTTACTCTCAGCCCTTTTAACATTTCAGTTGAATGATTGTTTGAATAGCCAGGATTTTAGAGCGGCTTTACATTTTTAGAAAGATAGTTCTGATCCTATAGTAAGCGGGAGAGAAGTCCAATAAAATGGGGCTGCGAAAAAGAAAGTGCGGTGACGGGTGGATTCTAGCTGGGCTGCTCTGGGTTTGGAAGGACTAGACCATGAGAATTAATAGAACGGAGGAGTCGTACAGGAGAATATGGGGGACAGTAAACGTTGAAAGGTAATCAGAGAGACCAAGCCTTTGAGCATTTATAGTGAGTAGAAATGATACATTTTGCCACTGGAAGACAGGGGGAAACATGATCAAATTTACATGTGTGACAGATAAGTTTAATGGCCGTGTTTCGTATTGATTGAAGCCTTTTTGAAATTTGTGAAGGAACATCCTAAGTAGATTATATTGCAGTAATGGAGACTAGTGGTTAATGCAGACAGAAGGAGACAGCTGGTTTAATCAGCTCAGCTCAAGGTCAACAGGAGCCCTCTCAGGGTAGTTCAGAGAGATTTGACCTTCCAAGGTGACCCAGAATGGCAGTCAATAACAGCTGTCACCAAACTCTCCAGCTATGGCTGGAAATGAGTCCACATAGCAGACTAACGAATAATACAATGAAAAAAGTGCAGTCAGATCTCTGTGCCTGCCAGTATTCTCTGGTTTCACATAACCCTTCTTTCCTCAGTTCCTTTTTAACAGTCACTGCTACTATGAGGCATAAAGGGTTTGGCTTGGGGTAAAGTCTCTCACATTTTTTTTTGTTACATTTGTACCCTGCGCTTTCCCACTCATGGCAGGCTCAATGTGGCTTACATGGGGCAATGGAGGGTTAAGTGACTTGCCCAGAGTCACAAGGAGCTGCCTGTGCCTGAAGTGGGAATCAAACTCAGTTCCTCAGGACCAAAGTCCACCACCCTAACCACTAGGCCACTCCTCCACACACTAAACCAGCAGGATTACCACCTAGGAATGCCAAAAGATTATCCCGCACATTCCTTGATCTGCACTTCCCCAGTTGTAAAGGAATGAAATACAAACTAATGCACGCGTCAAACTTCACCTACTTGAGCACACAGTTATGGAACGCACTGCCGCATAACTTGAAATCGACCTACGAAAGAACGAACTTCCGCATACTACTGAAGACCCATCTCTTTGAAAGATCATACCAAAAAGACCAACCCAAGTGAACCTACACTACACAACTCGCCTACTTAATCTCAGAACTGTTTCTTAAAATCTGCTTGTATACTATTACTTTGTTTGTATCATCATAAAATACTAAATGTTTATGATACTAACACTTTTCCACTACTCATGATGTATTGTAAGCCACTTTGAGCCTGCAAAGAGGTGGGATAAGGTGGGATACAAATGCAACAAATAAATAAAGAAATCAGTACTTTTATGTGTTCACAATATTCTCGTTCTAATCATGACAGCTACATGAAAATCTGTTCCATGAAGACATTATGTGACCCTTCAGTACCAGGGGGCACATGCACACGCTAACCTGAGTCTCTCCATCTCCGCTGGATGGCGAGTGTCGTGATCAGAAAGTGAGTTACTTACAGAGGACCCAGCGAGGAGAATCTCTCTTCCAGGATATTCTGGACGGCAGATACTGGTTTCAGCTACTGCTAGTTTTGGCCTTCACAGAAACAGCTCATTTCCTGTCTATAATGTAAACATGACTAAGCCACTTCCCTCTCTAGACAGCTGCACTTGAAGGAGCTTCCGGGCTGTAAAATATTTATTAGAAGAACTCAGGGGAAATGTTAAGTGGAAGGAAAGTAATCCACAGCATCTACTTTGTAACTGCAACTCTGTTTGAGAATATCATGCAGAAGTCTGTCTTCCTTTTTCTCTCTCAGGATCTGGATCTCCCATGGTTGTCCTTTCTTCCTTCTCCCGATCCTGGGTCCTTTCCCTTCTCCTTCGACTATAGCAGCCAGCTTTTCAAAATGATTGAGGGTGCTAAACTCAGCACAAATTGCCCCTCATTGGACAGAGGGAAGGAGTTTGTTCAGTATTAAGGGTGCTCCAGCACCCATAGAGCTGGCACCTATGCCTTTGCCTAATTTAGGGTCTTCTGTTCCATCCCTTCCTCTAGAGGAATGCAGCACTTCAAATCTGCTTCTTGCTGGTTAATCCCTCTACTGCACTGCTCCTATTTATGCATTTCAAATGGCTTTAAAAGCAGCAAATTCTGCTCTCCTTCTACCAGCCTGAAGGTTGGAAGACCATGGATTGGATGAGGGAGAGAGTCTTCAGGTCTGCCCCATATATTTTTTTGCTTTTGTAAAAAAGGTGGAGTAAAGAGACATGGTCCCCAGTCACTCTTCCAGGGCTGGGATTGTTGGGGGGGGGGGGGGGAGAGAGAGGAGGCAATGGGACAGCTGCCCCAGGTGTGCTGAATACTTGGAATGCCCTCCCGCGGGAGGTGGTGGACATGAAAACGGTAATGGAATTCAAACATGCGTGGGATAAACATAAAAGAATCCTGTTCAGAAGGAATGGATCCTCAGAAGCTTAGCCGAGATTGGGTGGCAGAGCCGGGGGGGGGGGGGGGGAGAGGCGGGGCTAGTGCTGGGCAAGACTTCTACGGTCTGTGCCCTGAAAATGGCAGATACAAATCAAGGTAAGGTATAAACAAAAAGTAGCACATATGAGTTTATCTTGTTGGGCAGACTGAATGGGCCGTGCAGGTCTTTTTCTGCCGTCATCTACTCTGTTACTATCCAGCTTATAATCGAAAATAATCGCCGGCTATTTCCCGACACAAATCGGGATATGGCCGGCGATTTCGCAAAAGTGGCGAAAAGCGTATAATCGAAAGCTACATTTGTGATAGCTTCGCCGCTTTCCCTTCGCCTCACCGGCGAAAGTTCAAAGGGGCGTGTTGGCGGTGAAGCGAAGGCGGGACATGGGCAGGCTTGGGCGTGGCTACCAGATGGCCGGCTTTCGCGGATAATGGAAAAATAAAACCCGGCGATAAGCAGTATTTCGCCAGGTTTACTTGGTCCTTTTATTTTCACGACCAAGCCTCAAAAAGGTGCCCCAACTGACCAGATGACCACTGGAGGAAATGGGGGATGACCTCCCCCTTACTCCCCCAGTGGTCGCCAACCCCCTCCCACACTAAAATTATTAAAATACAAACCTTTTTTGCCAGCCTGTATGCCAGCCTCAAATGTCATACCCAGCACCCTGACAGCAGTATGCAGGTCCCTGGAACAGTTGTTGTTGGTTGCAGTGGACTGCAGAAAGGCAGAGCCAGGCCCATCCCCCCCCTACCTGTTCCACTTGTGGTGGGTAATGTTGAGCTCTCCCAAACCCCCCAAAACCCACTGTACCCACATGTAGGTGCCCCCCTTCAGCCCTTAGGGCTAGGTTAATGGTGCACACTTGTGGGCAGTGGGTTTTGGGGGGGATTTGGGGGACTCAGCACACAAGGGAAGGGTGCTATGCACCTGGAAGCTAATTTGGTTGTTTATAAAAGATGTTTGAAGTGCCCCCTAGGGTGCCCAGTTGGTGTCCTGGCATGTGAGGGGGGCCATTGCACTACAAATGCTGGCTCCTCCCACGGCCAAATGCCTTGCATTTCGGCGGGTTTGAGATCGCCGGCAGTTTTTTCCATTATCGCGGAAAAAACAAAATTGGCGATCTCAAGCCCGGCGAAATCCAAGGCATTTCGCCGGGCCACACCGTATTATCGTATTATTTTTGAAAATACGGTTCCGGCCAGCTGTTGCGCCGCTGCCAAAATAGATCGCCAGCGACCTATTTCGCCGGCGACGTTCGATTATTCCCCTCCACGTCATGCAGCAAGGGGCATTAAGCAACACTCTTTAGGGTTTTCAACCTGCCAGTTTTTGACTGGCCTTCCACTCCTGCAGTCCAACCATTGCTGCATCACACCCAGACATGCGGCGGCTTCAATAATAGAAAGGAAGCACAGGGCCTTCAGTGAGTGCCTGTGCTGAAGACACAACCAACCTACCCTTTCAGAAATAGGAAGTCTGCATGGGAAGGGGTGAGACACAGCTGAGTCTTCGGCATAGGCATGGTTTCCAGCCCTTTTACTCCATTTCTCTATTATTGCTGCCTCCACAGGTCTGGCACTGATACAGCTGCAGTGGTAGCTGTCTGAACATGGTAGGGAAGGTTGATACTGGGGGGGGGGGGGGGGGGGGAAGGTGTAGACCAACTGGAGTGGAGATGCTGGACAAAGGTGAGGCAATGCTGGACATTGAAGAGCCTACAGAGAGAGAGAGAGGGAAAATATGTTTAGTATGGGGGAGGGGACTTGGGAGACAGAGGGGGGATGCTGAACATGGAGGGAGGTATAGCATTTGTAGAGGAGGAGGAACAGGTTTAGGAAGGAAGAGGGAGGGAATGAGGAGGAGGGCGGCCTGGAGGGCAGAGTTGTCACTTATGCAGTTACCGCATGAGGTAACCAGATAAATTGGATTGCATAAAACACAGCCTTATCTTCTCCATTTTCACCTGCCTGGTTAAGGGGGCAAATATTTTGGCTTAACCAGGTAAGTGCCAGCCGTCTGCACATAACTGGACATGGCCCGACATTGATCATCTGGGTATAAAGATGGTGTCAGCTAAAAAATCACTCACTGCTGCCATCTGAATATTTACATCTTAGTATCTAGCTCCCACCGTAACAGTAGTAGTTCAAAGTGAATACATTCAGTTACGTATGTCCTGGAACAGACTTCCTGAGTCGACTGTATTCAAATCTAAGCTGAAAGACTGCTTTTAAGTCTTTAACCCCCGTGCATCTGCTCAGTACCTATGTCTGTTTTAATCATTCCCACAATAAATAACTCCCGTCTTGAATAGATTGTAAACTCTGCCGAGCAGGGACTGTCTCATCCGTGCTGTCTAGTTGCACTATAGAAATAAGTAGTAGCAGTAATAGTAATTTACCCTGTCCTCGTAGGGCTCACAGTCTAAGAGTACTGTTTACTAAGCAGCGTTATAGGCGCGTTAACCATGTACGTATCTACAATATCCCTATAGGCGTCCACATGGTTAGCGCGAGCACTAAGTGTAAGCACGCTAAAAACACTAACGCACCTTAGTAAACAGAGCCCTAAGTTTGTACCTGAGGGCAATGGAGGGTTAAAAGTGACTTGTCCAAGGTTACAAGGAGTATCAGTGGGATTTGAGCCCTGGTCTCTCTAGTTCCCAACTTCTGACCCCCAAAGAACGTAAGTTTTACAAGTGGAAATCCCTATTATTCTTACCATCTACATTATCCCAATAATCCACAAATTTTTGGTGAATCCACTTGGACATCCTTTTATTTCCAGCACTGGTTCTGTCCTCGAGCCACTTTCACAGTTCAGAACTGTTTTATTAAGACTCCTGTTTCCAGGATGATTCACATGCAAGAGATTCCTCACATGTTATCTCTATCCTACAAGGGATTAAGATGGACCTTTCTGGTTTTTCTCTTGTCACATTTGATGAATCATTATATATGAAGGGCCCTCAGGAGGCCGCTTTAGATAGCATTGCAGTTTTTAAACACAAGGGACTCAAGTAGGAAACCCATGGCTTTATTTTATAACTAGCCAAGATTGCTTCAACAATGATACTTATATTGATTGACACAATGATGTTGTATTGATTTTGACACACATTTTGAGTGACTTTATCCAGCATGTTTAGTTTATTGGACTCTAGATTAGGGATGGCAGACCAATGATGTGTATTAAAACCAGGTAGTTCTGGCATTGCGGAATATTACACTTCAGCAATAGTGTAACAATAGTTAGGAAGTTGTGGATACTGATTTTATAATATCATACTACCGATGGTCTCCCATCTCTTTATATTGTAAATAATACAAACATATAGTAGTGTCCGAGCATTGTTTGATGTTGAAGTATTTTCTCGTTGAGTGGGTTGAGATCAGAGAGAGATCTGTGCAGAGAAAAAAAGAAGTATTAAGGTAGAAAGAGGGTGTAAGAGGTGATTGACTTAGACACCATCCTCCACTGATTTGTGCCAGATTGTAGGGATCATGACAGCAGTCTGGAAAGCGTGGGCAGACATTGGTTATAGGACTTCTGTTGTTGTATACTGAGAGAGTAAATGGCCCTGCAGTTTCTATAGGCGCCTTTACTACTGCAGGTGACCTGATTGCAATTTCTGCATGTGACCAATGGCCGCCAATTGAACATATTCCTGTCATGGTGTGAGATTTTTGTTGTTTCTCCTCATGGAAAGCAACATATTGATCGGCTCTCCTGAGAATTGTGCAGAGAAAATAAGTCAAGACAGTAACAGCTGTGATGTCTCTAGGGGTAATTTCTCCAAATCAGTTAGTTTTGTGCATACCATGATGGAATGAACCTCACTCCTAAGCCAGGGCATGTGGAATATGATCTCAGTCTCTCAAATTACTGCTAATGTTTGCCGTAGTACTTACATTGTGTGAAAGACAGCTTCTTCTGGAGTTCATAAGATGTAACATGTTTAGGCAACTTATCCCAGTGCGCTTGGAAGTTCTTTTACCACAGAGTCTTGTTGGCCTTGTAGCAACTCTTTTTGAGCTTTGGAGAAAATATATCTGTAAGAATATTACCTTAAAGAACGTCTTCCTGGTTGCAATCTCTTCCGCTCACAGGATCTGAGTGGCAATCCTGGTCTTGTTGGAAGCTGTTTTTGGTGTTGCCCAGAGAAAATACGACCTTGAGGCCAGTCCCTTCCTTTTATCCAAGGTAGTGTCGGCCTTTTGGATGTAAGCTGGTGTTGTGGGAATACTTGAGAAGAATGAGAATATTTGGCGTTCAGTGGTTCCCAAGCAGGGAATGGCAACAATTTAAGTGACCACAGCTCGATGGCTTAAGAGATGCATAGTGCCATCAGTGCTTAAGCTCATTCCACGATGGGGTTTGCAGCCTTGTGGGCAGAGAGTCTTATTCTGCGTAAGATATCTATTGTGGTGGAGGTATGATCTTCTTTACCCTCCTTTGTGAAGCATTATAGACTTGACGTGCAGGCGAGACAGAATGCGACCTTCGGGGCTGGAATGTTGTCTTTTGGTCTCAGAGGGTCCTACCCTTAAGTTCTACTGCTTTGGTACTTCCCAAGCACCTTGACCGATCTGGAGGGTTGTTAAGGAAGGAGAAATTAGATCTTACCTGCTAATCTTTTTTTTCTTTAGGCCCTTTAGACCGGTCCAACAACCCACCCTTCATTTGAAGTGATGGGGGACATGGAAGTGGGACTTTGGGGCAAGAGACAGTTGTGGAGAATCTGTTAGTTTAGTGTTTTGGCCTAGCTATTTGGCTCTTTTGCTGCTGTGATGTTAGAAAAAAAAAAAGAAAGATTCTCAAGGCAAACTTACACAGTTCCAATTCATCTGCTTTGTTATTGAAATACTGTTTGGCTGGGAACTGCGCAGTATTCGTATACAATTCTCAGAGTCAGGTGTTCTCGGTCTCTATCTACTGGTAGACAGGCATGACCCAAGCATCTTGACCAGTCTGGAGGGCCCAAAAGAAAGAAAATTAGCAGGTAAAATCTAATTTCTCCTTTCCCCTCCTGGGGTGGAGTCATTTTCCATGGATAAATACTTATTTATCCATGGAAACATTTATTTTCAAAAATTATCTACTAGAATTAAAACATTTTTAAATAAGCTGAGCAAAAAAACATTTTATAAACTTTTCAAGTTTAATATTGTTACTTTATTGGCTTTTATCCATAAAAAAATGATTCAACTTAATTTCCAGGAATCCTATATACTGGCAATGATTGATTGTCACTGACAAAGAGAGAAATTTTCAGCAAAAATGGTCTGTGATAGACTGTATTGGAAACTGCCCCTGTCCCCCTTAAGCATACTCCCTCACAAGGCCATATTAAGAGGCCTAGGTCTACAGTGCTCAGCAGGTGGGGTATGGTTCAGCCAGGGGAAACAAAATCCCAGAGCAAAGACAAGCCATAGAGACCCAGGAAGAAGAAGAGCCCTCCAGCATGTGCTTTCACAACTTTTGTGTAAAACTGACTAAGGTAGGAAAATGTTTTCATTGGAACACTGGTTGACGCCTGACCTTTGAGGACATGCTGCAGCAGGTCTGTCTTTGCACTCCGCTCCATGGATAAATCCTTCTTATCTGTTCCCTTCTCCACTACTGCCAACTCCAGACTTCGCGCCTTCTGTCTCGCTGCACCCTATGCCTGGAATAAACTTCCTGAGCCCCTACGTCTTGCCCCATCCTTGGCCACCTTTAAATCTAGACTGAAAGCCCACCTCTTTAACATTGCTTTTGACTCGTAACCACTTGTAACCACTCGCCTCCACCTACCCTCCTCTCCTCCTTCCTGTACACATTAATTGATTTGCTTACTTTTTTTTTTGTCTATTAGATTGTAAGCTCTTTGAGCAGGGACTGTATTTCTTCTATGTTTGTGCAGCGCTGCGTACGCCTTGTAGCGCTATAGAAATGCTAAATAGTAGTAGTAGTAGTAATATTGACTTGAAGCTAGTGTGCACTGTGTTTGAGGGGCCTGGCAGGAGCCAGTTTCTTGTGAAAATTGTAATTGACTTCTGAGAGGCTTTATTCTTACGTTACTACCGGTATACCTGTAAGAAGAACATGGCAATAAAGGGTTTTGCTTTACTCCTACATTGTAGTTTGGCTGTGTCTGTGGATAATTCGTGCCCCATACCCTGCTCACACTATCATACAACCTTTCACTGAAACATTAAGGGAGAATTGCAAAATGATTACGACCACATTAAAATAATAATGGTAGTGGTACTTCTGCACCAGCATTTTATTTATATAGCAATAATAAAATAGATACCAGTACGCTTTTTCCATACAGATAGCTGACAAGCACTGTCTGCTCAAACAGTAAATAAAAAACCTCCATTGCAACCCAAATTATTGAGCCTGAACACACTCAGCACTAGCATAACCTGCTGCTCTCCACTCTGGGGTACACTTTGTACCCAATTCTGCCTGCTTGCTAGCCATGCGATGCAGCTGGGGAAAGGGGTAATGGCGGTGAGGCAGCCTGGCACTGTCAGCATCGCCCTCTTATGGGAGTCATTAACAAGGCGACAGGTTCAGTACAGTAGCTGCGTGGGGCTGAAGGGTAGACAGGATTATTAGATACGTGCATTCGATAGTACTTCATCAGTACGTTAGTATGCCTTAAAACTTTCAAGGGGAGGATATTAGCAACATGGGCTATCATTAAGATGTGTTATTTTACTATTAACCCTGGTTATTAATAATTAGGTCTCATTGCATAAAATGGGACCTTTGCTAAAATAGCACGGATTAGTGGTGAAATAACATGTTTCAATGGTAGCCCACATTAATGCATGCTAACCTATGAATCAGCACACATTTAAAAGGTTTAACGTACATTAAAACAAAAATTAAAACAAATGTGTGAATTGAAAAAAAATTTAGAGGCCAATTGAGTTTCAGCTTCAGGGCCAAAACCAAACGTCTCTTCCCACCTGACCACTTGTAGGCCCTCCCCGAGCCTACTTTAGTGAAGTCCTAGTGCTGTCTTTGCGGGCAGGAACAAACCCCACTCATTCCTGTCCCGTGTTGCTGCTCCCTCAAAGTGGTCCTGGTGGTCTCTTCAGGGGCAGGAATAGAACCCACTCGTTTCTGTCTCATGCACTGCTCCAATCCAAATGGCTGCCGAGACTGCCACAGGAGGCCCTGGCAGTCATTTTCTGATTGGAACCGGCACGGGTGAGAACTCACTTTTGCCCATGCTGGTTCCAATCGCAAAATGGCTGCCAGGAACTTCCATTGTAGGAGCGAGTCCTCTGCCCACGCTGATTACAATTAGAAAATGTCTGCTGGACCTCCTGCGGCAGTCTTGGCAGCCATTTGGCTTGGAGAAGTGCATGGGACAGAAACAAGTGGTTGTTCATTCTTGCCCCTGAAGAGGCCTCTAGACCACCAGGGCTTCAAAGGGGGGAGGGGGGGTACTTCAGTTTCTACCAAAACCGAGTGGCCAATTTCAGTTGCAGATTCAGTTTCCACAGAAATCAAAGATCCTGGGTTTGGTTGGGATCTACCAGAAATTGGAAAACATGGCTAGATGGAAAAGGAACTGAAAATATTTGCCCTAAGCACATCCCTATTGATTATCAGCATTGGCATGGTGCGGATCTAAGTTGAAGAGGTAAGAATGGGATCAGCATTGGTACTTCACAGGCAGCAGGAGAAGAGGTAGCATGAACAGTATCACTAGGAGAAATGAAGGTGGAAACTCAGCTGAAGAGCAGGACAGACCTTAGTGCAGAAACACTTGCACAGACCGAGGTCATGGCTGCCACTATTCAGTTAAAAGAGATGCTACTAAGAGAAAAGGGGTGGGGAAGGGGGTGAGACTAGACTGCTGGAGCCAGAGCGGGGCATAAGAAGTTAAGAGACAGAGATTCAGAGGAGGCTGCTGGAAGCAGGATGGATGGGGACAAGGGGTTGACATGAGAGACTGCTAGAATGGAGAGTACAGGTGAAGGGACTGAGAGGAGAGAGAGGAAGAGGTGTTGGGACAAGACAGAGACTGCTGGGGATATGGGATAGAAATCTGAGACTAGACAGGCTGCTGTGAAGTTGGGGTGAGAGAGATGTTGCTGGGGAAACAGTGGGCCATGGGAAATTGCTTCTTGAAACATCTTTAAAACATATTTTCATAAGATTAGATATGGCTTAGAATCAGAGTTTAAAATATTTCAAGTGTCACCCACGATATATGACATCTGCTGCAGACTACTTAAAAACCTGTTAACAGGTACACTAAGGCATTATTACATTTTATTGGTAAGTATATAGGTAGCATAGCTTAGACCCGCATGCCGAATACTTAGTCATTTTAACTGTAGCTCCTTCCAATATATTTGTTGAGGCTACAGCACCTTCTGTCCTCCACTCTGCTCTAACAGCACATTCTTACACTGCAGTGGTACAGGATAATGTCACACAGGACAGCACATTTCTCCCTGGGAAAACAACACACAGTCCTGACAGCATACTCCATGCTAGAAAAACACACACTCTGCGCTGGCACAACACAGCACACTCCACCCTAGGCCGGGGTGCCAAACTGCAAGTCTCGAGGGTTAGAAACCAGGCAGATTTTCAGGATTTCCCTAATGAATATTCGTGGCGGAGTGGCACGCACTGCCTCCACTATATGCAAATATATTCCATGCATATTCACCAGGGATATCCTGAAAACCTGACTGCACTAGAGTAGCAGGATTCAGCCAGGATGCTGCATTTCACTATAGGATAACAGTGACATTGCTGTACTCAGTCTTGGAACAGCACCTGATACACTGCTGTGAAACAAGACACACTAACATCAGCATTAAATGACACTTTGTCACTTTGTTCTGGGCTCTACAGCCTGACATATTATGTGCACTGCAGATCATCACACATACTGGCATGATTTAAAAAAAAATGAACAGCAATACTCTTCCCATGTTCCTGTGAGTACAAGATTTCTTGTCAAAGTGAGTTCAGCTCAGGACTCAAGAGCCTGATGGACCATCCACACACTGCTGGATGGTACATTGTTTGCAGCAAAGTCAATTGCACGGTAAGCTGAGTTACATGGACATGAATTTCTCCATCTGAAATGATGCACCAGGAGCCTGCTGGAGCCCTCATCTTCAGAAAATCTTCACTGAAGGGTGGGTGGAGGGGCTTACTTAGGAATGCCATCAATGCCACATCAGCAGAAGAAAGCTGGAAATATTTTTCCAAAAGTTGGTTTAACGTCTCTTCTTAGCGAGCCCAACTTCTATTAACTCAGGATATGGACAAAGGATGCTGGGAAAACACCCTTCCTCTGTGGGGATCCTTCAATGTGGCCATTCTGTAAAGAAAGGCAGGGTGTATTGTTCAGTAAGTTCAGGTCGTTCATTGTGCTACATGTATGTAAAACAAACAACATTTTGAGCCCAATTTCACCCTGTGGTGATCAGTGCTTTTTAAACCACTGACACCCGCAGGCTAAATTAAGCCCAGTTATTCAATTTTGGGCCATGTCTGGGTGCCAGTAGGATCATGTGAAATTTAACCATGTACTGGTTGATATTCAGACCGATGCTCACTTAACTGAGCAGATGAAGTCAGGACAGTCTTTTTGCTGCCCTAACTTTACACACTAGTGGACTGAAAATTGTCACTAAGTGGTTAAGTACTTGCTCCACCCCAACTCTGCCCCCGGACCTCCCCAACACTAACCAGGCAGTGCCGTGGCAATCAGAACCAATATTCAGTGGCAGAAGCCTTTCCTGCCCATTTAAACCATGCTGAATATTATTTTTTAGAAACATGACGGCAGATAAAGGCCAAATGGCCCCTCCAGTCTGCTCATCCTCTGTAACCCTAACTCTTCCTTTTCCTAAGGGTTCCCACGTGCTTATCCCACGATTTCTTAAATTCTGACAGTCCTCGACTCCACCACCCTTTCCATGAAATAATACTTTCTTAGATTCTTCCTAAGTCCATTACCTCTTAACTTCATCGTATGCCCCCTCGTCCCAGAGTTTTCCTTCAGTTGAAAAAGGCTCACTTCCTGTACATTAATGCCCTTGAGATATTTAAACGTCTCTATCATATACCCTCTCTCCTTCCTCTCTTCCAGAATATACATGTTGAGCTTCATAAGCCTGTCCCTATATTTTTGTGTTCCGCTTACCAATTTTGTAGCCACCCTCTGGACCAACTCCATCCTGTTTATATCTTTCCATAGGTGCGGTCTCCAGAACTCTAAATGGAGCCTCTCCACAGACTTATACAATGGCACTATCACTCTTTTTTCCTGCTGGTCAACCCCTCTTTATGCACTTAAGCATCCTTCTGGCTTTGACTGTCGCTTTTTCTACCTGTTTTGAAGCTTTAAGGTAATCAGACATAATCACCCCCAAATCCCTATTCCTTCATACACAGAAGCACTTCACCCCTCATATTATACCGTTCCCTCGGATGCTTGTGACCCCAGTGCATGACCCTGCATTTTTTAGCATTACATCTTAGTTGCCAAATATTGGACCATTCCTCCAGCTTCGCTAGTTCCTTCCTCATGTCATTGACACCTTCTGAAGTGTCCACCCTGTTGCAGAGTTTGGATCATCCTTAAAGAGACAAACCTTACGAGACAGCCCTCCTGCAATATTGCTCACAAAGATGTTAAAAAGAGCTGGCCTGAGGACCAATCCCTGCGGTACTCCACTGATAACATCCCTTTCTTCAGAAAAAGCTCCATTTACCACTGCCCTCTGTCTCCTTCCATTTAACCAATTTTTTAACCCAATCAGTTACTCTAGGACCCATACTGAGGGCACTCAATTTATTTATCAGTTGCCTGTGCGGAACTGTGTCAAAGACTTTGCTGAAATCTAAGTATATCACATCTAGCACCCTTCCCATGTCCAAGTGTTTGGTCACCCAGTCGAAGAAATCAATCAGATTTGTCTGACACAACCTGCCTCGGTCCTGCATTCCATTCAATTTGAGAAACCTCACAATCCTCTGCTTTAGAAGTGTTTCCATTAGTTTATTCACCACCGACGCCAGACTGACAGGTTTGTAATTCCCAACCTTCTCCTTACTTCCACTCTTGTTCAAAGGGACCACATCCACCTTTCTCCAGTTCTCCGGAACCACTCCAGTCTTTAAGGAAGCATTGAAGAGGTCAGTCAGCGGAGCCGCCAGAACTTCTCTGAGTTTGTTGAGCACCCTCGGGTGTATCCCATCAGGCCCCATAAATTTGTCTACTTTTACATAAGTACATAAGTATTGCCATACTGGGAAAGACCAAAGGTCCATCAAGCCCAGCATCCTGTTTCCAACAGTGGCCAATCCAGATCACAAATACCTGGCAAGATCCCAAAAATGTACAAAACATTTTATACTGCTTATCCCAGAAATAGTGGATTTTCCCCAAGTCCATTTAATAACGGTCTATGGACTTTTCCTTCAGGAAGCCTCCAAAACCTTTTTAAAACTCCGCTAAGCTAACTGCCTTTACCACATTCTCTGGCAACGAATTCCAGAGTTTAATTACACATTGAGTGAAGAAACATTTTCTCCGATTCGTTTTAAATTTACTACATTGTAGCTTCATCGCATGCCCCCTAGTCCTAGTATTTTTGGAAAACGTGAACAGACGCATCACATCTACCCGTTCAACTCCACTCATTATTTTATAGACCTCTATCATATCTCCCCTCAGCCGCCTTTTCTTTTAGTATAGGTAGCTCCTCATAAACACAGGAACAGGTCTTGGTCTACTATACATCCATCCTCTTTAGCATTTGTTTTCTGCAGTTCTATCCCCAGTCTTTCATCCGTGAACACAGAGCAGAAATAATTGTTACGCAGTTCAGCTTTATCGTTATCATCTTCCACATATTCCTCCCCCTCAACTTTGAGCCTCAGAACGCTATTATGGAACTTCCTCCTGCCACTTACATACCCCAATTTTACTGTATTAGCTATCTTTTCCTCCATTTTCCGTTTCGCTTTCCTGACAGCTTTTCCAGGTATTCTCCCTGTCTTCTTCTCTCTGAGTTGTCTTATGACGTATGAAAGCTAACATCCTTTCCCTTACCTTTTCAGCTACTACGTTTGAGAACCAGAGCGGCCTTCTTTTCCTCCTACTTTTATGTAATTTTCTAACATAAAGGTTAGTTGCCTTTAATATAGCTCCTTTCAGTCTTGTCCATTGCTGTTCTACTTCCTTCAGCAGTTCCCATTCTACTAACTCTTCCTTGTGAAATTCCCACATCTCAGCAAAGTTAGTTATTTTGAAATTCAGGACCTTCAATCTTGAATGAGCCCTCTTCCCTGTCTTAATATTGAACCACTCCATTTGGTGATCACTAGATGTCAAATGGTCTCTCACCTTTACGGCAGAAACATTTTCTCCATTTGCAAGCACCTGGTCCAAAATAGCTCCATTCCGCGTCAGTTCCGTTATCCACTGCTGAAGCATTTTTCCTGTTGGGAATCCAAGATCTCTTTGCTTCTAGATGACACCGCAGCAGGGATGCCCCAATTGACATCTGGCATATTAAAATCACCTATCAATAGTACTTCCCCTTTCCCAGCTACCTTGTGGATGTCTTCAATTAAGTCTCTGCAGTTCCGTCACTTTACTATCATTCTTAGTAAATAATGCCACTCCTCCACCCTTTTTTCCTAACCTGTCCTTCATGAATAGATTATAGCCAGGTGTAGCTTATCCCAGTCATGTTTCTCTGTGAAATAAAATAATTGAAACATACAGAAGACACTTTGTTACTGGAGTGGAAAAGTATCTTAGTGATTAGAGAAACACATAGTAAAACAGGGAAGCTAAGATTCAGATTCCACCTCCTCCATTGACACTCTCTGTGATTTGGGTAACTTACTGTAATGTCCGCAGACTAAGGTACAACTTACATTGTGGGTCCATTTGTGAGGAAAATAACTTATATACTTTATTGTAAATCAACTTGAACTCAGACTTGGAAAAGGCGAGTAATTCATTTGAAATCCAAATCCAATGTAATGTTAATAAACCAAACATTTTTATTCACACTGAATATCACTGGGTAGA
This sequence comes from Microcaecilia unicolor, assembly GCF_901765095.1. Taxonomy (NCBI): domain Eukaryota; kingdom Metazoa; phylum Chordata; class Amphibia; order Gymnophiona; family Siphonopidae; genus Microcaecilia; species Microcaecilia unicolor. The sequence goes on from NC_044038.1 coordinate 246,308,910, forward strand.
GGGATTTATAAAGCACTTATAGACACAGTACAAGCTTTGTCTATTGCCAGCCCTCTCTCCCCATCCCACCCCAGGACAAAAACAGTACAAACTTTCTCCATCCCCAACTCTCTCTCCCCTTCCCACTACAGGACAGGTACAGCCAGTGCCGGATTTAGGCATAAGCTAAACAAGCTGCAGCTTTGGGCCTTGTAATCCGCAGGGTTTCACAAATTTAAGAATGTTTGGGGGCTTTTAGAATTTTATGTAGCTTTTTATGTGCAGAGCAGACATCCACAGTTGAAACAATGAAATTCACTTTAAATACCTTGCTATTACATGTGTTTTCAATTTTTTTCATGGTGACCCAAGGTCCTGTTTTGGTTCGCACCTTTGTGAGACTTCTGGTGTAACTTTTTAATAAGGGGCCTTCCAACTTTATATAGCTTAGGGCCTCACCAAGTCTAAATCTGGCATTGGGTACAGCACAGATAGCAGCAGAACAAGCTTTCCACATACTCCTCCCCTTCCACCCTGCACTCATACCCATACAGTGATCCATCATAGAAAGGGAACAGGTAGAGTATGGAATACTTACCCACCAATTTTGATCCTCCTCTTCCGTTACTACAATTATTTCTCCCACATAAAAAGTGAGCTCGTCATCCCGATCTGCTGTGCAGTCATACAATGCTTTTACCCGCCGAAACTTTGGCTTACTCTGTAATAGGAAGTAATAATAAGGCTGCACATTGTGGAATAGCATTCTTTTACTGTGCAACAGGAAGAGTAATCACCTTGTGCAACATGCATGCTAGACCACATTTCGAATACATCAGGTTGCTGCTTGAGTAATAACTCATTCAGACCCCTGTTTTCTAAACTACGATAATGCATTTTCATGTAGTAAACAGAAAATATGTTACCAAAGAGAAAAATATAATGCATGGCGCTTGCAAGTAGTGCAAATTTCCACATTATTTCCCAGTCCCTGTCAGGCATAATGCACGAATGCAAATAAGCTACATAACATGGAAATGCATGCAAAGCAACTACTGGTATGGCAAGATCTTTGTCACTGGGAAAATCAGTTACAACTCAAAAAAATGTGGCTAACTTTCCTCCAGGAGCAGTAGCAGCTAATATGCCTGGTGATGATTCCAGGGCCACTAAATAAAGAGGCTACAAGTGGTAACAATCTCCCATCTTAAAGACATGTCAGTGGTAATCCATGGTCACCCCCACTTGTCCTCTCTCAGACTGGAAAAGAATAAATAAGCCCCCTTTTTGAAGGCCTAACCATAGACTTGATATCCCATTCCTCTTGAAAATCATGTAAAGGGAGGCTGGAGAGGGGAGGCCCACAGGAGCTGGGGGGGGGGGGGGGGGGGGGGGGTGCTAAGAAGGGGGCACTTCTTGGGGAATGGGGATCAGAATCGGGGGTTGGGGGAAATGGTGGTCCCCTTATGTGAGTCCTGGCTGATCCTCAGCCGGAACCCTTATGTCTTATGCAGGTCCTGACTGAATGTTGGCCAGGACCCGCAGAAGTCCAGGTGGACAGCATGTCTGGTCATACGGATATTGAGTGCGGATGCACAACACTGCATATCCAGGATTAATTCAGCCAGTAATACTCAGCGCCTTAAAAAAACCAGTGATGCCTGGCAGCTGAATATTGACCGGTTAATTAAAAAAAAAAAAGAAAAAAAAAATTTGTTCCTTTCACCAATGTCTCCAAAAAAGGACCACATTTTGAATGCTGGTGACATCACTATGCAGAAAAAACAAACCCGAAGTCACCTAATATGTAACAGCTTGTTGTGTTGTAATCGCAAGTGAGTTTTACTTTATGGTGAGAAATAAAAAGCACTCAGAATTCCAGCAATGTCATTTCTAAGAGAATGTGACAGCATCCTACTGCAAGGCAGGTGCAAAGATAAGAAGAGACAACCTACCAGACTCATTCTTCTGGGCAAAGGCAATGGAATGTCATAAGAGCCACTGGAAGTATGATTCAGCTCTTGGGTTGAAGCCTTTGGGGATATGGAGTTAGACTGGGAAGGTCTTTGGCTAATTTGCATGGGCAAAGAATCTCCGTTACGAAGTGTCTCCAGTTTCTTCTGTGCAACTAGGGAAAAGATGAGTTCTTTTGAATGTTTGTGTTATGTTTATTGTATTGCAGTACATTTAGTGTGACAAAAAAAAGCTTGCATGCTTAGTACAGATTTGGAGGGCAATTCTCTAACTACGTATCTAAACAGGAATGGCACATAGGTGCATATATTTAGTTCAGTTTATACAGGCCTATATGCCTTTACAAAATTACCCCAAATAAAGTAGGCCCACACATTTACATGTGCTTCAAGGCAGATGCAATTGTGTTAAGGTACATGGTAAGTGTGTACTTGAAAACACTGCTGAAAGTCCTACAATACATGGTACAAATTCTAAATTCTTTAAGTAAGGGAAAAATCACTAATTGAAATCCCTATCCCTCCAATCTCAATTAGTGGTGAAATGGATTCTCAGATGGTGGGCTACACCAAAAGAGGCAGGAGTGATACCCACTCTCTCCAGACACTGGTGCTGCCATCTTGAAAAATCCTTTATATGGTAGACTGAGCACACCTGGTGCATCCCACAACGCATGGAGTGGAGCTGGGTGCAATCATTTATCAAAATGGCAGCACCAGAGGCAGGAATGGGTTTTGCTCCTGTCTCTTTTGAGGTACGTGGTGGTGGTGGGGGGGGGGGGGGGGCTTGGGGGGGTCTGAATTTCAAGGTTTTTTTTAAACACTGGGTCTAGAGGTTCGGCCCCGGGGGGGGGGAGCTAGTATACTACCAGGACGTTTAATATTGGGGGCAGAGACCACACTACCGGGAATTATCATTTAGGGGCAGTGATGTCGAGTTGGGGGATCCTCTAGACCACTGCAGATTTTTTTTTTTTAACATTTATGGACAGTGGTGTGAAGGGAGCAAAAGCAGGTCTGATGCATACCGCTAATGACTTAAAAAAAAGTCACTGTTCTTGTCAGTGCCTGAGCCAATCACTTCTCAGGCAGCACTGACAGGAAGGGTAACACTTTGTAATGAACTGTGGATTATTGCTCTGATTTCAGTACAAATCTATTTTAATGAAATAGGAAAAAGAACAAAGAAGATACCCACCCCCCCTGATATTTAGCTGGCAGTAGGCTGCGCAGTTAGCTACCGCTGGCGGCACTGACCCTGGATATTCAATGCTGGGTCGTTTCTGGTGGTCGGCATTGAATATCCGGCGGCTTCTTTTGGCAGGCTCTAAACTAACTGCCATGTAAATACTCAGCGCTGGCCGATTCAGTTACTACAGGCAAAGATAGGACTGCTATTTATATGGTCTGATTTGCCCATTAAACTTAGCTAGCCAGAGCTCGATTATTCAAGGCTGGCTGGCTAAGTTATCAGCTAACTAAGTGCCAATATTCAGCGGAGATAACCGGCAATCTTGCATTGAATACTGGCAGTTAGATGGATAAACACTATTTAACCGGCCAGGAAATGTTCATGGCTGGTTAAATAGCACTGAATATCGGGCCCGTAGTGTTTACTACTTCACAATCTTACCCTTTGGTTGTATTTCAGGCACTTCATGTAGCTGTTGAGCTTGGAGAACCAATGCTGATAAATGAAATCACAGACAAATTATTACATAGATGCTTTTATTCAACCTGATATAGGGTATGATATTGATTGTCCTGTGGGAAACATTTCATAGGAAATCCAATGACAACAGTGTGTGTCCCATGGTTTGTGCAGGAGACCCAACCACTTGTGAATGGAGCTTCACATAAGGATCAGGATATTCATCTCTCAGGATGCAGAAGAATACTAAAAGCACAGACTGGTCTTTTAAAAGATCTACATGACTAAAACATATTTATTATTGGTTATTTAACTATTGTTATGCTGTTAACAAAATTGTAAGTTTTATGTTAAACTGTACCTACTGTACACCACCTTGGATGAATCTCTTCATAAAGGCGGCTAATAAATCCCAATAAATAAAACATGAAATATAATGGTTAAACCTCCAAAGAGTCCATAGATCAAAACAAAGTGCTCAATGTCGTGCCCAAACTAAAATGCCAAAATTTGTGCTGAGTATCTCTCGCTAAGGGTTTCTTTTACAAAGCATTACCCTCCCCCCTTTCCAGATCCTATGGATCTTACCAGGAGTCTCCCTGTTATCTAGCTGGTTATGTAGGAAAATTTATATGCTCACTGCTCAAAGTGGTAAAGAATCAGAGGAAGACAACTGGACAGACCGAATGGGTGAACTGATTCTTATCTTCATCATTATTATATTCCTGTGTAAGTCATCAAACAACTTAATGCCTATACGTGATCTAGAGATGAAAGGAACTCTAGCCCTCTGTCAAACCCTTAAGTCACCCAACCTCCTCTACGAGCTTTGATCAGTAGTGTCAGCACTGCCTACCCCAGATCAGCAGGTTATAGAGATCATGTTTACCTCGGTCTCCTCTGTGAAGTTTCTGTATACAGGAACTTTGAAGATGAGCTTGATCCATAATCTAAATAAAGAACAAGGCATGCACCGTTAGAACAGGTATCGAGCCAAGTCTTGCATGAGACATCTGCTGTAAAAAATACTTTCAGAAAATGAAAAAAGATGTTTTTATAGCAAATGTATTAACTGTACTATATAAATCCCACTGCTGCTCCTTGAGCAGGTCGCTCAACCCTCCACTGCCTCATGATAAAATTAGACTGTAAGCCCTTTAAAGACAGGGAAATGCCTAGTATGCCTGAATATAACTCACCTTGAGCTACTACTGTGAGCTAATCCAAATAAGTCTTTGGGACACACCTAGCCAGTCAGGTCTTCAGGATACCCACAATGAATTGCATGAGATTGATTTGCATGCCCCACCTCATTGAAAGCAAATTTACCTCGTGCATATTCTGAAAACCTGATTGGCTAAGTGTGTCCCGAGGATTGAGTTGAGAACCCCTGTTATAAGGTGTCAATATCGCTGTTACCAGACCAGGAGCTGATATTCATTGGCATTTCACTGGACAGTACTGCTAAATGTGTGCTTTGACCACTGTAGCACATTCTGGTTATTGCAAGGGTGGTCCAGGGGTGGAGCCAGGAGTTGCATGCGCACCAGTGTTATTAGGTGCTGCTGCCCACCTAGCCAACCACACGTGCAATACTGCATAAAAAGCAGCTCTAACTATGAAGGCTATTCAGGTACGGCATGTACCCAGATAGCTTCCTGGTGCTGCCAAAGAGCCAGAGATGGGGCCTGAAACTGAATATCCAGTTCTAATTTAGCTGGAGGCAGTCAGCATTTAAAGAAACACTGACCACTGCCAGCTGTTCCTGTTCACTGTTGAGGTCCTTGTGTTGAACCCGGATTTGTTCTAGTGGGTCTCCAGCCAGCCCTTGTTTCAGTCTGTCTCTTCAGCCAGCCAGCCTTCATTCCAGTCTGTGTTTCCAGCCAACCCGCCCTCATTCCAGTCTGTGTCTCCAGTCAGTCTGCCCTTGTTCCAGTCCACATCTCCAGCCTGCCTGTCCTTTGTTCTGTCTCCTGCTCCTCCTCGTTCCTCGAATTGACTTCTCGGCTTTGACCCTGACTTGTCTTCTCTATTCCTGGACCACTGCCTTGCCATGATTTTGCTTAACTGACCGTGCCTTGACTGCAGCCAGGCCTGACCTCCGATATTCCTTGGACTTTCCCGGCCCTCTTCAGTATCTTTGTTGGCATCCAGACCAGTTCGCCTGCTGTAGGTCTCCATTACAGTTCCCCCTTCTGGTGAACCTCAGACCCAGCCAGCCCTGAGACTAGCCTGGGTGAGACTCGTCTGCCACCAGTCGGGGCCTACCTAGCATTCGGTTTAATTAGAAGTGTAAACTCAGCTGCGACCCAAGGGCTCACCCATCCCAGTCCGTGACACTCTCTGTCCCCCAGACATGCCCCCTCTGCGATAAAATCTGAAATAGTTTTTAGAATGCGGTTTACACAAATAGATCACAAAATTATTGCAGTATGCATGACTGCATCCTACGGTAAGCCTTTTAAGCTGAGGTAAGTGCACGATAGTGCTTACCACAGCTTATTAAAAGGACCCTTGATATTTAAAGGCATTTCTGCATATAAAACAATTCCATGCACAGACATGAGGCCTTTAAAAACTGCTCATAAATATTTATTTATTTATTACCTCATTTATACCCCACATTTTCCCAACTGTGTCAGGCTCAATGTGGTTTACTTCACACCGCAAAGCGGAGGTCAAGCAGTAAATATGCTGTACTGGGAAGGTTCCAGTAGTGAGGATGGCACCCACAGTGCACTTACACACAAACTTTTCCATTTCCAAATATGTTTTGTTTGAAAGTTGCCCCCTAAATGTTATTTGCCAAACACTTGATCACTGCTCAAGTTTTCTTAGATCACTCATTAATTCTTCCATTCCATCCTGAATGTCCATGATTTCATAGAGCAGTGGTTCCCAAACCTGATCCTGGAGGCACCCTGCCAGTCAGGTTTTCAGGATGTCCACAATGAATATTCATGAGAGAGATTTGCATGCAGTGGAGGACATTCTGAACATCGGATTGGCAGGGGTGCACCTAGGACCAGGTGTGGGAACCACTGTCATAGAGCTTCATATCATCAAAAAGACTGAACCTAGAACTGATTTCTGAGGCTTTCTAATGACAATCCTCCTCACTTCTGCTGCCTATGTTGGGCTTCTCTCTTATCAGATTTACCAAAGAAAGTGCTTGGCTAAGGGGGCTGTGTGGTACCACAGCAGGGGGTTCCGATGAAGCTCGCTTGTGAGTCAGAGTTAGAACCCTCTTGCCACTGGATCAGATGTGGAAGGTGACAGGCTTCCAGGAGGTGGTGGTGGTGGTACACTAGGAGCTGAAATAACCAACTAGAAAGATAGATATTAGATTCTAATAGATCTCATACAACTGTCAGAGAAAGAACAGAGACCTTAGAG